>NC_081406.1:38527964-39199214 GCF_030272615.1 Cryptomeria japonica | reverse complement strand
TATGAGCATACCCAAGATAAGCACAACACCCTAGTGATCAAAGCAACCATTGAGCTATTCATAGGATATAGATGGGCTACAAGCAAATATTTCAAATGGGGTATGTAGGTCCATACATCTCACATAAAATATATCTTCAATAATGTTATTTAAGAAGAGTTCTTGATTGATTTAATGACTAGTGTTGTTATAGCTATTTATAAAAGTGATGATATCAGTTATCCATCAAACTACCAAACTATTATGGTTGTTCCTCTTGGAATATTTTTGAAGAATGGTTAGAAATGGAATTAGCTAATGGGGAAAAAAAGGGAAAATTTATGAAGGGACAAGTATGCTTTAGATTGAAACACCACCATTGACCATTGCGTCAACATTAGGTATTTGATTGAAAAAACATGGGACATCTAAGATGATGAGACTGCCTATTGCTTTATGAACTTTAAAATAGCCTTTGACATGGTGCCTCATGATAAACTTTGAAATAAGATGGAGAAACTCAAAGATATAGAGGAGTTTAGAGTAGCAATTCATAGGCTTTATGAACAAGTCAAGGCCAAAATTATAATATGTGATATCTTTAATGCCTAAGTGGTTTGGTAGTAATATTGTCATCAAATAGGGTCTCTCACTCACTTTTACTTTATTTGAGTTATCAATTGAATAAGTTATAAGAATGGTTAGACAATGTTGGTGGTGACAATGTTTATCTTGCTAGATACATAATAAAGTTACTCTTATATGCAGATGATATCATCCTAATTGCAAAAATAACTCATAGTTTGAAAGCAGTTGATGGCTTTAAAACTATTTTGTCATGAGGTTGAGATGTAAGTGAACACTAGAAAATCCAAAGTCAAGATCTTTTCTCAAAGGTAGCTTGTTGGATACAATGGAAGAATACAAGTACCTTAGGGTCAATTTTCACAACAATCTCAATTAGGAAAAATGTAGAGAAAAAAACTTCAAGGGGGTTGGAAATATTTATATACACTACAAGATAGATGTAGGAGTGTAGAATTGTGGGATTGGAAAACCAAGGCAATCCTATATGGTCTGCTTGCCACTCCATTGATCCTTTTTTAGTGTGAAATTTGATGTAGTAGTATATCAAATTAGAAATAAAGGTCGATTTAAAGAATCCAAAAAAATTAATCCTAAGAAACCGTAAATCAATACTTTAGTTTGCACAATATTTTATTAGCTAAATTAGGCACATTCCCTTTGAAAGCATCAACAATGGTATAGTTGTTAAGATGCCTTTAAAATGTTTAAAATATGAAAAACCAATGTTTGCCTAAGACAATTATCAATGAAGAGCTAAGTAGAGAAAATAATAGGTGGATGAAACAAAATAACAAATCAATAAACAAATGGAACATTAATATGGAAGAATGTACAAATACCAATAAAAAGTATAAAAAAAGTATGTTAATCAAAAATTTTGGACTATCATCTGAACAAAAGAAATCAGTTAATTAAAAAATTACAATATGAAAAAAAACCCACATAATACCATGATGAAATTAATCTTATATAGGAGTTCATATTGAGTGGAAAGCTAAAATGTTGATATTCGCATCATCTTAGATGTGAATTTCATAGATGATCAATACTATTAAAGGAATAGTGTGAAATCAGAACATACTTATCTTGCAACAAAGATGTGGTGGATAAAAAACAACGCTACCTAATGAAATGTTCAATGTACAATAATATTCATATCAACAATGAAGGCATCCCAAAAATAGACAATCTAAACACCTTATTTAAAAAGGCGGTGTTTAACAAAACTATAAACTTTTTTGATAAAATTCACTAAAAAAAGTTACACATCAAAATAAATTTACAAAGCTTGCATCTTGCTCTTCATCTCATACATATACTTGATCTCGTTAACATTATTAAAATCTTTTATCCCTCACAAATTTCTCACTACTTAGAAATCGTAAATACGATCATACAATATGCAAAATGAGTATATATACTTATTGACAATGAGGTTTAAGGAGAGGATAAAAGCGTTGTGAAGCACTACATATAAATGTTTCCTAGAAATATTTAGTACTGACATCAAGTAATAAATTATACATCCTTCAATTATGTTAGGTTTGATAACAAATGCATAGATAACGATGTTTGTCCAACCGACAAAATGGTTGTGATTTGACATTTATTTGATATTTATTAACTAAATTAAAAATTATAACACAATTGTTTGTGATTTTTAATTTAATTAATAAATATCAAATAACTATCAAATTATCAATCTACTTGGTCATGCATAGTTAAAATTATAATTTTGTGCGTCCCACTTTGTTGTGATTGAGAGGAATTTTTTTATCATCACAATGTACCAATTAGGAATAACTCCAATATTTATGCTTCCTGCCTAATGTACCAATAAGGAAATCCTAGTTGAACTATTTTTGATGCATTGATTGTGTGATAGTTTTTTATATCAATGATCATGGTGCAGTCACTAGTTAGGAGGGACCTCAAAGAGATCAGTCCAGACTGGTCAGCAATAGTAAACACGACGAAAACACAAGGATATGATGGAGGCATTGTTGAACTGAATGAATTAAATCATGAAAACTGATTATAATCAACCGATAACATTTGAGTTATAGAAACCGACTCACTGGCCTACTAAAACATGCTTAATTACAAAATAGGTCATAATCGGGACCTCAAATCTTAAGATCTAGCTTCTATGTTCTACATTTTCTCTCATCTACATTCTAATGCTCAATTACAATGATTTATACACTCCAAGGGGATCTAGTCGGCCTAAAAAGGGATCAAATGCCAAAAAACAAGACCTAACATGTAAAAACAACAAGGTCGACCTTCGCCAAAGAAATTCCTCTGTAAAATCCAAAGGGAAGGTCGGCCACATGCCAAGGAACATCAAAATTAACACTCAGGGCTCTGCAAGCTACGGAAGGGATCCGATAGATTACTAATGCAAATAGGTCCAGGCAACCGGTACCAGAAAACTGTCTCGAAAATCGATAGAGATAACATGTCGGAAAACAATCCAAATGCTCCGCAGTTTAGGAATAAGGAAGATGATCAAGTCTTCAAGAAAAATCCAACTCCTCAAGATCTGGTGAGCCAATGCCAGAAAATGCAGAATGAAATGTTGAAACTGCAAAACAAAAAGCAAAACATAGGAAATATTTTTGGTTGATGCAAGATTGCCAAGAACCAGGGATGCTCCTACATCAGATCACATCATATTCTATTATCTATCATCATGATGATAGAATTTTTTTGACACTTCATCAACAAAATCACTTTACAACACTTGACAATCCAATTTCTTTCATGCTTCATCTTCTTTGTCAATGCTACAAGGATGTATTCATTCGATCTCCATTCTCATGCATGATGTTATGTATTTATTGAATAAATAAAATTTAAAATTATGTTATTTAATAAATTTTGATCAATTGATAACTATGGTAAAATGCATGTCTAAAGTGTTGGATAAACAATATGGATTTTGGATAGACAGTATTAATTTTGGGTAGGCAATAGGACTTTTTCTTAGACAAGGGAAAATTTGTGACTTTTTTTATAAAAATATTTTTTGTTGTGCTACAATCTGATTATGGGTTCGAACCCCTCTAAGAAAAATGACATTATTAAAAAATAAAGAAGAATAAAGTCCATATGAATATAAATTTTATCCTTTAAATAAATTAGAAAAAGGAAATGTACTCATAATGTTCTGTAGAAAAAGTAATTTTAAACTATAGAAAACAATTCAATTTCTCATATAAAATATTTCATTTGCTAATATAAAGTGTGATACTTTTACGAAAAAATAAAATTATATCTCACAAAATATATGGATATTGCTAACAGTTTATGGATTTGACTGTGTAAAAAAAAAATTGTCATCATGTTTCGGATCACACTTTGTGATCCATCATCAAGATGCAAGAGAGTTCGAAGAGATGTAAGATAGTTTCTTGCAAACCAAGAATCTCCCTGAACTCTCTTGCATCCTGATGATGGATCATACAGTGTTACCCGAAACGATGATGATAAAAAAAAATTACGCATTCAAATCCAAAAACTATTAACAATATTCAAATGGATTGTGGAAATCTAATAGCATTGATATATGGATATTATTTTTGATAGATTGGTGAGGGTTTGATAAAGTCCTTGTTCAAATTTTAATAAACAATTACACAAATAGATTGAGACTACCTTTTATAAGTTACAACAAGACAATTGCTTCATCTAGGAAGCAAGGGTCGCACTACATTTTATAGCTAATAATAATAATAATTCAAAATTCAATAGTCAACACAATATTAACAAACAGAAAATATCATTTTGCAAACAAAGGGGCTCTACCACCCTAAAATAACCCATATCCTCCAAAAGTGTAGACATTACCAACACCATTTGTAAATCCAACATTCCAACTTGTCAAGATACCCATGGTACTACCTAAATCTATCTCAAGGTCCAATACTTACAATCATCAAGATACTCATCAAGAAGGATTATCTTATAATATAAGAAAAGTTAAAACCTCCAAAGAGTCAAATTCAGTACTAATAAGAGTTGAAACAAGATTCGTTCTTGTAAAGCGGAAAATCGAACCCTAGATGTTCCCCCACTCCATGGAGAGAGAAAGGAGGTCACTAGGATTGACGGTTTTCACTTAGGAGAGACTTTACATTCAAAAGAGGGGTTGAAACTCACGAGATCCAATCCCACACAATGCAAGACTGAATTCTAAATGAGTTTCAAGGGTTAAGACATCAAGGATACCCTCTTTTGTAAAGAATGTAGATAGAATGATTGAACTAGGAATGCATGTAAAGTAAGAAAGATTTGCTTGTAGACGGAGATAGGGACACGGGATGAAGCTACGGACCTGAAATTAGCAGTAAAATGTCGAGACGATGTTGTCCTACAAATTTGAGTGAAAGTTGACGGGACGATGGCGCCTGGAGTGCACATGGTCCTCCGAAAAATCCGCGAAATGAAGGGGGATCTGTTCGTCTCTGCACAAGGATTCCAGATCTTCAATTACAGCTACGTACTTGCAACCTACACACAAAAAAGAGAGGACGATTGGGGGGTTAGGGATTAGGGGTTTGCCTTTAGGTCAAACCCCAATTTTGGAATTAACCAAGAAATGAGAATGCTGTAAATGTAAGTGTTTGTAATGTAATCAAGTACTGATACCTTGTTGTAAGAATGTTTGTATTCTTACATGCAAAGGTGTAATGATTTTGTATGTTATATGTTGTAAGTGATCTCCTCTTCAATGGTTGAATCCTTGTCTTGAATGCAACACCTAGCCTTGAATCGAGACTTAGAATACTCAATTGCTTGAAGGAATGCTTGAATGCTTGAATGTTTGAATGTTTGCCTAGCGCTTCCGCCTCTTGCACTTGCTTACTTTCTTACCCTCCCTTTCTAGGAGAGGAAAAGTAGTTTATATACTTGTCAATTTGGGTTAGAAGACTAATTTTTCCAACCTTAGGCCGACCTAGAAGCATTATTTTCCGAATTGCAAACTTAAAGACCCGATGCCCAACAAGAGACCGAGCCCAAAATAGGGCCAGGGACCAGGGCGCTGGGCGCCATGGTCCTGAAGGACCAGGGTGCTGGGCACCATGGTCCCACCTCCTGGGACAGCAGGGTGCAAGGAAGGATCAGGCCAAGGTGCAGAAATATGCAGTTTTTGGTGTCGTAAGCAAGTTTCAAGGTCTCCATTCAGGTTCAACGTTGTGCCGCCATTGTGAAGACCCAAATGCAGTCGAAATTGCAAGTGTTGCAATTTTAGGACGCTACATTTAGCCCCCACTTTAGCGAGAGTATAAGCGTACGCCCATACTTCCGGTAAAGTACAAGGAAACAATATTGAAAGACTTTCACCACATCAAGGAGGCAAGATACACCAAGCCCCCAGTGGACTAAGGATCTTACAACTTTGATTGACAAAGTAAAAGGGAAGATCACGAGGCAGAACCATGACTGTCAGTAGTAAGGTTCCCTCACTATGAGTCATGCAAGAAAAATACCAAAAATTTTCAAGGCAAAGCTAAGTTCGCCAAGGAATTTTTAAGTATCTTGAAGAGATATGAACGGGGTGTATGCCCCCCTACGTTAAAGCGATCGCACACGCCTCATCGGGGGTGATTGCTTTAAGGTAGTGATACATATAAGAAATGAGAAGGGAAAGGAGCACATTATCACAAGGATTTAGCCCCCAAGTGTGAGATAAGCCCAAGGATAATAGACACAAAACACAAAGCACGAGGTGACTTCGCTTTCCTCGGGGTCAGTATGCTGTATGATAATTCATGTATATCATATGTATGTATGCATAATTGTTCTTCATTCCCCAATCAAGGAAGATCACCTAGAAGAAGGGAACACATGTGTCTTTTGAGTCAACATGAGAGAGACCAAAAGAGATCTCAATGCTTTGCATCGTCCTCAAGTAGACAACACTAAGGACAACAAATAGAAGAATGGGAATAACACATAGAAGAAATGACAAAAGAGATCAAGAAAGGAGGAGAGAGTCTTCTATGCTAATGAAACTAGTCTAGCACATCATCCACCCCCCGATCTTGCTGATCAATATTTCGGGAAGGCAGGAAACACGCTAGAGGAGGAACATCCAACACAGCAGATGGAGCTATCACAAGATCCAAACAAGGGCTATGTTCATGTTCCACGCCACGTTGTTCTTGTCTAGGAGCTAGGATAAGTGCTTTAGAAAATTCGTTAGATAAATGGTTATCAACATCAACATATTCATATTCACTATCAGAAGAAAGAGGAGTAACATTTTCATCATGAATAACATTTTCATCTATATCATCATCAAGATTTATAAAAATAGGATCTTTAACTCGCACAGGATCAAGACCATCATGTATCTTATGTTTAGGAGATTTTGGCTCAATTTTCGGCTGAGGAGAAAATGGAATAATACTAGCTGAAGGTGTTTTTGGGGATTGCAAAGTTTGAGAAGCAGCTGCCTGAGCTCTAAGACGACGCTTTCGTCGGCGTTCACGTGCAGAACGATTTCATCTAGTCTTAGTAGGAAGTTGAGAAGATTGAGGAGGAATGTTCTCATCCTTATCACTTGGGTGTTTAGGTTGTGGTCTCTTAGGTTGAATAATAGGAGAAGAGGAAGGTCTCTTCTCTCTATAAGAGGAAGGAGGAGGAACTGCTCCATATAAGGGAGGAATATTTGGTTTAGGAAGGAGACCAAGTCCATCATGACGAGGAGGTATAGGTCTACTTTTAGAAAGTTTATTAGTCATAGACATAGTCACATCCATAGGGATGGGTTGGGAATCCTCTTGAGGAAAGACATTAGTTTTATCTTTCAAAGGAAGAACTTCCTTCTCAAGAACGATAGGAATATCAAGTTTGGGTGTTCTAGGTTCACTTAGAGATAGGATCATATCTTTTTTCCACTTTTGATAAGATTTGAACAGATGATCACTTCGCGGTGGAAGAGATTGAAATTGTTTAGGCCAAAAATAATCAATAGGAATGCTAGAAGTTCTTTCAGCTGGTTTAAAGAGACTATGATTGACAGTAACAACTTCACCATTATGGGGAAATTTCAAACACTTATGAATAGAAGAAGCAATAGCTTTCATCAAAGATAACCAAGGATAGCCTAGCTTCACACGAAATTGTTCGGATGATGGAATAATAGCAAAGTCCACATCAAGGGGTTTGTTATGGACCTCAATAGGTAATGTAATAGAACCAATTGCAGGAGAAGAAAATGCATCAAATTTTTTCACAACCACATTTGTTTTGTCATAGATCACTTGATTCAATTGCAAAGTAAAAAGAAATTCTTCAGTAATGACATTAACCATACAAGAGGGATCAATAAGCACTCCACAGCAAGGTGTATTCTTGACTTTTGCAACTATATATAAAGGACCATCAGGTGCCCTGATAGTTTCACTGGAATCAAATGTGATGGAAGGTTCTTTAGGGATTTTCTGCTGCTCTACAAAGTTAATCACATTCGGAGTCATAGACACAAGACCATCGGGTGAGAAAGAGGAATCATTAGTCTCAATCACATTAGAGGTATGAGAAGGTAATGGATCAGTAAAAATCTTAAGATTTTGGTTAGGAGGAGCTACAGATGTGTTGCCTTTATCATTCACACCAGAAACAGAGATAGTATTATTATCAATCAAATCTTGAATTTTACCCTTTAAAGCAAAACATTTTTCAGTATCATGCCCAAGTTGACGATGAAATTGACAAAAAGATTTGTTATCAAAATAGGGTGAATTAATCTTTGTAGGATCTATTTGCTTTATAGGAGGGAGGGTAAGCACATTTTGTTCCAATAACTTATTCATAATACTATGCAATGATTCATTCAAAGGAGTAAACTTTCTTTCTTTCTTGAAAAACTTAGAAATAGGAGGCACACCTGATGCTGCATTCACATTGTTGTTAATGATGTTTTCATTGAACTTAATGAACTCTCTGTTCGGTTTAAAATTCCCAAGTGGTTGTTGTCTACTATCACCCTTATCACTCGGAGCCATAGGATTTGCTTGTTCCATTTGACTCACAGTCAGTTGATAATTGTGAAGAGTTGCGCACAACTGTTGGAAAGAAGTAAACTCAGAAAACAGAAGTTTTTCTCTAATATCTTTTTGTAAATTAGAAATGAAGATTCTTTGAATATCATTGTGAGGTACTGGAAAAGAAATTTGAGCATACAAATGCTTATACCTACCAATGAAATCAGTCACTTTTTCTTTAACACCCTGTTTACAATGCATTAAATCAATCAAAGTAACTTTAGGACTTATATTGTTTTGAAATTGTTGAATAAAAGCATTTGCAAGTTGTTGGAAAGAAGTAATAGAATAGGAAGGCAACGAGCAATACCATTGTAGGGCTTTATCTCTTAATGCTCTAGTAAACAGTTTTGCAAGCAACCTTTGGTCATGAGCAAAATCGGTACATATTGTTTGAAAGGTCTTAACATGTGTTAGAGGATCACCCTTACCATTATAAAGCTCCAATTGCGGGATTTCAACATGTTTAGGGGGGGTAGCCCGAATAATGTCAAGAGAAAGTGGGCTCGCAACATCAAATGTGGGCACACTAAACTTAGATTGATTCATAGAGGCAATTTGTTGCTGTAAAGAAGAGACAGTTTGTGCAAGATTGTTAATGGTCGCTTCAGTCGAAGAGTTCATATTAGACGTGTTAGATTGTGATGGAGGTATTATGTTATTGAAAGAAGGTATTGATTGAGAGTAAGGTGGCGGGACACTATGATGGTTAGTCATAGGAGATGATTGGAAAAAAGGAACACTACAAGGAGGAATGGAATGGTTAAACGAATTGCCCCCCTGCGTCATGTTCATTTGTGGAGATGAAATAGGGACACTCATTGAAGGAATGAATGAAGAAGTAGGATTGCCCCCATGACTAGTGATCATAGGTGGAATGTTTTGTATTGAAGTAGTCATTATGTTTGATGTAAAAGTAGGTATACTAGCAATAGAAGTTGTCAAAGGAATAGAATGATTGACTTGAGTAGGAGGTTGTGTATAACCTAAAGTTTCGGCACAACTCTTCATAGGCATCACATTCGAATCCACAATGTGTGCAATACTATGCAAAATATCAATTCCATTCTTATCACTTTGAACCATACGTTTTAGACCCTCAATTAATGAAAGAGCTTCACTATCGGGGTATTCTTGAGACATCCATTGCTGAAAATCATCAAATTGGTTATCCAATTTCGAAAGTTGTTCTACAGAAACCTCATGGAGAGATTCTTCATCATTAAGAGGATTAGAGGAATTACCCATGTCCTCGTTAAAAAGGCCATTCAAATTAGGTTCCATCTCCTCAGTAATTAAACCTTGGAAAGACTTAATTCTAAGGCTTCGTCTAACGGGAATAGTGTAAGTAGGGCTTATTGTTGTAAAACTCATGCACTAGAGAGAGAGAGAAGATTTTGAATTTAGAGGTAGTAAATTTCAATAAAATCAACCAATCTCCTAGATTTAAGCTGTTAAATACAATCAGGACAGTCTCCCGAAATTTCAGAAAAAAATGTCGGGGACCGTGGCGAACGGAGTGCACACGGTCCTCGCAACTTTTTTTGAAATTTTCAGAGATGAAAGTTATGATGATTTTAAAGCTAATCTGAAAAAATTGAGTGATTTTACGATCTGTAGGTAGGCCAAATTAAAGTTGCAATCTCAAAATTGAACCCTACCAAGATTGTTGAAAAATGCAAAATTTGAATTTTGAAAAAGAGAGGGAAACTGAAATTTTGAATTTTAAGATTTTAGAAGGAATACTAAAAGCAATGTAGGCTTTGAAATTTAAAAGTTGACTCAATTTCACGCAAAATTCAATTTTGAAAGCGGAAATCAAAGTTGTTGTAATTAAACATTGAATTTCAAAAGTCATAAATTGCAAAAATTTGAATAAAGCACTGAAATTTTGAATGAATGCCAACACACTTTTCAGATTTAGGATAGTAAGAAACACAATTTTGATATGAATTTTAATTTCAACAATTTTTGAATGATTATAAGCCTTAATCCAAGCAATCACTAGACCAACTTTGACTTTAATTTTGAAAGTGTTAGAATTGACGAAATTAGCCAAGATTCTGGATTCTAGCAGAAAAATATAGTAAGATCTAGCTCCCAAAATTTCGGAAAAAATGTCGGGGACGATGGCGCTCGGAGTGCACACGGTCCTCGCAACTTTTTTCAAAATTTTCAGGGATGAGAGATATTATGATTTTGTTGCGGAATCCAAAGTTACAGTCGATTTGGAGGTGTTTTGATCAGTGAAATCATCGGTCAAATGTTGAATCAAGAGGGTTTTTTAAAATTAGGGTTTTGACACTTAACCACTTAATTTTTAGAATTAAAGCACAAATATGAATTGACAATTTGCAATAGAAGGGTAGATCTGAAACAAGCATTAACAATTAAACATTTCACAAGCTCAATTACTAAAAAGAAAATTTAGGGTTTTTATGCAATTAACCTCTAAAATTTGCAAAAGATCAAACATGGAAATGTAATTAAAGAAGCAAAAAAATTTCAAATCTAACCATGAATAATCCGAATTAGGATGTTCATGTCAGGTTCACCAAAATGTAAAGCGGAAAATCGAACCCTAGATGTTCTCCCACTCCATGGAGAGAGAAAGGAGGTCACTAGGATTGACGGTTTTCACTTAGGAGAGACTTTACATTCAAAAGAGGGGTTGAAACTCACGAGATCCAATCCCACACAATGCAAGACTGAATTCTAAATGAGTTTCAAGGGTTAAGACATCAAGGATACCCTCTTTTGTAAAGAATGTAGATAGAATGATTGAACTAGGAATGCATGTAAAGTAAGAAAGATTCGCTTGTAGACAGAGATAGGGACACGGGATGAAGCTACGGACTTGAAATTAGCAGTAAAATGTCGAGATGATGTTGTCCTGCAAATTTGAGTGAAAGTTGATGGGACGATGGCGCCCGGAGTGCACACGGTCCTCCGAAAAATCTGCGAAACGAAGGGGGATCTGTTCATCTCTGCACAAGGATTCCAGATCTTCAATTACAGCCGCGTACCTGCAACCTACACACATAAAAGAGAGGATGATTGGGGGGTTAGGGATTAGGGGTTTTCCTTTAGGTCAAACCCCGGTTTTGGAATTAACCAAGAAATGAGAATGCTGTAAATGTAAGTGTTTGTAATGTAATCAAGTACTGATACCTTGTTGTAAGAATGTTTGTATTCTTACATGCAAAGGTGTAATGATGTTGTATGTTATATGTTGTAAGTGATCTCCTCTTAAATGGTTGAATCCTTGTCTTGAATGCAACACCTAGCCTTGAATGGAGACTTAGAATACTCAATTGCTTAAAGGAATGCTTGAATGCTTGAATGTTTGAATGTTTGCCTAGCGCTTCCGCCTCTTGCACTTGCTTACTTTCTTACCCTCCCTTTCTAGGAGAGGAAAAGTAGTTTATATACTTGTCAATTAGGGTTAGGAGACTAATTTTTCTGACCTTAGGCTGACCTAGAAGCATTATTTTCCGAATTGCAAACTTAAAGACCCGATGCCCAACAAGAGACCGGGCCCAAAATAGGGCCAGGGAACTAAGATTATCTTTATAAGTTTGATCTAAAAATTGAGAAGCCTAATAGGGAGTTTTAACCAAAATTAAATTTTACAAATTGATTGTTTAATGATTATCCCATTAAGAAGAGGAATATTGCCAATATATAGCTTATATTTATTAAAACTATTATTATAACACTATTATATTAACACTATTAAAACTTAAGTATAAATAATCAAATTATTTTGATCTCTTAATGTTTGACAAATAATTATATGTTGAAATCTAAATTAATTGAGTACTTCTATTATATTTATGAGAATTAAGAAATATGAATGTGTGTAAATTAAAACATTGTCTAAATATATATTAGTATTGGTATCCCTTACTTTCATTAGAAAGTAAATAAAATTATAAAGAATGCTCAAATAATTTATGGGTAATGATTTGTTAGAGTTATCTTGTATTAGCTAATAATTATTTATTTAATTATTAGTCTATTATACTCTACGCTTAAGCTAAACTTAGGCATTTAATAATATTGTAGATGTTTAATAATTATTCTAATTATTAAATACTCTTTATCCCTTTAGGGTTTCTTTAGGATTACACATCTTTAGGGTTTCTATTCTCCTGTCATAAGGATTGTATTGTAACTTCTCTTTTTCAATTCCCTCTCTGAAATGATAATCTTTTCTTCAGAGCCTTTTTTGTGTTATGTCTCCAATCTTCTCTTGTGACAGGTATCATTTTGAGCTCAAAAGGACCTCACCATTGAGCTCAGAACACCCAAAAAACCCCATTTTCATATAAAATTTGTGTCGTTTGGACAACTTTAGCTTTGGAATTTTTTTTTGAGTTTGGCCCTTACAAGCACGTTTTTCGAGAAAAAAATTTACCCTCTTTATGCCCTACAAGAGGGTTTTTTTCTTTTTGCCATAACTAGGGCAAACGGAGTCAGATTTTCAAAACTAAATAGGCGTCAGAAAGCTCTTTTTGAGTCCTACTCAGATCTGGTGGTGAGATTTGCTGATTTTTTTATTTGGTACCTATTTTTTGTTGTCCAAGTCAGCGCTCTTTTCTGCACTCTGGGAGCCATAAATTGGGCAAACGGACTCTGTTTTCGGAAAACGAATAGGCGTCAGAAAGTTCTTGGAGAGTTCTTCTCAGATTTGGAGTTTTTGTTTTCAAAAAAATCACCAGGTACACAAGATAGTGTCTTTCACATTTTCTTTGCTCTTGTCTTCTTTTTTGGCTATTAGATTGTACTGGGTTTTTGTTTTACATATTGTGGGGGGTGTTATTTTTTACTATTTTCTGTAATTTACTTTAGAAAATCAGAACACCTAAACTCAAAACAAACAAACAAAAACCCCTTCTGTATCTTTTGTCTAGTCAAGAGTTGGTCCAGGTTCAGGTACAGGTGCCCATGGCAGATTCTTCAGTTGAGCTTCTTACATCCTAGAACTATCACCTCTGGAAAGCTCGTATGATGAGGCTTCTCAGATCAAGGGGGTTGTGGTCCTGTTTGGATGTGGATCAGTTGTTGTTGCAGCATCCTTTTGAGATTCTTCAGCACCAGAATAAGATGGATGAGGCTATGGGTGTCATCTCCTTACATGTTTTAGACAGCTTGATTTTTCACCTTGATGGTTTTCTCACTCCTTAGGCTATGTGGTCCAAATTTGAAACTCTATTTGGTATTGTCAATGAGTTTAGAGCATTACAGATTGAGGTTGAGCTCTCTTCCTTGTTACCAGAGTCTTTTCCTCACATTGAGGACTTTCTAAACAAGTTCAAAACCACCAGATCTATCTTACACAATTGTGGTAAGAATAAGACAAACCCAAAGTGTATCTACCTGATTCTCTCTAAGCTTTGAGGTCCCTATCAAATATTTGCTTCCACATTTTATTCTACTATGGATGCATTGGGTACACGCTTCACCATGCCTACTTTTGATGTATTATGTGATCGCTTGACTCGTGAGAAGGCTCACCTATCTCAGTTGGACACTCTCACAAGATCACAACCGAAAGCATTGGTTGCTCATACATCTAAAGAGAACAAGAAGCAAAAATTGAAGCCTAAGAAGGATTCAGCTGGTAGTGAGCGTTTCTCCAAGCCACCACCTAAGTCTGATTACAAACCAAAGTCCTATCCCAAACATGAGCACTCTTCTAAGTCTGGTGATTCTTCCTCCAAGACTAAGAAGAAGTCAGATGAACTTTGCAGTTTCTATGGCAAAGAAGGTCATCTAGTTTCTCACTATTGGAAATGATTAGAGGCCTTGAAGGTAGCCATGCAGTAGCATCATATTTCTCCTCCTCGGCCTCCAACTTCCTCTTCTACTGGGAAATGACATTCTCTTTATGCATGATCTATTCCTTCTGCATCCACTTGGATTATTGATTTTGGGGCGTCTCACCACATGACACACTTACTGCAACTTGTTACCTCACTTGCTCATAGTAATACTTTATAGATTGCAGTTGGTGACTCAGCACAACTTTCAGTTTGAGGTTCAGGTTCTGTTCCGTTGATAGGTGGTTGTTTTCAGGATGTTCTTTTGGTTCCTAACATTTCTACGAACCTCCTCTCTATTTATCAGATTTGTCATTCTGCCTCTAGTAAAATAGTTGAGTTCTCACCACATGATGTGGTTATTTGAGAGCTCCATGATCCTGATTTGGTTGTGGCTACTAGTAGTGTTGATCCTGATTCTCGGTTATATTGGTTTGATGGCTTTGAGAGTCCATATGGTTCAGGTGTTTCTCTTATAGTGCATGTAGATTCAGTGAGCAGACTGTGGTATGAGTTTTTTGGTCATGTCAACTACAAATACTTAAAATAGATGAGTACAAAGGCACTTGTTATTGGGCTCCCTCAGATATCATGTACTGATGGTGTATGTCGAGGTTGTGCACTTGGAAAGCATCATCATGATCATTTTCCTACAAGTAGAGCCACCCGTGCTAAGGCACCCTTGGATTTGATCCATAGTGATCTTATGTCATTTTCGACTCCATTTTTTTCAGGGTCCAAGTATATGCTCACTTTCATTCATGACTTCTCCAGACGCACATGGGTGTACTTTCTTAAGTACAAGTCTGTTGTCTTTAATTTTGAGTCTTTAAGACATTTATCGAGAATCAGTCTGGTCTTTCTATAAAGAGGATACACACATATAATAGGAGAGAATATGTGAACCAGGCTTTTACAGATTTTTGCATAGAGCATGGTTTGCAGTATCAGTTATCAGTTCCTCACACCCCTCAACATAATGGTGTTGCTGAGAGAAAGAACAAAACACTAAGGGAGATGGCCAATTGTATGCTTTAGTCACTTTCTATGCAACCTACTTTTTGGGGTGAGGCAGTTAATTGTGCCACCTATATTCAGAATCAGATGCCTCATAAGGCATTGCGCCAATTGACTCCTAAGGAGGATTGGTCCCATGTTAAGCCTGATGTTTCTTCATTTCGAGTTTTTAGTAGTGAGGCTTGGGCGTTTATTCCAGATGCTCAGAGGAAATCCATGGAGAGGAAGATCCAACCACTCATTTTTGTTGGCTACTGTGAGGATGTTAAGGCGTACAGGTTGTTTGATCCTGATTCCAGAGAGGTCCTATTTAGGTGGGATGTCTAGTTTGATGAGTGCCTTCCTTAGATGGATTCTCCATCAACATCTTCTCCCTCACTGCCTCCTCCTCCCTCTTCATCTTTTGAGGATTCCTTCTTCCTTGAGGACAATGCAGATGATGGTCCACCTTCACCACCACCACCACCACCCAATGCTCAACCTTTTCCCAAGTGGACCCGGTTTACAGTTGATGTTGTTGGTTCTATGGCAGGTGATCCTACTGACACTCATCGTACTCATGCACAAACATCTAGTTCTAGTCTTCTGAGTCATGCCATTTCAGATGATCCTCAGAAATTTTTAGAGGCGATAGGTCACCTAGAGTGGGATAGGGCAATGGATGAGGAGTATTCTTCTTTGATGAAGAATCATACTTGGGATCTTTGTTCTCTTTCGAAGGGAAGAAAGTTGGTTCTGTGCAAGTGGGTGTATCATACCAAGTATGTTGCAGATGGTTCTATTAATAAGTATAAGGCTCATCTTGTTGTGAAGGGGTTTTCTTAGGTGGAGGGTATTGATTACTCCGAGACCTTTTCTCCTATCGCCAAGATAAATTCTATTCGCTTTGTACTTTCTCTGGCAGCTTCACAGGGATGGACAGTTTTTCAGATGGATGTGAAGAGTGCTTTCTTGCATGGAGACCTTCATGAGGAGATCTACATGGAGCAGCCTCGGGTATTTGTGTAGGATTCCTCTTTGGTTTGCAAACTTTGATGTTCATTATATGGTCTCAAATAAGCTCCTCGAGCCTGGTATGAGAAGATGGACTCCTTGCTTTCCACACTCTTTACGCGTTGTCATTTCAATCCTACAGTCTACATTCAGCGTTAGGGGGATGATGTACTTATTCTTGTGCTCTATGTTGATGATCTTATCATTACCGGTAGCTCATCCCCCTTGATTCGGGATATTCAATGAGCCTTGATGGAGCAGTTTGAGATGATAGATCCTGACCTTCTGCACTATTTTTTGGGCCTACAGGTTATTCAGTCTTCTGATGGGATTTCTATACTTTAGCAGAAGTATGCTCTTGATATACTTCACAGATTTGAAATGCTTACTTGCAAGCCTACACCCACACCATTTCAATTAGGTGTTGTTTTGTCTCCCACTTGTTCTACACCTTCCGTGGATTCTACCTTATATCGGCAATTGGTTGGCAGTTTGTTGTACCTGACACATACGCACCTAGATATTTCTTTTGCGGTTGGTCTTGTCTCTTGGTTCTCCCATGATCCTCATTAGAGCCATTGGCAAGCAGCCAAACGTATTTTGCAGTACATTCGGGGCACTACTCAGTTTAGCATTCACTATACTTCAAGATCCCCTCACATTGTTAGCTTCACTGACTTAGATTGGGTTGGTGATGCTCAAGATTGGAAGCCTACTTCTGGCTTTATTTTTTTCCTTGGTTCTGGTCCTATCACATGGTCTTGCAAGAAGTAGCCTTCTATTGCATTATCATCTACAAAGGCTAAGTACCGAGCAACGGTGTTAGCTAGTCAAGAGGTTTTATGGCTTCGACAGTTGATGACTGAGTTTGGGTTCCCTCCTAATAGCCCCACTATTATTTGGTGTGACAATCAGAGTGTCATTCACCTTTCCCACAACCCAGTGGAGCACCAAAGGTCTAAATACATTGATCTTCACATGCACTTCATCAGACAGTTGATTTAGGATGGCTTTCTCATCTTGGAGTATATTCCTACAAAGGAGCGGGTTGCTAACATCTTCACTAAACCTTTTACATCTCTGCGCTATCTTTAGTTGCGCTCCATGCTTGGGGTGAAGGAATTTGTCCTTGGGGGTCTCATTGAGGCATTCCTTCCTTCATGTTCTTTTTTGCATGCTTTTCTCATCTCTTTTTGGAGTAGAGTTTTTTCCCATGTGGTTTTCTCTATTTCTCCGTTTCATAGAGATTTGGTTGTGATTGGGTACCTCATCAGGCCTTGTTATCAGGACCCAAATTTGCCTTCTTCTTGTAGTTGCATTTTGCTTTCTTGCATTTAGTGTTTTTAGCTACTCCCTAAGTTCATCTTTAGGGGGGGTGTTAGAGTTATCTTGTATTAGCTAATAATTATTTATTTAATTATTAGTCTATTATACTCTATGCTTAAGCTAAACTTAGTCATTTAATAATATTGGAGGTATTTAATAATTATTCTAATTATTAAATACTCTTTATCCCTTTAGGGTTTCTTTAGGGTTGCACATATTTAGGGTTTCTATTCTCCTGTCATAAGGATTGTATTGTAACTTTTCTTTTTCAATTCCCTCTCTGAAATGATAATCTTTTCTTCAGAGCCTTTTTTTGTGTTATGTCTCCAATCTTCTCTTGTGACAGGTATTTTGCTTGCAGATGCTCTTGGGATCTCAGAAGTTGTACTTTCTCAACTTCTTCATGATTTTTAAATGAAAAATAGTTTTTCTAAGGAGTTATCTAGGTTAACCAATTACATGTTATAAATAAGCACACAATCAATCCAAATAGTTGAGCAAGGTAAATATTAGATTAATAGATATTATTTTAGGAAATTAAATATAACTTAATACGTGCATACTTAGCTTTTGAAAATTTATAATGAATAATAAGTTTGATATCATATAGTACTTAATTGCCTACGTACAAAAATGGATGTTATTAATCTTCTATCTAAAACTTCCAAGGTGACACTTGGAATTCTCTAAGAGTCAATTCCATGGATTCGCATCAATTATGTTCTATGTGGATCTTTCCTATAACTTACAAATTTGATCTTGTGAAATGTGTACTTCTACAATCTAGTTCACTCCGGTCTCTATTATTTGATTTCTTAAAGACTAGTTATATTTAAAAATAACTCATGGATACTGTTTAATTGTGAGGTTTGCACTCTCCTCACTCAATACACTAGAATAACCAAGTTTGTGATCTTGGAAGGCATTAGCAAACAAGTAAGAGTAGAAGTGATTTAGGACATGAACTCTAATGCAAGTATTGTTCTTCTACCTATATCCTCCAAAAATATAGACATTACCAGCACCATGTGTAAATCCAACATGTCTACTTGTCAAGATACCCATGCTACTACCTAAATATGTAAAGGTCCAATACTTACAATCATCAAGATACTCATCAAGCAGAATTATCTTATAATATAAAAAAATTTAAAACTTCCCAAGAGTCAAATTGAATGATAATAAGAGTTGAAACAGGGTTTGTTCTATCCTAACATTAGCTAGAGGTTACCACTTCTCTAAATCAATGGGTGAATAAAATGTCACTAAGACCTTTGTATAGAACAAGAGTCTCCTAAGAATACTTCTATACTTTCAATTTAGGCAATAAATTTTATTCAACCTAACTTAATGCTAATAGATGTCTATCTTCTACAATCAACTTCTTGCAATCAATAGAAGACTCAATGAAAATGAACTTTCAACCACTAGCATCCATTTTACTTCAAATTTAGTCTTAGGATCAAAGAAGAAAGACCCCCCATTGACCCAAAAACTCTAACAGTTTTAAAGAACACAACTTAACTTGGCAAACTAAGATTATCTCTATAAGCTAGATCTAAAAATTGAGAAGCCTAATAGGGAGTTTTAACCAAAATTAAATTTTACAAATTAGTTGTTTAATGATTGGCCCATTAAGGAGAGAAATATTGCCAATATATAGCTTCTATTTATTAAAAATATATAATAACACTATTAAAACTTAAGTATAAATATTCAAGTAATTTTGATCTCTTAATGTTTGACAAATAATTATATGTTAAAAATCTAAATTAATTGAGTACTTCTATTAAATTTATGAGAATTAAGAAATATGAGTGTGTGTAAATTAAATCATTGTCTAAATATATATTAGTATTGGTATGCCTTACTTTCATTAGAAAGTAAATAAAATAAAGAATGCTCAAATAATTTATGGGCAATGATATTGTAAATGAAAATTAGTTTTTCTAAGGAGTTATCTAGGTTAATCAATTACATGTTATAAATAAGCACACAATCCACCACAATCAATCCAAATAGTCGAGGAAGGTAAATTATATTAGATTAATAAATATTATTCTAGAGAATTAAATATAACTTAATAGGTATACTTAGCTTTTGGAAAGTTATAATGAATAATAAGTTTGATCTCATATAGTACTTAATTGTCTATGTACAAAAATGGATGTTCTTAATGTGCTATCTAAAACTTCCAAGGTGACACTTGGAATCCTCTAAGAGTTAATTCCATGGATTTGCATCAATTATGCTGTGGATCTTTCCTATAACCTACAAATTTGATCTAGTGAAATGTGATTCTATAATCTAGTTCACCCTAATCTCTATTATTTGATTTATTGAAGACTAGTTATATTTAAGAATAAGTTATGGGTATTGATTAATTGTGAGGATTCACACTCTCCTCACTCAATACACTAGAATAACCAATTTTGTGATCTTGGAAATAATTGACAAACAAGTAAGAGTAAAAGTGATTTAGGACATGAACTCTAATGCAATTATTGTTCTTCTAAGTGCTCTAAGTTAAATTTGCTTATGAATTCTCTTTGATGTAATATTTTAAATAATTATAGGATGTAAATTAAATGTTTTTAAATACAAAAACATTATGAATAGTTGCACAAATATGTACCAATTTAGCTCTGAATGGCTATATAAAAGGGCAAGAGTTGACAATTGTAGGAGTGAGATCACTCCTACACATCCCAAGACTAGCCTAAAATGGGAAATGTGGGATCTTTTGATGAGGGTTGGATATATACAAATAAATGAGACAAATGTGTAAAGATGTGCAAATATGGTAGAACAACATTGAATATATATAAATGTGGAGCACCTTATTTAATTTTCTATACCTAACTAATCCTACCTCTACCATTAATTAATTAAATAAATATTTATCATTTATTTAATTAATTTATCTATCACCTTTACCACATTTTAACTTATTTACCAAATTAATTACATAGATTATGGTAATGGTGGTTAAAATAAGTGTTCACAAGTTTAGTTATGTAGACAGGGAACTAGACCTATTTCCACTACTCAATTACATTAAATGGAAGTGAGATCAATAGATTCACCTCCTAAGGATGAATGTTGATTGACCTCTTGTTTATCCCTTTGTTTGAGACAAAAATAAACTATAGAAATATACAAATTTAATGCTACATCTAGGGCTAAAGGTATGAAATCGAGATAAATTAACATGAGCAAAAAGTTTCAAATGTGATCTATGCAAACACGAATACCGATCTGGAATTGGGGAGTAGAGTGGAACCTATGTCTGGAATTTGAGCTTGAAAGCATGGGACAAGGATGCTCTAGGTGATCTTGTTCTCAAAATGTCAAATGCGAACAAAAGTTATATTTTTGAGATTAGAATTTAATCTTGAATATCTTCCTAAAGATTCATTCAAAATTTGATGGACATAGGTGTGTGGGGTGACCTTATCCGCCACATTTTACTCCTTTAAAGGCTAGATCTGTTTGTCTCTGTCTACTCTACCCAATTATGCAATTACATATTTTGAACCTATTGCCTACACACAAAAGAAGATAATTTATGTTGGGGATAGGGGTTTGCCTAGGTCAATCCTCAAGTTTGTAATTAACCCTTGAATTGAATTGAAATACTGAAGTAAAATTTTGAATGTTATACCTTAGATCTATTGTAATTGATTAAGGTGGATGATGCAATTCACTTTGAATGTGATCACAAGTGTTGATGCAATAACATGACATGACAAGACCTAAAGAAATAAAGAATAAACACATGCTTGCATGAAGATCGATGTAATTTGCTACGATGTGATGTATAGATCTTGAAGAATGCTTGAAGGATATGGTGAGATATCACCTTGATTCTTGAAGGATTCATTCATTCATTTATTGTAATCATCTTCTTTTGTGCAATCAATACAAAATTCTTAGGTCGTGTTGAGAAAAATATCATTGCTTGATCTTTTTTTGTGATAGGTGGTGTGCTTGTAGATGATTCTTGGCTTTTGAGGTTGGATTGTCAACTTTTTCATGGTATTAGAGAAAATTCTCTAGTTTCTTTTCCATATTCTTGAGGGATCCAACCTTTAGAGATTTTCATGTGCACATTGGGCTCGAAAAGAGGTTGTCATCATATTCATAGTGTCCCAAAACCTTTGGATCAATTGTTGTTCAATCAAAATTTGAGCAATTGAATTTCTGGGTCAATTTGGTTAAGGGCAAAAAAATTGAGGTAAAATTTAGGGGTCAACAAAAAATTTGGACACTTTGGAGCAAAATCAACCTTACCATCATAGCTCAAAGTGGTCGAGAATCCTAAAAATGCCTATCTAATCATTGTAATTTTGGGGGATTTTGTGGAGGGGGGGAGGGGGGGTTTGACCTTGGCATATAGATTTGCGTACAACCGTACATGCTACACAAGTACCTCCTCATTCAAAGAACAATGAAAAAAATTATAGTTTTTTGTTAAATTTTCTCATAAATTTTTTGGCAAGATAAGAAAAAATATATGGGTCTTCCATATAGACTTGTATAGGAAGGACATGTACCCCCTATGTAGTTTGTACCCGTGCCTATAGAAGACAATAACATTAGCCCCTAAATTTGGCAAAATCCCTATTTTTAGCAACCCTTTAATTTTAGTGCAATTCTTTCTAAGTTTGGTAGGAGAGAATATTCCATCCAAAAAAGAAATACTTTAGCAGATGTTTAAGACTAATGATTTTTTTGTGGTAGGGAATATTTAGGCATATTCCATTTTTGGACCTCCTTTTTTATTTTGAAATGTGTGTGGTGTTTTGGCCATAACTTGGTCATACTGACTTCGTTTTTTGCAAACGAGTTAGCATTGGAAAGTTGGTGGACTCCTCTGTACAGATCTCAAGTCCATTTTCCCATAATTTGCATAAGGTACTCAAAGATTTTAGATTTAGTTTTTTTTTTTTTTGTCATTTCTTAGCTTAAAAAGTTGCAAAAGGGTTGGTTTTTCTTGTTGTGGGGGGCTAGAATTATCATCTTTCAAATTCACATATTGCCCTAGTTCTTGCCTAATCTGAAAACCAATTACAATGGTGGAACTTTCTGTTGAGAAACTTACACCCCATAATTATCATAGCTAGAAGACCAAGATGACTAGATTGTTTTGGTCCAGGGGTTTATGGTCTTGTTTAGATGAAACCCAACCTACTTTGACTCATTAGTTTGAGATCCTTCAAGGTAGGGACAAAATGGATTTAGGCTATGGGTTTGATTGGCTTGCATATTTTAGTCAATCTTCAGTTCCATATTGATTCTTGCATCACTCCTAGGGCTATGTGGCTCAAACTTGAGCAGTGGATTCCTTCATGCTTAGTCACATGTAATATTTTTCATTTCTTTTTCTCTCTTTTGGAGAGGAGTTTTCTCCTAGTGATTTTTTTTCCTTTTCTCTATATGTGAGAGATAACTTAGTTTGTAAATATGTACCTAATTAGACTTTGTTGTTGGGAGTCATTCATGCTTCCATATTTTCATTCATATTAGCTTTTTAGCTACTCCCTAAGTTCATCTTTAGGGGGGCAAGGGGTGTTCTAGAGTAATTAGGACACTTTATCTAATTATTTAATTAATTGGGTCCTTTAATTACTTTATTCACTTAAGCTAAACTTGGGTGCTTTTTGTTTTTAT
Source organism: Cryptomeria japonica (assembly GCF_030272615.1). Taxonomy (NCBI): domain Eukaryota; kingdom Viridiplantae; phylum Streptophyta; class Pinopsida; order Cupressales; family Cupressaceae; genus Cryptomeria; species Cryptomeria japonica. The sequence continues at coordinate 39,175,756 of NC_081406.1, read as the reverse complement.
TAATTAGGCTAATAATAGCTTAAATCGTCTCATTCATTATGATTGTGACACTTGGAACTAGCTAATTAATCTTGCATTAGGATTTTTTTCATCTTTTAATAAGGATTCATTCACCCATTGTAATCATATTCTTTTGTGCAATCAATAAAAAATTCTCAAGTTGTGTTAAGAAAACTATCCTTGCTTGATCTTTCTTTGTGATAGGTGATGTCTTGTAGATGATTCTTGGCATGTGAGCTTGCATCATCAACTTCTACATGTATGATGTTCTTATTCTAATTTACAACTAATAGATTAGGCCCATATATAACTCCTTGTTATGTTAATTGGACTAAGTACGAGGTAGAAGATGTCCTTAGAGTACATAACTCCAGTTTGGATCTCTTAGATTTCTTGCTAACACTAAACTACCTTGCTAATCATAATAATTTCTCTAAGCCAAAATATCATACCTTACTCTCTAATAGTTATCTATTATAGACTCCACCTTAGGTAGATGTACACATTATGAAAACTTCCATATGTTGTCTTGTCCATGAGCATGCCAAACTAGCATGCTAACCACTTTACTTCACATTGGCAAACTTTCCCCCACAACTAGCTAACCTGCATCATTTTTCTTTATTTTGTACATTCTCATAGAGCATGCATATTGAGGATGAACACACATGATGAGATCTAGTGAGGTTTATTACTATATATAGACCTCAATATATTTTTATGTTAATGTATGTACCTTATGCATATGTATTAGTGTGCATGTACTTTGAGATATATGTTCATGTTAGGATTCACATGGATTTCAAAGCCAGAGAAAACTGTATTGATGAAATTTAAATACCCATGCTAATTCATAAATATTTATAGACCCATTTTGTAATAGTGTCATAGCATAATTACTTAGTGACATGCGAGACACTTGTGTTAAGTATGGCTCCTTTCTCAATCCTTTTTCTCTTTTGTTTACTTCTCTTTACCACATTCTCGCATATTCCACCTTAGTTGTGCCCTAACTATGCTTATTCCCCATATTCATCCCTTTATTAACCTTGATTTTTATATACATATCCCTTACCTTCAGATTTTGCACTTGTCATCATGTGACATTTCCACAACATGAGGGATAGATCCAACACAACATAAGGGATAGATCCAACACAACATAAATCTAACTTAGAAATTCAAATTTTTAGAATGTATTTAGGTTGATTCTTACCCTTTTCTACTAGTTTGCATCTCACATGATAGATGTTTGTGCAAACAAAAAAATTGTCTTAGAATTTAAAGGGACACATTTAAACATTAATTCATCATCCCCTAATCATTTGAAGTCCAAGCACTTCAAAAAGCATTCATATAAACATTTCTATTTGGTTTTGCATTAGAATTAGTGTATAAATTAAATTTATGTTTGTTTGTTATCTTCAACTATTTTTATGATCATATAGTCAATCCAATTAAGGAGGTCAACCTAGGATAACTTGGCCCTTGTAATTCAACAATCTCCCTAAGGTATTTTCAAATACCACCAACACTTGTGACCCAGTGCAAAGCCAAAAAAAAGAAGAGTAAATCAAAGAGAAAAAGTGTACAATTTGCTAGATTAGATCTTCAAGTTACAAATCAGCTCGGAATGATGCAAAATTAATCGAGATTCCACAATCAAGAATCAATATGTACAAATTTACATATCAAAATAAGTTTCGAAGACAAACTACACTTCAACATTACCAATTTTCTAAGTCAAGATGATTCAATTCTATAAAACATTTGCACTCATATTCCCTTTTCAATTCTAAAACTAAATACCTTCCTCCATGGCAAAGGTGAAAAAGCATTATAATCATCATAATAATGATGATAATGTAGTCATGAAGGAGAAGAATGCCTCCCCGCCCCTTATTTCCAATGAATGGTTTGTATTTGTAAGTCCAATCTATATCTATCTAATAAAGGAAAGTGAGAAAAGACATTTGGTTTCGCTTTCCCCACCCAAAACTTCTACTCCACGTTATTTCTCTCTCCCACTCCAACTCAAACAAATCACTCCAAGCCTTCTGAAATTAATCCACACCGTCCAGATAAGAGATACTTTGTTGATTATTTAAGCAGGGTCTATGGATGAGGGCGTCATAATGAGGGAGGGACCCCCCATTTTGACGGGAAGTACGACACCCCACGTTGTTTTTGACGCCTTCCTTCTGACTCGGTTAAGTGGAAGCCAACTTGTAAACGATCACTAGGTAGGTATATGGTTTTCAATGTGACCAGGATTGTCATTTTCCAAGGCCCCCATTTGATTTTTTGACATGCGTGATGCCCCCACTAAAGCAACATTTCAACTTGCCTACTTTGTAAGATGGGAATTTAACCATGCAAAGTTTCATTGTTTTGTGTCCTTTGTGGTGGAATGACTTCAACACAATTATGTGGTGATACATTGCTTCCTCTTTCATACATATGTTCATTATCAAACTTTCATTTTTTGTGCATCTATTTTATATTAGAATATTTACAATTTTTGGTCTTAAGTCAATCTTAATGAGCTTAGGTTTGATTTCATATCATTTCACTCATTCTTAAATTCAATTTTCTAAATTCAAAATAGCGATTCCCACATTCTTACTAGTCATTGGGAGATGAATGGTTAAACATTTTGTATAATTTATTGTTATCTTAGTTTAAAGACATTCATTTGTGCAATTAATTCATAGGAAACAATCAAGAAGGAATTATTTTAGGAACTCATTGATTAGAAGAATAAGACAAATATGTCTACACCAAAATTAAAATATATATATTGATCATTTGAACACTTCTATATACAATTTTCCAACATTCATGTAAGGCCATAACTTAGTCAATCGAACAAGAGGGTTAATGAAGGAGAATGTGACCCTTGTTATATGACTTCTTCTAAAGTATTTCAAATATCGACATCAGGGCATACATATTCAAATACTAGGAATTATAGTGAACCAAGTTGTAAAATTTTGTTGTATGCAAAGTCAAATGCATGCCTCGGGTTGACGTAAAATACAAACCCAAGATCTAGTTTGTCTATTTCCTTGATGTTACCCCGATGTGATACATCAAGAAGTAAAACTAAAATAAATGTAGTAGGTTACATATATGGACAAAAGAAAATACTCCTACATCCGTATAACATCATAGAATGGTTTCACATACCTATTATAGTCTTTAAAGAAGTCAACATTTACAATAAAACCTAACACACAAGTTGATTCTAGAATATTAAACCACATACATTACAATACATGGAGTAGAGATACACCTATTCACATTTTCCTTTCATATTTTATGTAAACAAAGATCTTATTCATGAAACCCACTTTTGCATGTTGCATAAAAATAATAGAAAACATCAGTTTAAAAAACAAACAACCCACCAATGCACCTAAATATTACATAGCTTCCTTTTCCTCTATGTCTTCAGACGTGTAGTGTCGTGGTTAAAACACTTCATTGGTGAAGCAGTCACCAAGGTTCAAATCCCTCTTGGGCCACTGAGCTCGCATGCCTTGTGCTTTCACTAGGTCGTGGAGCTCATGGGTTTGATCAAGTGAAGTGTGGGGATGAGGTCCTCTGTTTGTGGCCTCATCGATTCATAGCTCTAGGTCAAAAGCATTCACATGGAGGCGAATGGCATGTCGTGCCAACGTCACCGGTCACATTAAAAGGTTTACCATGCATAGTTTTTTTTTTTTAATCCTTTTCCACTTTATTTTTGTGGCCTCTTACTCTCTCTTCTATTTTGTTTTTTATATTAAAAGCAGCCAAAACTACGGGGCTGACCCAGATATAGTCAAGATGACAGCAGATAAACAACTGTTAGCAGAGAAACAACAAAATCACAACCTCCTAAACTTTCCTCTATCAAAAACTTTAAACACACTACGCATATTAACAAAGTATATAAAAGTCTTAGTTAAAATATGTCATGCAGGGCAAAAGATAGTTAAGTCTAGGATTAACCAGTAACCATAACTATAAGCCATAAGACCATTAGGGCCATTCAAAAAAACATTCCATAGCAAACAAAGTTACTTCTTTTTGCCATGGCTCCTCTTGGGGAGGAGCTTCCTTGCCCATTCTTTGGTGAGGAATTTGAAGAGCTCTTTGTAGTCCTCATCCTCCTTTCCTTTTCCTTTAAGGGTGCTTTCTTGCAAGAGACAGAGAGTGGTCGCAGAGTTGTGCATGACATTCAGCGCAAACCTGGAGACATCATGCAGCTATCTCAATGGCATCCATTTTGCTGGTAATTTCTTGCAAGTTCTTGATCGTGTCATCCACTTTCTTCTCCAAATCCGTCATTTTGCCCTCTGCTTCGTCCTTGATGTTGCTCACTTCCTCCACCACCACCATCTTTTCAAACCTGAGCATAGGGGACAAAGAGTTTTCCTGGGATTTGGGACCAGCATTCGGGCTCATGGAATTTTTAAGGCTCTCAGACACATGGGTGGAGCTTGCAGAATGAGGGGTCGAGGTGGAATGAAATGGGGCCTCATTGCCAGAGGGGATGGAATTCCCAGTATCATTGTCATGAATCATATTTAACAATAATTATTTTATTGGGAAAATAATATTTACTTTTCGTTTATGCAATGAAATTGAAATAGAAATGAAATTTTTAGTAAAATAAGATGATCTAATGAAATAGGAATTCAAATGCAATAAAATGATTTACATTACTTATGTAAATGCAATTGAATGATCAGTGTTATTTTTATTACAAATTGGGATTGTCATTGCTAATGAGCAATTGAGTGCAAGTGAATGCAGGAACAGGTGAACATAGATGAAGGTGAGAACATCGTTCAGGTAGAGTTGTTTTAGCCCTTAGATTTCGCTAGAGTAGATGGAATCTCACACACCACTATTAGAACTTATAAATTTATATATGATGGTTGTATGATTTGATCTTGTGATTGATATAAAATTCGAATTGCATGAGTGCTTGCAAATGAGATACTTTATTTTAAAGAAAGATTTGTTGTTAAAAGAAGATTAACTATGGATATTGATCGTAGATTTATACGTTCTTTGTATGCAAATACGTGTAATTGATGAAATATCCTACTTATTTGTTCACTCTTGTGTTACGATAATAGTACACACACACAGAGATATATATGTGTGTGTGTGTGTGTGTGTGTGTGTGTGTGTGTGTGTGTGTGTGTGTGTGTGTGTGTGTGTGAGAGAGAGAGAGAGAGAGAGAGTTGAATATCAATTCGATCATATATATATATATATATATATATATATCGTATTATCATAAAATTTAATTTCATTACTTTTTGAAATTATGTATATGTATACATCGTTGTCATCAAGTGATGAATGCAAAGCACAATTGTTAGAACCAAACTACAAACAAGTATTATGTGGCAAGCTTATTGCATGTTAAATGGAGTCGACAAGTGAAGTCGACTTTGCATAAAGTAAATACCACTAAGACTTTGTGGTCAGAACAAAGAGAGTGGTAGTAAATGCGACTCCTAGGAAACTACAAGTCAAGGAGAAGTTGATATTAATGTCAACTCTTGTATTAAACAATGGGAATTTGATATGGTTACGGACTTTAGCAAGTAGAGTTGGTAATAAAATTGAACACTGCGTGAATACATTGTTGTGTAGAGGTAAGGGGAGAATTTTGAGAGGAAAAAAGACTTTTGGCCAAGTTAGTTGTTAGATGTGGCATGAGAGACTTGAACAATATTGTGACTTGCCCAAAAAGATAGGAGACAAAATAGTTGGAATTTAGCATAAAATGGAAACTTAGCTCACGATAAAGAAAAGGGGAAAAAATACCAGAAATCAGAGAATTCCTACACAAGCAGCGACATTCTTGTGAACTTGGAAGAGATAGAAGAAGCTTTTAGAGCCTTTGAAAAGAGAGGGAATGCAGTAAGAAGTCTTCCATAGGTGGTTTTGCATCTAGTATTTCAAATTTGAAGCTTGAATTCATAGGTAGGCTCTTAATCGAGCAATAGTTTCTATATATTGAGAAGAAAAGAATGGTAGTATTTTGAAATTTACTTGTTTAGATCAATATAAAAGAAAATAATCAAACTTAGATTTAGTTCCATGCATTAGAAGTCATAATGATTCTTTTTGAAATGAAATGTCATCTTATTTAATACTCGTTGAAGGAAATTATTGAATTTAGATAGCTAAGTATGAAAATCATTGAAAACATAGATTAAGATTGAAATAAATATGTTAGTTAAAAGAATGTGTACTCATTTTCTAGTCAATTATATGTAAAAATACATACATGCGTTACACCTTCTTACTTTAATACTTGTCTTTGATTTACTTTTCAAAATAAAAGTGAAAGACTGTCTCTTTTCATATATATATATTTGTTTATCCACGAAAGATTCCTTCTTGTCAGATATAATTGGTTGTAATGAAAGATTGATTCTTTCTATTTCTATTCAACAAAAGATTGTCTTCTTTAACATTGTATTTTTATCATGCGATAAATAGGAAGCTAGAATTAAAAAATGACAGATTGTCTTCTTTATATATTTGTATGCGGGAAAAGCGGGTCGATAGAACTCAATATTTAAAAAAAATGGAGTCTAAGGAGCTTTGCTCACACACCCAAAGGACTTCTTGGTGCAAGCTATGGAGTCATGAAGTATGGCTCAGCTTCCCAAGGTTGGTTTCATGGTTCTCTATCTCACAAGGTCCCTCAAACCAATGTCTTTGCTCTCAGATCACTGAGCAAAGTGGTTTAGGGATGACAAATGCAAGAACGAGGGATGCTTTGGTTGATTTTAAGATGAAATGCATCCTAAGTTATACATGATCCTATAAATGCAATAAACTAGTTATAAGATGACAAGATTAGTAACAAGACTATCCTAGCATGCTATATTAGTCTATGATTAAGCTAAATGATAAGGAAAATAGTCTAAACATGCATATTTAGATTAATTCCTATTAAAAAGAGAGGCTAAATGATTAGCACAAATGATATATTAAAGCTTGGATGGATTTTAGTATAAGTGTGATCCTAAAGACTTGGATATATGAAAATGGAGGAATGAGAGCTCTATTTATAGCAAAAATAGGGCAATGGATGGTCAGGATTGAAGGAGTTAATCAAGGGCTAAGTTTGAAAGTTGGGAATCCATGTTTGCAATTGGCACCAATGAAATGGTGACAAATGTCAACATAAGACTAGGTTGAGAAGAGAGGTAGGAAGCATTAAATGCTTGAGAAGACCTCATGGTTATCCTAGGGGTAAGGGTTATGGTTAAGTTAGGATTACCCATTGGATAAAGGTTTTACCCAAAGGATAAACTCTTGTGCAAAGGATTAAGGATAACCATGGTCAAAGCAATAAATGCTTGATGAGACCCTTGGGTTACATGGAGGTTGAGTTAGAAGAAATTCTTTAATCATGCTAGAGGGTTGAGTTAACCATTAACGGTTTGTGAGACTTTCAAAGTTAAGTGGTTGAAGCCTTTAAGGGTTTTCAAAGACTGTGAGGGTTTGAGAAGTGACTTCCCTTTGTTTAGGGATGTGACAAAGTTTAGGAAATGGGTTAGGTCAATTTAAAAGTGATTAGAAGAGTCTAGAAGGGGTTAGGAATAGGGTTTAGGAAGCAAGTGGGAGATGTAGGATTTTGCAAGTGGATGAAGGGATAATAGGATTTAATTGAATAAAATGAATTTAATTCAATTTTGGTTGCAATTTGGGGAAATCAAATAAATTAGATTTATTTAATTTAAGGTAGACTATTTAATTAAATTTGAATTTAATTAAAAGTGGATAGAAGGGATTTAATTGAATAAAATGATTTATTCATTAAGTGGCAAAAGAGGTATAGTGAATTTAATTTAAATAAATTGAGTAATTTACTTAATTAAATAGAGGAATGTGGGTTATTCAATTAAATTGGATTTAATTAAATAGAGAAATGAACATAAAATATTCATTTAGGAATATGGTCATTTTTATACGTCTACATTTTGCCCCTCTTTGAAGTGACGTGTGTGCACATGTTATTTCAAAGAAAATGATGTGTCGTTGTGATTTTATGATCAATGTTGTTTTCAGATTTTCATGTTGTGCCCTAGATTTGATGTGTGATGCCCCAGATTTGATAAACGATGTTGATAATGCCCCCTCGGGAGACGAATCAAAATTTTGGAAAATTTGATTTGATTTGATAATTGTGTTTGCTGTGCAAAATTTTGGCTAGGTGGAATGTTTAAATTGATTCATCTCCCGATAATTAACATGTGCGAGGGTATGAGGGAGACCACGAACAAATTACATGCTTATTTCCCTAACCCTAATTTTATTTTACCCTATAAAAGCGAAAAAGTGCATTGTTTTGTCTCATTTGTGCTTGTTGACTTTGGAGAAAGAGACCTTTTGGAGAGAAGACAAAATGCCTATTTCATATTCTACACATCAATTCAAGTGCGTACGGAGGTATCGAAGGCCTGCCACGTATGGACCACCGGTAAGTCAATCTTTTTTACCCCTTTTTTATTTTTAATTTGGTCGTTTTTGGTCAGTTTTTGAATTTTGAAATGCGGTTTTCATGTTTTGGCGCATAGGGGTCTTAGGTTAGCGCATACGAAAAATTTCGTAGCACATACGGTTGCAATTTAGGGTAGCGTCCGAAAACATTTAGGGTAGCGCATGGAGTTTCTAGGTTAGTGCATGACCTTAGATTAGCGCATGAGGGACACAGGGTACCGCTTAGGGTTAAAAGGGTAGCGCATCGGGTAAACCTAGTGCATAGGGTGCACAGGGGGTCGCATGGGCAGGGGTAAGTAGCGTGTAGGTTAGACCTAGTGCATAAGGTTAAATAGGTAGCGCAGATGCGGGATAGGTTAGTGCATGGATTGGGTTTAGCGCTTAGGATAGATTAGTTGGCGCATGGAGAAAAAAGGGTAGTGCGTAGAGTTAGTCTAGCGCATAGGGTAGATAGGATAGTGCGTGGAGAAAAAAGGGTAGCGCATGGATATGGTTTAGCATGTAGCCAAGTTTAATTAGCGCATGCAGTTAAAAGATAGGATGATTTGTGAATGTAGAAAATTACATAGGATAAGGTCAGTTTTGCCTAGAGAGGTGGATTTTTGCCATTTGCTATGTCAGCTATCATGTTTTTGATAGTTTGTCCAATATGAGTATTGATATAACTTGGTTTGATTTGCGAATTTTCAAGTTATTTATGTAGATATTAATGTGTTTGTGATCTAAACTTGATTTGATTTGCATTGTTTCAAGTTAATATGTGTGGAGCTTGAATTGTGTTACAAGTTGATATGATTGTGGAACTTGAGTTGTGTTACAAGTTGATATGGGTTGGAAACTTGAGTTGTTCTACAAGTTTATGTGATGTGGAGACTTGAGTTGTGTTACAAGTTTGATATGGTTTTTGAAAACTTGAGTTGTGTTACAAGTTGATATGGAATGATATGATGTGGAACTTGATTAGATTTGCAAAATGTTTCAAGTTTTTGATGTGATTTTGATTTTGATATCTTTGTTTTGATGAGGAAACTGATATTGGACTTGTTTTGCTTTTTGACAGGAGTGATTGGGAGTGGTTCAGTCATGCGAGCGATTCCCCAAACCATGGACATTGATACCACAGTTGGCATAGGCTGATTTAGATATTATTGAGAGATGTGGCCTGTCGTCTTTATTAGATATGCCTCGGTTTACTATGAACCGGGGTTTACTTACAGCGCTTACAGAGAGATGGCATAGTGATACGAACACCTTCCACTTTGCCACAGGTGAGATGATGATGACTCTTGAGGACTATTATAGGATATTGTGGATTCCCATAACAGGTGCATTATTGCCTTATGAGCAGACAAAGGAGGGTGGGACAGAGGCACTGTGTCGCATATTTCATGATGAGACAGTTTGTGGATATGAGATCCCTTAGCAGGAGTTCTTGGATTTGGAGTATGCGCCTCTCCCATCAGTACTAGCAGGTTTTATAGGTGGATTCCTATGTCCCGACCATAGGTCGAAGGGATTTTTTGTAGGTTGGGGATTGGTGCTAGAGGAGATGGTGACATAGGGCCACAAGTTCACATGGGGATCGGCTATGCTAGCCCATTTGTACAGAGACTTACATGAGGTGGTATACTTGGGTTATGGTAGTTTGTCAGCTGGTGTGACACTTCTACAGGTATGGTGTTGGGAGCACATTCTAGCAGCTAGGCCACTGGTGGATAGAGACAGGCCTGTTGGGCGGGCATATGCATATGGATACAGGGGGTTAGTTGTTGATTGCGAGTAAAGAGATAATCTTGTTTGCCAGGAGTTCTCTGAATCCTGACTCTAGTGATTGTCCCAGTGGTGTGAAGACACATTTTTGGAAATTGTTGGTGCGGTCTCATGAATTGTTATTAGGTCCTCGATTGGTGGTTTTGTTTTGAGTATCGTTGGTGTTGTTTGTGTTGGGTTGACCTTGATTGGTATTTGATGCATATGTGTTAGTGTCTGGGTTAGCACCTTTAGGATTTTTTGTAGCTTGAGGATTTCTTGATAATGCGAGCACTGGCTATTTAGATTTTGGATCAGCTAATTCATTACAGGCTTCGTTTTTGTTTCGAATCCAGAATCTAGATTTGTCTAAGTTGTTGTTGTTGTGGTTATTGTAGTTTGATGAACTTGTTCCTTCTTTGAAGAATTTGAGCATTCCCTTTTTGACACATGCTTCTTCTACTTAAATGTCATTTTCAATCAGTTTAGCGAAAGACGGTATGCATTGGAGTTTGAACCTGTAACTCATCTCACCATTCAAGTTGTCGATGAAAATTTCCATATTCTCCTTTTCAGGAATATCTCAAGGATATCATGAAACCATACATCACCAATGTTGAAGGAATACCATGAATGTTTCATTGTTTTTCTATTTGGTGTTGCAGACGTCTAGCATGGTTATAGCATGTTGAATGTTATAGGAATATTGCGTTATGAATTTGTTGACCAATTCATCAAATGATCTAACAGGAGGTGTGATTTTGGATAACCATTCCATTGTTTTTCCTCCCAAGCTTCTCGGGAACAACCTCATCAGATAGGTGTCATCATGAGAAAATTCAAGACCCATGGTAGAGAATTCTCGATCACTTTTTCCATCGTACTTGTCAAATTTAGGAACATCTGAGTTTGGAGGAAAAGGGACCATGTGCAATCTTCTGTCAAAGGGATAAGGACAAATTTCGTTTAATGAGTATTGTATTGTCGTCCCTTGTTGCATGTCTTGCATTTGTCTTTGTAACATTTGCATTTGCTGAGTAAGGGCAACCAAAGGTGTGTTGTTTTGCCGAGGGAAGAGTTATTCCCTTGCATTAATCCTAGGTTGAAATGGTGTATGGAATGGTATGTTTTTCTCAGGGATGTGTTGCTCAGGGATGTTTTTCCCTAGTGTATGTTGTTCCGGTATGTTTTGTTCAGGAATATCTTATTCTGGGTCGCGTGCTTCCCCTTCTCATTGTCGTTCTTAATATTCATAATGTTGAGATCTCGTTCTAAACATATCTGTGTCAAAGTCTTCAGGGAGTTTAACCCCTTTTCTTGTGAGCATGAGCAAGTATTTTTCCTTGTCATTTTCCATGAGTCTTTCCACAATTTTTTGGAATGAAGCACTTTCTTGGCATTCCTGAAGAAGTTCTTCAGAAATTTTAGTATTCTCTAGATGTGGACCTTCAAAAGGATTTGATAACCTTCGATTCATACTGGATTCTGCTTATGCCTCGCTTTGTTTGTTTTGTTGAGAGCGAGTAACAGGCATTTTAGTAGAAGCTTTCTGTGACAAAGGGGACAAAATCCTCTTCGATATGTTGTTCCGGGGTTGGTGGTTCAAATCGGGGTGTGTTGTAAGTGATGCACTCGTCGGGAAAGAATGCCGGATTGATCTTTCCTCCATGGTTTATGATTTGACTGAATGCGGATTTTTGACAATATGCCCTAGTCTTCAAAGGCTCTTTGTCAAATTCGTTGGATTTGTTTTAGATATAAAGTTTGACGTGATGAAGGAATGTTCGATGAGATTTGAAGAGTTTATGATTGATGTATAAAAATTTCTTTTGACATGTGAAATGTAGAAATATTAATGAAATTTATGTTTGTTATTTTTTAAATTTAAAAAAAAATGATTTTTTTTATATATTCAAATATATATATATATATATATATATATATATATATATATATATATAATTGGGGGGTGACTCCACAACGCAATGGTTAGCTGTGAGCCTCCTACATGGGAGGTCTTGGGTTTGAGTCTACTCGATCCCCATGTGTCCCACACATAGGCAATAGAGAGATATGGAGAGATAAGGTGATGCTTAGGTGTGGAAGATAGGAGGACACAAGGAGATATAAGGGTGTTATTGCTGAAAAAATATGAGGATCAGGCCCCTCAAAAATGTGGTCTCACTAGTTCATAGCTCCAATCCAAAGCGATTTGGCTTCGACCCATTACAAAGCCAAAAAAAAAAAAGAGATTTTTTATTGCTGAAAAATGCTGAAAATTGGGGGTTTTAGTCGGTGTTACAAAAAAAAATGAAAACAAACTTATTTTTTCCTAATTTTAATTTTCTAAATAGATGACATATATATGCAGTGCTAAAAGAAAAAGAAAAATTAAATTTTGATGTGTATTTCTCTCGTAATAACATTTTTAATTCCAACATAGCTGAATTTGGTAGTTTTCATTTGGTGTTACCTTTTGTCTATTAAATTTATCATTATCAAAAAACAAATTATACCCTTTTGGAGAAGATTCTCTCGTCTAGTGAAAAATACATTTTATAAAAAAAATTAATATCATTTAATATATTTTTTTAAATTTCAAATCAGCCTCTTCTTGAACTTAAAAAATCTACTTGCAATGCTCAAAAAATAAAACATATTAAAATTAATCATAACATTAAAAAAAAAAAAATGTCCAAATTCTTTACTTCGAGCTCTACAAAAGGGTATTTTTTGATTTTTGTAAAAAAATATTTTGCCTGAAGAAAAATATAGCAGAAGTGGAAAGTTTTAGAAATACAGAGAAAAGGTGATTTGGTTGCCATATCACATGACACATTGACATGTTCGACCGAAATACGTTCGATTGAACTAAATTTGGTTGAACTTATTGTGCAGAAAATAGGTTCAGCCGAACTTATTGTGCCATTTAGGCACCACGTGGCCACCACATAGGTTCAGTCGAACCTATTTCAACCAAACTTATTCAGTTGACCTCAAGTGTGACACAATAGTGCGCTTTAGCCCTAATAACTTCATACTAGTTCCTAATAAATACATTCAATGCATTTATTCTCCTCTAAGTGGATCTTTTACTACTCAACAAGTTTAAAATTCAATTCTTTTTAAAATATTTTTTAATAATATATACATACTATGGGAGACAAGGTGAAGCTAAATTGCTTGAGAACTTAAAAATGTGTTTGCAAATCTAAAGGTGAGATTATCCAATATGATTAAGAGTGATTGCACATTCAACAATAATATAGAAAGACTATACCACAAGAGACAACTGATTTACATGGAGAAACCCTTTCAAAAAAATTAAAAACTCCACATGAGAAAGAGGGAAAATATATTATTAACCTTTAAAGAGATGTTTATGATAATACACTTAATTGCAATTCTCTAAGAAATTTGGCAACACCATATTACCTACAAATCAATGCATGAAACTGTTAGACAGTTCTAATAACTGAAAGACAACTAAGAAGGGGGAGTGAATCAGTTGTCACAGATTACCAGAAGCATTACCAATTAAAAATTTAATACTGGAACCCAAAACATTAATACCGGAATAGTAGTTAAGCCAATTAAGCATAAACAATAATCATCTAATAAATACCATCCACATGACACCAAGATTTATACGTGGAAACTCGGTAAAGGAAAAAACCACAGCGGGAAGCCTACCCACAGTCAGATAATACTTCTGTAGTAAGTATGTGAATTACAATTGAGGGTCCTGCACTTGCAAGAAGGCCAACAACCTAGAGCACATTGCTCATCACAAAAGGAGCCTCACTGACTACATAGAAATCCAGACTACAATCCGGAGAAGTGTTGAACTGCAAAAGATAGCATCTCCTATGCCATAGTACAATTTCGGTTAAACTCAATACCGGAGGACTAAATCCTCTTACATAAACCCAATTCAATCTCAAATGATTGACCAAATCCTCTGCCTAAATGATATTACATTATTCACACATTACATATCCATTTTCCATAACCATGATGATCTACAATAAGATCTTACATTTATATATACAAACCCTCGACCATAAACAATCAGGTCGACAACCAGACAATAAACCAATTACATAATTATAAAACATGTCGGCTTTAGACTAAACAAACAATATCCAACACATAAGACATCCCAGAAACACATCGAGAGGTCCAATCCACATGTTACATTAAATTTGGTCCATAACCTAGATCAACCAGGACCTAGTATAGGTCCACATGCTACAACAATGATCTTCATCCGCCAAGTCTCGAACATGATCACCATCAGCATCCTGAAACTCCACCAGAAACTACACCAACACCACTTGTGCAATTAATCAAAGATCTTCATCAAAATCTCTGTCGGTGAAACCCTCGCCGGAACCAGAAGCCAAGCTTCTAAGCAAACAGGATAGCATCGGATCACCAGACCAAAACTGGCTTACTGAATATGAACATGAGTATCATGAATAAGCCAATTCCATACCCAAAATATACCGGAGCCTACCAGATCATGTCGGATCCAAACAAGCCAAAAACCACTCAACCTACTAGGACCAGAAGGGTGTCGGTAAAGCATCCTAAACAACTAGTGTTGGCATCAATGATAAAACATCAATGCAACACATAATCAATTCCACCAAATGGCCAACAAACTCCCCCTTTGGCATTGATGGCAACACTAGATGTGAAAAACATCTAAGTACCAAGAAATGCCAAACAAGTCTCCCCCAATGGAAGACAACCAACAATCTCCTACTCAAAGATATAGCAATGAGGTTTTGAAACAAAGACCAAACTCCCCCTGTGAATAATATCTCTGTAAAGCTCTGAATTATACATGTATCTCTCCCCCTTTCTTTCTCTCATCAATATCTCTCCCCCTTTCTTTTTCTTTTTCACATCAATATATCTCCCCCTTTGTTTTTGTTTTTCACATCAATATCTCTCCTCCTTTGACATGAATGCCAAAAATCTGACAAAAATATCAAAGCAAAGACATAAACCACTGAATCACAAAGATAACTACTCCCCCTGAGCAGTAGCATCCCCACATCAGTGCTAGAATAAAAATTATCTTCGATAATGCATACTGGACTAATGCCAAACCACATCAATCAAGTCTCTACCGAAGGGGCAGAAACTCCCAATCTGTCTCTTAGGTACTCAGATGATTTTTTAGGCAAAGGTTTAGTGAAAATATCTGCAATTTTCTCTTTAGTGTTCACATAAACCAATCTAACTTCATTTGCTTCCACCGTTTCCTTCAAAAAGTTGCATTTGATAGATATGTACTTTGTCTTAGAATGAAATACCAGATTCTTTGATATATCAATAGCAACAGAGTTATCACAGTGAATAACTATCGGTGCATCACAATCCACCATTATATCCTTTAACATTTGCTTCATCCATAAGACCCGTGTACAGTTAGTAGCAGCAACAACATACTCAGCTTCAGCAATAGATAAAGAAGTACATGACTGTTTCTTGTTGATCCATGAAACCGACTTCTTTCCAAGAAAGAAAGCTCCACCGAAAGTACTTTTCCTATCATCAACATCTCTATCCCAATCAGCATTTGTATATGCACATAAAGTAAAGTTATCATCCTTAGGGTACTACAAACCATGTTCTAATGTACCTTGCAAGTATCTAAAAATCCTTTCACCGCACTCTCATGATTCTCTCTAGGATCACTCTGAAATCTTGAAACAATACAAACAACATTCATTATGTCAGGCCTAGTCCAAGTCAAATAAAGTAGATCTCCAATCATAGATTTGTATCTTGTAGGATTTACCGGTGCAGAAACATCTTTTCTTGTCGATTTCTCACTTGTAACCATATGAGTACTTACCGGTTTAGAATCTCCCATATCAAATTTCTTCAACAATTCCTTAGCATACTTAGTTTGACAGATGAAAATACCTTTGTCAGTCTGAGTAATCTACAAACCTAAGAAAAATTTCATCTCACCAATCATAAACATTTCAAATTCATTCTCCATATTCTTAGAAAATTCTATGCATAACTTATCTTCACCTCCAAAAATAATGTCATCAACAAATACTTCAATAATCAGTATACCATCATCGGTGATTTTATAATATAAATTATTGTCAACATTACCTTTAGTAAAACCAAGCTTCAAAAAATATTTATCCAACCTTGCATACCAAGCTCTAGGTTCTTGTTTCAATCCATATAAAACTTTCCTTAACCTGCAAACCATGTTTGTATCATATGATAGTGAAAAACCATCAGGTTGCTCAATATAAACTTCTTCATCAAGATCCCCATTCGAAAATGCACATTTAACATCCATCTGATAAACCTTGTAGTTTTTATAAGCAACATAGGCAAGAAATAATCTTACAGCTTCAATCCTAGCTACAGGTGCAAAAGTCTCTCCATAATCAATTCCTTCCTTTTGAGAATATCCTTTACAAACCAATCTAGCTTTATTCCTTATAACTTGACCATCCTCATTCAATTTATTCCTAAAAACCCATTTAGTTCCAATAACATTTTTATTTTTAGGTCGGGGAACCAAAGTCCATGTGTTATTTTTCTCAATCTGATCTAATTCTTCTTCCATAGCTTTCAACCAATATTCATCTTTACATGCCTCAATTACTGATACCAGTTCAACTTGTGAAATTAAACATACCTCATTAGTTGCCAGTCTTCTTCTTGTCATTACTTCATTGCTCTTATCCCCAATGATCTGATCTTCTTAATGATTCAATCTCACATGCCTAGGATTCCTTTGACTCTCTGTTCCTCTTCCATGATCTTTAGTTACTGTAGAATTTTCTGATACTGCCAGAGTAACTGGTTCAACACTATGTTCCAGTAAAGGTGTTGTCGGTTTAGTTATAATCATTTCCACTACCGGTTCCTTCTCATAAACTTTAATTTGACTTCTATTTAGCTCATCTACTTTGACATTAGCACTCTCCACAATTCTCTGAAATTTCTTGTTATAACATCTATATGCCTTACTTTCATTAGAATAACCAAGAAATATGCCTTCATCACATCTAGGATCAAATTTGCCAATAATATCATCTCTCCTGATATAACATTTACTACCAAAGATTCTGAAATACTTAACTATAGGTGTATTGCCAAACCATAATTCATAAGGTGTCTTATCGGTTTCTCCTTTGATATGTACTTTGTTGAATGTATAAACCATTGTTCTCACTGCTTCTCTCCAGTAGATATGAGGTAGAATAGCTTCCATCATCATTGTTCTAGCAACATCCAAGATAGTTTTGTTCTTTCTTTCCACAACTCCATTCCGTTGAGGTGTCCGGGGAGTAGAAAATTGTCTCCTTATACCATGATTCTCACAAGAATTATTAAACTCACCGGATGTGAATTCTCCACCATGATCTGACCTCAAACATTTAATCTTCAATCCTGACTCAGTTTCCACTTTAGCCTTAAAGATTTTAAAATTTTAAAATGCCTCATATTTTTCTTTTAGAAAAGTAACCCACATCATTCTAGAATAATCATAAAAAAAATTAGCATGAAATATCTATCACCTTGAAAACTTTTAACTCTAGCAGGGCCACACAAATCAGTATGAATAAGATCAAGAACACCATTAGATTTATCTTGTATACTCCTAAAAGAGGTTCTAACCTGTTTACCCATTTGACATTCTTTACATACCAGATTATAGGGCTTTATAATCTTAGGTATATCCCTAACTGCCTTAGTTGAATTGATCTTCACCATGCAATCAAAATTCACATGACACAGCCTTTTATGCCATAGCCAACTCTCATCCACCTGTGTAATCAAAGATGTCTTCTCACTGGAATTCAAATGAAATATGTTACCTTTTTTCTATGTATGGGTTGCAATCTCCAAACCAGATTTGTTAATGATTTTGCATTTTCCATCCTTGAACTATAATTGAAATCCCTTATCCACCAATTTGTTGGCATTTTTGATGTTTATGTTGTGATTTTCATTGATGGACACACGGTTGCATTGAGATCCCCTTTATATGTATGAGCTAGAGCTCAACCGGTATCTGTTCCAACCGGTATGTTGTATTCTAGTCTTTAGACTATTGGTGATTTTGCAGAATGTGTTTCCCGGTCTGAAGCGGCATGTCGATCCCAAGTGGTTCATAGATCTCAAGCGGTACGAGGGAGCAAAGCGACATAACACATTCTTACCAGTCTTCATTTTTGTCAAATCGACAACCGGTATTTTGTATGAACCGGTAATACTCTGAGATGAGTTACCAACCGACATTTTGTGATGAGTTACCAATCCACCGATTGTTTGATGGTGCCGACACACTGATGGTGTTTTTTGTGTCATGTTACTAAGTATGTCTAGATTCATTGAACCTAAGAAATTGTAATGTAATCCTATTGGACCGACATGAAATCAGATTCCTTTAAAAGGACATCATGTCTAGGGTTTTTGAGTAGTTGCAAAAAGGGTTTATGTTGTGCTAGGGTTTAAGGTGGTTGATGAGTTGTTGTAAGAGTGATCTTATCTAAGAAGATTAAGTTGTAACTGAGTGAGAGACAGAGAAGACTAAAGTAATGTTGGAATGCATTAGTTGGGAGCTATACTGGATCTAACCAAGCAGTCTGTGCTATTAGATAGATCAAACACTTGTTGATTACTCACATCTTTGACAAGTTTATAGCCCTTAATCGGGTAGGCCCAAAAGCCTTTTGTAAAATCCTCTAACAAGGTGGTTCACCTCTGTGAATCTAAAATCCTCTAGCAAGGTAGTCTTTAATCGAACTTATCTCCTAACAGAGATTGAGATTCCTAACAGGATCTGTTCTAGTGAAGAACATTGTAAGACCTTAACCGGTCTGACCTTAACCGGTCTGGTTTCTATTCTGCAGATAGTGACTTGTGAGTTCCATCTCACCGTGGTTTTTCCTATTTGGGTTTCCACGTCAAATATCTTGTGTTATGGTTGTATTGCTTTTGTGGGTGAATGCTTTATTTGCATTTTGGTTTGCATGTGCGATAACCGGTCTGTCTGTTAAACTGTTTTACCGGTTTATCTTTAGACTGTTTAAGTGTTTTAGATCAGAGATTTTTGGCATACTAATTCACCCCCCCTCTTAGTATTCATCAATTGGTATCAGAGCCTACCTTTCTATAAGTCTAAACACTTGGAAAGAGATATGGGGGAATACACCTTGAGGGAACTTACTTAACGGCTCACTCAGTCTAAGCAAGCCTATGATGATCTTATGGTCAAATACAAGGCATCTCAAGCAAAAAGGAGAGAACATGCAGAAAAGCTGATGGAGCTATCTGAAAATAGTTCTGCAGATGAAGCAGATATGGAAGCCATGATAGCAGAAGTAAATAAGTTGAATGAATCAAACTCCAACCTGAGAAAGGAGTTGGAAGGACTGACTATCCGGTTTAGTCAAGAGCTTGAGAACCGGAGGAAAGTTGAAGATCTGGTGAAGGATAGAGATCATGAGATCTCCAAGTTGAAACAAGAGATTAGTGCACTGACTGCTCGCCTTCATGAGAGCAGAATGGAAAAAGAAGGAGTACAAGATGAACTGAACATAGCCATCTTTGAAAATGCAAGCCTAATGGAGGCAAATACTGCTATTTCCAAAGAAATCTCTAAGTCAAAGGAAATACTTGCTAAGTTCAGCAAAAGTACTGTCAAGCTAGAGAAAAAGCTTAAGTCATCTAGACCAGTAAAGAATACCAATGGACTTGGTTTCTCTGGACATGAGGAAGGAGAATCCTTAGGAAAAGATGTTGAAGCATCAAAGAAGCAATAAGCATTCAAAGGAATTGGTAAGCAAAAATTCAAACCTGTTTGCTTTATCTGTCTTAAAGAAGGACACACAGCCAATGTATGTAGGAGCAAAGCCTACAATAATTTTCTTTACTTCATTAACAATATACCTAGATCCAATAAGTTCAATGGTCATTGTTATGCATGCAACAAGTTTGGGCATAGAGCATTTGAATGCAGGTCTGTGATGAATAACAATGGAAGATATCCTCAGAGGACCCAAGGAGTTGGTCCTGGACCTTTTTTGAACCGGAACCACAATCGGTTTAATGTCTTCAATCATCAGCCAAGAAGCGGTGGCCATCAAGCGGCAACCGGACGGAAAGCAAATTGTATGATCTATCATGGTCATGGTCACACTGCTACAACATGCAGAAGGAAGAATGGAAACATGAACAATGGACCTTGGAGAGCATCTGGATTGGTTTGCTACCACTGCAACAAATCGGGTCACATTGCAAGATTCTGCAGAAGCAAAAATAGTATATCTGATGATATACCGGTCACTCCGGAAGGAGAAATTGATGTTGAAACAGTTCAAGAGGACATGAAAAAAACATGGAGGAAGAAACCATCAATGTTGGAAGAGGAACCGGTTTCTGCACCTAGTGTGGAAATATCGGAACCGGCAAACTAAGCTTCAAAAGGCTTAGGGGGAGCAAAACGGTGAAATATTTTTGAACCCCCAATTTACACCGGTAAAGGACCTTAACCAGTATGTGATACCTGTCGCTTGGAAGAAAACCGGAAACAGTAAAAAGGCAAATTAGGGTTTATGCCCTAATAGAGGAGCATTAATAGCGGTAGGTGAGAGACATGTATAAAAGCATTTTTCAAATCATTTCTCACTATCTATTTTTGAGCGAAGAAAAGTTTTTCAGAGAGCAGAGTGAAGAAAAGGCAATTTGAGCTGAGATTTCAAGAAATTGACAAATCTTGAAGGAAATTCAAATTCAGTTTGCAAACGGTCAAGTGGAGAACACAAAGCGGTGATTCGGCAACCGACGGAGTGTGGAGTGAAGGAGAATCAGAAAGCCCTAAATTCATGTTTTAAAGGTATTCCTCGAGTTCTTAAAATATTCTACAATGGCTTCCGCATCTCATACCAGTTCTAGTACATCCATTGAGTCTGAAAGTTTCATTCAAAGGAAGTCAAAGTATAATGCCCTATCACAAGTTTCGGCTGGAGTGATAGTAGAAGAGGGAATTTCTGACTATATTGATTGCAAGATTGAAGACCTAGGGTCTCTAGCCATCCACTCTCAACTAGGTTTGTTTTGTGGAAAGGACAAGAAAATCAAACCGGAATATAGTATCTTAGAGAAGAAGAAACTCCATAATGCAGTATACTTTCTGGAAGACTTTACAGAGGATCATATTAGGATCATTTTGAGCAGAGTCCATGGTGACAAGATGTACCTGGAGAGGACGCATGATATTACGCCACAGGCAATTCATGCAGTCACCAGTTTTTGCAACATAGGGGAAGTGCTAGCTCTAAGGATAATAAGAAAAACGGAAATGTCAAAGCTCATCGGTTCAGTGAGTGATTCACGAGGCATGACAGTGAACTCCATCAAGGATGATCTTGTTAAGTATGCTTGCATGGTGATAGGCTACCGAACATTCTCTGCTAGCAGAATTAACTCTGTATCTGCTGCAGCAGTAAATGCCACTTACCGAATGATTAAAGAGGATGCATCATTTGATCTGTGCACCGGTATGCAGAGGCAACTCCTGTCTAATCTGAAGTCGATCAAACAGGATAATGCACTAAGATTCAAGTTCGGACAACTATTGGTTGGTTTGTTCTTCTATTTCCAAGGCTACTTTCCTGGAGTAGAACATGTCCAGTGGTCTCCTGACCAACCGGTAACCAAGCAGATCAAGGAAAGAATTCAAGCAATCAGATCCGGTTACCCTGATGTGCTGAACAAGTATTTTGATGAGTTCAGATGGAAGATGAGCCAAAGGATGAGGATCTCAGGTGATATCATCAAGAAATATGAATATGACATCTGTTTCACCATCCAGGTGGACAAATGCTTAATGGAGGCTGTTGAGCCTAGAATGGAAGAAGTGGAGCCAATGGGCTGTGAGGTGATGTATGATATGCTAGAAGGGTATGCCTCAACCCTTATTGCCTCACCTCTTGATCCTACGGCAAAGAGGACCAGAACCTATCTAGAAAGGATTGCACCAGTCGAGGAACCCTCTGTTAAGAAAGGAAAAGAACCGACAGCAAAGAAAGTAAAGGCAATGCTTGCAGTATCGACACCGACTAAGACTCCAAGAGTGACCAAGCGATCACCTGCAAAGAAGAAACCAGAAGTGGCACTGGCAAAAGTCTTTGAAAGAAAAAGGAAGACTAAGTCAAATGAAACAAACTCTGAAGAGACTGAGTCTGAGGAGATGCCAAAGAAGGCCAAACAGACGAAGAAGATGAAGAAGAATGAACCGACAGCGTCTGCATCGGTAAATATTGATATCTCCTCATATAAACCTTTGACACATTGTCAAACAACAGTAAAGAATATTAGGAGAAAATTACTTCATGATTTAGTAGATTATTATGATGATTTTAGTGATGAGGAGAAAGAAGAAGCACTACAGGAGATTATTATTTATTTGTGTAAGAATGACCGGTCGCCATCAGAGATTAAATCTCAGACATCGGATTACTTATATAAGGCATTAGATAATAAATGGTGCATTGCCATAGAAAAAGAACATGAGATTAGGGAGAAAGTCTTTGCACAGTACTTTCCCGACCTCTCAAACTCAGAATTATTTGATGTTTTGGACCAAAATAAAGGACTCTTCTTCACAAGGAGAAGAAGACTTTGGCTGTTAGAGGGAAGAGTTGATGATGTTGAAAAAGACACTCATCGGCATATGGATCATGCTATCCATGCTCACAAAGCACATATGACCAACTTGCAAGCGGAAAAAGAACCAGTTATATCCAAACCAGATGAAGTTTTTGATGAAGAAGGAAACCCGGTTGAAGAACCAATCGACACTATTGATGTCGATGCCCTGGACATAGAAGATGTCACTTAGGACATACCTTCTGAGGGAACAGAACAGGTGCAACAAGCCGAACAGGGCAGTGAGCAAGCCGAGGACAGACAAGAAGTGGCTAAGGAACAAGCAGAGAAGAAGAAGAGGGATGAAGATGAGAAAAAGCGGAAAGAGGAAGAGAAGAGAAAAGAGGAAGAGGAGAAAAGAAAAGATGAAGAGAAAATGAAGCAAGAAGATGAGAGGAAAAATAAAGAAGAAGAGGATAAGGAAGAAAAGAAGAAGAAGGAAGAAGAAAAGAAGAAGAATGAAGAGGAAGATAAAGAAAAGGAAAAGTAGAAGGAAGAAGAAATGAAGAAGAAGGAAGAGGAAGAGAAAGAAGAGGAGAAGAGGAAGGAAGCTGAGAGGAAAAAGAAAGAAGAAGAAGACAAGGAACAAGAAAAGAAGAAGGAAGCAGAGAAAAAGAAGAAGGAAGAAGAAGACAAAGTAGTGGAGAAAAGCAAAGCGGACAAGGCAGCGGAAGTAGTGAAGAGCACACAGATGGAGACTCCGAAGGCAACCGGGAGTCAAGCCAAACTGACTGATATCACTAGTCCTATCGATCTCCAGTCTGCAAGTGAATCAGAGCTAATGCAGAGCATCAAGGTTTCTCAAGAGTGCCTTGAAATAATTTGAAGGAAAAAGGAGCAAGATATAATTCAAGCAGCTGTAGACACCCTTATCGGTTTGATCCCCAGTACCAATCTTCCCAACACTAAATCATCACTAGCACAGCTTAAGCTAGTATGTACTGTAGTGGATGATTAGGTGCAGAGCCTGGAAGAAGCAGCTGAGGCAAATGTCAAGAAAGAGCATCAAAAGGCTCTTAACATTGCTCTGGTGAAGAAGTTGAATGAACTTCGATCTGAACTGCTAACAGACCAAAAGGATATAAGAGATGCTTTGGATGAGGGAAATATGCTACTAAGCAAAATCTGTCAACCCCATCTATTCTACGATGATGTGCTAGCCCAGAAGCAAAAGCTTCAAACGGACTTACAGTCTTACTTAAGCACATTTAAGCCACCTTATGATTCCTTTGCAACTTATGGGTAAACCGTTCATCAGTTTCAGATCCAGTTAGCCAAAATGGAGCAAGAGATCAGTACACGGTCTAGAGATTTGCAGGAGCTACAACTAGTTTTATTTCCACGTCTGCAAATTATTCAGAAGTGTTATCTGAACCTGGATGCCTTGACAGTTACGTAGGAGATGAGCACAATTGATGCCATGGAAGAATAGGTATCCCAGATGCAAACAGAGAAAGAAGTGGCCACCTCCCTACTTGAGTCCTGGTCTCTATCAATGAAACAATTTTTGCAGGACTATAAATTGGTTTTTGACAAGTATTATTCCTTGTTGTCATAAACTTTTATTATTTTAATATCAAATGGAAACAGGGTTGTTTAGTGGTACTTTGTCATTGTTGGCAAAGGGGGAGAAGTACTCTATTTTGGAGAAGTATGGAGTATCTGGTTTTAAAATTTTGATATATGCTATATGCTCTGATATCTCAATGTTTATGCTCTGTATGAAAAATTGCTATACATTGTATTGATTAAGGGATAGTGTATATGCTTAGGGGGAGCAATTTTGTTAATGGCATGTTTTTGTTGTAAAACACTTAGATGTCAAAATTTTATTTTCCTAAGTGTTGCCATCAATGCCAAAGGGGGAGATTGTTGGCATTTTTTATGTTTATGTTGTGATTGTCATTGATGGACACACACTTGCATTGAGATCCCCTTTATATGTATGAGCTAGAGCTCAACCTGTATCCATTCCAACCGGTATGTTGTATTCTAGTCTTTAGACTATTGGTGATTTTGCAAAATGTGTTTCCCGGTCTGAAGCGACATGTCAATCCCAAGCAGTTCGTAGATCTCAAGCGGTACGAGGGAGCAAAGCGGCATAACACATTCTTACTAGTCTTCATTTTTGTCAAACCGGCAACCGGTATTTTGTATGAACCGGTAATACTCTGAGATGAGTTACCAACCGGTATTTTGTAATGAGTTACCAATCCACCGATTGTTTGACGGTGCCGACACACTGACGGTGCTTTTTGTGTCGTGTTATTGAGTATGTCTAGATTCATTGAACCTAGGAAATTGTAATGTAATCCTATTGGACCGACATGAAATCATATTCCTTTAAAAGGACATCATGTCTAGGGTTTTTGAGTAGTTGCAAAAAGGGTTTATGTTGTGCTAGGGTTTAAGGTGGTTGATGAGTTGTTGTAAGAGTGATCTTATCTGAGAAGATTAAGTTGTAACTGAGTGAGAGACAGAGAAGACTGAAGTAATGTTGGAATGCATTAGCTGTGAGCTATACTAGATCTAACCAAGCAGTCTGTGCTATTAGATAGATCAAACACTTGTTGATTACTCACGTCTTTGACAAGTTTATAGCCCTTAACCAGGTAGGCCCAAAAGCCTTTTGTAAAATCCTCTAACAAGGTGGTTCACCTCTGTGAATCTAAAATTCTCTAGCAAGGTAGTCTTTAATCAGACTTATCTCCTAATACAGATTGAGATTCCTAACAGGATCTGTTCTGGTGAAGAACATTATAAGACCTTAACCGGTCTGACCTTAACCGGTCTGGTTTCTATTCTACAGATAGTGACTTGTGAGTTCCATCTCACCGTGGTTTTTCCCATTTGGGTTTCCACATCAAATATCTTGTGTTATGGTTGTATTGCTTTTGTGGGTGAATGCTTTATTTGCATTTTGGTTTGCATGTGTGATAACCGGTCTGTCTGTTAAACTATTTTACCAGTTTATCTTCAGACTGTTTAAGTGTTTTAGATCAGAGATTTTTGGCATACTAATTCACCCCCCCCCCCCTCTTAGTATTCATCACAATTGTCCTACACTCAAAAAGATTATGCCTCAAACCTTCAACATAATAAACATTGTCAGTATTGTTCTTACCATCCAATGATATAGTTCCTTTTCCTTTGATCATACATGCTTTGCCATCTCCAAATCTAACCAAACCACCATCAAATTCTTGCAAAGATAGAAACTTTCCTTTATCTCCAGTCATATGATGTGAACAACCAGTGTCAATTACCCATTCATTCTTGTCTTCAATTTTAGCAGCAAGTGCCTTCTCTTCAGGTACATTCTCTTCCAGTGTCAGAACATCTTCCTTGATAGCCAGGAACACCCATTCCTTCCCATTGCCAGAACCACTAGCAGAGTCTTCTGTCGGTTCATCATCAGAATCAATAATGCCTTCCTCATCCGCTATGTACCATGATTTGTCTTTGTTTTTCTTGTACTTATACTTGTTCTAATATCCAGGGTTAGGCTTAAATGATTGTTTAACTCTTTCTTCAAATCTTGAATTCCTTTCAGGACATCTAGATGCAAAATGAACAATCTTATTACATGCAAAACATTTAAAAGGTGCTTTTACTTCATACTTACTTCCTATCGGTCCTTTAGGTACTCTTCTAGAAAATAGTGCTTCAAGTTGCTCAAACTCATCATCTTCTCTCTTCATATCTTCCAATTCCTTTGCATACAAAGCTTTCCAATCTTGCTTACTAGTTGCAGATGTAGATGCATGAAAAGCAGGTTCAGTCTTCACAGCTCCAGAAGGTCCAAATTCTTCAAGCTCAAAAGAAGATAGTTTCCCAACCAAAGTATCTATGTTGACAGATGTATTAGCCGTTGTTCTCAACTCATTAATAGTAGTAGCATTCATTTTGTAAGTTGGTGGTAGGGCTCTTAGAACTTTAGAAACAATTTCATCTTCGCTCAGAGTTCCACCACAACATTGAATTCCCATAACAATATCATTTACCTTTTATATGAATGCAATAATTCTTTCATCTTCTTCCATCTTCAGGTTTTCATATCTTACCCGGTAACCATCAAGTATAGCAATCTTCACTATAGGGTCACCTTCATTAAGAGTCTCCAACTTGTACCATATAGCCTTTCCAGATGATTTGTCGATTAATCACATTATTTGTTGATAAAAAAGTGCACACAAGAGGGCTTCTCTTGCTCTACAATCATTCTCAAGCTCCTTATCCAGGTTTGTCAGAGGAGGATTGCCAGATGCTGGATTATAAGGTGTGACACCATTCTATGTGATCTCCCAAATCTCCTCGCCAAGACATCTCAGATGAGTCTCCATCCAAATTTTCCATATTGTGTAATTTGTTCCATCAAGCCTAGGAATATCTCTCCGAAAGAGAGCTCCAGAAGAACTGGATGAACTTGAACTATTAGTCGCCATACGATCTTCCTCAAGCAGTTAAGCTTTATGTAGAGAGGACCAAAGCTCCGATACCAATTGTTAGATAGTTCTAATAACCAAAAGACAACTGAGAAGGGGGGTGAATCAGTTGTCACAGATTACCAGAAGCATTAGCAATTAAAACTTTAATATCGAAACCCAAAACATTAATACCGAAATAGAAGTTAAACCAATTAAGAATAAACAATAATCACAGAATAAATATCATCCACGTGACACCAAGATTTATACATGGAAACCTAGTAAAGGGAAAAACCACGGTGGGAAGCCTACCCACAGTCAAATAATACTTTCGTAGTAAGTATGTGGATTATAATTGAGGGGCATGCACTTGCAGGAAGGTCAAAAGCCTAGAGTGTACTGCTCATCACAAAAGGAGCCTCACTTTTTACATAGAAATCCATACTACAATTTGGAGAAGTGTTGAACTGCAAAGATAACATCTCCTATCCAGAGTACAGTTTCGGTTAAGCTCAATACCGGAGGACTAAATCCTCCTACATAAACCCAATTTGATCTCCAATGATCAACCAAATCCTCTACCTGAATGATATTACATTATTCGCACAATACATATCCATTTTCCATAACCATGATGATCTACAATGAGATCTTACATCTATATATACAAACCCCCGACCATAAACAATCAGGTCGACCACCAAACAATAAACCAATTACATAATTACAAAACATGTTGGTTTTAGACTAAACAAACAATATCCAACACATAAGACATCCCAGAAACACATTGAGAAGTCCAATCCACATGTTACATTAAAGTCGGTCCATAACCTAGATCAACCGAGACCCAGTATAGGTCCACACGCTACAACAATGATCTCCAACCACCAAGTCTCGAACATGATCACCATCAGCATCCTGAAACTCCACTAGAAACTACACCAACACCACTTATGCAATTCATCAAAGATCTTCATCAAAAGCTCTGTCGGTGAAACCCTCGTCGAAACTAGAAGCCAAGCTTCTAAGTAAACAGGATAGCATCTAATCACTAGACCAAAACCAACTTACTGAATATGAACATGAGTATCATGAATAAGCCAATTCCATAACCAAAATATACCGAAGCCTACCGGATCATGCCAGATCCAAACCAAGCCAAAAACCACTCAACCTACCAGGACCAAAAGGGTGTCAGTAAAGCATCCTAAATAGCTAGTGTTGGCATCAATGACAAAACATCAATGCAACACATAATCAATTCCACCAAGTGGCCCACAATCTCCCCCTTTGGCATTGATGGCAACACTAGATGTGAAAAAAATCTAAGTACCAAGAAATGCCAAACAAGTCTCCCCCAATGGATCAACCTACACATCACACCATCGATCAACACAACACATCAAGAGCATATCCACAGCCAAAGTGTGCAACTAGAATTCTTGTGAGGCCATTGGAATCTTCACAAGGTTTTGGGTACTTCATCATCTCTATCATTTCTCAAACAAAGGTATAATATAAAGAAAGGTATAAGCTCATTTATTTGTGTTTTATCTTTTTTTCCACTGTATTTTCTAGTATATGCATTTTCTACTATGGGAGATCAAAATCTTGATCAATATAGTGCATATATAGTATTAAAGGTACAAAATGGGTTGGTTATGCTGATATAAAAAGTTATATTGATGGTTGGGGTTAGTTGGATGTGAGAAAGTAACTATGATCATTATCCTAGTTAAAACTAAGATTATGATGCATGATTGATCCTATTTTGGAGGAGTTGGACTTTTGTATTTGTATTTTGATAATGAGTCAAGAGTTTGGATATAGGGGTGTATTATGTGTTATTATGGCTCAAGTTTCTTACTGTTCATGCTTGGAAATGGTGGAGGATGATACATTTGTAGTTGATATGGTGGTAACTTTGTGGATGTTGTAGATGTTTCACTAAGCATCCGAGGATTTAGTTGGTTCAACATGAATATACCCTTGGTGGATAGTAGATGGAAATTTGGAGGCTCTTTTTCTCTTGCAAGGTATATGATAAGGAGAATGTTGGGATTAGGTGTGTCATACATCTTGCCAGTCCTAATGGTTAATTTTATTTATTTAATTGTTTTTATTAATTGTATTATCCTCACTTGGGAAATGGGATGTCCCACTTTGAGATGGCACTTTTGGCCACATGTCAACTATCTTATTTAATGTACGTAAGAAGTTTTAAGAGCATCTAGTGTCATTATTAAATTACAAGATGTGGGGGCTACTTATGGCATTCCATGGAACATTTAAAAGCACAATTACAAGGGGTTACAAAGTGGATTAGGAATCTTGACCCACTTATGAAACATGTTATAATATATCATAGAGCATCTTTTTAAATGAGGTAAATGATGAGGGATGAGTCTAAATGTCAGGATACTTTGGGACCTTGTTTAGACCCATGATAATTCCTTTTGCTAGTTTTTTGGGTCTCCTCGATTCTATATATTTAGGGATTGAAGCAAAGACATTGATGAGTTTTTTTTGGAAGGTTATGTTGTCAAATTTCCTTTAAAGTATTAAGATGTTAATGTCCATGTTAAACCTTTGAGCTTGCAAGTGTATTGTAACTACTTTTATTTGAAAATAGTACATTAGTTTGGTGCTTTTAAGGGTGGATTTTTTACTTGAAAATGTTTTCCTAGTGTATAAGTGTCTCTTCTCTTCTATCCATGCTTCTTTTATTCTTATTTCTAAAGTGTTTAAATTGATATCCCATAATGTTGTTGAAATTTTAATAGATATGCTATGGATCTACATTTTTTCCTTGAGGGTTAATATGGAAAATGAACATGCACCTTATTTATGCTTTATATGCATAATTTGTTTGAACTTGTATCAATTTTATATTTAGTAAATCTTATGGTACTAGAGGCATCTACATGCATTATATTTTCCTAATATAAAGGAGTTGGGTCTAGACATGTACCTAAATTTAATAAATTAGAACCAAAAACTCAAATAAATAGACTAGAATAATGCACACCTTGAAGTTGGAGCGGAAACTAATTTGACTAACAACATATAGATAATTAAGATTTCTTTTAGATTTATTGAGTAATTTTTTCTATTATATAGTTGAAATCTAAAACTAAATTTGGGAACAAAAGGTTGTGATGAATGTGCTATTGAAAAATAAATTTGTTTAAATGCTTAAATCAAAGTTGTGAGGGCAATCTTGATCCTTCTAAGGGAAAGCTTGACCTTCAAGAGAGCATCCTTTAACTTTATGCATGCTCTTGACCTCTAAATATTTAGAACTTTGTTGCCTTATAAAAGGGTTTGCCAATGTTTGTACTTGCAAATAGAAGACTTAGTGTTACTAAGGAAATTTGGTGGATATTGTTATGGTAATGTAGGATCTTTCAACTATCCTCAATTATAATCAAGACATATTGGTTGATTTAAGGACTTGGGGATAAGATGGAAGATTGACCATGTAGTGTATGTGACATATGTGTAAGCAAATAACTAATTGCATAATATAATTGTAATAAATGTTAGTGACAATGGTGCAATGAATGCCTAGGATTGAAGTGTAATAAATACCTAAGTAGCATGCTAAGTGTAAGAATTAGGGTTTGATATTGTGATGCAACTGTTGATGTAGTGAAGATGTCACTAATATAATATAGAGATCTAATAGAGGTGTTTCACGATTCTATGTGTTTCAGTACAATTTCATAAGATCTCAATGAATGATGGTGATAAATTTCCTTTTGAATGACCTATGGATGACAATTTCTATACAAATTTAAGATATATAATCTAAACTATTCAATGTGCACATTAATTATAATAGTAACATTAAGTTAAATCGTCCTAAAACGACAATAATTTGAATACACAAATTGAAAGGTTTAAAGTTACATAAATGAACTTCACTTAAAAATACATAAATACATCAAATGAAAAGAAAAACTATTCAATAAAACCATATAATTATGACTTCCACAAAATAACATTAAACTAGAAACACACTCTCTCTATATATATATATACTTTTGACCACTATAACAAATTATAAACAAATATGAATTAAAAAAAATTATAACTAGGTATACGACACGCTTAAGTTTCCCAAAAAAGGAGCAGCAAAAGGCAATGTTTAAGCTAAAATTCTTAAATTATTAGACAAAAATCATATTTTTACACCAAATATTCTACTCCACGTCAATACACAACTTACAATAATCAAAAAAACATTTGACGGAAACACGGAACGGCAAAATTTCTAGGGAGGTAAATTTTATAAAGTAGGAAGCGGTTCCAAAGAATCTGGAATGAATCTAGGCCGTCAATAGGTTGCGCTAATTTAGGCCCATTGATTTTCCTTAAGTTTGAGTCAGCGTCAGAATGGCGTGGGAAAGAGCGTCATTAGTTGACGGGACATGTGACTGACTCTGTTTTTAAAATGCCGCGTCATATGGCCCACGTCGACATTATGGTGATGACATCATCTGTATTGCGTCATAAAGTTGACGGACAGTATTTTGCAGGCGCTGTAATAATAGTAGGTATGTGGGCCCACTTTCCCACCAAAGCCACAAATTTTTATAATCTTTTCTTCCACGTGATTGCCAATTTAGAAATTTGGCACCCATCTATTTAATGGGGCCG
This sequence comes from Cryptomeria japonica, assembly GCF_030272615.1. Taxonomy (NCBI): domain Eukaryota; kingdom Viridiplantae; phylum Streptophyta; class Pinopsida; order Cupressales; family Cupressaceae; genus Cryptomeria; species Cryptomeria japonica. The sequence continues at coordinate 39,143,681 of NC_081406.1, read as the reverse complement.
CGTCTATTCTGGTTTCAAAATGGCAGTACAGATTGACTAACATGTTAGTAACGCATTTTACATTGTCGATTTTGCAATAAATGGTTGTTATTGACTAACACGTTGCTATCACGTCGTACGAAAGGTCTGTTTTGGAGCCAAAATAGCCACGGCCCTATTTAATAGATGTTAAACATTTTATTAGGGAATATATTTTATTTTTTATTAATATAAAAAAATAGTACAATATTTGAAAAAAAAAGGGGAGGGTGATAAAAAGGCACATCTATTATTCTAAACATAAGGGCCCAATTTTGAAAACATATATCAAAATAAGTCATTTATATGACATGAACTTAAACAATTGAAGCAATTGTGGGATCATTATTATTTCGTTTCTTCCAACATCTACGGAGTTGGAGATATCAATATGATCCCAACTAATGAGAGCATTATCTTCATCATTTTTTCAAATTCTAAAGTTGTTTAGACTTTACATATTTGTTATGTTGAAATTGAATGGCTCTAAATGAATCCATTGGGGATCAAGTCTTGATGAATGTAAGCCCTTGACATCATAAGGGATGTAGTTGGGCTCGTGCTCCAAATGACTTTAGCAACACCCGCAGTCCTTACTTCTTAATCAAAGAGGTTTCAACCTAAAGCTTGCACTCTTGTATCAAGTAGCCAAAAGATTATGTGATTTTAATATAAAACCTTCTAACAATATATGTGTGTATGTATGTATGTATGCATGTATATGCATATGCATATGTATACATATACATATATAATTATAATTCTCCTTATTTAATAAATTTTATGATTTTTAATTATTTTAATTTTAAACTAAATAACAAATATTTATTTAAATAAATAGATTTTTCTCCTTATCAAAATATTTTTTATTTAAATATTATTCAAAATAATTATTATTAATACAATAAGAAGCTTAAAGTAAAATAAACTTTTAAAAAAAATCAAAATTTATATATAGGATGATTTGCACAAAGCTATCTAGCAAATGAAATATTAGAGAAAAAAAAAAAGAAACAATTTGAAGATCAAAACGATTAATTTTTTATATAGACATGTGAAAGAGCTAAAAAGACCAAACACATCATAACCTCAAACACAAAATTAAAAAGAGGGTCCCTAGCTCGATAGAATTGGATGTGTTTGCAAGCAACATGGTAATTAGGTATGAGAATAAGGCAACCAATCCACTAAGCATCTTCTAACACAGAGTGCAATTACCTAAATTTGCTACTAAGGTAGATCTTTATGTATCATCCATTAGATCACATGAACATAGAGATTTACTAACTCATAATGTCACACCCCGCTATGAGGCCAAGAGGACTTAAACAACAAAAACAATGAAAATGCGAATATTTTTTTTATTTTTATTAAAGATAACATTACATATGCAAGAGAGATACATCCATCGAGATAAAAAGTGATACACAATTAACAACTAGCATTCGTCCTCAAGGCCCCATAACGATGTAACTCAAGGTTGAACAACATCTAATACTCATCAAGAGACAACTATACATAATACACCATCGTTCATTACATAAGTACAAGATACAAATTACATTGTTGAAGAATATACAAATGAACATCAATACATTACAATGGATCCTCAAGGTACAAATCTCCAAGAGTCCCACGATGGGATGAATACATGAATCTGGTACAATAATAACAGTCTTCAGTCTTCTCATGATCCTCCTCGAACATGTTGTGGAAAGAGCCAAAACCCAATGGGTGCAAATATCACTCCACCCAACCATGTAGTACCAATAGGTCCACCCCCCGTGCTAGGAGGTATCAGACAGACCCACAAGGTGGAAGCAAACATGCAAAGGTGCAAAAAAAAAAACCACAAAAGAATCCACAAGGCTATACTAACATGAGACTCAAAAGAGAATCCACCAGACAGAGTACACATGAGGCTCACAAGAGAATCCACAATACATGATACACAAAAAGCTCATAACAGTAACATCACTCGAGTCACAAAAGACAATAACCATCTTCCAAAGGCCCAAGGAAATCCACAAGAGGATAAACAACAAAAGTTAACCAACCACTTCCGAAGGCTCAAGCAAACCATAGAAGGATAAAAGATGCAAGTTACCACTAGGTAGCAATAGGGAAGAGTGTCATCACTGGGTTGTCATGAGTTACCTTGGTAGGTCTTCACTAGGTCCCAACCCCCATCCTGGGTTATCCTAGTAACCTCTCTCGACCCTCGGCCCCCATACAAACACTAGTGGACCACACCAACCTTTCGAAAGGACAAGATTGGTGGAAGCCATTCCAGGCCCTTCTCTACTTACCTCAACCCTAAACAAGCACTTGAGCATAAGAGAGGCATCAAGAATTAATCTTTATTAATGTTATCTAACAACCCACCCAAGTTCATTAATTAATATTATCACTTGATTACAAAATCTCATTGAGTTACCCTGGCGACCACTTTGGGTCTCGACCCCCAATGAAAGCCACTCCCCCAAGATTGAACCTAGGAATCCAAGCAACACCACAGATCAACCGAAAACACAAGATGGTGAAACACCAAAAACCATAGCAAGGTTTTCCTCTCTTGCTAGAATAAGATAACAACTTGCAGTAACCAAGGCAGGCTGGGAAACACAATCCAACATCATAAACGTACAAGACAAGAACAGTTGACATCAAAAGAGTAGCTTGACAAAACAATATGGGGTCCACAATCATCCACCCCAAGCCTCTTAAAATCAAATGCACAAAACCACACATCTGAGTATCCCCACAAGAAGACAGGAACTAGAACAAAAGCAAGGTCTCATTACGACAAATACAAACAAGTTCATTTCAATCCACCAAAGACCATAATACATCAATTGGTTCAACATAGATTCCACTAGCTCAATTTACTGATATCATGTTATTTCACAACATCGTGATCCATTCCTACAAATTTTCTTTTATGAAAACATACATACATATAACTATCCCTAATCAGATTTAACTACATAAATAATTAATCAATGAGATAGCGTTTATATAAATCTATCTACAATCATTCTTCACAAAATATAACCAATTTCTCAAATTATCCCTATTTAGCAAAAGAAGGTATCCAATTCACAAATATGTCTCTATACTCAAATCTTTTTTTTTTTTTTAAACAATTATCTAAATCTATTCTTGATAACTACCATTTTAATGTCGAGCTTCATTTATCCAAAATAATTTTTTTAATCATTTATATCATCATTTCAAATAATCTCTAATTCCAAACATAACTACTCTTAACAACAACCAAATATATTCTTTACTCAAGTCATTAACCAAACAAAATATCAAATTCATTCGCTTATTCTATCAATACCAAAATCCTAACTATAATAAATATAACTAATTTTAACCATTATGCTACCTTTACAACACAATCTACTTATTCCAAATTTATGACATATATATTTATTTAGCTAAACAATGAATCAACATCAAGCATATACCAATGTAATCACATTTCAATAATAATGAATAGATCGCCTAATATATATATATATACTCAACTAAATGTTTATTCAATAGCAATATACCTCTACATATGAATCTCCATTATTAAATAGATGAATTGATCTGACATATATATATATATATATATATATATATATATCAAACAATAAACTAATTAAAAAAAAAATCTTTATCAAACTGCAAATGCGTATATTGCAGACAGGGGGGGAAGGTGGAGATTACCACCGTGGACCCCCACGATGGTGGTGGAAACCCCCACCATTGTGGATGCCCACGGTGGTGGGGTTCCCCCCCCTGTGGGTGCCATGACACCCCCCTCATGCAAACAATTCAAAACAAAACGCAAAACCAAATCAATTCCGCAGAGCTACGATATACAAGGAACTATATCTATATATATGAACAATCAAACAGAGATTCAGAAAATAAAATATAGGAGGAAAGAATTAACATAAATTATACAACCCAAAAAAAAATCAAATACCCAGATCCGCCTAAGAATGATCCAACCCCAAATTGTTCTCGGATTGCACAATATATCACCAATTTAACCCAGTGAAGAACGTTGCCAGACAAACAAATATACAGACCCCCCGTTTCTTTTAAATCCAAAATTTCTTTTAAAACCGGATGATCCAAAACAAATTAATCTAAACAAATCCCAAATTGATATCTAGTCAATATTTCCCTAAAATCCATTAAACCCCACTAACACTTTTCAATATTCTGAAAACTAAAATTTTAATTCATAACCAACATTTCCAAACAAATATGCATGCAAAACATGGGTAGAATTCCTACCTCAAAAACGTTTTCCAGAAAGAAATTTGAAGAAGAAACCGAGATAGAAAACCACAAAAGATCTTCAATGCAAATCAATGAGCTCAACAGATCCAAACAACATCCTCAATTCCTCCAATTAAGATCATTAGCAAGGCATTTTCTCGAAAACCCCATAAATTACATCCACATTTTCCATACTTCTTCAAGCACAAAGAATTATTTTCCAAGAGCTTCCCAAAAATTTCCACCGAGCGAGCTTTCTACCAATCCCCCAAAATAATAACATCCCCCAAAAAGCCCTCTGTCGTGCCTGTGAGATTCCTCTAAAAAAAAAAAGTCGTTTAATTCTTTCTATAACTCTCAACATGCATGGGAATAATTAAATGCCCATATCCATTTTCTTAATTTCTTTTTAAACATTATAATTATTTTAATAAGAGAGTGGGGAATTTATTTATTTATTCTCTTTTAAATAAAGCAAGAATTATAAAATAAGATTCACATAACAACTAAATTATTAAAATACATATATAAATATATACATTTATTTAAAATCTTAATATCTTAAAAACAATAACCAATTTAATTAATCAAAATAATTTAAACAAGCATTATAACATTAAATAATTACTCCAAGATATAAGATACTATTTAAAATAAAATCAATTCTTTGCGACACTAATTAATTTAATCTACACTAGCACTATTTTATTTTATTAACTCAAGTGAATAATCAAAAGTATTAAAATGTCATTTAATAGGAAAATTAACTTTACACTAATTGACACAGAGACAACAACTATGGACTACCACACGACACAAGGGTAAACTGACCACACAAGGCTAACCACAACCTCAAGGTACCTGACAGAGGGGGTAAAGTCTAGGGTTTGACTAATAACTCCTTTTCCACTTTTCCATTAGGTCAAAGAGCATGCTCAAACATGAAGATTTAGGTGGAGTCGATGCTCGGTACCTACAACTATATAAACAAACTATCACGCATGCAAAATCATTATTCCAACATAACAGGCACATTGGTGGAGGATAGTCGTGACAGTCTGTGTCCCTCTAAAGTGGGTAACAGAAGATCATCCCCTCGCACCCCATACAGACTCATACCCATCCAAGTAGATGAATTATACCAGAAATATCATTCATAAAGAAGATATGTCAGTCCAAGGTCAGTATACACACATATAATCTAACATCTAACCATCATTTAAGATAAATGCATAACCTACATAATAAAAACCATCACATAAGAGAGTATCATCTAGTCACATATACCATCAAAGAAATCAACCAGAGTCAAACTAAGTTAAACAAAGTCTAACCGAGGGAGGGGCATTACACATAAAACATAATTTATAATGCAAAGCCTTTCTTTTGACCTAATTCAATGATTGGTAAAATTGCATTAGCTGAACTTTTTATGCAATGTTTTGTTATTAAAATAGTAGAAGCAATATCTAATATTTTTCTCATTATTTTAAATTATGTAAGGTATGAATATTGGGAATAATTATAAAAATAGTTGAAGAAATATCTAATGAATATTGGGAATAATTAAAAAAGAATTACGATGATGTGGAAATAAACTAAGAGATAATGAAGGGGGAATTAAATAGTGTAGAGAGAGGGAGGTGAGGGAGAGAGAGTGAGAGGTACATTAAATAGAGAGGGATGGAGAGATACACACAAAAAGAGGAAAATATAAAAAAAATGAGGTAGAGGGAAAGATATTGAGAAAGGAGACATATAGATATATAGGTACATATCAATAAAGAGTTGTATATATATATATATATATATATATATATATATATATATATATAGAGAGAGAGAGAGAGAGAGAGAGAGAGAGAGAGAGAGATGTTTCTTGCATAAATTTATAAGAAAAAAGCTTGTGCATAAGCTTATACAATAACCATAATGCAAATATCAAATACATAAAACAAAATTACATAATATTGTAGTGTCGTAAATTGTACCACCCTTGCTAGGGTGGTACAATTTCACACTTAGGTTAGCACTCACCTTAGTGTGTCTTGCATCTTGTATTTCTAATTTCCCTTTAAGCATTTAATTAATTAATTAAATTAAATCTAAAGTCATATTCCATCACTTCATACATCATAAAGTTGGGCCCTTTACCCTAAGCGTGCCCCTTTTCATTTTATTCCTTCAATGAATCATTTAATCATAAACCCTAATTATGTCCTATTTCGACCTTTAAGACCCGATTTCACATATCAAAATACCTCGAAATAAGTTGTAACTTTGAGATTCGCTCTAATATCATCATATCTAACGGCCCTGAAAATTTGATGAAAAGTTGGTCGGATCGTGGCGGGAGTGCACATGGTCCTCGACTTTTTTCCTGAAATTTTGGGAGCATAATCCTATGATATTATAATGCTTAACCCCAAAAAGATTGGCAGTAAATTCAATTCCTAGGTTGTCCTAAAGACAAAATCATGTCAAAATTAAGATCTAGGGTTTCATACATAAGAGCTCTCTTTCTTCATTTGGAGGAAACGAAGATGGATCTAATCTAAGGGAGTTTTCAGCAAAGCAAGCATAAGGAGGCTTCTATGTAGTGAAAGAGAAGCCTATGTGGAGTCTTCAACAACATTTCATCAAGCATTCATCATCAATTAGGAGCCTTGAAGATATTGAAGAGTAATAGGAGATCTAGTGGCAATATCTCTCCCTTGGGGATTGGTATGATTTCATGTTATTTTCATGTCTTTGTTTGAGCTTCTTTACATCAATTTGCATATTTACATTCATGCTTTATATCATTTAGCATATTTGGTTTGAAGCATTGTCATTTACATTCACACTCACATTTAGGGTTTACTCTCATGCATGGGGTAGCTCTAGTTTCTTATCATTTAGGATCTTGCATACACACAAGGTTCTAGCACACACATTTTGAGTACATTATCAGCTATTTGTGGAGGTAGAAATAACCAAAATAGGAGTTTGAATAAGGAAAAACCCCATATAGCCACCCAAACCTTCTCTTTTAAGTTGCAGGTACAGAAATAAGCATCCGGAGGCAGTTTCAAATCTGGAAAAGACATCAGAACCACTCAGAAGTCTCAGAAGTGCATAAATCTGTCAAGGAAAGGGGCGTGTCACCTTGGTCCTGCCCAGGATAGGGGCGTGGCTCCTTGGTCCCTCCATTTTGCAATCAAATTTGATAGGTTGCAGACTCGGGATCTCTAGTTTGCAGTGTCTCAGTTGCAGCCTCCTATCTACAGAAACAGGACAGTGGCATGGCACCTTGGTCTAGGCTAGTTTGGTTCAATTTGCAGCATCAGTTACACATCTATAATCCTCCCCCTTTCATGCTTTCAGTATCTCACTTTCAGATCTGTAGGTTGTTCAATTCTAAGTTCATTTACGCTTCATTCTTTATCTCCTAGCCTAGTTGATCATTCAAACCCTAGTTTTTCTCATCATTTGCAACAAGAGGAATAGAAACCCTAAGATTTAATCCTTGGATCTCTCTTTCCAACAAGGAGTAGCCAAATTGATCTATCTCTCTAGGCTCTTTTGTATTCCCAATGTGTTGGCAAAAGTAGGTTTAGGTCCTAGTCACCCGATCTCGTTTCCCGCCCCCACATTTTGGTGAACCCGACGTGAATCCAATCTTCTTTAATTCTGATTTATGTTCTCAGATCTGAGTGTTCTTCTATTTCAAATTCAAATTTACATTTACAAGTTTCAATTTCTTGCATATTTCAAAAACAAATTAGGTTAATTTTGTTAAAACCCTAATTTTTCAATTCAAAATTGAACTTGTGGATAGCTTAATTTGGACCATTAATTTCAGATCTGATTTAGGAACTCATTTTACTTATAAATTTCATTTTCTAAATCAACATTTAGAGTGCTCGCATTGGTTAAAATTGAACATTTCCTTCTATTTTTTATATGTTATCATTTGAATGAGGAAATTGTTTTGTCATGATGCATTCATTTCATAAATGTGAAATGGGTTAGCTTCCCTTGTTCCAATTTTTCCATCTCTTAGAGAACCACCTCTTATTTATGACAACATTTTAGTGCCTAAAAGAGTTGTTACCAATCCCTTTAAGACTCTCCCATGTTTTAAAGATGAAGATTTGAAGAGTGATCTTGACAATTCTCCTAAAAGGTGCCCTTCTCATCTAGCTATCTTAGAGGAAGAGGATGATATCATAAACACTTTTCTTAATGTTACCTTACCTTACTTACATGATGCCTCTCTAAATGAAAAGTTATTGATGGACATTGACTTATCTTCTCCTAAATTTGTTCCTACCAATGGGGGAATGTTAGTACAACAAGAGGTTATGAGAACTTCTTCCAAAGATCTCCTTCCTAAGCATGAATCGTTGGAGAAATATGTTCAACTCCCTCCTAAATAATACTCCCCTCATGAGGTTAATTTTGTGCAAGAAGATGGTATTGTCCCTACATTTCCTAATGAGGGCATTTCCTCTTTTGATTCCAACAAAATTCCCACTAGAGATAATGCATTAATGAGAAATGCTTTCCCTTCTCCTAAAGTTTGCCTTACCCCTAAAGATGCCTTAGAGAAAGAAGATGAAATCATAATAAATTTCCTTAATGCTCTCTCCCCTAAAGATCCTATTGAAGACATTTTGAGGAAAGAGGATGATTTAAACACATGTAATGATGTTCTCCCTCATGAGGATGAAGAATTAATAAACAACGTTATCCCTTCTCCCAAAATGAGCAATAAGGACATCTTTGTGCAACATATTTCTAATACTTTTTTCAATGACCTCACTATTTGGGATGAACCATTAGAAGAAGTTGCTGATTATTATCTACCCTATGAGAGAATCCTAGCCAAAGGGGATAAAATCATGATTGATAACTCCCTTGATAGTATCTCACCTCCCATGATTCTCAAGCATTCTCCCTCTAAAAATAAAGCATCTCCCTCTCCTCAAATAGGTTCTACTCATAGGAATACCCTAGTTCATGGTAAGATGGTTAACATCTTTTTCAAAGATCTCCCTCTCAAAAGTGAGACTTTAGAAAGTAATGTTGATCCTTGTCCTAAAGAGTCTATTCCCCATGTAGATCCTTTGATGATAGAGGATGATATGACCTTTCCTAGTAATACTCTTTCTTCTAAAACATCAATGCATACTTCTAGTCTACCTCCTAAAATTGATCTTTCTTGGCTTGATGATGATTGTAATCAATTCATTATATGTTGTCATTGATGAAACACATACACACACACATGTTCATATTGTCTACCGGTATAACTTCAAAGTTGTTTATACTACAACTGGTATACTAGAGGTTTATATCTAACCGGTACTGGGTAACAACCGGTATATGCATGGAGACAACCAGTGGGTATACACAAATCAACATCAATAGGGAGATTCAACGGAGATTATCATGGGAGCATCAAGGATAATGGTTTATATGTTTAACTCCAACCGGTATTGATTGTTCCAACCAATATGCATTGATTGTGTGATGAGTTATCACAAGTCGTGATGGGATTATCATTACCGACAAATTTTGGTGGTATTTTTGTGATGAGTTATGATCACTTGACCAAATACATTGCACCTAGGTAATTGTGTTATGATTTCTAGACGCCGACATAAAATCTAAATGTCTATATATTGACATCACAGTGAATTATTTTGTATGAGCGAAAGTGATATATTATGTGCGAAGGCAGAAGTGTTAAGTTGCAGAGTATGTTGGTAAAGAAGTGTTAAGTGCGCATAAGAGGATCTATACAAGAAAGTTGTGCTATTACTAGATCACATCACCTTTTGTTTTCTAATCACTGCAACAGTCAAATCCCCTAACCAGGTAAGCTCTAACAAGCTTCATTGTTCAAATCCTCTAACCAGGTGATCCATTAGTTTGGATTTTCAAATCCTCCACTGAGGTTACTCCTTACAGGGTACTACCTTTTATAGGGTATAGCTTTTAACTAAGCTTTGGGATCTTTAACAGGATTCGCTCCTAGAAGAGCACTTTGTAGACCCTAACCGATCAGTTATCTATTACTGCAGATAGTTAACTTGTGAGTCTCATCTCATCGTGGTTTTTACCTATTTGGGTTTTCCATGTATAAACACTTGTGTTATGGTGGATGTTTTACTTAGTGTGGATGTTGTTATATCATTTTTTATTGCATGCATATTGTTTAACAAACTTGTTAAGTTTATCTACCGGTCAGTGTTTAAAGTAATATTATTTTTGGTGTCACTGATTCACCCCCCCTCTTAGTACTTTACAAGTCCATCAATTGGTATCAGAGCTTAACTTCCTTAAAGCCTAATCACTTGGAAGAAAACCCTAAAGCTACCATGGGGGATATGACCTACTTTGAGATGGCTAGAGAGCTTGAGGCTAGTAGGAATGAGCTTGAAACCCTAAGGGTCAAACTGAAAGCTTCTCAAGTCAAAAGAAGAGAGCTAACTAAACAACTGTTAGAAATATTTGATAATAGTTCTTCAGATGAGGCCAATATTGATGCTTTAGTTGAGGAAGTTGAAAAAATAAACAATGAAAAGCTAAATTTGAGGAGAGAGCTAGAAGGTCTTACTATCCACATGAGTCAGGAATTGGAAGCCAGGAGAATTGCTAAAGATCTCACCAAAGAAAGAGATCATGAGATTGCCAAGATTAAGCAAGAGAATACTACCTTGCATGAGCATTTGAATGTAGAGAGAGAAGAAAAAGAGAACCTATAGCTAGATCTTGAATTAGCATCATCTCTAAGAGAGAACCTGTAAATGAAGATCTCACTAGACAGCTCATTGAAGCAAATGGAAAATTGGAGAAGTTCAACAAAAGTTCTATCTTGCTAGAAGAACAAATTCAATCACAAAGGATGAATGGTGATACCTCTAGACTTGGTTCTTCACACATCTGAAAAAGGTGAATCCTCTAGTACCAAAAGAAACACTCTTAAGAACAAATCTGCTCCTAAGGTCAAAAAGTCTACCGGTAAGAAGGTCTTTAAACCTGTTTGTTTTGTTTGCCATAAACTTGGTCACACTACAAATGTTTGTAGAGACAAACCTAACAGAAATGCAAGCTACAATACTAATGCTAGGTATGTGTCCAAGAAATTTGAAGGTCATTGCTTCACATGTAGAATGTATGGACATAGATCAGTTGAGTGCAGATATGGAGCAAATAATCCTGTACCGCATATGCATCCAAGACCAAATGGCAACTGGATGAGAAATTTTAACAACCGGGTCAACATGAACTGGCAAAGACCCTATGACAACTGGTTTAGTCCATTTGAGATCGAAAAGGTAACAAATGTCATTTGCACCATCTGTAACAACTTTGGTCATGTGGCTATGAATTGCAGAAGAATAACCGGGAGAGGTCTTGGAAATCATCTGGTATGGCCTGCTATCACTGTCACAAACCCGGACACTTGGAAAATTTCTCTAGATCCAGAAAGAGCAAACCAGTCAATCCTTCTAAAGATCAGAAAGGAAAGTGGAAAGTTAATGTTGAAGAAACCAGAGAAGAAATGAATCGATTATGGAAGAAGAAGAGTGATGACTAACCCAGAGAAGAAATTGTTCCTTCACCAAGTGTGGAGAATCCTACACCGGTGAATTAATATTTTTCAATATGGATAAGGGGAGCATAATGGTAAATCCACCTCCAAACCCCTTGAAATGAATGAGTGGTAAGAGAATTTGAATGCATGAAATTTTGATAACTTTTTGTCAATCGGTTATCAACTAGTTTTACATCCATGTATCATTAAGTGGTGTAATTAGGGTTTGTAGCCCTAACTGGTGAGAATTTAATGCAGTACGTAAAAAGGATAAAAGTGAGTTTTCACTTTGTTATTTTTTACCCTAAGGCATATGAGAAAGAGTTTTTGAGCGCTTCTAGAGCTAAGAAAGGATTGTTGGCCGATGTTTGTCTAAGTTGCATTGTGATTTGTGTAATCAAGTTGATTTGAAGGTTGGAGAAGACTGAACTGGTGTGCACTTGGGCATTCAACCGGTAAACGAGGGAGCATGCATGAAATAAGGTATTTCTTTGAAAACTCCTGCTTCAAATCTAGTTTATCTAGAATGGCATCATCTTCTAAACTAGTAGAGAGATTAATGATTACATCTAAACCTATGAAAGTTGTTGAAGCAGAACAAATTGTGTGTTATGATGCTTTGTTACAAGTTCCTAGTGGTGTTATAGTGAAAGCAGATTTGTCTAGCTACATTGATTGCAAGATTGAGGATTTAGGATCATTGTCGATATATTCTCAGTTAAAATCCCTTTACAATGAAAATGAGAAGATTCAATCTGAATATATTAGGGTTTATGAAAAAGGTTTTCATAACGCAACTTACTTTCTTGAAAATTTTGAAGAAGAACATATCCAAATTATTTTGATTCGAGTTCATGGGGAGAACATGTATTTGGAAAGGACTCATACTATAACCAAGGAATCCATTCAAGCTGTAACTGGTTTTAACTCAACCGGTGAAGTACTTGTGCTGAGGCGAATTTCAAAAGAGACAGTATACACTCTAACCGGATCAACATCTGATAAGCGTTCTTTTTCTATCAATAACATCAGGGATCCAACGGTAAAATTAGCAGCTATGGTTATAGGCTACCATGTATTTTATTCTAATAGATTAAATAGTGTTCCATCAGCAATGGTGCATATTGCTTACAAGATGATAGCTAGAAATGCTGATTATGACCTATGTGAGGCCATAAGGAGCCAATTATTGTTAAATCTTCAGTCTATCAAGAAGGACAATGGTCTAAAGTTTAACTGTTATTGATTGGTCTATTCTTTTATTTCCATAATTTCCTACAGGGAATAGGTGGTCTAAGGATCTACCGGTATCTGCCTAGATTAAGAATAGTATCAAGGCTGTGAAGAACACCTTTTTTGTTGCAATGAACAAATACTTCAATGAATTTCAGAAGAAAATGAGCATAAGATTAAGATTGCCTGAGGATGTGGTAAAACACTTTGCTAAGGACATTGTTTTCACAGTTACCATTGATTTCTATTTAATGGAGGCAATTGAGCCTAGAGAAGAAGAAATGGAAGATATGAGTTATGAGGTTAACTATGACTTACTGATTGGTTATGCTAATAACCTGTTAGCATCTCCAAAAGATAAAAAGAAGGCAAAATTGGATATTGTTGAAGTTCAGACTGCACAAGCCGGAACTAGTATTGTTCCTACCATGAGTGGTAAAGGTAAGAAAAAGAAGGTTGAGCAAGAACCTCCAGTGATGAAAAATACAAGAGTGACACGAAGCGTCCAAACCAAAAAGGAACCGACACCTAAATTTTATGCAAATAAGGAGAATGCATCAAAGAAAAGAGGTCGAAAACTAATTCTCTAAGAAGAATCTGAGGGTACTGATATTGAGGAAGAACCCAAGAAGATGAAAGCAACTGGCAGAGCAGCTAAACCAGTGAAGGAAGTGCCGAAGGCAACTGTGCCTTTTGATATCTCAACTTACAAGCTTGAGACTATCTTTGAGAGAATAGTGAAGACATTAGGGATAAACAGATTTGATAATGTCAAGAATCATTTTGATTCATTTACTGAAGATGAAAAGGAGCAAATCATTCAATAGGTAATCTATTATTTGTGCCATTATAATAGATTACCTCATGATCTTGAAAAGGATATCTCTAATTCCTTGTATACTATTCTTTTGAATAAATGGGAGGAAGCTGTAAGGAAGGAAAAAGAAATTATAGATGAGATATTTGTGCAATATTTTCTCAAATTGTCCAAAGATGAACTAAGTGTGTTGGTTGATAAGTACAAAGTTCATTTTTCTTACAAAACAAGAAGATTGAAGCTAATTAGTGGAAAGAGGCAAATTGTTGAGACTGAGACTCATCAGATAGCCTGTAACATCCTACGGATGGAAGAGATTATGCATTCTTCTAAGGATGAGCAATATATTGTTGATCGACCTAAAATGGATGAAGATGAGATTGTACAAGCTGATGTTGTCTATCCTGTCAAGAAGAAGGATGACACTATTATCCAAGTTGATGATATTCAGGATACAATTGATCTATCTGGAGACATTATTGTACCAGATATGGAGCCACCTGAAATCACTGACTTACAGGTTACTATAGTTGAGAAACTAACAACTCAACTAGAAGTGGATATTCCACCAGCAAAAGAACAACTTGAGAAACCCTAATTCCCACTGGTTTCATAGAACATTATGAAGGAATCTAATGAAAATGTTGACACACAAATTTCTGAATAGGAAACGAAGAAAGGACAAGAGAAAGCAATTGTTAAGGTAACATATTCTGAACTGGCAAAAACTTTAGTCATACAGTAGACTGATGAAGATGATGATGACTCATTAGGCATCTCAGGGCCTATACATGTTGATAATATGAGTGCATCTAAAATGATGAAGATTGCAACTGTCATGCAATCTAGAGCACATAAGAAGAGACTTAAAGAGCAAAGAATGGAAGTTGAAACAATTCAGAATGCAGTAGATATTCTATCAAGTCTACTACTGGAAACTTCTACAGGACATATGTCAACCCCTATTAGAAAACTTGGTCAATTGGTTGCTGATGCATCTGACCAAATTAAGTCACTTGAAGAAGCAACACAAACTTATGATGAGAAAAGTTAGAGGAAGAAGTATGGAGAGCAACTTATGAAAGAGATTGATTCAAGAAAACTTGTTCTATCTTTTAACAAAGATTTATTGAGAAAAGCTATTGAAATAGGAGGAAAATATCTTGCTTCTACTTCTAATATTTCATTCTTTTATTCTGATATCATTAAAAAGAGAACTGAAATAGAGCAAGAGATAGAAAAGATATGCAATGCATATGTACCAATTCAGGACTCTATTTTTGCATTTAGCAAATCTGTGGATGATTTGCACAACAGGTTGGATACCTATGATCTTGAGAAAGCAAAAAGACTCTAGTCACTGAAGGAATTGAAGAGTCTACTCACATCCCAAGTGGACATACTACAGAAGAACACTTAGCAGTATTACTGTAAAATTTTCTAAGTGTTGCCATCAATGCCAAAGGGGGAGATTGTTGGCTTGATGATGATTGTAATCAATTCATCATATGTTGTCATTGATGAAACACATACACACACATACGTTCATATTGTCTACCGGTATAACTTCAAAGTTATTTATACTACAACCGGTATACTAGAGGTTTACATCTAACCGGTACTTGGTAACAACTGGTACATGCATGGAGACAACCAATGGTTATACATAACTTGACATCAATAGGGAGATTCAGTGGAGATTATCATAGGAACATCAAGGATAACGGTTTATATGTTTAACTCCAACCGGTATTGATTGTTCAAATCGATATTCATTGATTGTGTGATGAGTTATCACAAGTCGTGATGAGATTATCAATACTAACAAATTTTGGCAGTATTTTTGTGATGAGTTATGATCACTTGACCAGATACACTGCACCTAGGTAATTGTGTTATGATTTCTAGAGGCTGACATGAAATCTAAATGTCTATATATTGACATCACAGTGAATTATTTTGTATGAGTAAAAGTGATATGTTATGTGCAAAGGCAGAAGTGTTAAGTCGTAGAGTATGTTGGTAAAGAAGTGTTAAGTGCGCAAAAGAGGATCTATACAAGCACGTTGTGCTATTACTAGATCACATCACCTGTTGTTTTCTAATCACTGCAACAATCAAATCCCCTAACCTGGTAATCTCTAACAAGCTTCATTGTTCAAATCCTCTAACCAGGTGATCCATTAGTTTGGATTTCCAAATCCTCCACCGAGGTTACTCCTTACAGGGTACTACCTTTTATAGGGTATAGCTTTTAACTAAGCTTTGGGATCTTTAACAAGATTCACTCCTAGCAGAGCACTTTGTAGACCCTAACCGATCAGTTATCTATTACTACAGATAGTTAACTTGTGAGTCCCATCTCACCGTGGTTTTTACCTATTTGGGTTTTCTACGTATAAACACTTGTGTTATGGTGGATGTTTTACTTAGTGTGGATGTTGTTATATCATTTTTGATTTCATGCATATTGTTTAACAAACTTGTTAAGTTTATCTACTGGTCAGTGTTTAAAGTAGTATTATTTTTGGTGTCACTGATTTACTCCCCCCTCTCAGTGCTTTATAAGTCCATCAATCTTATCCATGATAAAATTTTAGTGCAAGAAAAGACTATCAACAATCCTTCCAACAATCTTGCCCATTCTTCTTCTCAAATTCATAAGGACACCTTTGATATTCTTAAACCATCCTCAATCAATTTGATACATGTGAATGAAATACCTAATAAACCCCTCTTCACAGTTCAAGGTGCTTGTCCTTCTAAAAATTCCCAACGTAAGCCTATCTTGGTGGTTTAGGGTGGTTATGATAATGATTATTTTTGCACTCCTAAGAAACCTATTATTACTATGCAAGGAGGTTATCCTACTAAGAGCCCTTATGAGTATGCTAAGACAATTACTAGAGAGAGTTATAATATGGTTGCTCATACTTACAACACAAGAAAAAATAGGCAACCTAGTCCTCCTCCCATTATCCCAACTTCACTTCCTCCCTCTCAACCTACCCTTCCACAAGCACCTCGTATATCAATTCTTAGCAAGGAGTATGATCTCATTGAACAACTTAAGGCCACTCCTGCTAAGATTTGTATTTGGGATTTGGTTCAAACTTCACCTACTTATCATGGGACGTTACAAGATGCTTCGAGAAACTTAGATGTCCCACCTGCAGTGACACCTAATAACATGTCCATTTTGATTGATCCTACAAACAAATCCAAAGCTCAAATTGTATTCACACAAGATGAGTTACCTTCTCATGAAATTTAATATCAATATGATCCTCTTATGATTGTGGTTATTATCCATGATAGTGCTATAAGACGAACCCTTGTGGACAATGGGTTTGGCCTTAATGTTTGTGGTGTGGACTTATTGGATAAGATTAATGTGGATTATTCTCTCATCGAACCTTCTTCCCTTACTATTCAAGGCTTTGAAATTGTTGCTAAACAATGTTTAGGTAGGGTAGGTCTTGTTTTGTTACCTACACCTATTCATGTTATGCCTGGTAATTTGACATATAACCTTCTATTAGGGAGACCTTGGATTCATAGCATGCAAGCTGTCCACTCAACTTTGCATAGGCAAGTCAAATTCATTTATAACAATACGACATACACCTTGTTAGTTGCCAAACCTCAAGAACCATTAAAATTTGGATCTTCTTGTTCAACTACTTCCCATTCTTCTTCCAATCCTTCTACTTCTTCAAATACATCTATTTCCTTTAATGATGTTGTTCCTTCTAGTACTCTTGATTCTCCTACTCAATTGGAATCTCCTCCCAAGGATATCTTTTCTCTCGAAGAAGTGCTCGCAAATGATGATTGGGGATCTCTAGACTTTACCCCTACTTTTATAGGAGAATATAGGGTACCTTGGAAAGGATCTAAGACTGAGAAGGATAAATCTAAGGAGGAACCTAAAGAGCAACCTACTTTGTCTAAACAACTAAGTAACCACTTTGTGTCTGCTTCTAATTCAAACAATTCTTCAAATCCTTCCTCTAATTCATATAGCAGTGAGACCTATGGGGCATCACTATCTCCTTTTGATTTAGCATCCCTTTATGGTCCTGGTTTTCACATTTTAGCTAAGAGTGGCTATGATGGCAATGGTTGTGGCGCAAATGAACAAGGAATTAAAGTTCATTTAGAACATAATACACATGAAGCTTCATTTGGACTTGGATATAATCCTTCTAAGCCCACCAAAGCATCTAAAAGACAATCTCTAAATGTGAATGCTATATTTAGTAGTGATGATGACCTCACCTCAATTAAATCATCTTTTACTTCTTTCAAGACTCATCCCCCTCATAAGGAAATCTTGGTGATGAACAAATCTCTTTATGAATCTCCTCAAGAGATTTCCAATCCCACTTATGAGGCTTTATCTTCTACTCATTCTAAAATCCCTTCTTCTAGGAATAAGGCTCTAAGGGATTACACTTATCCCTCTTCTAAGATTTCTTGTGTGCAAGAAAAGTATGACTTAGTGGCCTATTCTTCTCCTATAAACTTCTCTCTTTCTAAATAATTTTTAACCTTCATCATCTTATACATGTTTTTGATCTCACTTATAGTAGAGCATTTAACATGTCATATTCAAATACCTCATTCAATCTATCATGTATTTAAATAACATTAATGGCTATTATGTTGCTCATGATTATGTGACATTGGTAGCTTATTTATTGGGGGCTCATTGTCATTCATGATGGTACAATTAAACATACAATCATACTTTTGGAAGAAACATAATAGCCTATTTATATCTCATCTCTTCTCCCTATATATATGGGGGCAAGAGTGATTTCAAACATCTCTCCTTCTTAAGATTAAAATTTCCCCTTTGTGAAGTAGTGTCTTCTGTAAGGATTTCTTATTGATTGTAGGGGTGTATTCATACTTGAATTCCTTCTCTCATATTTGAACAAGCATCCCTAATGGGGATCTTAAGTACATATCCTTAATTGGGACCTCCTCCTTGATGTTGGAAGTCTTTGATCATTCATCAATTTCTTTTCTTCATTGAGTAGTATCTTTTATAATAAACCCTTCTATTTTATGCACATGCATATCCCTGATGAGGATCTCTTGTCTTCTTTTAGAAGAGTGTTGTTATAAATAATCTCTCTTTGATGTCATTCAAATCTCCTGCATTGATTCATTCTAGAAGATGTAATATTTGTCTAAGACAACTCTTCTTGAAGGTAGATGTCTTTTGAACAAAGATCTCTTCTCCTTCAAGGATCTCCTTTACACTTATATAGCAAGATATCTCTTTTCAACTATCTTATCCTTGCTTGAAGTGTATTCCCTCTCTTGCTTGGATTTATGACATTGTTGCATGATGGATATCTTCTTGGTGTCGAAGGTACGTATCCTTGTTCTACTTGCACACACATGCATGAGGTTGAGTGGAACTAATGGTGTTCTCACTCTCCTCCCTTACATGGATGACCTAGACAGACTCTGGGGGCTAGTTTTCCATGTCCTTCTCTCCATGGATAACCTAGTTTTAGGGGCAATATGTCCATGGTTCCTTTTTTCTTCTCATGGATCACCAGGGTGTGTATTCATTCCTTCTATCTCTTCTTCCTTCTCTTTGCATTTATTTCCATGTAAATCTTTCATCTTGTGTTAGGGAGATGATCTCAAATCCTCACACTCTTTGTTATGTTGGATTTGAGGCTTAGTTCTCTTTCTTACCAAATGATTCTCCACTAGTTTTTGATCTTGTATCAAATCTTCTTGTGAGCATTCTTCATCAATCTTCTTTCACAATTGGATGTGGTAAACATGATACCTTGTTTCAACTCCCTAAAATTAACAAGCTGAAATAGGGGGGCATATAACTACTCTCAAATTTTCATCACCTTCCTTAGTAAGCATTTAGATGATTTTTCATTTTATCAAACATGTGTTTTTGTAGGGTGCAGATCCTAACTGTGTACTGCAGATACCGTTGGGGGCTTCATCCAACAACTTGTGGATATATCCTTTTTCATGAATGTTTACTTTTAGATACTTTATCTTGCATATGCACGTAGTGTCATATGATCACTAAAGTGGGGGCTAATTATAGTGTCGTAACTTGTGGATATATCCTTTTTCATGAATGTTTACTTTTAGATACTTTATCTTGCATATGCACGTAGTGTCATATGATCGCTAAAGTGGGGGCTAATTATAGTGTCGTAAATTGTACACCCTTGCTAGGGTGGTACAATTTCACACTTAGGTTAGCACCCGCCTTAGTGTGTCTTGCATCTTGCATTTATAATTTCCCTTTAAGAATTTATTTAAATATAAAGTCATATTTCATCACTTCATACATCATAAAGTTGGGCCCTTTACCCTAAGCATGCCCCTTTTCATTTTATTCCTTTAATAATTCATTTAATCATAAACCCTAATTATGTCCTATGTCGACCTTTAAGGCTCGATTTCACATATCAAAACACCTCGAAATCAGCTATAACTTTGGGATTCACTCTAATATCATCATATCTAATGACCCGAAAAATTTGGTGAAAAGTTGGTCGGACCATGGCGGGAGTGCACATGGTCCTCGACTTTTTTCCCGAAATTTCAGGAGCATAATCCTATGATATTATAATGCTTAACCCCAAAAAGATTGGAGGGAAATTCAATTCCTAGGTCAGCCTAAAGGCGGAATTATGTCAAAATTAAGATCTATGGTTTAATACATAAGAGCTCTCTTTCTTCATTTGAAGGCAACAAAGATGGATCTAATCTAAGGGAGTTTTCAGCAAAGCAAGCATAAGGAGCCTTCTATTTACTGAAAGAGAAGCCTATGTGGAGTCTTCAAAAAAATTCAACAACGTTTAACAACATTTCATCAAGCATTCATCATCAATTAGGAGCCTTGAATACATTGAAGAGTAATAGGAGATCTAGTGGCAATATCTCTCCCTTGGGGATTGGTATGATTTCATGTTATTTTCATGTCTTTGTATGAGCTTCTTTACATCAATTTTCATATTTAAATTTATGCTTTAGATCATTTCTCATATTTGGTTTGAAGCATTGTCATTTACATTCATATTTACATTTAGGGTTTACTCTCATGCGTAGGGTAGCTCTAGTTTCTTATCATTTAGGATCTTGCATACACACAAGTTTCTAGCACACACATTTTCAGTATATTATCGACTATTTGTGGAGGTTGAAATCACCAACACAGGGGTTTGAGTAAGGAAAAACCCCATATAGCCACCCAAACCTTCCCTTTTCATTTGCAGGTACAAAAACATGCATCCGGAGGCAATTTTAAATCTAGAAAAGGCATTAGAACCACTCAGAAGTCTCAGAAGTGCAGAAATATGTCAAGGACAGGGGCGTGGTGCCCTAGTCCCTCCATTTTGCAATCAAATTTGACAAATTGTAGAGTCAGGACCTCTGGTTTGCACTGTCTCAGTTGCAGCCTCCTGTCTGCAGAAACATGACAGTGGCATGGCACCCTGGTCCAGGCCAATTTTGTTCAGTTTGCAGCATCATGTACACATCCAAAATCCTTCCCCTTTCATGCTTTCAGTATCTTAGTTTCAGATATGTAGGTTTGTTCAATTCTAAGCTCATTTATGCTTCATTCTTTATCTCCTAGCCTAGTTGATCATTCAAACCCTAGTTTTTCTCATCATTTGCAACAAGAGGAATAGAAACCCTAAGAGATAATTCTTGGCTCTCTCTTTCCCACAAGAAGTAGCCAAAGTGATCTATCTCCCTAGGCTCTTTCGTATTCCCAATGTGTTGGCAAAAGTAGGGTTAGGTCCTAGTCACCCGATCTCGCTTTTCCCGCCCCCAAAAATATATACCCTTGGAAATCCCTAATAAGGACCCTAGCCTCCAAAATCATTCACTCTTAATGTATTATTATTAAGTAGTAAAACATTGTAAACATTTAAACAATCTCTATGAATACTTCAAAATCATCAAGCTCCTCCAATAGAACCTCTATGCATCCAAGCATGATGGATAATCACGCAATTGTACATTCCATGCCATGCTTCACATTTGCACCCTACAAGAGAGAGTTCAATACAAATGACAACCAACCTCAACCACTAAGAATGTGCTTACTTTTATAGATTGAAACTTACACAAATACAACTTTGACATTGGCAAAATCATGAAAGGATATTTACTTTTTGGTACTAAAATTTTCCATTGTATAACCTATACATAAAATATCTAATAAATATTACAATACTGATGCTCTACAAAATGGACAATGTTAGACTAAAACCTGTGGTCGTATAACACACAAAAACACAACAAACAGTTAGTGTTAATCAACCAAAAACTAGTCTAAGCGGGCATATCAAGAGAGACACTAAAAACAAAGTAAAGCATTTAACTATAAATATAAATGCAAGAAGACATCTCCAAATGTCTTCTACCATGCTCGTAGCTCCTTCTCTCTTTTCCCTCTCCTCTCCAAGTTCCAAATTAGTGTAGCTCTCAGCAGCTTTTTGCACTATGGATGTCTTATGGAGGTTCAAGATAAAAATATGATTAATCTAAAATGTTATGCAAGTGTGAACAAAAACTAAAAATGAGAGATTATCTAATTAGCTAGTGTTGATTTTAAGCCAAAAGAGTGAATATGATTGATTATGCTAAAATGCTCTCTAAAATTCTCTATAACTTAGATGCATACAAGTTGTCAGGATCTAGATTATTAAGAAATGAGCTCTATTTATAAGGAAAATGGAGCAATGGATGGTTGCGATTGAGTAATCTCAACAAGGGTCAGGATTGAATGATATTAAATCCATGTGAGGGCTTTCAACCCAATCCCAAGATGACAAGTGTCAATATGAGATAGGTTGAGAGGAGAGGGAATAAGCATTAAATGCTTGACATGACTTGAGAGTTAACTTAGGAGTTAAGGTCAAGGTTGGATTGAGTGAATAAATTCTTTATTCAAAGAATAAAGCTTTTATCCAATGGATAAACTCTTGTGCAAAGGTAAAAGGGATAACCATGATCAAAGCAATAAATGCTTGAGGAGACACATGAGTCACATGAGGGTTGAGTTAGGGGTTAACCATAAATGGTCATGTAGGAGCCATAAGTGGTTTGGAAGACTTTAGAGGTTAAATTGTTGAACACAAAGCATTTAATGCTTTCCAAAGACTTTGAAGTCTTTGAGAAGTGACTCCAAGTTGCTTAGGAATGTGACAATAATTAGGGGATGAATTAGGTTAATTATGAAGGGTTTAGAAGAATCTAGAAGGGGGTTAGGATTGCAAGTGGGTTTGGTGGGTGAGGGAAAATAGGATTTTAATTAAGATAAAATTAATTTATTTCAATTTGTGGTTGCAACTTGCATTTGTAGGAAAATGCAAGTGGGGGGGATAAATGATTTAAATTAATGTTTTATTTAATTTATTTAAAAGAAGAAAGAGGATTAAATTAAATAAATAGAATTTATTCATTTAATTGATTGTGAATTTTGGTTTAATGAATTAATTAAAATAAATTGAATAATTTATTTAATTAATAGGAGAATGATTTGAAGATGAATTAATTAAATATTAGCAAATATTCATTTAATTGAAATGGACAAATTTATGTGACTACATTTGCCCCTCTTTGAGATGGTGTGGTTTATCGCATAGTTTCAAAGAAAGAAAAATAGGTGTGAAAAAATGCCCCATAAAATATTAATTTAATGGGTGGTACGCCCCCTCGAGAGATGGGCCGAAAAATTTCAAAAAATCGGGCGATCTCTCGAAAAAGAATGAAAATTGGCAGGGTGGTAGAAGAGAAGATTTTAGCAATGCTGGTGAAAAATAGAAGAAATCAAAGATAAAATGAAGAAATGGGAGGCTCGGGAAGTTCATGGGGACCACGGTGATCAGCGAGGGAAAATTAGGGTTACGGCGAATGGTATATATGGGGAGGAAGGGGTGAAAACAAGCTCATTTGCATTCGTGTCCATAGTGAAAATTGAGCTCTGGGAGTGACATTTTGGAAGAGCAAGCAACAGTCAGGATGTCGGTTCCCATAGCAGAGCACCAATTACAGAGAGTTCGATGATTCTAGCGGCCAAAAGACTACGGACCAGCGGTATGTGAATTTGAATTTTTGAATTTTATGCATTTTTTATATGTTTTTTGCTTAGTCCAAGTTGAGTCAACACAATAGTGCTAAAACTGTGTTTTGGCATTGTTGTCAATTAATTAGCGTTATTGTGCCCCTATAGTGCTATTGCATAGTGGTTTTAGCACTTTTATCAAGTTTGGCACTATGGTATAACTGCTTTAGCATTGTTGTTTGTGTAGCGCTATTGAGTAGTTGATTGAGCATTATTGTTGTGAAGTAGCGCTATGGTAGAGTCAAGGTAGCGCTATTGCATAGTTGATTTAGCACGTTTGTGATAGTATTAGCATTGTTGTGTTCAAAATAGCGCTTATGTGTAGGAAGATAGATGCCCCAGTGTGTGTGAAAAAGGATCTCCTGATGCTAATGATGGATGGATGGATGGAGATGTGAGGCGAGAGTTGTTTTGAGCCATAGCAGCCCTGATGAGACTTAGGTCATTAGGATAAATGTCTGTTGAAGTCTAGGTGTGCCATGATTGCTTACTTGTTGAGACTCGAAGATACTTGATCAAAGTATCTGTTGATAGTCTAGGTTTAAACTTAAGAAAGTTTGAAACAAAACAACTGATGATGATGGTTGATGCATGTGTAGGAGGATCTACGCGTCTTACAAATGCGCGAGAGGCATCCCGCCACACAAGTGTTGCGTGATCGTTTGATAGAGGCCGAGGTGGATTGTATTGCAACGACAAGCTTGTATGACGTTATGTATATGCTCGTGATTCAAATGAATCACTAGTTGATCATAGCATTGGCCGAGCGATGGCATAGTGAGACATGTACGTTTCACTTGGTGCAGGGGGAGATGACAGTGACACTAGAGGATGTATGGAGCATCCTGTACATTCCTATTCGAGGAGAGTTGGTGAGCTATGATCGAGCGTGGGGGACATTAGCAGTGTAGAGAATTTTTGAGGAGGATGTCTTCATTGATGATGGGTCGATAGCCTGGGAGGACATAGCAGCCTTATATGAGCCATTACCAGCAGTGCTATCAGGGATTGTTGGGGGACTGCTTTGTCTAGATCGACGATCGCATGGACTTGCCATTGGTTGGGGTCAGGTGATCGAGTAGATGATTACAGAGGGGACCCAGATTTCTTGGGGACCGTGCATGCTATCGCACTTATATTGGGATCTACATGAGGTAGCATACAGAGGGAGGGGCTCATTGGGAGTGGGTATCATGTTGCTGCATATCTGGGTGTGGGAGCATTTACCTATTACCCGACTAGTTAGTCTGAGATTCCGAGCAGTGGACTAGTCATATGTATATATGTATGGAGGTATGATGAGTCAACTCCACCTGGGGAAGTTAGAGTGGTGGCGGCGGGCACTAGATGACCTGGATACAGTGATCTGGAGGCTGTATATTGAGTGTGAGCCATGGGAGGATGATGCGGAGGCATTGTCATTTGTGTTCATGACACGATACCTCATTGGTAGGACAACCTACAATGTGGAGCCACAGTTGCTTGGCAAGGTGTTGAGACAGTTTGGGCAGAGGCAGGGATTGCCTAGTGGTTCGGGAGAGTATGCACGAGTAGTCCGAGAGAGGTACCTATGGGGGCCAGTGCTACCATATGATCAGGCATTGGCAGAATTCTGCACCTTACGGGCGAGACCATGGTAGATGAGGTCAGGGGTAGTAGATGGTGGGGTGTTAGAGGAGTATGTACAATATATTGCAGCACATTCGATTCCTTGGATATTAGATCCGATAGAGTCGATTCTAGATTTTGAGGAGAATTGGGGATGGAGACGGAGGAGGAGAGGAGGTTGCGGAGTAGTAGGTGGACAGGGGAGAGGGGATGGTGGTGGTGGGGATGGAGGAGGTGGTGATGGAGGAGGAGGAGGGGGTGGTGGGTTTGGAGGAGGTGGTGGATTTGGAGGTGGAGGTGGGGGTGGTGGATGATTACAGCGGAGAGGGAGAGGTGGGTAGCCATTGTAGCTATCTCAGGGATCTTTGATGTAGGGAGGCATGAGATTAGGTGGTAGGGATGTAGGTGAGGGACAGACACCTATGGATATAGGGGAGGGAGCCACTGGAGAGGCACCTATGGATATGGGGGAGGGAGCTATAGGTAGAGATCTATGGGATCATATGATACTATTTTTGCAGACTCGAGTAGAGGATATGGAGACAGAGGTGGCCGCTAGAGATGTGCAGCTATTTGCGCAAGAGTCAAAGCTAACTGTAGTGTTGTGAGAGAGAGACCAGGCTGTGGATAGGGTGATCCAGTTGCAGGAGAGAGTGTAGGCTTTGGAGGGAGTACAGGGACAAGGGTCATCTGTGGAGGCATTGGCGAGGGAGGTACGGAGAGTAGGTGCAAAGGTGGATTACTAGCGGGGCTTATATGAGTAGGAGGTGCCATCTAGTCGACGGGCACTAAGTTATTCATAGATGCGTTGGGAGAGATCAGAGCGGTCTCAGAGGATGCAGAGCAGTGGTGGTGTGATGGGTCCTCCACTGAGAGATAGATTAGGTGGTGCAGGGGCTAGTGGAGGAGCAGGTGGTGATGGTGGTGCAACATCCAATCAGAGTAGCATCTGAGAGAGCATTTTGTATGCATGTTTTTACATTGTCATTTTGGACTATGTTTTGGATGGCTGTTGGTAGCCGATTTTTTTTGGACTTCATTGTACTCTGATACATGTATTTTTTTGGCGATATGATGTGATATATATGAGGAGATCCCATATTTTGTATTGATATGCATTTTGATGACATGTATAGATGCTTATGTAGGATGATGATTTTATGATTTATGCTTAGATGGATACTTGTACTTGCTATATGTATGTGTTTTTATGAGATGATTCCTATATGCATGTTTTATGATGATTTTATTCTTGCATGATGTCTATATGCATTTTTGTTTATGAATGGGATCCTAACATGTGGATACAGGTGGATATATGTGTTCATAATGTGGATGATGTAATGTCTTATGTATGTAATGCCATGATGGTTATGTATGCATAATGAAATGATGATGATGGTACTTTTGGATTTTAATGCTTTGATGAGATAATGATATGCAATGGTGTTATGATATAATGCGCTTAAAATGAATGATTTTATATACGTAAATGCATCTAGATGTTTGTTAGATGAGTGCAAATATGGATAAACAAGTGTGAAGTTCAAATGTTTAAATGATGATTTCTAAATGAATGCATATGGATAATATATAAACTTATGTGGAAACAAATGGTTTTATTATGATTCTAAATGGTGAAAAATATGAAGAAGTGAAATAATAATGTAATGATAATGCAACTTATGAGTATTGAATAACTGCACCTTAATGCATTGTAATGAATCCTTAAATGAAATGCAATGAATGAGTATAAGAATATACTAAATGAATGCACTTAACTAATGGATAGATAAATAAATGTATGCAACTATGGAAATATAAACAAATGCATGGTACACACGTTTAAATGATGATAAATGATGATTGGTAACTGACACTAAATGAATGCATAGTAATGGCTAATAATGACAGTTAATGCAATCAAGGACAATTTTATCATATGAATGAATCTAAATGTCATGGTTATGCAATGATGCAATGATATAATGAGACTAATAAATGATAATGAACTATATGCAATTTTATGCAACTAAATGATATAAAATGCACTCGATGCAAATGCAACTAAATGTAATGATGAAGATAGGATCATGATAGATGAATGCAAGGTTGTGCAGACTTTGCATAATGCATTGATGATGTATCAGAGTACTCTGTTGTGATTGTATCTAAGACCAACTCAATTTTCACATAATTGCTCATATTAACTTTGTTCACACTTGCATACAAAACCATGCATATGAATAATGAATGAGTAAATGGATGGGCGATATGCAACGAAATGCAATATAAACAGATGAGATGAAATGACGATCCATAGTGCTTTATTTTCATCATTGAGCTTTAAAAATGTTATAAGAAAATACAAGCAACTTGACATAATGATTCAAGATGACCTGAGTATTCCCTAAATGGATTTTGATATAGCAAGTTAGTACAAGCAACTTGATATAATGGATCAAGTTGACCTGAGTATTGCTTGCAGAGAAGACAAGGATTATCTCTTTTCATGCATGACTTGGAACGTCCTCCTTGATCTTTTGCCAATCATATCCCGAGACAAGTTCATACCATAGTAAGAGATAAACCTTTATCGAGCTTGGATGAGGTAGTAGGAATCAAAGATGGAGCATTGTACCTGCAAACAAACAACATAAATAAAGAATAAAGAATATGGACCCCGATAATGGTTCATGCTCATATGTTCGAGGTATATGTAGTCAGCAAGCCATAGTGATCCATGACTGTATTTTGCATATGATCACATAGCTTAGTGAACTTCCCATGTAGACACCATTAGGACATGCTCTAGTACTTCATCGAAATAATTCGTAGAAGACATAGAAACAATGCTTAGGAAACATCCTGACCACTCTAATCACTTGTGGATATCCCAGAGTAGCATAGGAACCTAATATATATATAAATGAATGAATAACCTTCAAATTAATCAAGTATTTGATAGCTTAAACCGAATTTTCTTGTCAAAGAAAAAGTCATCTTGTCTTTGTTTTGGTAAGGAAGGATGCATCCTTGTTAAGACAATGTGGTGTGTCGATGTTGATTGTTGAGTTGATGTGATAAGTGGTCATCATTTGATTATTTCACAATGTTTGTTTGGTATCTGCTTTGAAAAACGTATGTACAAGGTGTTGCCATGTTTCTGTTTGTTTGATGTTTTCTGATGTTTTTGGATTTTGTGAGATAGTTTTGAATGAAGAACTCAATGAATCACAAATTCCACTTCCATCAACTAGATTAAGGGCATTGCCGCCAGTTTAGATATGACTATGAAAAAGTGGGATGCAAGACGCATGAAGTACTATCCTTGATTGCAGATCAATAACAAGCAATGGTTTTGGACGGATGGATGAATGGATGAAATGAATGTGATCACAACAAGTCT
This sequence comes from Cryptomeria japonica, assembly GCF_030272615.1. Lineage (NCBI taxonomy): Eukaryota > Viridiplantae > Streptophyta > Pinopsida > Cupressales > Cupressaceae > Cryptomeria > Cryptomeria japonica. Next base: position 39,114,583 of record NC_081406.1, on the reverse strand, counting down.
AAAAGATAATGAAGCCATAGCCTTTATGAGTGGCGCCTGTTTGCTAGGTTTTCACCATCGCACTTACCTAAGGTGTCACCAGAGTGGTTGTTCACCGTTTGGATGCATGATTTTTCTTTACTATTTTGATTTTTTTGTATTTTCTTCAGGACATTTATCTGAATGTTTTTGGTGTTTTTCCTGATATGCATGGGAGCCTAATGCTCTGTGTAGCTTATGTATAAAACCTTTTGAGGTGCATGTTGTTGATCGGATCTGCTAGGGGTTCTCCTTCTAAAGTAGCCAACTGATATGCCTTGAACCCAAATACAACAGTGATAACATATGGACCCAACTAGTTTGATTCAAAATTTCCCCGATGTTCTATATTTGGTTGGTTACGAGGATTCTCTCAAAGAACAAGATCACCTACCTCAAATTTATGAGGTCTAACTTGATGATTATAGCTTCTGCTCATGCGCCGCTGATAGGCTTTGAGGTGATTGTATGCATCTTGTCGTTTCTCATCAAGTAGCTCTAAGTCCTGAAGACAAGATACTCTGTATGCTTCATCATCTATGAGATTATGCAAGGAAACCCGTAGTGATGGTATCTCGACCCCAATAGGAAGGATGGCTTCTGCACCATAGACTAGTGAGTAGGGAGTTGCGCCTATAGGGCTTCGAATGCTAGTTTGATATGCCCATAGTGTTGGATTCAATTGAACATGCCAATCACGGTCGGCATCATTTACTATATTTTTGAGGATTCCCAGTATGTTTTTGTTTGATGCTTCGACCTGACCATTTCCTTGTGGGTAATAGGGAGTGGAAAAGTGGTGTTGGATGTGAAATTTCTCACAGAGCTCACGAACATCCTGATTTTTGAATGGAAGCCTGTTATCTGTGATGATGAACATGGGTACACCATACTGGCAGATGATGTAATTAAGGATGAATGAAGCGGTTTGCTTGCTCGTCACTTGGGTAAGTGGAACAACCTTGATCCACTTTGTGAAGTATTCGGTGGCAGTAATAATGAATTTGTGGCCGTTGGATGAAGATGGATGGATTTTACCCACAAGGTCAAGGCCCCATTGACAAAAAGGCCATGGTGTTGTGATTGGTTGCAATTCCTGTGCTGGTACATGTATCAGATCTCCATGAACTTGGCATTTCTTGCATTTTCTGACAAAATAGTAGGAGTCTTTTTCCATGGATGGCCAATAGTATCCAGTGCATAGGAGTTTCTTGGCTAGTGATGGACCGCTTGCATGAGTTCCACAAATTCCTTCATGTACCTCTTCCAAGGCCTTTGTTATCTCATCCTGTTCCAGACATTGAAGGAGAGTACCATCAAGACTGCATCGGTATAGGGTTTCAGCAATAATGGTATATCGAGCGGTTTGGTGAATGAAGGTTTTACGTTGGTTATTTGATTGGTTAGGAGGAAGGGTGTGATCACGGAGGTAGGTGTAGAACTCACCATATCATGGGGATTTGGAACCAATGAGGTGACATATCATTTCAGATTCGGGGATATCATAAGCGAGAATCCAAAGCTGTTCGATCAAGAACTCGTAGCGTGTTGAATTTTGTGGAAGATTTGGGAGAGATGCAATGGTAGCCATAGTGTCAGCAGCTCAATTCTGATCTCTGGGTATCTTCTCAAAGGTGATAGTAGTAAATGATGTTTTTAATCTATCCACCATTTGTTTGTACGACATGAGTTTGTCATCCTTGGTCTGATATTCATATGTTGCTTGTTGAATGACCAGTTGGGAGTCGCCATATACTTGTAGTTCTTGTAACTTCCATTGTATGGCTAGCCCGAGTCCTGTGATCAAGGCCTCATATTCAGCTATGTTGTTTGTACAATGTGAGCCTATAAGACTTCGAGATGCTGTCACCTTGAGGTGTGATAAATAGAATGCCTGCCCCGAGCCATGCCTAGTGTATGAACCATCAAAGTATAGTTTTCATGGTTGTGCTATTGTGATCATGAATATCTCTTCATCTGGAAAATTGGAAATGAGAGGATGATCGCCTATGAGGGGAGCATCGACCAACTGATCTGCAATAACTTGACCCTTAATAGCCATACGGTCCACATAATCGATGTCAAATTCACTGAGAATCATCACCCATTTGGCCAAGTGGCCTGTCAATGCTGCTTTGCTGAGTAAGTATTTGAGTGGATCAATTTTTGCAATTAGTTGTACTTTATGTGTCAATAGATAGTGCCTTAGTTTAGTAGTTGCCAAGATTACTGCTAGGCAAGCTCGCTCAATAGGTGTGTAATTGAGTTCATAGCCAACCAATGTGCAAGAGATGTACTTGTTGCTGATAAATAGAGTAGTAGAGACTTACTCGGATCTGGTGGGATCAGCAATGGTGTATTCATGAGATAATCTTTAAGCATCTTGAATGCTTGCTGGCGTCTGGTATCCCATTGAAAGCAGATGTTCTTGTGTAGCAGGTGTGTAAAGGGGTGACACTTATCTGCCAGTTGTGCAATGAATCTTCGGATGGACTGAAGGTGCCCTTGTAATGTCCTTAGTTGACTGATGTTCTTTGGTGGTGGCATGTCCGTGATTGCTTTGACCTTTACTGGGTCGACCTCAATGCCTTTGCTTGAGACAATGTTTCCTAGAAGTTTCCTTGAGGTTACTCCAAAGACACATTTCTTTGGGTTGAGTTGAACATGATATTGTTCCAGTCTGTCAAAGATTTTCTCTAATATGTCCAAATGACCTTCTCTTGTGAGTGATTTTTCCAGTAAGTCATCAACATAATCTTCCATTATAGTATACATCAGGTCATGGAAAATGGTGGTCATTTCTCGTTGATAGGTCGCTCCTGCATTCTTTAGACCAAAAGGCATTACTTTCCAGCAGTATGTTCCCCATGGACATGTGAAGGTCATCTTATGTTGATCCTCTGGTGCGATCTTTATCTGATTGTACCCTAAAAAACCATCCATGAGGGAAAGCATGGCATGCCCTGCTGTTAGGTCCACTATTATGTCAATGTTTGGTAGGGGGAAGTCATATTTAGGACATGCTTTGTTCATATTTCTGAAGTCAGTACAGATACAAATGCCCCCATTTGGTTTGCCGACATGTACAATATTAGATATCCAATTTGCATAATCAATTGGTCTAATAAAACCAACATCTAGGAGTTTCTTGAGTTCTGCTTTGACTAGTACCGCAATCTGAGGATGCATCTTGCGAAGCTTCTGCTTGATAGGTTTGGCTCCTTCTGTGATGGTGAGGTGATGCATGACTAAATCAGTATCAAGCCCAGGCATGTCTGCATATGACCATGCGAAGTTGATCTGACACTTCTGGAAGAACTCTACAAACTTAGGTTGTTCCTCTAGAGTTAAAAGAGATGCCATATGTATATGGTGAGGAGTTTCAAGAGCCCCCACGCTGTATTCTTTGGTTTCCTCAATGAGAATTGTTGATCGTTCCTGCTGTGTACTAGAGGGGAGAATGTCAAACCTTTCATCCTCAGGCACCTCAGAGAGGTTTTCACCATTGGATACGCTCTTTCTTTTTACTTTTGTGGGATCAAACAGTGCCACAGTGTGGTTTTCACTGGAAGATCCATGTTTTATTGTTATATTTTTGTAGCTGAAAGGTTTGGCATCCACCCCAAAGTATGCTACGCTATTAAGTTTGATGGCGAATCTAGCTTTGCGATCCCCGCTTGGTATGTTATCCCGTAGTTCCAAAAAGTCAATGATCACCTCATCATTTTGAAAATGGTCAAGACATGGGGGATTAGGTTGGTTCCATTCGATGATTTCAAGATGGATAATGGGAATTACCTCATCGATTAGGTTAAGTTCGTTAGATGTGTCAGTGAGGGTTTTAGACATTATGGTGAAGGTCATTGATGGTACTCTCCCTATCAGAATTAGGCATAGGATGCGACGTAGGATCGATGGAAGATGTTTCCAGTTCAAAAACCTAAGAGGTCTTTATCTGTGCTTCTCTGTAAATAGGGATGTCTTTGCGGGGTGGAGGTGGTGATGTGTCTTCCTCATCTGAGGTATTAAGCTGTATGGAATCAAATTCCCACTCATGTGAGTCAGTCTCTGAGTCACTTTCTAGTAGCTGATTACTGTACCATATGGGGATATCCTTTGAGTTAAACATTGTAGGTGTGATCGGTTGATGTACCTTTGGAGGTAAAATGATTGGTGTTGCCAAAAGGATTATGGGGATCAACGAATTTGATACGGGGAGTATCGGTAGTGTTAACTCTACTGCTTCTGCTGGAATTGTCGGTGTTGTAGATACTGTTGTGGGTTCTGATACAGTTGCTATTGCTAATGGTGCTATTGATGTTATTGCTACTGCTGATGGGGTTACTGGTTTGATTGGTGGGATAATGGGTATTGTAGATGGTTGTGCTAGGATTTTTAGTCTCAATGGGGCAGTTGCTATGGTGTTTGATGTTGCTTTTATAATCAAAGGTGACCTCTTTGCAATAGGCTAATATAGTGGTTTGCTGGGTTTTCCTTTGAATTTGAGCTTAGGAAAAATCTCCTTTTGAAAGCCTAGGCCAATGTTATCTTTGGGTTTTACTTCTGGTTGCAACAGTTCATGTCGTCCTTACTTGCAAGGTCCTAGAGCACTCTGACCATCATAACCCATTCTTTGCATAATAAGAAGACCTTTGCCATACTAATCTGTGGGAAGCTTAGCTTGCGGAATATCGGTGGTGATGGGATCTTTATAGATCCATTCTGCTAAGTCCTCATCTCTGGTCTCTTCTTCTTGACTCTTTCCAAGGATGAATGGCATCAAAGTACATGCTGGCTTGACTAGTGGCATTTGAAGTAACCGTTGAGGTTTGCCATGTGTTCTAGGAGAAGTGGGCATTTGTCCCACACAAAAGAGTTGGCTCAAATTGTACTCCCCAGGACCTTCCTCTGCTATTTTCATTTTGAGATTCTCTTGCTTGGGTATAGTGGTGTTTGAACTAGAAAGAGAGGTTGGACTTACGTATGATGTGGAGGAGATGGCTTCTCTATTGTTGGGAACGGTAATCTCTGGTTGATGACTTATATTATGACAATATGCAAAGGGGTTTACATCACCCAGGATTGTGATTTCTACACCATTATGCGGGAACTTGATACATTGATGGTAGGTGGATGGAACGGCTTGCATGAGGTGTATCCAAGGTCTTCCTAATAATAAATTGTATTGTAGAGGAAGGTCCAGAACTTGACAGATGATGTGTTTCACCACAGGGCCCACTCAGATTGGTAGCACCATAGCTCCTTTGGATGAACGCTCTGCATCATCATAGGCTTTAATTGTGATCTTCTTGCGGGGATCCATTGATTCAATTGCACATCCCAATGTTGTGACCAATTGTAGTGTACAGATATTTAGGCTTGCTCCATTGTCGATCAAGACTCACTTGATCCTATGTTGGTTGATAAACCCTTCAATGTGGAGTGAGGCATTATGAGGTTGCTGGAAAGATGAGTTGTCACTTTTAGAGAAAATAAGACAAGGTGATGACCTTAGATTTCCAACCATAGCTTGGAACTGGTCTGTATTTAGGTTTATAGGGAGCGACACCTCTTGGAGAGCTTGATCCAAGATTGTTTTATGGGATGGAGATAGGCGCAATAGCTCTAAGATAGATATCAGTGCGGGTGTTTTGTCTAACTAATCCATAAGGTTATACTGCTTTGGGATAGATGGGGTGCCTTGTGGAGCTGCTTTTATGGTAATCTTTCTGCAACGTGTAACAATATTGCAAGTGGAGCTGGGATTTTTGATGGTAATAGTTGCAATCTGTTCACTAGCATCATATAGGTGATTCACAGTGTAATTATACGCGGCTTGTGTATAATCAGTGGTATTTGTGTTTCTCCCTGAAGTGGAAGGACCCCTTTGATCTTGTGATGGAAGTGGATTTTTAAACATGAGATGATCATTGTTGGTTGTCTTTGGGTCATGTCCTTTGATTTTGATTTCACCTCGGTCAATAAGATCCTGAATAAGATCTTTCAATCTGTGACAATTTCTTGTCTTATGCCCTTTCCCTTGATGGAAATCACAATTTTCAATATCTCTCCACCATAAAGGTGACTTGAGGTTCATAATTTGATGTTTTGGGCAAGGTCACCAAGTTTTGAGAAAGCAACTGACGTAACACTGTTTCGATGGGTTCCCCTAAGGGAGTGTATGTTCATTTTGGTTTAAAATTTTGTTGACATTGTCTGGGTTCCTCTTGAGATGGGTTGCGGCCTTGATTTGGAGGAGCAACTGTGTTATTCTTGGGTGGGGGGTTCTGTCCTGCAAATTGAACCACAAGTTGTGCACTTTTGATAGTTCTTGCATCCACAACCCCGTCGTTGACTATGTTTTTATTTTTGTTCCAGAAGTTAGGCTTGTCACTATTGAAGCGTGGGTGAGGGCCATCCTTTGGCTCATTATATATCTTGATAAGCCCTTTTTTGATGAGAGCCCGCTCACATTTTAAACCTTTTGTGATCATGTCATTGAAAGAGTCTGTGTCTTTGATGTCTAGGTGAAATTCCATTTCGTCATTTAAGTTGGAAATAAATATTTCCACTAGTTCCTATTCAGGTAACTTAAGAGAACGTCTGCTAGACATTTGACGCCATTGTTGCAGAAAGACTGAAAATAGCTCACCTGGTTTTTGTTTAGTGTTACATAGATCAGCCATGGTGAGATCACGTTCAATGTTGTGTGAGTAATGTGCCAGGAACTTCTGTATGAGTTCTTCAAATGTCCTAATGCCACTAGGTAATCGTGAAAATCATGATGTGGTTGTTCCTCCCAAGCTTTGGGGAAAAAATCACATTAGGTATGTGTCCTCATATGCCACTTCAAGGCAAGCTGAATGGAATTCTCTAACATGATCACGAGGATCTCCTTTTCCTCTATACTTTTCAAACTTGGGTGTTTCAAACCCTTGTGGAAAAGGTGGCATACGAAGATTCCTATCAAAGGGATAGGGACAGATGTCATTGAGTGAAAATTGATTAGTTTTTACACCACTACGAAGTTGTTGGGCGAGATTTTTGACTTGTTGCCGCAACATGTCTATTTCATTTGGAGGAGGAGGAGGTGGGGGATTACCTTGATGAAGGTTATATCTGATGTGATCTCGACCTCTTTCATCCTCATTATGACTTTGGTGTTCTGATGCTTGTCTTAGTTGTGCAACGTCAAAGTCAGAGGGTAGTTTAGCTCCCTCTTGAGCAAGTCTTAAAAAGTGAGCATCGACATTGCTCCTGAGTATTTCGTCAAAAAGTCTATTAAAGAGAGGGTTGTGTTGTGCCCTTTCTATTGCTGCAGGAGTAGGAGTACTTGGATTTTCATCATTTGCATTTCCTCCAAGGGCTTCTTGGAATTCATTAAGATTTTCCTCCTCTTCCACTTCAATTTCTTGTTGTCTAGACCTGGACCTAGTATGAGCCATTTTGTTTACAAGTTTTTGTTGAAGTTTTATGAAAATGATGATAAGTTGGTGATGGAATGAAAGATTGATGTTTGGTGAAGTGTTTTGCATATGGATCTCTAGCACTAAAGGTAGATGTGACCAACGTTTTTCCTTGAATTGCTTGTTGTGTTGGATTGACAAAGTTTGATGTGATAAGGTGTAGAGGAATCTGAGATGTATTACAGACGCAACTACCTAGTAATGAGAGGATGCACTCATAGACTAGTTTTAACCTGCGTAGAAATGTCTCTTAGGATGAGTTTATCCTAGATGTAGAGACGCTCTAAAAGTGATGTGTTGCGTTTGATTCAAGCAATATTGAAATAGAACTTAGGACAAAAATCTTTTGATGTTTTGAGAGTTGGAATGGATTTGATGAGATGTGAATGTGATAATGGATGAGATGTTCAACTTCAATAGAAACTTTGTGTTACAAAAGGAAAAAATTATTCCTCTTCTTGTTCAGGGGTTGGTGGTTCTACCCTAGCTGAGTTATATGTGATACAAATATCTGGAAAGAAAGTAGGATTGATCTTACCTCCCTTATTTTTATGATAACTCAAAGCTCTATATTGGGTAAAAGCTCTATGGTTTAATGATTCTTGATCAAACTCGTTTGATTTCCCTTGAAGGTAAAGATGCATGTGATGTAAGAAGGTTCTATGAGAGACAAAGATTTGTCTATTAAGATAGAAGAATTTCCTCCTTTTGATAAAAGCCTTTGAGCTTAATGGTCTTTTCTTCAAGTTGATGTGTTGATGAAGATTCTTCTTTCTCAAGATGTGAAGAATGGTCATATAGTTTGATACTTTTGATTATTGCTCTTTGTTTTTTTTTATATTTTGTGTTGATGTTGGATGAATACTTGTTTTGGATTTTGGTTTATGATGTTTCTTTGACAAGAAAACAAAGCAAGCACACAAACACAAGAATGTTGCCTCAAAAGGCACAAGTAAGTATGGGTCTAGATCAACCTAATCTTTTGAAATTTTTATGACCCTTTCTTTCAAATGTATTTTAGGTGTTTCCAAAGCCTGAAGTCGGCTCAATTTGCACTAGTCTTGACTCAAAAATGAAAATACTTGAATCACTTTTTATCCCTAAGGTCAAATGGCCAGTTGCGATAATTTCAGCCCATATCTTGATATTTCTTCGACTTTGGTACTACATACCTTATGAATCCCGTCGTGGCAGGTAAGGATGTGATATACTAAGTCTTGCGTGAGCATAACAAATAGATGATCCCTATAATGGGGCAGTCACCACTTTTATTGGGCTACAAGTAACCTTTCAAAAAGCTATGTTTCTACTCAAGGAAATATGTATGGTGAGTATCTTGGGAGCAAAACCTTCTATGCTCTTGCACTGAACTTCTCACAAATATCCTCAATCAATAGAATGGGTGGGCTACTACTTAAAGGTTTTTAGTAATTTTTGATGTTTTTGGACATAAGTTCATTCTGCAGTGACTCACTTAAGAGCCTTGTAACTTGTGGTGGGGCCCATTTGTCCTTTTGACAAGTTACAATGTAGGAACAACTGTACCCAAGGCTATAGCCTTCGCTTTCACCTGATTTTTATAGCGGCTCGAAGGATTTACCGCGCGAAGTCGTTCCCAAGAGTGATGTGTCTCTTGGTAGGCCTCTCTTAAAAAGATAAAACTTGAGTGTTACTAACACTTTTCTCTTGCACCTAGGACCACGAAAGCCAAGGGAGAGGATAGTGTGTGTTAGAAGTAGGACCACTTGACCAACTCTTTTGCACAAGTGTGCCAAACACAAAATACACTTGTTCTTTTTAACTTGTTATTGCAATGATGTTCTATCTAATTGGAGATGTTGCTCCAACAACCACGATGTTCTTTTTAACTTCAAAGACAATATGTTTGAGTAAACTAGAATTGAAATCTTGGTCAACTTAATGAAAAACACGTTTGCATGAAGTAAAAATTGTTTTTGCAAAAATGAGACAAGTTGATTGTTCTTTTTACTTGCACAAAAATCGAAGTGTTGATTGTGAATTTTTAATTCTGGATTTTAGGCAAGGAAATCAAATTTTTGTGTTGTTGATTTTAAGCACCAAAAAGAGAATGAATCCTAACTTGCAAGAAATAAAGGTTTGTTTTGTTGATTTTAAGCACCAAAATGAAATTTGAATCCTAACTTGCAAGAAATAAAATTTATTTTTGTTGATTTTAAAAGCACCAAAAGAAGTGTTTTTGATTGTTAAGTAAGAAAAAAAAAGGGGGGTTAGTTTAAAACCTGCACACAAAACGAATAGTTAGAAAAATCCGAAAACATGGTGGGCTTCTACAAGCCTTAAAAATAATATTATCGGTTACAAGGCCTTTCTTTTACAACGTTTTGTTACAATAGCGCTACTCTGTGTGACAACAAAAGCGCTACTTAACACAAACACGCTAAAGTATAGGCAAAGGCACTAAACTAAAATATTTAAACATCAATACAAGAGTGCTAAAGTATGGACAAATGCACTAGTTAATAAGCAAAAGTGCTATAATATGGGCAATAGAAAGCGCCAAAGCGTGACCTGTGTGTCAAGTTAAACAGTAAAAAAGTTAGTTTGTTAAAAAAAAAGTTATTGGATTCACGTCGGGTTCACCAAATGATGCTCTGCAAAATGGACAATGTTAGACTAAAACCTGTGGTTGTACAACACACAAAAACACAAGAAACAGTTAGTGTTAATCAACCAAAAACTAGTCTGAGCAGGCATACCAAGAGAGACACTAAAAACAAAGTAAAGCATTTAACTATAAATATAAATGCAAGAAGACATCTCCAAATGTCTTCTACCATGCTCGTAGCTTCTTCTCCCTTGTTCCTCTCCTCTCCAAGTTCCAAATTAGTGTAGCTCTTAGCAGCTTTTTGCACTATGGATGTCTTATGGAGGTTCAAGATAAAAATATGATTAATCTAAAATGTTATGCAAGTGTGAACAAAAACTAAAAATGAGAGATTATCTAATTAGCTAGTGTTGATTTTAAGCCAAAATTGTGAATATGATTTATTATGCTAAAATGCTCTCTAAAATTCTCTATAACTTAGATGCATACAAGTTGTCAGGATCTAGATTATGAAGAAATGAACTCTATTTATAGGGAAAATGGAGCAATGGATGGTTGAGATCGAGTAATCTCAACAAGGGTCAGGATTGAATGATATTAAATCCATGTGAGGGCTTTCAACCCAATCCCAAGATGACAAGTGTCAATATGAGATAGGTTGAGAGGAGAGGGAATAAGAATTAAATGCTTGACATGACCTGAGAGTTAACTTAGGAGTTAAGGTCAAGGTTGGGTGAGTGAATAAATTCTTTATTCAAAGAATAAAGCTTTTATCCAATGGATAAACTCTTGTGCAAAGGTAAAAGGGATAACCATGGTCAAAGCAATAAATGCTTGAGGAGACACATGAGTCATGTGAGGGTTGAGTTAGGGGTTAACCATAAATGGTCATGTAGGAGCCATAAGTGGTTTGGAAGACTTTAGAAGTTAAATTGTTGACCACACAAAGCATTTAATGCTTTTCAAAGACTTTGAAGTCTTTGAGAAGTGACTCCAAGTTGGTTAGGAATGTGACAATAATTAGGGGATGGATTAGGTTAATTAGGAAGGGTTTAGAAGAATCTAGAAGGGGGTTAGGATTGCAAGTGGGTTTGGTGGGTGAGGGAAAACAGGATTTTAATTAAAATAAAATTAATTTATTTCAATCTGTGGTTGCAACTTGCATTTGTAGGAAAATGCAAGTGGGGGGGATAAATGATTTAAATTAATGTTTTATTTAATTTATTTAAAAGAAGAAAGAGGATTAAATTGAATAAATAGAATTTATTCATTTAATTGATTGTGAATTTCGGTTTAATGAATTAATTAAAATAAATTGAATAATTTATTTAATTAATAGGAGAATGATTTGAAGACGAATTAATTAAATATTAGCAAATATTCAATTAATTAAAATGGACAGATTTATGTGACTACAAATACAACTTTATAAGTGGACCCAAATAAAATTGTATGTGGCTAAACACATCTCCAAAAATACACCACAAATAAATATTTATATTACATAATTAAATTTTTTATTTTCTTGTGCAAGGCATACAACACCTTTTTTCTTAAAATTTTCCCACTTGTTGTATATGTTGCATAACGATCAATTGAAGAAACATGTCACCATAGTCATCCATGAAACCACATGGATCTCTAGCATGTTGTTGTACTTAGAGAATCTAGATTGGAGAGTACACAAAATCTAATCCTCTAGAAGTCTAAAAGATGGCATCGTCACAAGCATCTTAAACCTCATAAAGAATATAAATTGGAGAGTATGCAAATCTATTCCTCTATAGATCCTAAGTGATCACCATGTCACTCTCCCCCTAAGGATCCACTTATCTATACATTAAGATGATCATGCAAAGTACACCTATCCATGTGCACCATTCACTTGATGAACTTGTCACCTTCTAAATGCAATTCAAAATATAAATCTCACAAAGTTCTTGGTCTAAAGTATTTATCCCTGCACTATTTTTTTCAATCTCTATTTTATTGTTAGAAAAAAAAATTAGGCTCATCCACACCTTTAATTCATACTTAAAAATTGAACCACTCTAAATAGTTTCAAAATGTCTCTCGCCGATGCTTGAGATGAGTGTATTTATTCAGCTAACCATGTTATCTCCATGTTGATAGGGGAGACTCAACTCCTTTATATGAAGAACACTTTTAAGGGATGTGAAAATGATATACAAACAATCAAGCGAATAACTAATTCATATATATCCCACAATATTTGTGTCCTAGATATCCTAGATTAAAGCAAGATACAAAATATTTAATATTTAATATAACAAAAATTAAATCATTTTCAAGTGCATTGTATACATTTATAATTGTACTTTATATATTTTTTTTAATAAGTTTTTGTCATGATAGCTTCTACACTTGTTCTTTGGAATTAGTTTATATCCATAATTGATGTTTCCTTTAAAATATATGAGAATTATATGCACATTGGTAGTGTAAGAGTTATCAATAGCCTTGTTAGAGTTGTATGTCTCTTGCAAACCCAAAAAAAAATTGACTTGATCTCTATGTATGCTTATAAGCTAAGATTATTTAGAGACAAAATTATAAAAAAAAGAGGTATTATTGTTCAAAGAAATTAAGAATATTCAAGTGGTCATATTGAATTGGCTTATTTGAAAATCTTTTTATAGAAGGCTGTCTTGATTGTTGATAAGAATATTGGATCATTGATAAATCAATTTAGAAATTTATTAATGATGAGCTTGAAATTCATACAATGTTTCTTCAATTGCATCTTTTCCTATTGATTCAAGTATATACATTGATAATTTATCTCTATAAACTTTTATACGTCAACAATTACAGTAAATTAGGTGTAATAATGTTAGTATTACAAGTAGAAGTAGTGGTAGTCATATATGAAAGGCTAATATCATAGTTAATATTATTTTTGTTACATTTTTTATTTTCATTGTTGAGTTTGGATGAAGGAAGGTACTTGTTGGTTATCTAATCTAGCAATATTTATCTTTTATAGGATCTATTTGCAGTAGCATTTTCAATGTTAGAGCTTAAGGGGTTTGATAAAAATGGATTGTAAATATAATGCAACCATGGGTGTAAGGGTCCAATAAAGGACGATCCAACCATGAAACCTTAACATAAACACACACACATTCTATGCATAATAACTCTCAAACACATTTTCATGAAAATCATCTTGATTTAATATATAGATAGGTAATTATCAAAATTACATCATTAGTCTCTACTATTTATAGGCTTACAACATCCTAGGACCTAACCATTTGACTATGAATTATAAAACTTGAAGAATATTATAATTTACAATGCTTAGACTTGAATCCCCATCTTGAATCTCTAACTTGATTGCTTTCAAGTGATTATCAATAATGTTTATATAGTAAATCCTAGCCTTAGTAAAGATCTTATTCATCTCTAAGGTGGTCTAAAACTCAATGCCTTGCACAACATGTAGTTGAAAAAAATTGTAGGAAGAGCCTTTTGAAATAGTATGATAATGATGGATAAATGGATCTTATTTTGGTCTATACCATAATATCTTCTAGGCTCAATCTACCTTGTAATATGTCCTTAATCTGCAACAATCTTTGAGAAGTTGGTGCCAACGATGACTAGTGAATTTGAATATTAATAAATTATTCTAGTGAGACTAGTGAAGGATAAAAAATTAATATATGCTTTTGTAGTGATCAATATCTCTCTAGAATCAGATGTGCCATTGAAGGATCTACATATGAATATGCATGTTTAATTGTGAGGCTAACTATATAATTACAAAGAAATATGATATGATCTATGTTGGCTAAGTGTATAGAATGCTATTGAAAATTTACAAATAAATGAACAAAAATATTATCAAATATTCTGGGTGACATAAGATTGCTAGATTACACCCTAGGATACTCCTGCATCAAATATTAGATGAGGGTACAAAAATAGATTCTTATTGAATGTACAAGGCAATGATTTTCAACTTAGTTTGGAAAAGTGGTTGTAGTGGAGCTAGTTAAGGGAGTTGTATTGGTGATGGTGGTTGTGGCAAAAGTTGATTGATCAATAAGACTAGAGGAGGACTAGTACTATGGAGATGGACATGGAATGGTGAAATTGTAGTAGAGTTGGTTAAGGGAGTTGTATTGGTGATGGTTGTTGTGGCAAAAGATGATTGACCAATAAGCCTAAATAAGGGCTAATGTTATGGAGATGGACATTGAATGGTAAAAGTGTAAGTGTCAAGCCACAACATTGATCAATACAAAGAATGCACTCAATTCAATGGATTAGAGTATCACTTATTGGGCAAATTACATTTTAAAATGCGAGCTATATTTATAATGTCAAACTAGAGACATATTTTCTTGGATGGAACCTAGATACTATATATACAACTTAAATATTTGTGAGCACCCTTAAATGAATCAATACCTCTACATCTTGCATAAATGAGAGAACACATTCAAATATAAGTTGTTCAAAATATTTTAGTTATCCATAAAAAACACACACAAAGAAAGCCTAATTTTGTAGTTTGGAATAGAAAAGAGGTAAGCAACTAATTAGAAGTTAAACAAACATTAATGAAGAAAAGATAAGTGATAATTTATTTTGTTCCAAAAGTCAAGTACACCATGTTACATATATAATTAAAATTCATTATGCAATCAAATGGTACCAAGATTTTCTACACATGGAATTTCTCACCTAAACTTTAGGACTAGCAAAACATGACAAAAAAATGAGCATCTTTACACATGGTGTCCACTTGCTTTAATTTGGTATGTTTTCATCTTTAAAAAACAAGTGGATGTTTAATCTAGGTACATGGATAATTGATTTATTTGATCTATATAGCTATCGTTTGTTAAAATAAAGTTCTAGTGTCATTTCAAACATATAAATATGGTAGAAAATCATATCAACTACATAAGTTTTGTGGTGGAGGAAAAAATAAGTTAGTCATACAATTAATCTATAAAAAGAATGAACTAAAATTACATGAAAAATAGTTTGGAGAGAAGACATAAAATAACCTTTAATTCGACATAAGTCAATAAAGTATGAGAGAAAAAAATCATTTTACTATTTTAAAACATTACTATTGTAAATTACAATTAATACTTTAAAAAAGAAGATAATACAATAACATAATTGACTCATTGACTAATTGACTTCAATTATAATTGTATAGATTCAAACACTAACAATGATCCCATATAATTTTGAACCACAATTTTTCCTTTTTTGTGATATAATCTTTAAAAAATATCAATAAACATGTTGACATCACATCTATAATCTCTATCTAGAATTATAAACCCACATTTGATCTTATACATTAATTAGAATATCAATAAACATGTTGAAAGTCAATATAGTAACATGTATTGAGCATTATGAATCCACATTTGACCTTATCTGTTAATTAATGTTTTTTTAAATAGAGATCATACAATATTTCATATAACAATTACATGTTCGCAAAGTTAGCCCTAATGACTATTGGCCCCTCTCCCCTACAGTCCAATTACATCCAAATGTTAAACAAACAATATGACACAAAGTTAGCTTGTACAACTACCAACTGCTCTCACCTACGACCCAATGTGCATCAAAATAATAGATAAATAGTACAACACAAAGTTAGCCCACACGACTACTGACCCCTCTCCCCTATGACCTAATGTGCATCCAAATGTTAGATAAACAATACGACCCAAAGTTAGTTTGTACAACTATTGCCCCCTATCCCTTATGACCCAATGTGCATCCAAAGTATAGATAAACAATATGACACAAAATTAGCCCATACAAGTGCTACCCCTCTCCCCCATGATCCAATGTGCATCCAAATGTTAGATAAACAATATGACACAAAGTTAGCCCGCACGAACTGCTGACCACTCTCCCTTAGGGCCCAATGTGCATCCAAATGTTAGATAAACAATATGACACAAAGTTAACCCCCACAACTACCGGTCCCTCTCCCCTATGACCCAATGTTCATCCAAATTATAGATAAACAATATGACACAAATTAGCCCATACAAGTGCTGACCCCTCTCCCTTATGACCCAATGTGCATCCGAATGTTAGATAAAGAATATGACACAGAGTTAGCTTGTACAACTATTGGTCCCTCTCCCCTACGACCCAATGTGCATTCAAATATTAAATAAACAATATGACACAAAGTTAACTCGTACAACTATTGACCCCTCTCTCCTATGACTCAATGTGCATCCAAATGTTGGATAAACAATATGACACAAAGTTAGCCCACACAACTAGTGGGTCCCTCTCCCCTATGACCCAATGTGTATCCTAATGTTAGATAAATGACACAAAGTTAGTCTGTACAACTAGTGGGCCTCTCTCCCCTATGACCCAATGCGCATTCAAATGTTAAATAAACAATGCGACACAAAGTTAACTCGTACAACTACTGGCCCCTCTCTCTTATGACCCAATGTGCATCCAAATGTTGGATAAACAATATGACACAAAGGTAGCCTACACAACTAGTGGGTCCCTCTCCCCTATGACCAAGTGTGTATCCAAATGTTAGATAAATGACACAAAGTTAGCCTGTACAACTAGTGGGCCTCTCTCTCCTATGACCCAATGTGTATCCAATGTTAGATAAATAATACGACACAAAGTTAGTCCATATGACTACTGGCCCCTCTCCCCTATAACCCAATCTGCATCTAAATGTTAGATAAACAATATGACACAAAGTTAGCTTGTACAACTAGTGGGCCCCTCTCCCCGAATGTTTATCCTAATGTTACATAAATGACACAAAGTTAGCCCATACAACTAGCGGACCTCTCTCCCCTATGACCCAATGCGTATCCAATATTAGATAAACAATACAACACAAAGTTAGTTGATATGGCTGTTGGCCCCTCTCCCCTATAACCCATTATGCATCTAAATGTTAGATAAACAATATGACACAAAGTTAGCCCGTACAACTAGTGGTCCCCTCTCCCCAAATGTTTATCCAAATACTACATAAATGACACAAAGTTAGCTCGTACAACTAGTGGGCCTCTCTCCCCTATGACCCAATGTGTATCCAATGTCAATATGATATAAAGTTGGTCCATATCACTGCTGGCCCTTTTGACTCAATGTGCATTTAAATGTTAGATAAACAATACGACACAAAGTAAGCCCATACAATGATTGAACCCATCTCACTTATGAACCAATGTACATCCAATGTTAGATAAACAATTTGACAAAAAGTAAACCTGTACAACTACTAACCCCTCTCCCCTACTATCCAATGTGAGATAAACAATGGGGTCTACTTGAGAGCAATGGCTACGCAACGGACAAAACGGCCCGCCCGTGCCATGCCTTCCCATCCCCATCCCCATCCCCATCCCCATCCCCCCATGCCATCGTCGTCCACTCAAACTCACTTGGGAAACGAAATGCTCTGTGTTACCTCAACTGCTGTGCTGACTACCCCGTGCTGCCGTGAAAAGGAAGGAGCTATTTTTTAATGTTTATTTTTTATATAGACATTTAAAAATTCATATAAAAAAACAAATAAAATGATAATATACACATATAAAAATGAACAAATAAAAAATAACATTAAAAAATAGCTCCTTCCTTTTCACGGCAGCAAGGGGTAGTCAGCACAGCAGTCAAGGTAACACGGAGCATTTCATTTCCCGAGTGAGTTTGAGTGGACGGTGATGGCATGGGGGGATAGGAATGGGAAGGCATGGCATGGGCGGACCGTTTTGTCTGCTGCGTAGCCATTGCCCTACTTGAGGTGGGGACCTCTTTATGAACTTTAGGGGTTTTGAGGGAGGCACGTTTTGTTGACGTGGGGGAAGAAGACGTGTTGGGTTAGACTTGGTCGCTCATTTCCTGCACCACAGGCGGTTTAAGAGTAGGTGCTCTGAATTTGCAGGTCATTTTTCTGGTGCGTTTGTGGAAATCGTGGCTGCAGAGGAGCGATAATGAAGCGGACGGCGGAAGACGGAAAGGAAGAAATCAATGGGGAGGGAAAGCGAGGTCGCACAGAAAGCGATGTGGAGGATTTCTTTGCGCTGCTGGAACGAATCAGGCAGGCCGAGAAGCAATTGGGCGTCGAGCAAAAGTTTCGTCGCCCCGAGGCACCGGCGGTAATGTCGAAGCCCGCATGGCATCTGTCGTTCGAGTGGGAGGATTTTTCCGGCGCCCGCCATGCGGATCCGAAGGAAGGACTTGGGCTTGAAAATGGTAACAGAAATTGTAATATTTGTCCGAAATGGCGGCCTGTCTGTGTGGATCCGAAAAAGGGTAACAGAGAGATGCTGGATCTCAATTTGCCCTCAAATTTCTACTGAAATTTGTGATTAGACGGGCTATTGTGGTTGTGGGTAGTGATCCAAATTTGCAACACCAATCGGATTTGCTACTGTAACAGATTTTTGGGTTCTGATGATGGTGCTTTTTACTGTAACAGTTTTTTTGTTCTGATGGTGTTTTGTGGAATGAGGATCACCCTTTTCATAATATGCAGGCCTAGGATTTCCGTCCGGATTTGTGATTTCTCTGTGTATTGGGAATTTATTTTCAGATTTTGTCTCCTAGTTTTCATTTTTTCCAAATGGCTACGCAGAAAATTTTTGTCTGTACAGATTGCGTGCTTGCTAAAACGAAAATTTATTCAAATTGGATCGTTGGTGCCGAAGCTAAAATTTTCTGTTAATGGAGTAGTTTCTACGGTTACTTTGACATTTTTTACCAGGAGGATATTTCGATGTTTCGTACCTCTTTGAAACGAGAACATGGCGCATTTATTGTTGTCTACGCATAAAAAGATTGATGGGTACAGTTAATTTCTAAACATAAAAAATATATTATTGTAAAGAAAATAATTTATTTAATTAAAATTAGGTGAATAAATAAAATTAAATATTAATCAATTCATTATGATATTAATAATTAGGATATAATTGTATTGTACTTGATTTAAATTTATTGATTTATATTTTATGAATAGTGGGTAATGTGGTTCACCCAATGCGGGCTCTATGAATAGAGGAATAGCCATCCACTTTCTTCTATTACCAACAAAGAACAAATTACAATCTCAAGATTTTTCACATTTTGTAGTTATTTATTAAGCCTTTTTGATTGTTTACATATAAAACTAACAATCGATTGCTTTATTAAATAATGGACATTTTTTGCTTCAAAGGTGTTGCCTTTGAGCCTCTAGTTAGTGGCACTGTCCCAAGAACCCCAGTATGGACTCTGCCTTTGAACCCTTATTGAGGGGATAAGCCCCCTAGTCCTTGTAGGAAAGACTTTACCCCATTTGATCCCCCGTTAATTGATTTGAGGTGAAAGCATGGTTGTCAAAGTCATCGAAATCTAAGCTTGGCAACATAAGCAGTCACCACATACCAACACAAGAACCATGGGAAGCTCTTACACCTCTTTTCAACTTTCATCTCTTCAATCAAGGTGCAAATTGAGAACCATTGATGGTTCCAAGAACTTGTTCTAGGCTTGACAAGGTTCTTAGGACTTGTTAAAGTTTCGACTAGGTATAACTTAGCTAGTTTTCTCCCAAAATGCCTCGAATTTGTACTAACTCATCCATTTAGACATTCTATCAAGGGAAAGACTCGGGATTGGACTTCCAAAGTCAGGGTCGAGAAGTAAAAAGAAGCATGCCAGGAAAGGATGAAGGAATGGAGGAAGCCCAATGGTTGAAGGACCGATAAGAGGAACATTTGGGAATTTTTCATGAGGTTGGCTTGACTTTAGGCATCAAGGATGTTTGATGAAGTGGATTGAAATGTAGTATGGGCAAAAGACAAACCTTGATGTCTTGAAAGACCATAAGATAATGCTTAGCTATTTTTTAGGGGTACAAATGGGAAGTTAGGGTTGATAACAATAGTCAAGGAATGCAGGTATGAAAGTAAGTGAAACCTTGAAAGTCCAAAATGTTAATATAGTTAATTTTAGGGTTTTTCAACTAGGGTAATTAATTAATACAAGAACAAGGAAGGCAATTCAAGGGAAGGACACATAACTCGTGCAAGGTGGTCCATGTAGAATCTCTTAGATCGATTATAACTGATGGACCATAAGAGATCAATAAATACCAACAATTTTTTAAAATTTTCCTTACTTTAATATCCCTTCCATTATTTCTTCATTCCTTGAACCCTTACATTGTCAAGTAAGGTCATAAAATCCTAGAATTTTCCCTATTGGCATCTCTCTTTCTTCATCTCTCTCAACTCCTTGATTCTCTCGTTCCCCATGTTTCATATCTTTAGACTTCCATCTACTAACATGCATCGCCTTTGTTCCCCATGCCCCAACAACATTGCTTCCTTCTATCTTATGATCTTCCAAATTTATGTTTCTCTCCTTCCACTTAGTTCAAATAAATTTTTATTCCTAATCCTTAATCCCCATGGTATTAGATATCCTCAGTTCTTGACCTTCACTATATTGTAGAATTTCAAACATTTCCCTACCAACTTACTAAAAGAGTATTTGACAACTCAAAACCCTGAACCTTGATCTCTACTCTATTGTTACTCTTGAGTATATGCACTTTTGGGTTTTCATCTGCCCTATTATGTTGGTATCAAGTATGTAATATTTTGAATCTTCAATCCTTTCTACATCAAGTTTCTCCAAATCTCGATCCCTAATCCCTCTTACATTGGGTATCTTTGAGCCTAATCCATTCCCTCCTACATTGGGTTATCTCTAAAGACCAAATTTTCCTATCCCATTGCTTTATCTATTTGTGTCCCCAAATCTTTGCATCCCCTTTCACCTTGGCATCCTTACATTCCATTTCTTGTATCCCCAATTTTGAACATTCAAGAAACATAATGATCACATACCAGACAGGAACACTTCAAAATGACACCCTAACTCTTGGCTCCTAAACCCCTACTACCATTATATTTGTCTAATACATGTTTCCTTGGACTCCACCTTCAAGCATCATGGATCTTCCTAGACCTCCATAGTTCAAATGCAGTATTTCACCAATCACCATCATTGACCAAGGATATCATTAATGACCTCAAATTTAAAGTAAGATGGTAGGGAAGTTTCAAATAACCCTTAACATGTGTGAGACCTTGTAAAAATTTCAACCTTTTAAGTAAAAAGTTTCATTAATTTGCATCTTATAGTTATCATATCAACAAACCCTAATTCGTATGGTCAAGCATTTGTGTTCACTTGTTGGGCTTAAGGATGAAAACCCTTGAATTTTGTGAATAGAATATGACACCCCTTCAATCTTCCAAGCTGATTTTACTTAGAGATTGTATTTGTGTTAAATATTGAGTATTTTTTATTGTATTCCAACATTTGTCACATAGGTGATTAATACCAATCTATTTAGGATCATAGAGTGTGATCCGAAGCGTCGATGCAAAAACTCTCAGACAATCAAACCCATTAGTAGCAAGTTATTAGCATTATGGATTGTGGAAATCTAATGTCATTAATACCAATCTATTCTATTAATATCGACAAACTTTCATTTTTATGTGTGCAAATTATCTATTTGTTGTGGATATTTTAGATCTTATAAATTTCATTTGAAAATGTTTTATAGGTCTCCTACATTAGGGTCATTATATTGAAACACATGTTGTAAGTATACGTAACATTACTACTTATTTATTGAGATCCATTTTTCCCATACATTGAACTTACATATTACAATCTATTAATCTTTTGACCAATTGTACTAACCTTTAGTCTCTTAATTTTAAGTGGTTTCCATAACCAAATCTTACACTAAAATAAGCTCCTAAGCAATCCAAACATCTTTTGACCCAATTATACAATTTCAAGTTGAATGCTTTTCAACTAAGCACTATATTAGAAAAATATCGCAACCAAAGTGAATGACTATAAGTCATCAAACAAATCCTCCACAAAATTTAATGATCATTGGTACGAGTTGTCACCACACTATTACTAGTGGTAGTACTGTTGGGTTGAGCCAACAACCTTTTCAATTCTACGTCATAATTGATCTGGCACATTTCAATTTCTAATATTAGGTTTATATCACACCTCTATTGAAATCCGTCTAAGATTATATTTACACTTCTAATTTCTCATACCAAATTTATATCTCCAAATCTATTGAAATCCTTTCTGATTATTTTTCCACTTTTCTAATATGCGATTTATATCACAACTCTATTGAAATTTGTCTTGATGACATTTACCCTTTTCTATTTTCTAATACCAAATTGATATCTCCACTCTATTGAAATTCATCCTAACAACTCTATTGAAATCCATTTAGGTTATTTGTATAGTTTTTAAATTTCTAATACCAAATTGAATCTCTAACTTTATTGAAATCAGGTTCTTCATTATATTTTCACTTTTCTAATATGAGATTTATACACAACTCTATTGAAATCCATATAGGTTATATTTTACACTTTTATATTTTCTAATACCAAATTGATTTCTCCAACTCTATTGAAATCTGCCCACACAACTCTATTGGAATCCGTTTAGATTATATTTACACTTTTATAATTTCTAATACCAAATTGCTATCTCCAACTCTATTGAAATCTGTCCTCATTGTATTTGCACTTTTCTAATATGAGATTTATATCTCAACTCCATTGAAATCTATATAGATTATATTTACACTTTTCTATTTTCTAATACTAAATATCTCCAACTCTGTTGAAATCCATCCAAATAACTATATTGAAATCCATTAAGATTATATTTACACCTTTCTAATTTCTAATACCGGATTGATATCTCCAACTCTATTTAAATCCATCCAAACAACTCTATTGAAATCCGTTCAGATTGTATTTACACTTCTAATTTCTAATACCAAATTGATATCTCCAACTCTATTGAGATCCGTCTAGATTGTATTTACACTTCTAATTTCTAATACCAAATTGATATCTCCAACTCTATTGAGATCCATCCTAAATATATTTCCATTTTTCTAATGTGAAATTTATATCACAACTCTATTGAAATCCGCATCGACTATATTTACACTTTTCTATTTTCTAATACCAAATTGATATCTTCAACTGTATTGAAATCCACCCTGATTATATTTCCTTTTTGCTAATATGAAATTTATATCACAACTCTATTGAAATCCGCATCTATTATATTTACACTTTTCTATTTTCTAATACCAAATTGATGTCTCCAACTCTATTGAAATCCATCTAAATAACTCTATTAAAATCCATCCAAACAACTCTATTAAAATCTGGTTAGATTATTTTTACATTTCTCTATTTTCTAAGACAAAATTGATATCTCTAACTCTATTTAAATCCATCCAAACAATTGTATTGATATCCGTTTAGATTATATTTACACTTATTTTATTTCTAATACTAAATTGATATCTCCAACTCTATTGAAATCCGTCCTGATAAGATTTATATCACAACTCTACTGAAATCCGTCCAAATAACTCTACTAATATCCTTTCAACTAATTTTATTGAAATAATATCTCCACTACCTCATCAAATCCAAAATATGCACACTTCTTTAACAAATATCTTTGGCATCAAACTTCAAACCAAACTGATATCTCCAACTCTATTAAAATTCGTTCTGATTAAATTTCCACTTTTCTAATATAAGATTTATATTACAACTCTATTGAATTTATATATATTCTATTTGCACTTTTCTATTTTTTAATACCAAATTAATATCTCCATCTGTATTGAAATCTGTCCAAATAACTCTACTAATATCCTTCAAACTAATTCTGTTGAAATAATATCTCCACTATCTCATGAAATCCAAAATAAAATATCTTTGGCATCAAACTTCGAACCATAGAATGCCACTATTTATTTTTTATTATCTTTTCACCATTCATATATATATATATATACACGTGGAATGAACTTGGTTTTTCTTAGACATTATATAGCACAGAGAAGTTTAAACCCATCTTTACTATATGCTTAGATAAGGTTGATCGATTTAAAAAAAAAATATCAGGACTTGTTTATCTTTTACTGTTACACGTGTTGATCCAACACCTTGATTTATCACGTTTAATTGATTGCATCAATTTATAAGCCATCCATATCTCTAAGTGTTTTTATTTCCGCCACATTTTTAAAATAATGTTAAGCTCCACTTTTTTAAAATAATGTTAAGCTCCACTTTTTTCTCAATTAAAGATATGCTGCAATGACGTTATGAAAAATGTTCCAAGTAAACCCCTGTTATTTTTCAATCACAAAAGGAAGAATTCCGAGAACACAAACTAAGCCATTTGAACCCTCTGAGAAACTAGAGAATTCTCCAATTTATCGAAAAATTCTCCTAAAAATCTAGTAAGAATTATAGAAATTCCACATCTTTATTTCCACATTCACGGCAAAACATAGCACACAATATAGGTACCTCAATCGGTGAGAATCCATCAAAGCATTCACATTTTAAAACTTCACAGTAAAGAACCTGAGAATCCATCAAAGCATTCAAATTTTCAAATTTCACAGAAGAGAACCCGAACACACATTTTGCAGAGCACAAAAGTGTTTTACAAATCAGTATATTGAACACAATCAGAGTTGAAAACAGTTACAGCAACAAATTTGGCTGGTACGGGGTTAGAACTTGGAACCAGAGTCCATAAACAAAGCACAGTTGAATCGTCGTCTAGAAACTAAATGATTATGACCTGTGTATATTTCAGGAAAAAGAAAACAAATATTACGATCTGTTCGTATTTCATAAAAAATGATGCAAGCCGGTGGAAGTTAAGGGCAAATTGAGATCCAGCCTCTCCCGCGAGCCTTCATAATCCTGATCCACACGAAGGCACCGCCTTTGCACACAATTACTGTCATTATTTACAATTTCCGGCAGATTTCTCTTGCTGCTCTCATTAAATGCAGTGCAGAGGCTTCCATTTTCATTCCGGCTCCCGATTCCACTGCCACAGAAATCCTCCCAGGCAAATGACGGTCGCCAGACCGACCTAGGCATGACCGCCTGCTTATTACAGCCGGCAGGGGAACATTCCAGAGAAACCGAGGAAGCCTTGCCTTTATTTACCGTGCGCATAATGCCGAATTGCTTCTCTGTTTCGTCGATTCGTTTGAGCACAGCAAAGAACTCGTCCACATCGTTGCTGGTGCTCATGCCCTCACTGCGTGCTCGCTTCTCCGAAACCCTGATTTCTCCCTCTTCTGATGTGCGCTTCATTGTGCTCTTGCGTTCAGAGGTTTCGAACCCGCGACATATTATAATTAAAGCCTGTGCCAGCGACCGAGAAATATACGTCTCTTCTGCCTTACGTCAGATACAACTCATTAAATGTGACTTTGACGTAAATTAATAAAACCCGGCGCTATTTATGACAGTCGGTGCCGCTATAAAAATTGTTCTTTCCGCTTTATGTGGGGCTACTAAATTTTAGCGGAATATTACGCCACTTGCGCTACTAATTTTAAAGTCCATAAGTTTGGCTTCGTGTCTTATCTATCCGTTGCTTTTCTTACACGCGCTTTCACATGGTGAGAATTGCCGCGGCTTACGACGTTTATGATGACATCACCAAAACGAAGCCACGTGCGTACATACCAATGAATTCAAAGATTCTCTTCGAGATCATAGTCAAAATTACGAAGATCCCACATCAAAAAGAATCTGAAGATAAACTATTGATGATGATCTCAGTCCCATAGACTATTTAGTTTTGTGGACGTCATTAAAATCTTTCATTCATTTATAGTTGGATAAAGGTTTTGAGTTTATGTGATATAGCTCTCAATGTTGTTTTTCTTTTTGTCAAGTTGTAGGTTTGTTCCGCTTGGTCTTCAAGTGAGGAGTTTATTAGGTGGGGGTCTCATGAGGAGGGCTTCAAGATCTATTTTTAAGGAACAAAGGGTCTCATGAAGTTAAAAAAGAATTGCTACGTGATTAATTAAAATCTTTTCCTAAAAATAGTAGCCTCAACTTTTTAGGCCTGCATATTTGAGCAAGTAAAAATGTGGGGGGCTAGAAATTATCCACCAACTTAACTTTTTGGTCATTTGTCAATCATGTGAAGTTTTTCAAATTTAATCAAATTATTTTTTTAATATTTCTTTACTCACATGAATAAAATATGCTAAATGAATAAATTCATGAGATCACCAACTTCCATAAATTTTGGAGCTTAAACTTCTAAGTTTGAAGTGCACTACAAAATTCATGGGACCACCCACTTTAAAATAATCCTCCATGGAACCCCACCCTTAGGGGCATCGCCTTGTCTTGAGCAATGAGCATCCTACCAAGGTGTGAGCTTGGGTTGCTCCTATCAATTCCCTCTCCTTAAAAAAAAAAAATTGATGATTGACTATGCTTGTCAATATCAATCATTTTTTTTGCATTTTTTTTTGTTTTATCTTGGAAGTTTCTCTTAGCACATTCTTTATTTTAAATAAAATTATATACTAACTATATCTATCTATATAGTTTTTTTTTCTAAAAACTAATTATATTTTATTGTAAACAATGTTTAAATATATTTATGTATAGTCATTGAATTTTGATTTTATTTTTATGATTTTAATATAAGAATTACATTGCATTATTTATGTTTTGAATCTATATCAATCAATTTTTTTTGCTTTTTTGTTTTTGTTCTATCTTGGAAGTTTCTCTTAGCACATTCTTTATTGTAAATAAAATTATATACAAACTATATCTATCTATATAGTTTTTTTCTAAAAAAATGATTATATTTTATGTCAAACAATGTTTAAATATATTTATGTATTGATCATTGAATTTTGGTTTTAGTTTTGTGGTTTTAATATAAGAATTTCATTACATTATTTATGTTATGAATCTATATAAGAGTTATCTAAAATATTATTATTAAAAATATTTTTTGGATGAAAGGCACTTGTATGGGTGTTTTTCTAAACATGATGATGTCATGCACATAACAGTCCATGTATTTCACATTTGCAAACTTTAATTTTCAAATGAATACACATCTTTCACATATATAATTAAATAATTTATTACCTTGTTGGTTTTCAATCTTAATATTCTCCCATCATGAATTGAAAATGACATTCACTAAAGGGGCTCAAATAATCATGCATCATAATTTAAAATAATAATAATAATAATTCATTAAAATATGGGTAGGAAAAAATGAGTTCTCCTAACCCAATAGACTCAAGCAGAGCATAGACATAGACATTGGGCAATGGGTTGAAGATGAATTACTAGTTGATGTTTCCATGATGGCCTACAAGTAGCTAGCAATTGTATTTGAGAAAAGCTCTAATTCTTAAATTCTTGGGAAAACTACTCATTTCTATTAACATTAATGTGAACAGTCAGAGGTGCATGTGGAGGAGGAGGTGAATGCAAAGATAATGAAAGAGAAACTATTTTGTTATGTTAGGGCTTCACATTATTGTGTAAAGGAAAAAGGGGTTAATTCAAGGTTTTTGGATAGTTTGGGTTAAAGATTTCAACCAAAAACTTATGAACCCTATAATTTTTTTGGTTAGGTTACTATATACTCCTTGCCCTAAAATTACAAGAGTTTTCCTTGCCTTGTGCCTAAACCTCAAAATTGTCAAACTTACAAGTATGAAGATGTTTGTGATAGTTTCTAATCTTTGGTGTGTTTTTGGGTTTTCCTTTACCTTTATACCATTTAGTTCATTTCTCCAATTCTTTTCTTCCCCATGCTTAGGACCTCTAGGATTTATTTTCCTATCATTTTGAAATCCTCAATCCCCCACTTCCTTGCTTGCCTAATTATTCACCCTGTACAAGTGTTTCTAAAAATTCCCTTGCCTTGGTACTGTGATGGGTGGAAATAGATTCTCACTAATTTAGTTGTGGAAACAATGAGTGAGCCTACTCCCAATTTTCACTATATTAAAGAGAGATGAAATCAATAGATCTAATCCCAAATGTTTGAATGTTGATTGAATTTTTTCTCTCTTTTTGTTTGAGTTGAAAATGAGTTATGGAAAGATATAAATTGAATGCAAGATCTAGGGTAAAGTTAAGAAATTGACAAAAATCAACATGCACAAATAGTTTCAGATTTGATATGCAAACATAAGTACAGATCTAGAATTAGAAAGTTGAGAGGAACCTGTGTCTAAAAGTGTGGGACAAGGGTGCTAGGACGACCTTGTCCTTAGAGTGTCAGATACAGGTTACAAGTACCTTTCCAAAATCAAGATGTAGTCCTAAGCATTTTATTGAAGTTTCGCCAAAAAATTGTTGGACATACATGCTTGGGGTGACTTTGTCCTCCATTTCTCACCTTTACAAAAGCTGGATCTACGTGTCTTTGTTTTCTCTTCTTGATCCTACAATTGTCTTTAGATCCTACCACCCGCACATGCAAAAGAGATAAATGGTGTTGTTGATAGGGGTTTGCCTAGTTTGCCTAGGTCAAACCCTAGTGGTACAATCACCGGTTGGGAGGGACCTCTAAGAGATCAATTCGAACTGGGTAGCAAGAGTAAACACAACATAAACAAGAGGATATGATGTGGGTAATGCAGAGCTGAATGAATTAGATCATGAAAACTGATTACAGATAACCGGTAACATCTGAATTACAAGATTCGGCTCACTGGCCTGCCACATACATGCTCAATTACATAATTGGTCAAATCCGGACCTCTAAATCTTAAGATCTATCTTCTATGTTCTATGTAATTGATTTATAATGCTCAATTATAATTATTTATATGATCCAAGGAGATCCGATCGGCCTAAAAGGGATCAAATGCCGAAGAACAAGATCAAACATGTAAAACCAATAGGTTAGCCTCTGCCAAAGAGATTCCTCCAAAAAATACAAAGGATGAAGTGTGGATCAAGGGGAAGGTCACCCACATGCCAAGGAACTTTGGAATCAATGAACTAGAGCTCCGCAAGCTACAAAAAGGCTATGCAAGATTCACCAATAGAAAAATAGGTCCAGGTGGTTCTAGTGTTCTAAGCCAGAAAACTGTCTCAGATTTTGGAATTGATAACTTGCCGAAAAATGATCCAAATGCTCTGCGGTTTAGGAATAAGGAATATGATCATGCCCTCAATAAAAATGCAACTCCGCAAGATCTAGTGAGCCAATGCAAGAAAATACAGAAAGAAATGTTGAAACTACAAAACAGAAAACAAACCGAAAATAAATATTTTTGGTTGATGCAAGATTGCCAAGAACTGGGGATGCTCCTGCATCAGACATCCAGGGTTGTTGAAAAAGTGAGTCTCTCACTTTGTTGGGATTAGAGGAAAACCAAGGCGTTCCACCTTTGCCTAAGAAATCCAAGATGAATCTTCAACTGGTCTGTTTTTCCATTTGACAAGATACTCCTTGTACTGGCTACTCTGAGTAGTATGCCCAATCCTATTGTCCAAAATGTCTTCAATCTACTCTAGTTCCTTTCGAGGCAAATGTTTCTCTGAGTCTGCAACAATGGCTTCGCTAAATTCTAATTCATGATATTGATGTAGATCTGCAACATTGAATATAGGTGAAATACTCAATCTATGCGGTAGCTCCACTTCATATGCATTTTCGGAATTTAACTTCCTCAAGATCTTGCAAGGGCCAAACTTCCTCATCTGCAACTTGTTATAGGTTCCAATTGGAAATCTTTATTCTCAGATACACCATCAATTCATCACCAACTTCAAATTCCTTATGTCTTCTCTTCTCATCTTCTTTCTCCTTATACTTGTTGTTCGTATCCTCCAAATGTTGTTTAACCTGAATATGTAAAGCCTTCATGTGATTTGCAAATTCTTCGACCTCTGCACTTTCCTTGTCTTCATTACTGATATCCCTCAATTCTAATATACCTCTAGGGTGTGCTCCGGTAACAATCTCAAAAGGTGTTCTTCTGGTACTCTTATTCATTGAGTTATTGTAGGCAAACTCTACTTGTGCAAGAATCAAATCCCAACTTTCGGTTTTATCTCCAATTAAACATCTCAACAAATTTCCCAAACTCTGGTTTACTACCTCTGTTTGTCCATTAGTCTGTGGGTGAAAAGTAGAACTGAACTTCAAATTTGTCTTCATCT
This sequence comes from Cryptomeria japonica, assembly GCF_030272615.1. NCBI lineage: Eukaryota > Viridiplantae > Streptophyta > Pinopsida > Cupressales > Cupressaceae > Cryptomeria > Cryptomeria japonica. Next base: position 39,084,386 of record NC_081406.1, on the reverse strand, counting down.
TCTTCCAAAGTGTTCTCCAAAAATAACCAGCAAACTTAGTGTCTTTGTTTGAAACTATGCTTTTAGGTAATCCATGCAATCTCACTACTTCATTGAAAAATAAGTCAGCTACATGCACTACATTTGATGTCTTCTTACAAGATATGAAATGAGCCATCTTCAAGAATCTATCCACCACCACAAATATAGAATCATTCCCTCTCCATGTCTTTGGCAATCCAAGTATGAAATCCATGCTTATGTCTTCCCAAGGTCTCTCTAGTACTATCAAAGGCTTATACAATCCCACATTCTGGCTACTACCTTTTACAAATTGACAAACTCTACAGCTCTACACAAATTTCCTAACATCCTTATGAATCTGAGGCCAAAAGTAATGTTCACTCATCAATGCTATTGTTTTGTCAACACCAAATTGTCTAGCTAATCCTCCACTATGCTTCTCCTTTATCATATTCTCCCTCATAGAACTCTTAGGTATACACAACTGAATTCCTCTAAATAACATCCCATCTCGAATGAATTAATCTAACCATTTTCTTCTATCTACCATAACCGGTGCTCTACATGCTTTCCAAGGTTCTGCAAAATCTAGGTCATCATTATACAAGGTCTTCAACTCTTCAATTCCTACTATCGTCACTCTCATCTCTGTCAGAAAATTCCTTCTCCTACTCACTGCATTAACAAATTTGTTTGACTTTCCATTCCTATGCTTTAACACAAAGGTGCAACTCTGCAAAAATTCTACCCATCTCATATGTCTTTGGTTCAATTTACTCTGACTATTCAAATGTTGTAAGGCTTGATGATCAGTATACAACACAAAATTCTTAGGCAACATGTAATGTCTCCATTTTTCAAGGCTTGAAATATGGCATAAAATTCCTGATCATACACCGAATATCTTTGTCTTGCATTATTCAACTTCTCACTAGAATAAGCTGCTGCTCTCCCTTCCTGACTTAATACTTCTCCAATCATATTTTAAATGGCATCACAGTCCACTTGAAATACTTTGTTGAAATTTGGTAAAGCTAACATAGGTTGCTCAGTCACCTTTTGCTTCAGCAATTCAAAACTTCTATTTTCTCTCGTGGTCCACTTGAATTCCTTCCTATCTCCTCTCATTGTCTCAATCATAAGGCTACAAACTAAACTGAAATTTATGATAAATTTTTGGTAGAAACTAGCCAATCCATGAAATGATCTTACCTCTCCAATTATTTCTGATGTAGACCATTCAATAATTGATTTTACCTTCTCAGGATCCATCTTCAATCCATCTGCATATATCACAAATCCCAAATAGATTAACTCTTCCTTCATGAAAGTACACTTCTTAAGATTTATTGGCAACTTATTTTCTCTCAACCTCTGCAAAACTTGTCTCAAATGCAACAAATGCTCCTCGTTTGTCTTACTAAAAATCAATATGTCATCCAAATATATAATAACAAACTTACCCAAGAATTTCTTCAATACCTCATTCGTCAACCTCATGAAAGTACTTAGTGTATTAGTCAACCGAAAAGGCATCACTAACCATTCATACAATCTTTCATTTGTCTTGAATGTTGTCTTCCACTCATCTCCTTCTTTGATTCCGATATGATGATATCCACTCTTCAAGTCTATCTTTGTGTAGTACTTGGCTCCACTCAAACATTCCATTATGCCATCCATCCTAGGTAAAGGAAATCGATACTTCACCGTGTTCTTGTTTATTTCTCTGGAATCGGTACACATCCTCCATTCCCCATTGTTCTTAGGTGCTAATACTACTGGTACTGCACAAGGACTCAAGCTTTCTCTGATCAAACCTTTCTTAAGCAATTCCTGCACTTTTCTAGATTCAATTATTCATTCTCTGTCGATGGCATCCAGTGTGCAGCTTTGTTAGGCAAAATAGCTCCGAGAATCAAGTCCATGCAATGACTGATACTCCTTACATGTGGTAATCCATCAAACACATTATTTGAAATGATGTCTTCATACTCTGTCAACAATTCCTTTATCTCCTTCGGTTGTTCTTCCTCCTGCTCCATATTCTCAGTCTTCGTAGGAAGTAAGGCAAAACACACATTCTCATGTCTCATCCCATCCAGGAATTTCCTTCTATCTACCAAATAGATTCTAGCATTCATACAAATTTCACTCTTTAAGGGTTCCTCCAAGGGTAACAAGGTTTGTTTCATCCCATTTGCTACAATAGTGTATATGTTCTTTCTTCCGTCATGTATTTGCCTACTTATCAAATTGCCAAGGTCTACCCAACAAAATATGACAAATATCCATAGGCATAATATCACACAGAACTTCATCATGATAATTTCCAATTTTCAATTTCACCAAATATTGCTCAGTCACTAACAACTTATGGTCATCCTGAATCCATGCTATCTGATATGGCTTAGGGTGTTTCAATCTTTCCAACTTCAATTTATTCACCGTTTCTTCTAAAACAAGATTATTCAAACTACCACTATCAATAACAACTTTACAACACTTACCGGATACCTTACACCTAGTCCTGAACAAATTCCTCCTCTGCAAGGGTTATTCATCTTCTCCAGTATGACATAGGGCTCTCCTCATCATCAACAATTCTCCATCTTCTGGTTTGTTAGCTAATCTGGTGGGGCTTTCTTCCACCAAGGCTCTTCTCCCAACATTCTATGTCTTCTTACATTCGAAAGCACGATGTCCTTCTCCTCCACACATAAAAAAAGTTCCCCTAAACACTCTCTTGTCTTGTCTTATGTTAGCTTTTCCAAAACCCTCATTCTGGTAACCATCAGGTTCTCTCCTTCGGTAGAAATTTTTGTCATCCTTCTAGTATGAACTGCCATCTTTGCTTACTTCCTTGTCCTTTTTATGATCTGTACAAGTTCCTCTTCCTCTGGAATACCCTCTGCCTCCTTGAAATATTCCTCTCGAAAAACCTTCCACCTCTACCTCTTTGTCTCTACTCATGTCTTTTGTTCAACTTCTCTTATGCTTTTAGGGCATATTGGTAAGCTTCTTCAACACTCTGCAACTTGATCAAACTGAGTTCATCTTGTATAGACATCCACAAACCATTCAAATATCTTGAAACTTGTTCAACCTCATCATCAACATGTCTGGATAAGATATTCAATTTGTAGAATGCTTCGGTATACTCCTTCACACTAGATTATTTCTGCTTCAAGTCCCACAACTTCTGGAACAAATTTACCTAATAATCAACTGGCATAAACTTTGATTTTAACTTAGCAACCATCCACTCCCATGATTTGATCTTCTCTTTACCTCTTCTCTGACTGTCAACCTGCAAATGTTCCCACCAAAGAGATGCATGACCTTTCAACCAGGTACAAACATACTTCACCTTCAATTCTTCTGTGGTGTTCTCAAAATCAAAATACTTCTCCATCTTCGAGATTCAATCCATTAATTTATCCAAATCCAACTTTCCATCATACTCTAGTGGGGTTAAATGTGGTTTAGTGTTTTCCCTACTCAAAACCCTCAAGAACCTCTCTTCATCTGGATCAATCGTCGGTGGATTTGCTACTTATTCTACTAGTGCTTCTTCTTCATCTTCACTCACATCTTCAATATGTCAGCCTCTTCTATGGGTTGTCTCAACGACTTCCAACTAGCTTGAAATTCCTCTCAACATTTCCATCATAGCAGGGTCTGCATTCCCACAAGCTCCACCATTCCTATTTCTTCTTCACGCCATCTTCACGTCAGTCTTCTGTAGCTGCAGGTCGAATCCACAATCTGCCACCCCACAAAAAATCTTCAGGACAACACAATCTTCAAAACAAAATCTCACTCTGATACCACTTGGTGTAGTCATCGGTTGGGAGGGACCTCAAAGAGATCAATCTGAACTGGGCAACAAGAGTAAACACAACGGAAACAAGAGGATATGATGGAGGTAATGTAGAACTGAATGAATTAGATCATGAAAACTGATTATAGATAATTGGTAACATCTAGATTACAAGATTCAGATCACTGACCTGCCACATACATGCTCAATTACAGAATTGATCATCTTCGGACCTCTAAATCTTAAGATCTATCTTCTATACTCTATCTGACTGATTTCTAATGCTCAATTACAATGATTTATATGATCCAAGGAGATCAGGTTAGCCCAAAAGGGATCAAATACTGAAGAACAAGATCAAACATGTAAAACCAGCAGGTTGATCTCCGCCAAAGAGATTCCTCCAAAAAATCCAAAGGATGAAGTGCAGATCAAGGGGAAGGTTAGCCACACGCCAAGGAACATTGGAATCAACAAATTGGGGATCTGCAAGCTACAGAAAGGCTCCACAAGATTCACCAATAACAAAATAGGTCCAGACAGTTCCAGTGTTCTAAGCCAAAAAATGTCTTGATCCAGAAGCGATAACTTGTCAGAAAATTATCCAAATGCTCTGTGGTTTAGGAATAAGGAATATGATCCGCAAGATCTGGTGAGACAATGTAAGAAAATCTAGAAAGAAATGTTGAAACTGCAAAACAAAAAACAAACTGAAAATAAATATTTTTGGTTGATGCAAGATTGCCAAGAACCGGGGATGCTCCTGCATCATCTAGATTTGGAATTAACCTTTGAATTGAATTGAAAGTACTGAAGTAGGATGTTGAATGTTATACCTTAAGCTTGTTGAACTGACCGAAGGTTGATGATGCAATTCTCTTTGATTGTGATCACAAGTGTTGATGCAATAACATGACATGACATGACAACAGGTAAATGACTTAATCAAAAACACATGTTGGCATGCAGATTGATGATCTAAAGAATGCTCGAAGGATATGGGTGTATATAATGTCACTTGATGCTTGTAGATGATGTGGGCATGATAGAGTACTTGTGATATAAAAATAAATTCGAAGAATTCTCTTAAATAGTGTTCTCAAGGTATTTCAGAAATAAGGTTGACTTGCAATGGTTATATAGAGGCATTATGATTAAGAACCAATTAGCGAGAAGGGGGCACTAACATGTTCAAATTTGGGTCCAATATTGAGGGACAAGGCTAGCCCAAGCACCCTTGTCTAGGGAAAGGGCACACCACCCAAAACAAGGAAAAGAAGTTGAGGATGAGGTGCACTCAACTTGAGATAGAGGTTCAGACCAACATCCAAATATATGACATCAATTTTGCAGTATCAACATGCAAACACACTAAGGCAAGGGCACAAAAGTGGTGTAAACTGTACAAAATTATAATTTATGATGCTAAATTTAGCTCCCACTATAGTGGGAGTATGACCCTACACTCATTCTCAAGGTAAAGGAGAAGAAAGAGAGAGAGAGAGAGAGAGATACATGAGAAACTAGAAGTAAGATTACAAAGAGATAAGACATCACTAAATTCAAAGGAGCAAGCCCCCAAGATTAGGATCTTTAATCACACAATCACATATAAGGACACACAAAACAACACAAAAGGAAAAAATACAAAGACAAAAGGCAGATAAAAGGGGTTAGTACTAGAAACCAAGGCTCCAAGTCAACTAGCTAAAGAGACCTTAATAATCAAATTGCCTTAGCCTGCTAATATCATTCTTGGAATCTTATTACAAGAGCACAAGTGGTCACATGGAAAGAGAAAGAGCATACATTGAGTGATGAACCATGATCCAACAACTAGCAAGGTGTGTTATGCTATGGGTTCATAGGAAAAGGAGAAAGGAAACATGGATTCCATAGACTTGCAATTTGTGCAATGCTAGGGGTTCCATAGGAGAGGGAGAGAGAGAACATGGATTTCATTGGCTAGCAAGTTGTGTTATGCTAGGTGATCCATGGGAGCATAGATTCTCATGGGACATGTTTTGTTATGTTTGGTGATCTATATGGAAAGAGAAAGGAAGAATCATAATAGTCTAGCAACATATGTTATGTTGGTTCCAGTTGTTACCCTCCTCATTTTCGTGAGCATTTTGCTCTCACATCATCAAAATAAGGAGTGTTTATTTAGTCTGGACATGTGTAAGTCTCTATTTTTGTCTTGTTGAAGTTTTTCTTAAACTCAAATCTGTTGGTTGAACCTCTTCTAAGTTCAAAGTTCAAGCGGAGTATGTTGTATCACGACTTAGCTTTTAAAGAGTTAAAGGTCTTTGTAATAATTATCTTTGAACTTGAACTATTGAACCTTTTCAAAGTTCAACGTTCAAGGTTCACAGTTCAGATTTTTGAAAGTTGAGTCTTGTTTGAAGTCTTGTTCTTGTAATATGTGAGCCGTGGCATTTTGGGGTCTTTGTCTTGGTTTGTCCTTTTTTGTTCTTTTGAACTTTAACTTTTGAACCACTTTTTTGAGAGCTCAAAGTTCAAAGTTAAAGGTTTGATGGATCGATGGCTTTGGAAATGAAGTGCCACATCAACATCAATCATATAAGGAATATTCTAGATTTAAAAGGTGAACCTCATGGGAATGAGTTGCGATGAGAAACCGTACTTGAGAATAATCATTTAAAAGAAAGGTATGAAGGGAAAAGACTTGTAATTAATGAATTGTTAGAATTAAGTCTTTTTAGAGTAATTTGGCACAGATAAGTATGCAGTTACAAATTACAACAAATTGTGTGACCGATTTTTAAGCCCGCCCTCAAGAATTGTTTTTAAAAAAAAAATAATTACTTGCCTTCTTCATTTGCCCAATTTGGTAAGTAAAGGATTTGCGTAGGCGATATTTTTTTTTCTTGACCCTTTGAATTCAGAGCTCTACATGAAAGGTGAGTTAAAAATCTTCCTCCCATTCTTGTGATTTCATATTTGAAAGATTTATTTGGTAGTTCAATTGGTTCAGTCTGTCTCCCCTGTTGTGCTTTTTTTATTTGTAAATCCAAAATGAGAACAAAATTGCCTAAGATAGACCAAAGGTCATGGTTAGTTTGTTCCCTTCCTAGGTTAGGGGATACTTTTCTGCCGTCAATGGATTTAGATGAATTTCATAAAAGGGCATAAAATTATTCTAGTTCTCCCTTAATGCAGAAGAATCTAGATAGTGGGTTAGTAGAAGCGACGACTTTCCCTTCAGCAGTGTCATGTCTTGAGCAGGAGTTGGAGTGCATGAATAGATATGACCCTGTTTAGAGATGTATAAAAGGTACAGATGGCAAGGTTCTACTCAAGATTAGTCAGAAGGTCATTGCCGCTGTTATGAAAATTCCTGAGAAAGAGTAGTATGAGGAATGGACAATGTGTAAGTCTCAGGGGCTCTTCTCTGAGAAAAAATCATTCTATAGAAGTGTCATTTCTAGAAACTGGTTGTTAAAATTTCAAAGGGGAGGTTCTCGACTGTTGAATCCATTAACCCAAGAACACTTAATCAGAGAGGTAAAGGATATAGTCATCATGTTACACAGAGTAAGGGGGAACCAAATTGCTTTCTATTGGGAAGATTGGATGTACTTCTTCACTCAAGTCATCCTTGGTGATAACAGATATATTGATTGGGCAGAATTGATCGCATACATGATACATGAGGGTTTAAGTTGCTTCGGTAATAAGAACTTCTATATATCTTCATATCTCTTATATTTCTTGGCATCTGTTAGTCTATGGTTTGGTTTGCATCACAAAATGTGGATTGATGGTATGAAAATATATGAATATCACCCACATCTACAACAACATAGATCTTGTGAAAATTATTGCAAGTTGTATGATATATATCTAGGAAGAATGGTGTTTGAACTAAGGGGGAATATTCATAAAAGGTTGTTAGATGAAGCCATGTAGTTGGTAAGCACTTATGGCAACTACTTCATACAATTTCCCAGGTTCACTTACCTAAGGGTAGGAGGTTTTGAAGGAGAACCTTATAAACTGCCTAGGTATGCATTCAATGGGCAGAATCTGATGGAAATATGTAGGTAGCTAGCCTTTGATATGAAGTATAGAGATAAACATTAGTCAGGTATCCCATTTCCTATTGAATTGACATATTTCATCTGCAATAGTGTCTCTAATGCTCTAAATTTAGAATTAGAGTTTAAGAAGTTAAATTTCCAATCGTATGGACCTCGAGTTAATTTTGATGCCAAGGGATTTGTTTCTGCACATCTAACATTGAGAAAGAATTTCACTCATGTGCCAAATATGGAGGACTTATGGACTGACTGTTGTGATGAATTTGAAGTTATGATGAGGGCACATCAAAGGTCCATCTTACAACAAGTTAGGGTTTATGATCTAAAAATGAATGTTGCTAATGTTGAAGATGATGATAGTGAATTGATTGATCATCAATTTATACATAGTAGACAGAAATGAGTGATTCCAGAAGTGGACTAGGATAAAGATGAGGAGGATCAGATTCAAACAAGAACATTTCTAGTCATTAGAAGGACTGAAAAATGGTTAAGAGGATAAAGAATGGGGATAATTTCAAGAAAAAGCTAAACTTCACCCACTGAGGTTCTAGTAGCTAACTCTCTTGTCACACCTTGTGTTGCAAGTTCCTCCAAAATACAGGTTAAGACTAAACAGGCAGCAAGGCCAGTGAGGGTTAAGAAGGAATCGACTCTTACCAGGATCACTCGATCTAAAACTAGAAATAAAGTAAAGCAACCATCTGTGGATTCAATAGTAGTTGATTTGGATGCCCCTCCTGACACGGACAACACTCCAGCCCATCTAGACTCAAAGGTGCTGAACATTGATAATGCAAGTGGGTGATGTGCAAAATACTGCTACCAATTATCAAAACTGCTGAGTCTAATCATAATGATCCATAACTATTTTCTTATCATTAGTTTTGGCAGATTTAGTATTAAGTTTTAAGTAAACTTCTCTTAAACTTCGGGGCAGAAATCTTGAATTTTTCGGGTTTCCCTCTTTAAACCGTTAGCCAAGTTATGGCTATAAAAACTATTTTCTGATACTCTGGAAGGGTTCGAGAAATTTTTTTAATGTGCTGAAGTAAACTCTTGACACTTTATCTATTTTTGAAGATATGAGGAAAGATATTCATCTGTGAATTGAATATATGAAATCGATTTTGACAGTTTGAATCTGAGGAATTTATTTTTGTGTGGATGAATTCTTGTTCAAATTGATTTCATTCCTCATATTGAAAATAGTTACAAAGTTAGGAGTTAAAATTTTTTCTTTCATTTCTGTGCATTAAGTTGGATCGGTTAAGATAGTTAGTGAGCTATTTTCTTAAACTGATAATGAGTATTCTGCATCTTCATAACATGTTGATGTATGGAGATGAATGCCTTTAATGCTTTTAGGTTAAAAGTGTACATGAACCCATAGATTAAATTAATTTATTGAAGATCTTTGAAGGGAGTTGTACCTTAATTTAGAGGAGAATGAATTATTTTCATTTATCCAACTGTGCGGTTACAAATTTGTCTTTAAAGGGTAACAGATGCTAAGTGAAGAATATAGATTTTGAAAAAGACAAATCTCTTTACCAACAGATTTTTTGGCGACTCTACTGGGGAGTCAGATAATAAGACTAGATGTGTAATCATAAGATAAATAGGGTTGTCTTATGAATGGCTTAATCCCCTTCTTTTTTGAAGTGTCTAGTGCATTATAAACAGGCCGGAGTCAAGAAGATATACTAGGTCCCAGAGACATGAAGGGGTGATTGATTCTATTTTTCAAGAACTCCAAGGCTTAAACTTTTCAACTTCCTTTACGCCTAGAAGAAGAGCCAAGAGTAGACATCCTACTACTTCTGTATTTCATGTATCTCCTATATGTCAAGCCCTAACATTACATGATGTTGCTTTCCCTAGTGTAATCAACCCTACACCTTTAAAGATCATTCTGCCCATGGCTGTAAACAATCCATGTGGCCCTACTGTAGGACCACTCGCTCTTGGTGCAAATCTTAATCCTTTACCCAAAGGAGCTAGGAATCATTTGCCTAAATTTAGTGGTGATGGAAAAGTCTCGATAGAAGAGCATTTGAATATATTTAATGTGGCTTGTGGAATTTTGGCTATTCAACATGAAGATGTGGCTGTGAGAATGTGTGCACAAACATTGACTGAGGTAGTAGCAGATTGGTTTTATCATTTACTAAATGGTGCAATTACTAATTGGCAAGATCTTAAAATTAGGTTCGAGGCTGGGTTCAAATTAATCGAAGATGAACATTCTCTTCTATCCCAATTAGCCCAGTTAAAGAAAGAAATCCCTGAATCCATGAGAGATTTTGTGGCTAAGTTTGGCAAAATTATCCATATGATTCCAACAAACCAAAGGCCTTCTGATGATAATTTGAAATGCTTTTTCATTAATTCTATGCCCTTTGAGATTGGTTTCTTGATCCACAGGCAAAGAGTAGCAGCCCTAGTTGATGTGAAAAACATTGGCCTTATAATTAGAATATGATTTAATCACTACAAGAAAGTGGAAGAGGGAAGTTCAAACTTACATGACACAAGCATCAACTTCATGTGATCTTTTGATTCAGAGACTAATGAATGATATGATAACTCTGAAGAGGCAATTACCCAAAATAAACACTTCTTATCCACAGACTTAAAAAGATATCCCAAGAAAAGTCCCTAATCAGTCAACATGAGCCAGAAGTAGAACTTTACAATTTCCTTCCATGCAATAAAGGCTCGCAATTGAGGCACCCCCACCTAAGGCCAACATGTGTATCTTTCATCTTACTGATGACCATGATGGAAACTCTTTCCCGGAGATGGTACGTTATGGTCAAATGGTTGGTTCAAAGGAGGTGCTGCTGGAATCAAGTGAAGAAGAATCCCCCAGCCAACCCGGCGACTCTAGAATCCACATCTTGGAGTACGAGTCTAATTTAGAAAGAGGAGGTGATAATTTGGTTACCTTGGAGGATCCTGCTTGTGTTGTGTTGACTAGAAACCAACAAAATGTAAAACCTCAAAGTGCTTCTTCATCCTTTGTTGTGAACCCCAAAGGTAAGTGTTGGTGTAAATAGCTATTCATCATGGATATTATTACACTTTACTTAAGTTAACTTAGGATAATGAATCTCTTCGTAGTTTGGATATGAGATACTTAGGGAAGTGTGCACATAGGGATATAGCTTGTAGGAGACATTCCACCTTTCTGTGGTCTTATCTTGCTGTTACACTCCACATTTAGTGGGTCCTCCACCTCTTGTGGAATATTATATTATTTCTCCTACCTACCCCTAGTATTTCTTACCTACCCTTGTTTCTCATTGAGCCACATGTCATGATTGTATGCTCGTATATCCATATGGCCTTTCCTATATAAGCAAGCTCATATTCATTGTATTGGTTAATCCAGTTGATCATTTGTATATTGATGAGAACATAGTTTCTTCTTGTCATTATTTCATCTCTCTTTATACTTTTCATTGTGCCCTTGATCTTGGCAAAATATCACATGGTATTAGAGCTATTGGGGTTTCATTGATTGGTTTTGGGAGACATCTTGGAAGGCTTCTATTTTTGGATATGAAGGACTGTTCTTTTTGGAGGCATCTTAGAGTGTTTTTTGACCTCACCATTGCGCCTGGGAGGTTGTTTCCATAAAAATTGAGTATAAACTCGATCTATTTTGGTGAAAGTCGAATTTTGGGTGTGGAGGAATTTTTTGCCCAATTTGGGCAGGTACAGTACGAAATTTTTGGATTTGTGAAAAAAAAAATTATTTCTAAAAATTCTTTTTTCATTTTCTGAAAAACAAGAGGCATTTTTTTAAAAAGAAAAGGGGGTTTTTTATTTCAAAAAAAAAAAAAAAAATCTTGTTTGGGGGTCCTAGACCTCCCCTGCTTGTGACACTACAACTTTTCGCAAGTGTATCACCCGTGCAACAGTCTCGGCCATCGCGACCACCCAGCCTCGTCGTCTGTTGGCCCTGTAGCCGCTTTGGTAGACATCGTCGGCCCTCTGGCCAGGCCCCCATCGGTCCTCTACCGTCGGCACTTTCACCACCGGTTCTGGGCCCCGACCCCACCACTATCGACAAACTTCTGGCCACCGCCAAACCTCCCTCTGGAAGCCCTCTGATTGCTACCACCTTAGCAGCCAGGCCCACCTCAGTTTGCCACCTCAATAGCCGGGCCCATTGCAGGCCCAGTCAACAACACATAGTCAGCTGCTCAGTCAACATTTTTTGAAATTTTTTAGACCCCTCTGCATTGAGTAGTTTGGATTTTTGGGTCAACTTTGGAGGTTCATAACTTGCTCAATTTTGCTCCTTTTTGGGTGCAATTTTTTTTTTATTTCGGCTAATTTCTCATGATCTTCGCAATGGTGTGGTTATTTTATGATTTTCTTACACATTTTTTCATAATTTTTGGATTCTCTCAACTATACCTATCCAATCCTCAATTTTGCAACTTCAAAGGCTTTGTTTGAGCTCATACGACCTCCTTTTCAGGTGTCATTTTTTTTGAAAGTGCATATTTTGTCATCTACTTTCATAATCTATGATCAATTTTCAAATATTTTGAATGGATATTGTACTTTCATATATTGGTTTTTTTTGGCCTATTTGGTACTTATAATTTGCTTGGATCTTAGTTTAGATCTCTTGCATTATTAGTTTGAGTCTCCTTTGGCCTTATTAAGGCAGTTGTAAAGTTGAAATTAGAAGTCCACTTTTCCATTTTTTGCAAGTGTCCCATTGTACACGCACTAAGTATAAAGTGCCAAATCATCATTTTAGGGGGGTTCTTTGATTCAGTGAATTTGGGGGGTGTCTTGTGTGATTGTGCATCTCTTTCCTTGTGCTATTTTATTTTTGTTGCAATGAGTCCTCATAAATTTCCACCTTTAACTCCACATAATTATGCATCTTGGAAAATTGAAGTATGGAGCAAATTAATGGAAAAAGGTCTCACACATTACATAGATGGAACAATAGCAACACCACATGATCCTAATGCTCAATTAGAATGACTCACTAAGAATTGCATGGCTCTTGGAACTTTGCGTAAGCATGTATCAGATGACCTCATTTTTCACATTGAGAAGTGTACTACAATCAAAAAGGCTTGGGATATGTTTTAGAAATTGTATGATCAAGTTGATGAAATCAGAGGTTACAAGATTGACAATGAGCTCACCAACTTGGATCCCAAGAATTTTGATACAATCCAAGATTATGCCACCAAAGAAAATGAGCTAAGAGTAAAGCTTAAGGATTGTGGAATTGACAAAAAAGATGCTCAATTGATATTCAACTTGTTGGACAAGCTTGCACCAGAATATGCAACGTTTGTTTTAAGCTTCCAAACTCATCGTTTGATAGTGGGGAGTTCCTACACTATGCCTTCATTTGATGCTTTCACATAAATGTTGATATTGGAACAATCTAAGTTGTTGAACATGGGGCTTCTCAAGTCTTCAAACTCCAAGGCTTTGGTGGCTAATCAAGGGAGTCAAGGCAAAGATTCCAACAAGAAGAAGAAGCAATCTAAGTCATAGCCACAACAGGAAAAAGGGCAATCATCCTCTCCATCACAAGGTGATTTTTCATCCCCTTCCAAGAAGGAACTCCACCTAAGAAGGATAAACCAACTTGTGCATATTGCAAGAAGTATGGTCATGATGAGCATCGATGCCACACCAAGCAAGTTGATGAGTTGACAAATCTTCTTAAGAAAAACAACATCAACTTGCCATCAACCTACACAAAGAAGGATTCAACTCCTTACTCTTTCTCACATTCTAAGGGAAAAGGGCAAGCATTTGTGGCTACAACAGGTTTTTCATAGGAGTGGATACTTGACTCAGGTGCCTCCTATCACATGGGTTCTACAAAGGAGCAGTTTTCTTCATTGGAGCCATCAAAGGTACCTCACATTTACATAGGTGATGATACACAAGTTCAGGTTGAAGGGAAAGGTTCAGTTGACATGGATGATGGAACATTTGAGAATGTTCTCTATGTTCCTAACTTGTCTACTAATCTTCTCTCTATCTACCAAATCACTCAGTATGGGAATGGGAAAAAGGTTGAGTTTACACCTGATTCAGTTGTGGTAAAGGAACTTGATGATGATGCCTTGGTAGTAGTGGGACATGTCAATGACAAGTCAAGGCTTTATTCATTCTCCCACTTTGTGCCAAGTTCTCCTTTTAGGGCCTTGCTTACTCATTCAAATTCAGAAAGTAAGCTATGGCATCAACGGTTTGGTCACCTCGACTATCGCTATCTTCATCAGCTCAACACTAAAGACATGGTCATAGGGCTACCTCAAATCAGTTTTTCAGAGTGTGTATGTTTAGCATGTTCCATGAGAAAGCATCCCAAGGAGAAGCTTGATAAGGGGAAAGCTTGGAGAGCTTTGGAAGTTCTTCAACTTGTTCACATTGATGTAGCAAGTCCATTTCCATCACCTTCATTTAGTAAGGCCCGCTGTGTCCTCACCTTCATTGATGACTACTCCCGCTTCACTTGGGTCTACTTTCTTATTCATAAGAGTGAAGTGTTTGATAGATTTGAAGACTTCAAGGCTCGTGTGGAGAAGCAATCCAGGAAAGTGGTCAAGATTTTTCGCACAGATAAAGGAAGGGAATATGTGAACAAAAGACTTAAGGATTTTTGTACATTTGAGGGGATTGATCTTCAGCATTCTGTTGCATACACTCCACAACATAACGGAGTTGCAGAGTGCAAGAATAGAACTCTCAAAGAAATGGCTAGCTATATGATACATGCACATTCTCTTGATCCTACCTTTTGGGCAGAGGCTATCAGTTGTGCCACACACATCTAGAATCAGGTTCCTCACAAATATTTGCAAGGTATTACTCCTTTTGAGGCTTGGGCTGGTAGGAAACCAATTGTGAGAAATTTCAGAGTCTTTGGGTGTCCAGCATGGGCTCGCATACCTCCATAGAAACGCAAGGCATTGGAACCTTAGAGTAGGCCTTGTATTTTTGTTGGATATCCTGAGGGTGTTAAGGCATATCGATTGATGGATCCTGAGACACATGAGGTGTTCATTGAGAGGAGTGTTCATTTTGAGGAAAGTTCTCCTAGCTTAGCCTCTCTACCTCCTCCACCTTCCTTTATTGTGGATAGTTATGCTAGTGATTCAGATGATGAGACACATTCAACTCTGACTCGCAGGGTCCACTTGCAGTTGAGGAGCCTTATTCTCCACCTCCACCTAGACCTCGTTAGGATAGACAGACACTTGACTCAGTAGGTTCTCTTCTTGGGGATCCTTCAGATACATGGAGGACTCAATCAAAACATCAGGATCTTCCACATGCATTCATACCACTTCCGATCCACAAACATTTTGGGAAGCATCAGGGGTTCTTGAGTGGGACCACACTATGGAGGAAGAGTATAGTTCCTTGATGAGGAACAACACATGGGAGTTAGTCCCTCTCCCTAAGGGGAGAAATATGGTTCAATGTAAGTGGATGTATCAGACCAAGTTTGTAGAAAATGGTAGTGTGGATAAGTATAAGGCTCGACTTGTTGTGAAAGTTTTCTCTTAGGTTCCAGGTGATACCTTTGCACTCGTAGCTGAGATGAACTCCATTCGCTTGACACTTGCTATTGCTGCAGTTCATGGTTGGGTTGTACATTAGATGGACGTGAAGAGTGCCTTTCTTTAGTGGGATCTTGATGAGGAGATTTATATGGAGCAGCCACAG
This sequence comes from Cryptomeria japonica, assembly GCF_030272615.1. NCBI lineage: Eukaryota > Viridiplantae > Streptophyta > Pinopsida > Cupressales > Cupressaceae > Cryptomeria > Cryptomeria japonica. Next base: position 39,068,762 of record NC_081406.1, on the reverse strand, counting down.
GGTTTCATCTAGGATACTTCCTTGGTTTTCTGACTAAGGAAATCTCTCTATGGCCTTAAGCAGGCTCCCAAGGCTTGGTATTCCAAGCTGGAATCCTTTTTTCTCTCCTCAGGGTTCACTAGGTGTCATTCTAATCCGAATGTCTACATTTTGCAACAGGATGACTCTCACTTGATACTTGTGCTCTATGTTGATGATTTGATCATTACAGGGAGCACCGCCTCCATCATTAGCAGGGTCAAATCTGCTTTGCATGACAGATTTTCTATGACTGACTTGGGTCTTTTGCACTACTTTCTTGGGATAGAGATTTCATTGTCATCTTCCAAGATTACACTATCACAACCAAGTATGCTCTTGATCTTATTACATGCTTTCATATGATTGATTGTAAGCCTGCGTCGATTCCCTTTCTTTCAGGAGTCAAGCTTGAGGCTCAATGCTCTTATCCACTAGTTGAGCCACATTGTATCGCCAACTTGTGGGTAGTCTCATTTAATTGACTCACACATGCCCTGATATTTCATTTGTGGTTGGCATGGTTTCCCGCTTCATGCAGGAACCACATGAGCTTCATTAGAAAGTCGCCAAATGCATCCTTCATTACATCCAGGGTACGCATCACTATGGGATTCACTATGTAGTAGGCACATGACTTCAATTGGGTTGGCGATCTTGATGATCGTAAGTCTACTTCAACTTACAACTTTCACCTTGGTTTAGGCCCCATTTTGTTGGTAGAGCAAGAAGCAGCATGCTATTGCTCTCTCTTCAATTGAAGCAGAGTATTGAGGAGCTATTAATGTAGCGACTGAGACCATTTGGCTTCAGCAGATTCTCATAGAGTTTGGGTTCACCACTCCACGACTGATAGTTCTACATTATGACAATCAGAGTGCTATTGCAATCTTGAAGAACCCGGTCCAACACTAGCAGACCAAATACATCGAGATCCATATGCACTACATCGAAGAGTTGATTTAGGAGCAAGTCCTTGATTTGCAGTATTGTCCCACAGAGGAGCAGGTTGCTGACATCTTTACCAAACCTTTCACCGCGAGTAAGTTCCAACAGTTGTGAGCTCTCTTAGGGGTGTCAGATGTCTCATTAGGGGGGGTCAACTAACTTCTTCTTCCTCTCTTATGGGGGGGACTTTTTCCTCTTTGAGGTTTTGTCCTTCTTCTTTGAGAGTCTTTTGTACATTCATCTCTCTTTTTTTTGGGGGGGGGGAAGTTTTTTCCCACTGGGTTTTCTCCCTTTCTCCGTTTGTGAGAGATTGCATTGTATGGTTTTGCTTGCATTTACATATTGTACATGGGTACCTATCATGGCCTAGTAGCCGGGACCCATCTTTCATTGTTGACTTGAGTCTTTATTCCCCTAAGTTGCACTTAAGGAGGGTTTTTGGTGTAAACAATTATTCATCATGGATACTATTACACTTTAATTAAGTTAACTTAGGACAATGCATTTGTTCGTAGTTTGGATATGAGGCACTTAGGGAAGTGTGCACATAGGGATATAGCTTGTAGGAAAAATTCCACCTTTTGTGGTCTTATCTTGCTGTTACAATCCACATTCGATGGGTCCTCCACCTCTTGTGAAGTATTATATTATTTCTCCTACCTACCCCTAGTATTTCTTACCTACCCTTGTTTCTCATTGAACCACATGTCATGATTGTGTGCTCATATATCCATATGGCCTTGCCTATATAAGCAAACTCATATTCATTGTAATGGTTAATCGAGTTGATCATTTCTATATTGATGAGAATACAGTTTGTTCTTGTCATTCTTTTGTCTCTCTTTATACTTTTCATTGTGCCCTTGATCTTGGCAAAATCTTACAATAAGGAAATCATTTCTTGATTTCATAATAATAATTTGAGAGCGCAAGAACCTCAGTCATTGAAGTCTGTAGACACTGAGAGTTCGTTTGATATTGTTGAATTTTTTAAATCCTCTCAGATTCAAATTACGCCAAGTAAAAATCTTAAATTGAACCCTAAGGAACTTGATAGGTTGGTTAAGTATGTGAAAGGAAACAATGCATATGTACAAGCTGATATGATATAGTAATCAGCTAATGCCACTTTTTCCTCTAAAGAAGATGTGTCAACTTGTCTTGCTACTCATGAAGCTTCCCCTGAAATAGTGCCCATCAAGCTGATGACATGTTGTTTGTCCTTGAATCGAAACCTAAGCCTTTTTATATATCCCTATTCATAAATGTACATAAACTGAATAATTGAATTATAGACTATGGTGCCTCGGATAACATCATGTCATCTGCTATAGACAAGGCTCTCAGATTATCCCTGTCTAAAACCTATAGTAGATGTTACTCCATGGACTCCAATAAAATAGCCTTGTTAGGATAAATTAAAGATGCCCAAGTAGCCCTTGCCACTCATCTTGATAAAAGACTTAAGTTAACTATTCTAGTAGCTGATATTCCTGCAAGTTATGGCATGTTGCTTAGTCATACATTTTGTAGAGACCTAGGAGGAGAAATTAAAATGGACTAGTCTCAAGCCACTATCCCCATAGGGAAACAAGTCATTTTACAACTAGAGGCTAAGTCCAAGTTCACTGTTTTTCCTTCCGATGATCTAAAGGCACAAATATTGTACCATGAATATGAATTTGGGAATTATATGATCTTATCTGATAATGAAGTTGCAAGAAATTTGTATCAGCCTAAGGCACTTGAGGAGCTATGGATGATGGATTTTGATGGAAGTTTCTCAGCATCTGGCTCTGGACTCGAGGTAGTTCTTATTCCTCCCTCTGGCAAACATATTCCTTTTTCTTTCAAGTTGGAGTTTAAAAACAAAAACAATACTGTTGAATATGAGGCCCTGCTATTGGGAATAGCTGAAGCAAAGAAATTCAGAGTGAAACTGTTATGGGTAAAAGGAGATGCCGAGTTGAATGTAAAACAAGTAAGAGGGTTGTTCACTATAAATAATGAAAGATTAAAGAACTACCAAAATAGGGTATGGGATGAAATTGAAATCTTTGATGCTTTTCTATTGAAGCCATCCCACGTGAATTCAATTCTAAAGCTGATTCTTTGGCAGTGTCGGCTTCTCTCTTGATTCCTCTGTAAAGTTCTAATGCCAATAGCTAACAAGATGAGAGGGGGGGGTGAATCATACAAACTTAATCTTCCATAAAATCAACAGATTCAACCTCAGTAACTTATACTTCAGCAATGTAACCAAAAACTACTAAACATGCAAACTCATAAACACATAATCATCATAACACATAACACTAGATTTAACGTGGAAACCCAAATAGGGAAAAACCAATGTGGGATTTTGGACCCACTAAGAAATATACTCTTCTAGAGTATGCTCGATTAAAAGAAAATCCTGTTAAAGATTACAAACACATTACTAGATGTGACCCGATTAAGGGATTTCCCTCATATCTGTTAGGATCTTCACTTTGTTAGAAGTGACCTTGTCAAAGGATTTCAAACACTCATTTAGAATGTTACCTTGCTAGAGGGTTTACAACTAAGACTGTTAAGTCCACTCGGTTAAGAGAATTTTTGTCACTTACAAAATAACAGTAATAAAATATATATCTGCAACTTCACATCTAAAATGCTAAAGCAGATTCTATTTTGCTCAAAAAAATCTTGTCATAGGACTTATCTTGTCCCTCTACTAGGCTCCCTACTCTGCTATTCAAACAGGTCTTCAAGCTTCTGTGCTCGGTAATCACTATGTAGCATCCCTGTGCTTACACTTTCCCACATACATTGTTCATCAATAATTTCTTATTTATAAACAATTTGCTAACCACTGAATCTCCTTGATCACATTTCCCATGATCAATCTTAGCCATCAGATCTTCAATCTTGACTAGGTTGAATGTATCATTCGATCTAAAAACATTTTACCTCGCCTTGGAACTTGTAGTCCTTCCTAGGAACTTGTGCTAGGTTATTACAGTTCAATCTACGTTGTAGATCTTCCTCTTGATTTTCCATTGCCGTAGATCCTTAACAAACTTCATGCGTGGCATACCAATCATTTATACATCTCCAGCTCATCAGCATCCTTCATTAAATAATGCTTTTATCCATCCAATGCGATCTGTCATAACTCGGTTGCAACTCGGTAAATACTAAACTTTACTTGGTAGACATTCCGCCTTCATTAACCGATACCGACTAGGTTCCTTAGGGTTTACCGACTAGGTTCTTTGCTCGGTGACATAGTATAGTATTAACCTTACAATCAACAACATATGTAGGATATCAAAACAATGTGAACATCATGATCTCATCATTGTCTAACTCGGTAATAGTTGCCCATTGAATATCTTATTTCTCCTCTTTCTTATCACATTCATTTTGTGTCTTTTACCGACATCTTAATTCTCTTCAAATCAATCTTCTCAAGATATGGCAACATCATACTGAATCAGAAAATCAATTTCTTGATATCAATGACAAAATAATGTTATAAAGATAGTTATCATCCTTTTTCAGTTATATCAAACAATCTTCAACAACCTTCTCAATATCCTTAATGAATATCAACAATCTCCTTCTATTGAAATGCCAACAATCTCCCCCTTTGGCATTGACGGAAAAACCAACTTTTAAATGGTAATACCAACAAGATATTCAAATTGATTCGGATTCAGATTGCTATTAGACTTCTCCTGTTATCCTTGAGCTGTTAAAATCTCCTGAAGTCTTCTCCCTTTTTCATTAGGCTTCTGAGCTGTTGTCTTGCATTTAGTCTTCTCCCTTTTTGCAGTAATCTTCTCCCCCTGTCATTAGTCTTCTGTTATTTTCATCATTTAGGACTTCACCATTTAATCTTCTCCCCCTTTGACAATAATGCCAAAAAGTAAAAGAACTAAACCATGAATTCTTCCTCTGTGAAGTGATTTGCCTTGCTGTGTATCATCTCAGTCTCAGTCAGAGCAACTTGTTTTTGTTCACTATTTCCTGCACACCTTTAGAAAACCTTCTAAAGTGCGTAAATCAACATCAATCCACACATAATATTCTATAGATTCATCAAATTGATGCTTTCACCGAACTCTGTCAGTGAGTAGAAGATAGGGGTAGGACCCCTAACTTGCTTCAGAGATACTCAAAAGTGTCCCTTGGCAGTGGCTTTGTGAAGATGTCTGCTGATTGCTCCTTTGAACTGATATATTCTAGCACAACTTTCTTCTCTTGAACTTCTTCTCTGAGATAATGATACTTTATAGAGATATGTTTTGTCTTAGAGTGCATTACCGAATTCTTTGAAATGTTAATGACACTTGTATTATCACAAAATATAGTTACTAGCTCGGTAACTTTCTCATTTATACCTTCCAACAGTTGTTTGATCCATGCTATATTGGTATAATTCAATGCTACAACAACATATTCAGCTTCTGTTGTTGACTATGAAATACATCCTTGTTTCTTACTAAGCCAACTCACTAGTTTTTCTCCTAAAAAGAAAGCTCCACCACTTGTGCTTTTATTGTCATCTATGTTGCCTGCCTAATCAACATCAGTATAAACTTTTAAATCAAAATCATTCCTCTTTTCATATACTAAGCCATAATCTTCAGTGCCTCTTAGGTATCTAAAAATTCTCTTGATTGCTGTCATATGGGTTTCCTTGGGATTTGTAGAGAATCTTGCAACAATACCTACTGCATGTGCTATATCCGGTCTACTGTGCACAACATATTGCAATTTCCCAATCATAGATCGGTAAAGTGTCTCATCAACAGATGCAGATTCATTATTCTTTGATAGTTTACAGTTAGTAGTCATAGGAGTACTTACTGGTTTAGAATCCTCCATTCCAAATTTCTTCATGATTTCCTTTATGTACTTGGATTGAGTAATGAAAATCTCATCTTTCATTTGTAGTATCTATAAACCTATAAAATACTTTATCTCACCGATTAATGACATCTCAAATTCTTTGCATATTTCATTTCCAAAGTTCTTGCATAAGGAGTCATTACCACAAAACATAATATCATCAACAAATATGGCTGAGATCAGTATTCCATTGTTCTCATCATTCTTCATGTACATATTGTTTTTTTTACTTGTCCTTATAAAACCAATCTTGATCAAATAAGAGTGCAATCTTTCATACCATGCTCTAGGTGCTTGTTTCAGACCATATAAAGCTTTGTTTAATTTACATACCTGATCTTTACTCTTGTCTTCAACAAATCCTTCAGGCTGTTCAATATAAACTTCTTCTTCTAGTATACCATTCAAAAATGCAAATTTAATATCCATTTGATATACCTTGAAATTTTTGAAAGCAGCATATGTCAGCAATGTTCTTACTTCCTCAAGTCTAGCCATAGGTGCAAAAGTTTCACCATAATCTATTCCTTCTTCTTGAGCATAACCTTTGCAAACTAATCTTGCTTTGTTCCGAATGACCTCACCTTTTCATTTAGCTTGTTTCTCAAAATCCACTTTGTACCAACTACATTTTTGTCCTTCGGTCTTGGGATCAGTGTCCATGTGTCATTCTTCTTGATTTGATCAATCTCTTTTATCATAGCATTTACCCAATCTTCACTGTTAAATGCCTCTTTTACTATTCTCGGTTCAAGTTCATATATCAGACATGTGTTATGTCCCAGTTTGTTCCTTGTCATCACTAGATCATCCTTATCTCCTATTATCTGACTTGATGCATGATGTCTTCTAACATATTTGGCTAATATAGGCTCGGTAGGTTCTGTATGATCTTCTTCATCACTCAGTAACTGGACATTATCTTCATTTTCTTTAGCAGCTTTCTCAGTAGGATTTCTCGGTTGAACATAAATAAATTCTTCATAATCTTCTGGTTCTTTGGAAATTCCTTCATCATTTCTTTCTGCAAATTCATCAATTTAAACATTTGCACTTTCTACTATTTTATTAGATGATTTGATCAGACATTTAAATGCTTTACTTCTAGAAGAATAACCAAGAAATGTTCCTTCTTAACTTTTCTGATCAAACTTTCCATTTTTGTCATCTTTGTGAACATAGCATCTAGTTCCAAAGATTTTAAAATTACTTACATTAGGTTTCTTGTCATACCAGATCTCATATGGTGTCTTCATAGTTCCTTTCTTCAGTTGTACTCGGTTCAGGGTGTAAACTGCAGTGTTGATTGCTTCTCTCCAAAATATTTGAGGTACCCTCTTTTCTAGCATCAGGGTTCTGACACAATCTACAATTGATCTATTTCTTCTCTTGGCTATCCCATTTTGCTGAGGTGTTCTCGGTGCAGGTACTTGCCTTTTTATACCATGATCATTGCAGAATAAGTTAAATTCATCAGAAGTGAATTCTCCTCCTCTATTAGATCTAAGACATTTCAGCTGTCTTCCTGTTTCATTTTCAACTCTTGCCTTGTACCATTTAAACATTTGAAAAGCTTCTGATTTTTCTTTTAAAAACATAACTGGCATCATCCTTGAGTAATCATCCACAAATAATATGAAATACTTATCACCATAATAACTTTGAACTTTCATGGGACCACAAAGATCAGTGTGTACTAGATCTAGAATTCCTTTAGATGTGTAGGACTTACTTGTAAAGCTTGATCTTGTCATCTTACCCATCTGGCATCCTCGACACATAGCATTCTCAGGTTTTTCCAGACTCGGTAGACCTCTTACTCAGTGCTTCTTGCTTATTTTGATCATATTATCAAAATTTACATGACAAAACCTTTTATGCCATAACCAGGTATCATCTATCTTTGCATAAAGACACTTGTTCCGAGTTGAGTCAAGATGAAATGTATTACCTTTTGTTTGTGTTCTAGTAGCAGCTAACTTTCCATGCTTGTTATGAACTTTGACAATTCCTTTTTGAAATTCTATTTGGTATCCTGTATTGTTTAGCTGTGCTACACTCAACAAATTGTATTTCAAACCTTCAACCCAGTATACATCATCACATTTAGCATTATCAAGAAGTGTTATAGTTCCTTTACCTTTCATCAGACATGGTGCATCATTACCAAATCTTACATAGCTTCCATCATAGTCTTCTAATTTAACAAACTTGTGTTTATCACCTATCATGTGATATGAGCATCCACTGTCTATGATCCAAGAATCATTATTATTTATGTGAGATATTAGGGCCTTTTCTTCATACCTTTCTTCATCTGATCCATCTTTAATAGCCACATAAACAACTTCCTCTGTATCCATTTCATCAAATTTGTCATCGTTGGATGCCTCATCAGCTACTAGGCTTGTCTTTCTGTCTCTCCTTCTGAAGTCTTAGTGTCCTCTATATTGGTTGTCTTTCTGCCTGTTATCTTGGTATTCTCTCTTGTCACTAGATTCTTTGTCAGGGCAGTTAGAAGCCATATGTCCTATTTTATCGTAGTTGAAACATTTTAAAGGTAGCTTTCCTTTATATTTACCTTTTCCTCTCGGTAACCTTCTGGCTAATAATGCTTCAAACTCTTCTTGCTTCTTGATTTCCTCATACAGTTTGTGCACTTCTTCCATGTTCTTTTGAAATCTTTCACTTGCTCCACTGTGATTCCCTTCAGAGTACTTACTCATTCTATCATTGCAATCATAAAATTCACCAATATGAAAAGAACTGAATGCAGATTCTACTTTATTTACTGAAGACCCACTATTATCAAAATTACTTAACTCAAATGCATGTAGCTTACCAATAGTAGCATCCAAAGAAACTAGCATGTTAGGTATAGACCTTAGTTCATTGATTGCAGAGACTTGAATGGCATAAGTAGGTATAAGGGTTCTCAACAACTTGTTACATCATTTTCTTAAATAGTTCCTCATGCTCCTTTAATTTGATTGACAGTCTCCTTTAACCTTATACTGTATTGGGTTATGTTCTCACCTTCATTCATTCTCATGGATTCAAGTTGTCCTCTTAGACTATCTACTTTTGCTCTTTGAACATGTTCATCACCGCCATACACATATATGAGCTTAGTCCATATTTCTTTTGCATAATTACAACCTTCTAGATCATTAAACTCTGAGTCGGTCAATGTTGATGTTATTTCAATCATAGCTTGAATATGTTCTTGCTTTGTCTTTATCTCTTCCAAGGTCATCGGGTTGGTGCTTGGTGGTATGTAATCATTCTCCAAATAATATGTTGCATATTCTCCAATTCCTGATAAATGCAACTTCATCCTTTTCTGCCATGTGGAGAAACTTGACTTGTTCAGCTTTGGTGCATCCCTTTTATACATCTTTGGATCTTTGCCTCAAGTACCTTTAAACTTTTCTTCTGGAGTCCAAAACTTTGATACCAATTGTAAAGTTCTGATGCTAATAACTAACAAGATGAGAAGGGGGGGGGGGTGTGAATCATACAAACTTAATCTTCCATAAAATCAACAAATTCAATCTCGGTAACTTATACTTCAGCAATATAACCAAAAACTGCTAAACATGCAAACTCATACAAACATAATCATCATAACACATATAACACCAGATTTAACGTGGAAACCCAAATAGGGAAAAACCACTGTGGGATTTCGGACCCACTAAGAAATATACTCTTCTAGAGTATGCTCGGTTAAAAGCAAATCCTATTAAAGATTACAAACACATTGCTAGATGTGACCTAGTTAAGGGATTTCCCTCAGATCTGTTAGGATCTTCACTTTGTTAGAAGTGACCTTGTCAAAGGATTTCAAACACTCATTTAGAATGTTACCTTTCTAGAGGGTTTACAACTAAGACTGTTAAGTCCACTCGGTTAAGAGATTTTCTGTCACTTACAAAATAACAGTAATAAAATATATATCTGTAACTTCACATCTAGAATGCTAAAGAAGATTCTATTTTGCTCAAGGCAATCTTGTCATAGGACTTATCTTGTCCCTCTGCTGGGCTCCCTACTCTATTATTCAAATAGGTTTTCAAGCTTCTGTGCTCGGTAATCACTATGTAAAATCTGTGTGCTTACACTTGCCCGCATACATTGTTCATCAATAATTTCTTATTTATAAACAATTTACTAACCATTGAATCTCCTTGATCACATTTCCCATGATCAATCTTAGCCATCAGATCTTCAATCTTGACTAGGTTCAATGTATCCTTCGACCTGAAAATGTTTTACCTCGCCTTGGAACTTGTTCTAGGTTATTGCGGTTCAATCTGCGCTGTAGATCTTCCTCTTGATTTTCCATTACCATAGATCCTTAACAAACTTCATGCGTGGTATACCAATCATTTATACATCTCTAGCTCATCAACATCCTTCATTAAATAATGCTTTTATCCATCCAATGCAGTCTATCATAACTTAGTTGCAACTTGGTAAATACTAAACTTTATTCGATAGACATTCTGCCTTCATTAACCGATATCGATAACCTTAGGGTTTACCGACTAGGTTCTTTGCTTGGTGACATAGTATAGTATTAACCTTACAATCAACAACATATGTAGGATAGAAAAACAATCTAAACATCATGATCTCATCATTGTCTAACTCGGTAATAGTTGCCCATTGAATATCTTATTTCTCCTCTTTCTTATCACATTCTTTCTATGTCTTTTACCGACATCTTAATTCTCTTCAAATCAATCTTCTCAAGATATGGTAACATCATACTGAATCAGAAAATCAATTTCTTGACATCAATGATAAAATAATGTTATAAAGATAATTATCATCCTTTTTCAGTTATATCAAATAATCTTCAACAATCTCCTTCTATTGATTCCTCATCCTAAGTTCACAGTCGATACTTACTAGATGGAGTTAATATATAGGCCAAGTGTCCCTAATAACTCAGAATTTTGACAAGTTTTTGAAAATGATAAGCACATAATTTTTTTTAAAATTGTGCTAAAATGTTCATGACTATATTATTTGAGGGATCTGAAACTAAATGTAAGGAATTCTCCCTAGATCTTGGAGAGTGACCGCGATATGAAATTATCTAGTTGAAAGGAAATAAGATTCCTAGAGGGTTAGTATCTTTAGAGAATCTATTTGATCATCGGGATCCTTTCATCAAGAGGAAGGATGAATGGTTACCAGCAACTCATGATTTTGGTGATTATGAGAGGATTAATATTGGTAATGAAGAGGATCCTTAGTTCGTCAATTTGGGAAGGTGTTGCACCCCAAAGAGAAGAGAAGATTCACTAGTCTGTTAATGGAATACAGGGATGTGTTTTCCTGGTGCTATGATTATCTGAAATTTTTTAGAGATGGGCAATTTCAATACCATATTCCTATGAAACCAGGAACAAGTCCATTCAGATAGAAATCGATAAATTTTAATCCCAAGGTTGCAGAAGCCATCTTCAAGGAGGTGGATAAAATATTAAAGGAAATAATTATATATCCTATTCATCATTCCACCTGGATAGCTAATATAGTTCCAGTTCATAAAAATAATGGAGAGATAAGGATTTGTGTGGACTTTAGAAATCTGAATCAAGCTAGTTTGAAGGATAATTACCCACTGCCTACTATGGATCATATTTCACAAACAGTCTCAGGTTCTGAAATGATGTCAATGTTAGATGGGGTTTTAGGCTACACCTAGATTAGTGTCTCAGAAAAGGATCATCACAAAACAACTTTCATCACTTCTTGGGGTACCTTTGCATACAACAGGATGTCGTTTGGTCTGATAAATGTTGGAACAACCTTCCAGAGGTCTATGGACTTGTCTTTTGGTCACTAGAAAGATAAAATAATCATTGTATACCTTGATGATTTAACTATTTTCTCGAAAAAGAGAAAGCATCAGTTGAGAGAATTAAAAAAAGTTTTGCAGAGGTGCAAGGAGCATGGAGTATCTTTGAATCTGAAGAAGTCAGTGTTCAGTGTTACTGAAGGTAAACTTTTTGGTCACATCATTTCCAAAGAAGGCATCATGGTAGATCCATAGAGGGTGAAGGCAATCCAACAACTATGTTTACCATCTAATAGAAATGGAGTTAGATCCTTCTTTGGTCAAATGAGTTTTTTGAGAAGGTTTGTGCTTGATTTTGCAGAAATTACTCGATACATAGTGAATTTGATGAGTCAAAAATAGGTATTCAGATGGAATGACGAGGGGAAGAAAGAATTTGAGGCAGTAAAAGAAGCTATAGCGCAAGCTCTTGCGCTTATTAATCCTTATTTTAAGAAGAATTTCATCATCTATTGCTATGCCTTTGAGCATACCATGTCAGGAATTTTATTGCAAAACAATGAGGAAAATGAGGAAGTTCCAATTGCTTTCAAGAGTGTATCACTCAAGCAGCATGAACTGAAATATTCATTGATGGAGAAGCAAGCATTTGCGGTTGTATAAGTTGTTAAACATTTTAGGTATTACATTATTCATTCTCATGCAATAGTGTATGTGCCACACTTGGTTGTTAAAAGTATTTTGACACAACAAGATATTGGAATGAATAACAGAGCCACACAGGTATAAAAAATACAGGAGTTCAATCTGGATATTAAACCAACTAAATTGGTGAGGGGATGAGGCTTATGTAAATTGATTGCAGAGAGTAAGAATGAAGTGCATGAGGAGTTACCTCTGGTCCTGTTTGTGGGTCTTCATGATTCTTGGTTTGCAGATGTGGCATTTTATCTCACCTATGGAGAGTGTCCTGAACATTTGTCACCAAAGAAGAAACACAATTTGAGATTGAAAGCTGCTAAGTATGTCATCTTTGGTGATGTTTTGTACAAGAAGGGATTGGATGACACTTTCTTACGTTGTGTGGATAAGGAACATCAGGAAGGTCTTCTGAAAACAGTTCATAATGAAGCTTGTGGTGGACATTTTTCTTCAACAATGATTGCTTATAAAATTTTGAGGAACTATTACTATTGGCCAGGCATCTTCAAAGATGCTTACCCCTAGGTAGCAAATTGTGGAAAATGTAAGATGTTCATAGGAAAGCTACAACTTCCGGTATTGCCCCTTAGACCTATTGTTATTGATGAACCATTTAAGCAGTGGGGGATGGATTTCATAGGTCCATTGTCGCCTGCCTCAAGTGTTGGATATACACACATACTTATTGCAATGAATTATTTTTCCAAATGAGCAGAAGTTGTTCCTGTATGAAAGACTACATCTAAAGTGGTTTGTGATTTATTGAAAGAAAACATTCTGGTTTGCTTTGGAGTTCCTCAGAAGGTAGTGATTGATAATGCTATGAATTTTTCCTCTACATAAATCTCTATGTTTTTCTATCACCATGGAATTTCTCTTGCCCACTCTTTATATTACTATTCGCAAGGCAATGGTCAGGCAGAGTCCAGCAATAAGAACTTGATAAACATTATGAAAAAATTGGTAAGTGAGAATTCGAAGGACTAGCACAAGAAACTGTACGAGGCTCTCTAGATGGATAGGATGTCTCCTAAAAGGGAAATAGGGATGTCTCCTTTTGAATTAGTGTATGATGTGGGAGTACAACTATCTCTACCTTTGCTTCAAAATTACAGACAATTGTTGAGGACGCATATTTTCAGGATTCGTTAGAGAAAAAAATCATGCATTTAAAAAAAAATAGAAGAAGAAAGGGATAAACTTGTTGATCGGATTATTAAACATTAGTTGCATGTCAAGAAATTTTTTGACAAAAGAGCTAGAACCAAAAAAAATGTGCAGGGAGATTAGGTCTTACTCTAGGATAGAAGAAGGGAACCTAAAGGAGCACATGGTAAATTTGAATCGCTATGGAAAGGCCCATTTTTTATTCATAAGGTTAAGGGGCCTATGTTGGCATTTTTGATGTTTATGTTGTGATTGTCATTGATGGACACACACTTGCATTAAGATCCCCATTATATGTATGAGCTAGAGCTCAACCAGTATCTATTCCAACCGGTATGTTGTATTCTAGTCTTTAGACTATTGGTGATTTTGCAGAATGTGTTTCTTGGTCTGAAGCGGCATGTCGACCCCAAGTGGTTCGTAGATCTCAAGCGGTACGAGGGAGCAAAGCGACATAACAAATTCTTACCAGTCATCATTTTTGTCAAACCGGCAACTAGTATTTTGTATGAACCAGTAATACTCTGTGATGAGTTACCAACCGACATTTTGTGATGAGTTACCAATCCACCGATTGTTTGACGGTGCCGACACACTGATGGTGCTTTTTGTGTTGTGTTACTGAGTATGTCTAGATTCATTGAACCTAGGAAATTGTAATGTAATCCTATTGGACCGACATGAAATCAGATTCCTTTAAAAGGACATCATGTCTAGGGTTTTAGGTTGTTGAAGAAAAGGGTTTATGTTGTGACTAGGGTTTAAGGTGATTGATAAGTTGTTGTAAGAGCGATCTTATCTGAGAAGATCAAGTTTTAACTGAGTGAGAGATAGAGAAGACTGAAGTAATGCTGGAATGCATTAACTGTGAGCTATACTGGATCTAACCAAGCAATCTGTGCGATTAGATAGATCAAACACTTGTTGATTACTCACATCTTTGACAAGTTTATAGCCCTTAACCGGGTAGTCCCAAAAGCCTTTTGTAAAATCCTCTAACAAGGTGGTTCACCTCTGTGAATCTAAAATCCTTTAGCAAGGTAGTCTTTAATCAGACTTATCTCCTAACAGAGATTGAGATTCCTAACAGGATCTGTTCTGGTGAAGAACATTGTAAGACCTTAACCGGTTTGGTTTCTATTCTGCAGATAGTGACTTGTGAGTTCCATCTCACCATGGTTTTTCCCATTTGGGTTTCCATGTCAAATATCTTGTGTTATGGTTGTATTGCTTTTGTGGGTGAATGCTTTATTTGCATTTTGGTTTGCATGTGTGATAACCAGTCTGTCTGTTAAACTATTTTACCGGTTTATCTTTAGACTGTTTAAGTGTTTTAGATTAGAGATTTTTGGCATACTAATTCACCCCCCCTCTTAGTATTTATCAATTGGTATCAGAGCCTACCTTTCTATAAGTTTAACCACTTGTAAAGAGATATGGGGGAATACACCCTGAGGGAACTTACTCAATGGCTCACTCAGTCTGAGCAAGCCTATGATGATCTTATGGTCAAATACAAGGCATCTCAAGCAAAAAGGAGAGAACATGCAAAAAAGATGATGGAGCTATCTACGAATAGTTCTGCAAATGAAGCAGATATGGAAGCCATGATAGCAAAAGTAAATAAGTTGAATGAATCAAACTCCAACTTGAGAAAGGAGTTGGAAGGACTGACTATCCGATTTAGTCAAGTGCTTGAGAATAGGAGGAAAGCTGAAGATCTGGTGAAGGACAGAGATCATGAGATCTCCAAGTTGAAACAAGAGATTAGTGCACTGACTGCTCACCTTCATGAGAGCGGAATGGAAAAAGGAGTACAAGATGAACTGAACATAGCCATCTCTGAAAATGTAAGCCTAATGGAGACAAATATTGCTATTTCCAAAGAACTCTTCGAGTCAAAGGAAATACTTGCTAAGTTCAACAAAAGTACTATCAAGCTAGAGCAAAAGCTTGAGTCATCTAGACTAGTAAAGAATACCAATGGACTTGGTTTCTCTGGACATGAGGAAGGAGAATCCTCAGGAACAAATGCTGAAGCATCAAAGAAGCAACCAACATTCAAAAGAAAAGGTAAGCAAAAATTCAAACCTATTTGCTTTAATTGTCTTAAAGAAGGACACACTGCCAATGTATGTAGGAGCAAAGCCTACAATAATTTTCCTTACTTTATTAACAATGTACCTAGATCCAATAAGTTCAATGGTCATTGTTATGCATGCAACAAGTTTGGGCATAGAGCATTTGAATGCAGGTCTATGATGAATAACACTGGAAGATATCCTTAAAGGACCCAAAGAATTGGTCTTGAACCTTTTGTGAACCGGAACCACAACCGGTTTAATGTCTTCAATCATCATTCAAGATGCAGTGGCAATCAAGCGGAAACTGGATGGAGAGCAAATTGTATGATCTGTCATGGTCATGGTCACATTGCTGCAACATGCAGAAGGAAGAATGGAAACATGAACAATGGACCTTGGAGAGCACCTAGATTGGTTTGCTACCATTGCAGCAAACCGGGTCACATTGTAAGATTCTGAAGAAGTAGAAAAAGTATATCTGATGATATACTGGTCACTCTGGAAGGAGAAATTGATGTTGAAACAGTTCAAGTGGACATGAACAAAACCTGGAGGAAGAAACCAACAATGTTGGAAGAGGAACTGGTTTCTACACCTAGTGTGGAAATATCATAACCAACAAACTAAGCTTCAAAAGGCTTAGGGGGAGCAAATGGTGAAATGTTTTCGAACCCTCGGTTTACACCGGTAAAAGACCTTAACCGGTATGTGATACCTGTCGCTTGGCAGAAGATCGAAAATGGTAAAAAGGCAAATTAGGGTTTACGCCCTAATAGAGGAGCATTAATGGCGGTAGGTGAGAGACATGTATAAAAACATTTTTCAAATCATTTCTCACTATCTGTTTTTGAGCGAAGAAATTTTTTTCAAAGAGTAGAGCGAAGAAAAGGCGATTTGAGCTGAGATTTCAAGAAATTGACAAATCATGAAGGAGATTCAAATTCAAATTGCAAACGGTCAAGTGGAGAACACAAAGTGGTGATTCAGTAACCAACAGAGTGTGGAGTGAAGGAGAATCAGAAAGCCCTAAATTTGTGTTTTAAAGGTATTCCTCAAGTTCTTAAAATATTCTACAATGGCTTCCGCATCTCATGCCAGTTCTAGTACATCCATTGAGTCTGAAAGTTTCATTCAAAGGAAGTCAAAGTATAATGCCCTATCACAAGTTCCGGCTGGAGTGATAGTAGAAGAGGGAATTTCTGACTATATTGATTGCAAGATTGAAGACCTAGGGTCTCTAGCCATCCACTCTCAACTAGGTCTGTTATGTGGAAAGGACAAGAAAATCAAATCGGAATATAGTATCTTAGAGAAGAAGAAACTCCATAATGCAATATACTTTCTGGAATACTTTATAGAGGATCATATTAGGATCATTTTGAGTAGAGTCCATGGTGACAAGATGTACCTGGAGAGGATGCATGATATCACGCCGCACGTAATTCATGCAGTCACCAGTCTCTGCAACATAGGGGAAGTGCCAGCCCTAAGGACAATAAGCAAAATAGAAATGTCAAGGCTCACCGATTCAGTGAGCGATTCATGAGGCATGACAGTCAACTCCATCAAGGATGATCTTGTTAAGTATGCCTGCATGGTGATAGGCTATAGAACATTCTCTGCTAGCATAATTAACTCTGTATCTGCTACAGTGGTAAATGCCGCTTATCGGATGATTAAAGAGGATGCATCATTTGACCTGTGCACCGGTATGCAGAGGAAACTCCTATCTAATTTGAAGTCAATCAAACAGGATAATGCACTAAGATTCAAGTTCAGACAACTATTGGTTGGGTTGTTCTTCTATTTCCAAGGATACTTTCCTGGAGTAGGAGATGTCCAGTGGTCTCTTGACCAACCAATAACCAAGTAGATCAAGGAAAGAATTCAAGCAATCAGAACCGGTTACCCTGATGTGCTGAACAATTATTTTGATGAATTCAGATGGAAGATGAGCTAAAGGATGAGGATCTCAAGTGATATTGTCAAGAAATATGAAGATGACATCTATTTCACCATCCAGGTGGACAAATGCTTAATAGAGGCTGTTGAGCCTAGAATGGAAGAAGTGGAGCCAATGGGCTATGAGGTGATGTACAATTTGCTGGAAGGGTATGCCTCAACCCTTATTGCCTCACCTTTTGATCCTAAGGCAAAGAGGACCGGAACCTATCTGGAAAGGATTGTTGGCATTTTTGATGTTTATGTTGTGATTGTCATTGATGGACACACACTTGTATTGATATCCCCTTTATATGTATAAGCTTGTGCTCAACCGGTATTTGTTGCAACCGGTATATTGTATACTAGTCTCTAGACTAGTGATTTTGCAAAATGTGTTTCCTGGTCTGAAGTGACATGTCGACCCCAAGCGGTTCATAGATCCCAAGCAGTATGAGGGAGCAAAGCGGCACAACACATTCTTACCAGTCTTCATTTTTGACAAACCGACAACTGGTATTTTGTAGGAACCGGTAATACTCTATGATGAGTTATCAACCAACATTTTGTGATGTGTTACCAATCCACTGATTGTTTGACGGTGCCGACACATTGACGGTGATTCTTGTGTCATGTTACTAAGTATGTCTAGATTCATTGAACCTAGGAAATTGTAATGTAATCCTATTGGACCGACATGAAATCAGATTCCTTTAAAAAGGACATCATGTCTAGGGTTTTAAGTTGTTGCTGAAAGGGTTAATGTTGAGCTAGGGTTTGAGGTGGAAGTTGAGTTGTTGTGAGAATGATCTTATCTGAGAAGATCAAGTTGTAACTATGTGAGAGAGAGAGAAGACTAAAGTAATGCTAGAATGCATTAGCTGTGAGCAATACTGGATCTAACCAAGTAGTTTGTGCTATTAGATAAATCAAACACTTGTTGATTACTCACATCTTTGACAAGTCTGTAGCCCTTAACCAGGTAGGCCTCAAAGCCTTTGTAAAATCCTCTAACAAGGTGGTTCACACATGTGAATCGAAAATCCTCTAACAAGGTAGTCTTTAATCAGACTTATCTCCTAACAGAGATTGAGATTCCTAACAGGATCTGTTCTGGTGAAGAACATTGTAAGACCTTAACTAGTTTGGTTTCTATTCTGCAGATAGTGACTTGTGAGTTCCATCTCACCGTGGTTTTTCCCAGTTGGGTTTCCATGTCAAATATCTTGTGTTATGGTTGTATTGCTTTTGTGGGTGAATGCTTTATTTGCATTTTGGTTTGCATGTTTGGTAACCAGTTTGACTGTCGGACTGCTTTACCGGTTTATCTTTAGACTATGTAAGTGTTTTAGTGCAGTAATTTTTGGCATACTAATTCACCCCCCCATCTTAGTATTCATCAATTGGTATCAGAGCCTACCTTTCTATAAGTTTAACCACTTGGAAAGAGATATGGGGGAATACACCTTGAGGGAACTTACTCAATGGCTCACTAAGTCTGAGCAAGCCTATGATGATCTTATGGTCAAATACAAGGCATCTCAAGCAAAAAGGAGAGAACATGCAGAGAGGCTAATGGAACTATCTGAAAGTAGTTCTGAAGATGAAGCTAATATGGAAGCCATGATTGTTGAAGTGAATAAGCTAAATGATTCAAACTCCAATTTGAGAAAGGAGTTGGAAGGACTGACTATTCGATTTAGTCAAGAGCTTGAGAACCGGAGAAAAGCTGAAGATCTAGTAAAGGACAGAGATCATGAAATCTCCAAGTTGAAATATGAGATTAGTGCATTGACTGCTCACCTTCATGAGAGTAGAATGGAAAAAGAAGACATGCAAGGAGAATTAAACATTGCCATCTTTGAAAATGCAAGTCTAATGGAGACAAACATTGCTATTTCCAAAGAACTCTTTGAGTCAAAGGAAATACTTGCTAAGTTTGGCAAAAGTACTGTCAAGCTAGAGCAAAAGCTTGAGTCATCTAGACCGGCAAAGAATACCAATGGTCTTGGTTTTTCTAGACATGAGGAAGGAGAATCCTTAGGAACAAATGCTGAAGCATCAAAGAAGCAACCGACACTCAAAGGAAAAGGTAAGCAAAAATTCAAACCTGTTTGCTTTAACTGTCTTAAAGAAGGACACACTGCCAATGTATGTAGGAGCAAAGCCTACAATAATTTTCCTTATTTTATCAACAATGTACCTAGATCCAACAAGTTCAATGGTCATTGTTATGCATGCAACAAGTTGGGGCATAGAGCATTTGAATGTAGGTTTATAATGGATAACACTGGAAGATATCCTTAGAGGACCAAGGAACTGGTCCTAAACCTTTTATGAACCGAAACCATAACCGGTTAAATGTCTTCAATCATCAGTCAAGAAGTGGTGGCCATCAAGCGGCAACCAGATGGAGAGAAAGTTGTATGATCTGTCATGGTCATGGTCACACTGCTGCAACATGCAAAAGGAAGAATAGAAATATGTACAATGGACCTTGGAGAGCACCTGGACTTGTTTGCTATCATTGCAACAAACCAGGTCACATTGCAAGATTCTACAGAAGTAGAAAAATTATATCTGATGATATACCGGTCACTCAGGAAGGAGCAATAGATGTTGAAAAAGTTCAAGGAGACATGAAGAAAATATGGAAGAAGAAACCAATATTGTCGGAAGAGGAACCGGTTTCTGCACCTAGTGTGGAAATATCAGAACCAACAAACTAAGCCTCAAAGGCTTAGGGGGAGAAAATAGCGTAATGCTTTCGAACCCCCGATTGACACCGGTAAAAGTCCTTAACTAATATGCGATACCTGTTGCTTGGTAGAAGACTGGAAATAGTAAAAAGGCAAATTAGGGTTTATGCCCTAATAGAGGAGCATTAATGACGGTAGGTGAGAGACATGTATAAATGCATTTTTCAAATCATTTCTCACTATCTGTTTTCAAGCGAAGAAAAGTTTTCAAGTGCAGAGCGAAGAAAAGGCGATTTGAGCTTAGATTTGAAGAAATTGGATAACCTTGAAAGAGATTCAAATCTAGTTTGCAAGCGGTAGTGGAGAACACAAAGCGGTGATTTGGCATCCAACGGAGAGTAAAGTGAAGCAAAATCAGGAAGCCCTAAATTAGCGTTTGAAAGGTATTTTTCTTGTTCTTGAAATATTCTTCAATGGCTTCCGCATCTCATACTAGTTCAAGTACATCCATTGAGTCAGAAAGTTTCATTCAGAGGAAGTCCAAGTATAATACTTTATCACAAGTTCCAGCTGGAGTCATAGTCGAAGAAGGAATTTTTGATTATATTGATTGCAAAATAGAAGACCTAGGGTCTTTTGCCATTCATACTCAGTTAGGTCTATTTTGTGGAAAGGACAAAAGGATCAAACTGGAATTTAGTGTCATAGAGAAGAAGAAATTCAACAATGTAGTATATTTCCTGGAAGACTTCACAGAGGATCACATCAGGATCATCTTGAACAGAGTCCATGGTGACAAGATGTACCTGGAGAGGATGCATGATATCACGCCTCAGGCAATTCATGCAGTCACCAGTTTCTGCAACACAAGGGAAGTGCCAGCCCTGAGAAAAGTGAGCAAAACAGAAATGACCAAGCTCACCGGTTCAACAAGTGATTCACAGGGCATGACAGTCAATCCTATCAAGGATGATCTAGTGAAATATGCATGCATGGTGATTGGATACAGAACATTCTCAGCTAGCAGGATTAATTTTGTATTTGCTACAGTAGTAAATGACGCTTACCGAATGATAAAAGAGGATGCATCTTTTGACTTATGCATCGGCATGTAGAGGCAACTCTTGCTAAATCTTAAGGCAATCAAGCAGGACAACTCACTAAGGTTTAAGTTTGGACAACTACTAGTAGGGTTGTTCTTTGATTTCCAAGGCTACTTTTCGGGTGTAGGAGATGTCCAGTGGTCACCTGACTAATGTAAGGAAGTTAAGTAGCGGAAACAACTTCCTACACTAACCTTGAGAGGAGGGTAATGCAATTTTTTTTTCAGATCGTTACAACAGTTACAGAAAATAGAAATAGATATAATAGCATTCATACCACAACACAGTGATTTACGTGGGGAAAACCCTTTCGGGAGAAAAACCCCACACTCCAAAAGCAGCTCAATATTTTATTCAGCAATCAAAAACAGATTACAACATACTTGCAGAGCAAGCTCTTCGCACGAGTACCACTAATCAGAGATTCAGAGGCAACTCAATAGCCATAAGACTCTTACACACAACCTCTATCTCACACACCTCATAAATAGGAGATACAATACAGGAAACCGTCAAACGGTATTACAAAACCATGGGCTAAAACCACCCAATAAGGTGTAGCCGACCTTATCTTCCTTCTAGATGCCCTATGACATGTTAAAACACACATCAACACGTGTCGCTCCCTTTTCCAGCTCATTTATGTATCCGATACAAATTATCTTTTCCTATTTCAGGAGTACAAACTTTCGGAGGCCATAACTTGAGAATCGGGTGTCCGATTGACGAACCGTTTGAAGCGTCGGAAAGCTCACGAAGTGCTCTATCACCTTGTAACCCGCTATGCCAATTACAACCACTTTTTAAGGCGTTTCGGAGCCTCTAAAGCCCCCAAAATTAAGTTTAAACATTTTATCGCACCCCTCCAAGACGAAAACTTTAATATCTTCAAAACTAGCTGTGACCTTGCGATGCAACTTTACCGGAATGCTTATCTAGCCAACCAGAAGCTTCAGGGAGAGTTTCGCACCATTTCGTGCTCAAATAAAAACTTACTATAAATAGTAACCTCGCATAAATGCAAGGTTGAGACACCATTTTTCCCAACAAATCTCCCACTTGTTGAACACCTTGCAAGAGCGGAAGGGAATGCCAACACAATGAATCAATTGCTAGGGGCCATAAGGCCCATAGACTCTGAACACCATCTGAACTTCTCTGTGCTCACAGCCTTAGTTAAAGCATCTGCAACATTCATCAAAGTTTCCACCTTGACCAGCTTCACCCTACCATCTTCGACCATATCTCTAACAAAATGATACTGAACATCAATATGTTTGGTCCGGGCATGAAATGTTGGGTTCTTAGCTAGGCTAATTGCACTCTGACTGTCACAGTAAACTGTCACTGTACCTTGTTTTATTCCAATATCTGAACACAGTCTCTTAAGCCAAATGGCCTCTTTACAAGCATGAGTAGCTGCCATATACTCTGCTTTAGTAGTGGATAAAGCAACCACAGCCTGTCGCTTACTCATCCAACTAATTGCACCACCAAACAAAGTAAACACATAAGCACTGGTGGATCTTCTGCTATCAATATCACCTGCCCAATTTGAATCCACATAACCATGGATATCAAGGGAAGTCATGTCTCCAACTGAATTACCATGATAACACAAAGAATACTCTGAAGTACCCTTCAAATATCTGAAGACTCTTTTGACTGCATCCCAATGAACTCTACCAGGATTAGACATATATCTAGAAAGTACTCCCACTGCTTGGGCAATGTTTGGTCTAGTACAGACCATAGCATACATCAAACTTCCAACTGCACTCTGGTAAGGCACTCTACTCATGTCTTCCATCTCCAATGGGGATGTACGACAATATGAAACGGATAGTTTCGTTCCAACTGTAAAAGGAACACTCAATGGTCTACAATTCTGCATGTTGAACCTCTGTAACACTGAATTCACATACTTACTCTGGCCTAGCCATAGCTTTCTGTTCACCCTATCTCTTCTAATTTCCATCCCAAGAATGTGCTTTGCTGCACCAAGATCTTTCATTTCAAATTTAGCAGCTAGCTGAGACTTCAGTTCTGAAATCATACCTTTCCCTTTACCAATGAATAACATATCATCAACATACAATGTAATGCATAAGAAATGATCACCATCAGATTTATAATAAACACAGTGATCTGATTTAGAACGTTCAAATCCCAAACTCAACACATATGTATCAAATTTCTGGTACCACATCCTAGGACTTTGTTTGAGGCCATACAAAGATTTCTTCAATTTACAGACCAAATTACTTTTGCCTTTCACCACATAGTGCTCCGGCTATGTCATATAAATATCTTCCTCCAAATCACCATGAAGGAAAGCAGTTTTCACATCCATTTGCTCAACCTCTAAATCATAAGCAGTATCAATAGAAAGCAAAACTCTAATGGACGTCATTTTTGCAATAGGAGAAAATATCTCACCGTAATCAACACCCTCAACCTGAGAGTAGCCTTTTGCAACCAACCTTGCTTTATACTTCTCAATGCTTCCATCTGAACCAATCTTTTTCTTGAACACCCATTTACAACCAATAGGTTTTTGTCCTTTAGGCAATGGTACAAGATCCCATGTATCATTCTTTTTCAAAGCTGCCATTTCTTCCTCCATAGCAATCTTCCAGGATTCTGCATCATTCATACCTAATGCCTCTTCTACAGATTTCGGTTCATCCACACTAGTATTCAGAGCAAAAATACATCTCCAATCATTAGGTGAATACCTTTCAGGTGGTTGTCTATGTCTTGTAGACCTTCGAACAAGCTGAGTTGGAGGTTCTTCCTCCTCTTCTGAAGATTCAGAGCTAGATGAGCTCTCCTCAACTTCTTGCCTATCTAGGGGTCTCGATTCAACTCTTTCAGGTGTAGAAGGAAGTTGAATCACATCTTCTTTTTTAGTCTGTTTTGGCTGCAATGTAATAGAAAGAGACTTAATTTCTCTAAAAATAACACTTCTACTGTGAATTACCTTTTGTGCAACAGGGTCCCAAAGCTTGTATCCTTTCACACCATAACTATACCCAATGAAGATACATTTCACAGCCTTGTTCTCCAACTTTGTTCGCTTCTCCTTTGGCACATGTGCATATGCCTCGCAACCAAAAACTCTAAGATGTCTCAATGAAAGCTTGTGACCTGACCATGCTTCCATAGGCATTTTATCAACAAGAGCTGATGTAGGAGACCTGTTAATCAGGTAGCAAGCAGTGGCAACAGCTTCAGCCCAAAACTTTTGTTCGAGACCAACACCACTCAACATACTCCTAGCCTTCTCCATCAGTGTCCTGTTCATTCTTTCTGCAACTCCATTCTGCTGTGGAGAATACGGAGTTGTCTTCTGCCTGTTAATTCCACAGTCTTTACAGAATCTATCAAAATCATTAGAGCAAAATTCACTGCCATTATCAGTTCTCAAACATTTTATTTTCTTTCCAGTCTGCAACTCAACCATTGCTTTAAATTCTTTAAAATGACTAAAAACTTCAGATTTACTCTTTAGAAAATAAACCCATGTCCTTCTACTAAAATCATCAATAAATGAAACATAATATGTGGATTTTCCAATCGAAGAGACATCTACTAGACCAAACACATCAGAATGGATAAGATCCAAAACACCACAAGTTTTATGAGAACTAGAGTAAAACTGAATGCGGTTTTGTTTTCCATAAATGCAATGCTCACAGAAATCAAAGTCAAGATTACAATCATTCAAACCTTCAACAAGGTTTTTATTTTTCAAGGTCCTTAGACCCTTTTCTCCAATGTGGCCAAGTCTCTGGTGCCATAACATAGTCTTCTCTGCAGGTAACTTTGCTTCAGACGAAAGAGCACCCTTAGGTACCCAAAAACCATTTCCATCTGTTGAAGGTGAAACCTTCAAATCTTCCAGTGAAGTATCCGTAGATTTACTTTTTATAGAAGTGCTATTACATTCAACAGTGTATGCTTCAAGCTTATACAAAGTGCCAAACCTGACACCTCTAGCAACTACCATAGCACCCTTAATCATCTTACATCCTGCTTCAGAAAAGACTACCTGCACACCCGCATCTATTAGTTTGCTCACAGATAACAGGTTTCATTTTAATCCAGGGATATGCAGCACACCATTAATCCTTTTTATTCTACCATCAGAAAACCTGATTCTAACTTTACCTCGACCAACAATGTCTAGATGTGAATCATCACCCAAGTACACCTTACCTCCATTAAATCCTTCATATTTAGAAAACCAATCTCTATTGGAAGTCATATGAAAAGATGCACCTGAGTCAATTAGCCAGGCATCATTACCTGCATGAGTCGCCAAAGCCGCAATAAATGCATCGCCATCTTCCTTGTCGAACTCAGAATCAGAATTGAACTTTTTCTTTTTCTTCTTCTTCTTTTCTTCTTTGCAGTCCTTACGGATGTGACCCGGTTTACCGCAGTTCCAACAAATGACTTTGGACTTTCCAGGAGATTTCGATCTCCCTTTGGATTTGGACTTATCACGCTTCTTATTCTTCTTACCTTTCTCCTTAGGTCTTCCACGAACGGTTAGGGCTTCCTTTGAACTGATGGATACCTTCCTTCGCATCTCTTCACCAAGTAGGGCACCCACCACATCTTCAGATTTCAAAACAACAGAAGTACTACCGATAGCCATAACAAGAGAATCCCATGAATCAGGCAAAGAACAAAGCAAGATCTGACATTTCTCCTCCTCGTCCATCTTAACACCGACGGATACTAATTGAGCCACCAACATATTGAATTCTTCCAGGTGGTCTGCAATTCGTCCACCCTCTTCCATCTTCAAGGAATACAATTTCTTTCTTAAGAAAAATTGATTTAATAAAGATTTCACTTGATACATCTCACCAAGCTTAGTCCATAGCTTCTTTGCAGAGTTCTCTTCATGGACATTGATTAGAACAGAGTCTGCCAGGCACAGTCTGATTAGACCCTTGGCTTTTTGGTCCATAACATCATACTGAGCTGCCGCAGTAGGATCTGAGGGCCTTTGGACATTCGCATCAACAGCATCCCAAAGATCTCGATCTATTAGCAGATCTTCCATCTTCAGCTTCCACATCTCAAAATTACTTCCATTAAATTTCTCCACCTCTATTCTCCCTGACGAACTCGCCATCTGAATATTCCTGCAACAAGATCAAAAAGTGTCTTCTGCACAAGCTCCCACTCAAATCTGGATTAGTTCAAAAAACCCAACTGCCCACAATTGAAACCAAAGGTGATCAGGCTCTGATACCACTTGTAAGGAAGTTAAGTAACGGAAACAACTTCCTACACTAACCTTGAGAGGAGGGTAATGCAAAACTTTTTTCAGATCGTTACAACAGTTACAGAAAATAGAAATAGATATAATAGCATTCATACCACAACACAGTGATTTACGTGGGGAAAACCCTTTCGGGAGAAAAACCCCACACTCCAAAAGCAGCTCAATATTTTATTCAGCAATCAAAAATAGATTACAACATACTTGTAGAGCAAGCTCTTTGCAGGAGTACCACTAATCAGAGATTCCGAGGCAACTCAATAGCCATAAGACTCTTATACACAACCTCTATCTCACACACCTCATAAATAGGAGATACAATACAGGAAACCGTCAAACGGTATTACAAAACCATGGGCTAAAACCACCCAATAAGGTGTAGCCGACCTTATCTCCCTTCTAGATGCCCTATGACATGTTAAAACACACATCAACATGTGTCACTCCCTTTTACAGCTCATTTATGTATCCGATACAAATTATCTTTTCCTATTTCAGGAGTACAAACTTCCGGAGGCCATAACTTGAGAACCGGGTGTCCGATTGATGAACCGTTTGAAGCGTCGGAAAGCTCGCGAAGTGCTCTATCACCTCATAACCCACTACACCAGTTATGGCCACTTTTTAGGCCATTTTTGAGCCTCTAAAGCCCCCAAAATTAAGTTTAAACATTTTATTGCACCCCTCCAAGACGAAAACTTTAATATCTTCAAAACTAGCTGTGACCTTGCGACGCAACTTTACCGGAATGTTTATCTAGCCAACCAGAAGCTTCAGGGAGAGTTTTGCACCATTTCGTGCTCAAATAAAAACTTACTATAAATAGTAACCTCGCATAAATGCAAGGTTGAGACACCATTTTTTCCAACAACTAACCGGTAACGAAGTAGATAAAGGAAAGCGTGCAAGCCATTGGAACCGGCTACCCTAAGGTACTGAACAAATATTTTGATGAGTTCAGAAGAAAGATGAGTCAGAGGGTAAGAATCTTAGGTGACATAGTGAAGAAATACGAAGATGACATCTGTTTCACTATTCAAGTGGATAAATGTCTAATGGAGGCCGTTGAGCCTAGAATGGAGGAAGTGGAGCCTATGGGCTATAAAGTCATGTTTGACATGTTGGAAGGGTATGCTTCAACCCTTATTGCCTCGCCTCTTGATCCAAAGGCTAAGAGGATCGGAACATACTTGGAGAGGATTGCACCAGTTAAAGAACCATCGGTAATGAAAGGAAAAGAATCGGCAGCTAAGAAAGCTAAGGCAGTGCCAGCAACATCGACACCAGCTACCACTGCAACTCCAAGAGTGACCAAGCGGTCACCGGCAAAGAAGAAACCGGAGGTAACACCAGCAAAAGTCTTCGAAAGAAAGAGGAAGACTAAGGCAAATGAACCAGACTCCGAAGAAACTGAGTCTGATGAGCAGCCAAAGAAGGCAAGACAGACAAAGAAGATGAAGAAGAATGAACTGGCAACATCCGCACCGGTAAATATAGACATCTCCTCATAAAAACCTTTGACACAGTGTCAAAGAACAATAAAAAATATTAGGAGAAAGTTACTTCAAGATTTAATAGATTATTATGATGAATTCAATAGTGAGGAAAAAGATGAAGTACTATAGGAAATCATTCTTTATTTATGTAAAAATGAATGGTCACCATCAGAGATTAAATCTTATACACCGGATTCATTATTTAAAGCATTGGATAATAAATGGCGCATTGCCATTGAAAAGGAACATGAGATTAGGGAGAAAGTTTTTGCGCAGTACTTCCCAAAACTCTCAAATTCAGAATTGTTTGATGCCCTGGATCAAAATAAAGGTCTCTTCTTCACAAGGAGAAGAAGACTCTAGTTGTTGGAGGGGAGAGTTGATGATTTAGAAAAAGATACACATCCGCACATGGCCCATGCTATCAGCTCTCACAAAGCACGAATGGCCAACCTCCAAGCGGAAAAGGAACTGGTTATTTCCAAACTGGATGAGGTCTTTGATGAGGAAGGAAACTTGGTGGAAGAACCAATCAACACCATCAATGTCAATGCCTTGGATGTAGAAGATGTCACTTAGGACATACCTTCTAAGGGAACAGAACAGGGGCAACAGGCCGATTAGGGTGGTGAACAAGCTAAGGAAACACAACAAGTGACAAAGGAACAGGAAGAGAAAAAGAAGAAGGATGAAGATGAGAAATAGAAGAAAGAGGAAGAGAAGAGAAGAGAGGAAGAGGATAAATGGAAAGATGAAGAAAAGAAGAAGCAAGAAGATGATAGGAAAAAGAAAGAAGAAGAGGATAAGGAAGAAAAGAGAAAGAAGGAAGAAGAGGAAAAGAAAAAGAAGGAAGAGGAAGAGAAGAAGAAGAAGGAAGAGGAAGAACAGAAGAAGAAGGAAGCAGAAGAGAAGAAGAAGAAGGAAGAGGAAGAACAAAAGAAGAAGGTAGAAGCAGAGCAGAAGCAGAAAGAAGAAGAAGACAAGAAGAAGATGGAAGAAGAAGAGAAGAAAAAGAGAGAAGAGAAAGAGAAGGAAGAGAAGGAGAAGAAAAAGAAGGAAGAAGCAGACAAGACAATTGAAGCAATGAAGACCACACAGATGGAAACTCCTAAGGCAACCGGTAGCCAAGCCAAACCGGTTGCTATCTCGATCCCCATTGATCTCCAATCTGCAAGTGAGTCTGAGCTTATGCAGAGCATCAAGGTTTCCCAAGAGTGCCTTGAAGGCATTTGTAGGAAAAGAGAACAAGATATTATTCAGGCGGCTGTAGACACGCTTACCAGTTTAATCCCCGGTACTAATCTTCCTGACACTAAATCATCACTAGCACAACTCAAACTTCTGTGTACTGTAGTGGATGATCAGGTGCAGAGTCTAGAAGAAGCAACAGAGGCCAATGTAAAGAAAGAGCACCAAAAGGCTCTTAATGTTGCTTGAGTGAAGAAGTTAAATGAGATTAGGACTGAACTGCTAAAGGATCAAAAGGACATAAGGAATGCCTTGGATGAGGGAAACTTGCTATTTAGCAAAATCTGTCAACCTCATCTATTCTATGATGATGTGCTAGCCAAGAAGCAACAACTTCAAATGGACTTACAGTCCTACTTGGGCACATTCAAGACTCCTTATGATTCCTTTGTAGCATATGGGCAAACCGTTCACCGGTTCCAGGTCCAGTCAGCCAAGATGGAGCAAGAGATCAGTACACGGTCTAGGGATTTGCAGGAGCTTCAACTGGTATTACTTCCATGACTGCAAATTCTTCAGAAGTGTTATCTGAATGTGGATGCCCTGATAGTCACACAAGAACTAAGCACAGTAGATGCCATGGAGGAACAGGTATCCTAGATGCAGATAGAGAAGGAAGTGGCAACCTCCCTACTTGAGTCCTGGTCCCTATCCATGAAACAATTTTTGTAGGACTATAAAGCGGTTTTTGACAAGTATTATTCATTATTGTCATAAACTCTTTTACATATATGGAAACAGGGTTTTTCAGTGGTACTTTGTCATTGTTGGCAAAGGGGGAGAAGTATATCTGGTTTTTGGTTTTAAAATTTTGATCTTCTGTCATATGGGGGAGAAGTATATTAGGGGGAGATGTATCTGTTTTGAAATTTTGATATATGCTATGATATATGTTAGATGCTTTGATGATTATGCTCTGTATGCAAAATTGCTATACACTGTATTGATTAAGGGATAGTGTATATGCTTAGGGGGAGCAATTTTGTTAATGGCAAGTTTTTGTTGTAAAACACTTAGATGTCAAAATTTTATTTTCCTAAGTGTTGCAATCAATGCCAAAGGGGGAGATTGTTGGCATTTTTGATGTTTATGTTGTGATTGTCATTGATGGACACACACTTGTATTGAGATCCCCTTTATATGTATGAGCTTGTGCTCAACTGGTATTTGTTGCAACTAGTATGTTGTATACTAGTCTCTAGACTAGTGATTTAATAGAATGTGTTTCCCGGTTTGAAGCGGCATGTCGACCCCAAGCGGTTTGTAGATCCCAAGCAGTACAAGGGAGCAAAGTGGAACAACACATTCTTACCAGTCTTCATTTTTGACAAACCGACAACCGGTATTTTGTAGGAACCGGTAATACTCTGTGACGAGTTATCAATCGACATTTTGTGATGAGTTACCAATCCACTGATTGTTTGACAGTGCCGACACATTGACGGTGATTCTTGTGTTGTGTTACTGAGTATGTCTAGATTCATTGAACCTAGGAAATTGTAATGTAATCCTATTGGACCGACATGAAATCAGATTCCTTTAAAAAGGACATCATGTCTAGGGTTTTAAGTTGTTGCTGAAAGGGTTAATGTTGAGCTAGGGTTTGAGGTGGAAGTTGAGTTGTTGTGAGAATGATCTTATCTGAGAAGATCAAGTTGTAACTATGAGAGAGAGAGAGAATACTGAAGTAATGCTAGAATGCATTAGCTGTGAGCAATACTGGATCTAACCAAGCAGTTTGTGCTATTAGATAGATCAAACACTTGTTGATTACTCACATGCCCTTAACCGGGTAGGCCTCAAAGCCTTTGTAAAATCCTCTAACAAGGTGGTTCACAAATGTGAATAAAAAATCCTCTAACAAGGTAGTATTTAATCAGACTTATCTCCTAACAGAGATTGAGATTCCTAACAGGATCTATTCTGGTGAAGAACATTGTAAGACCTTAACAGGTCTGGTTTCTATTCTGCAGATAGTGACTTGTGAGTTCCATCTCACCATGGATTTTCCCAGTTGGGTTTCCACGTCAAATATCTTGTGTTATGGCTGTATTGCTTTTGTGGGTGAATGCTTTATTTGCATTTTGGTTTGCATGTGTGGTAACTAGTTTGACTATCAGACTGCTTTACCGGTTTATCTTTAGACTGTGTAAGTGTTTTAGTGTAGTAATTTTTGGCATACTAATTCACTCCCCCCTCTTAGTATTCATCAAGGATTGCACCGGTCGAGGAACCCTCTGTTAAGAAAGGAAAAGAATTGGCAACAAAGAAGGCAAAGGCAGTGCCTGCAGCATCAACACTGGCTACTACTGTAACTCCAAGAGTGACCAAGTGGTCACCTGCAAAGAAGAAACCAGAAGTAGCACCAACAAAATTCTTTAAAGGAAAAGGAAGACTAAGTCAAATTAACCAGACTCTGAAGAGATTGAGTCTGAGGAGATGCCAAAGAAGGCCAGACAGACGAAGAAGATGAAGAAGAATGAACCGGCAACATCTGCACTGGTAAATATTGATATCTCCTCATATAAACCTTTGACACATTATCAAAGAACAATAAAGAATATTAGGAGAAAATTGCTTCATGATTTAGTAGATTATTAGGATGATTTTAATGATGAGGAGAAAGAAGAAGTACCATAGGAGATTATTATTTATTTGTGTAAGAATGACCGAACGCCATCAGAGATTAAATCTCAGACATCGGATTCATTATATAAGAAATTAGATAATAAATGGCGCATTGCCATAGAAAAAGAATAGGAGATTAGGGAGAAATTCTTTGCACAATACTTTCTTGACCTCTCAAGTTCAGAATTATTTGATGTTTTGGACCAAAATAAAGGACTCTTCTTCACATGGAGAAGAAGACTCTGGCTGTTAGAGGGAAGAATTGATGATGTTGAAAAAGACACTCATCAGCATATGGATCATGCTATCCATGGTCACAAAGCACGTATGACCAACCTGCAAGCAGAAAAAGAACCGGTTATATCCAAACCAAATGAAGTTTTTGATGAAGAAGGTAACCCTGTTGAAGAACCAATCGACACTATTGATGTCGATGCCCTGGACATAGAAGATGTCACTCAGGACATACCTTCTAAGGGAACATAACAGGTGCAATAGGACGAACAGGGCAGTGAGTAAGCCGAGGATAGATAGGAAGCAGCTGGGGAACAGGTAGAGAAGAAGAAGAGGGATGAAGATGAGAAAAAGCGAAAAGAGGAAGAGGAGAAAAGAAAAGATGAGAGGAAAAAGAAAGAAGAAGAGGATAATGAAGAAAAGAAGAAGAAGGAAGAAGAAAAGAAGAAGAGGGAAGAGGAAGATAAAGAAAAGGAAAAGCGGAAGGAAGAAGAAAAGAAGAAGAAGGAAGAGGAAGAGAAAGAAGAAGAGAAGAGGAAGGAAGCTGAGAGGAAAAAGAAAGAAGAAGAAGATAAGGAAAAAGAAAAGAAGAAGGAAGTAGAGAAAAAGAAGAAGGAAGAAGAAGACAAGGCAATGGAAAAAAGCAAAGCAGACAAGGCAGCGGAAGCGGTGAAGAGCACACAGATGGAGACTCCGAAGGCAACCAGGAGTCAAGCCAAACTGACTGATATCACCAGTCCTATTGATCTCTAGTCTGCAAGTGAATCAGAGCTAATGCAGAGCACCAAGGTTGCTCAAGAGTGCCTTGAAATCATTCGAAGGAAAAAGGAGCAAGATATAATTCAAGCGGCTGTAGACACCCTTACTGGTTTGATCCCCAGTACCAATCTTCCCAACACTAAATCATCACTAGCACAACTTAAGCTACTATGTACTGTAGTGGATGATCAGGTGCAGAGCCTTGAAGAAGCATATGAGGCAAATGTCAAGAAAGAGCATCAAAAGGCTCTTAACATTGCTTTGGTGAAGAAGTTGACTGAACTCTGATCTGAACTGCTGAAAGACCAAAAGGATATAAGGGATGCTTTGGATGAGGGAAATCTGCTACTAAGCAAAATCTGTCAACCCCATCTATTCTATGATGATGTGCTAGCCCAGAAGCAAAAGTTTCAAATAGACTTACAGTCTTACTTAAGCACATTTAAGCCACCTTATGATTCCTTTGCAACTTATGGGCAAACCGTTCTTCGGTTTCAGATCCAGTCAGCCAAAATGGAGCAAGAGATCAGTACACGGTCTAGAGATTTGCAAGAGCTACAATTGGTTTTACTTCCATGTCTGCAAATTCTCTAGAAGTGTTATTTGAACCTGGATGCCTTGACAGTTACACAGGAGATGAGCATAGTTGATGCCATGGAAGAACAGGTATCCCAGATGCAAATAGAGAAAGAAGTGGCCACCTCCCTACTTGAGTCCTGGTCTCTATCAATGAAACAATTTTTGTAGGACTATAAATCGGTTTTTGACAAGTATTATTCCTTGTTGTCATAAAATTTTCTTATTTTAATATCAAATGGAAACAGGGTTGTTCAGCGGTACTTTGTCATTGTTGGCAAAGGGGGAGAAGTACTATATCTATTTTGGAGAAGAATAGGGAGAAGTATCTGGCTTTAAAATTTTGATATATGCTTTGATACATGCTTTATGCTCTGATATCTCAATGTTTATGCTCTGTATGCAAAATTGCTATACATTGTATTGATTAAAGGATAGTGTATATGCTTAGGGGGAGCAATTTTGTTAATGGTATGTTTTTGTTGTAAAAGACTTAGATGTCAAAATTTTATTTTCCTAAGTGTTGCCATCAATGCCAAAGGGGAGATTGTTGGCATTTTTGATGTTTATGTTGTGATTGTCATTGATGGACACACACTTGCATTAAGATCCCCTTTATATGTATGAGATAGAGCTCAAACGGTATCTGTTCCAACCGGTATGTTGTATTCTAGTCTTTAGACAATTGGTGATTTTGCAGAATGTGTTTCCCGATCTGAAGCAGCATGTCGACCCCAAGCAGTTCATAGATCTCAAGCAGTACGATGGAGAAAAGTAGCATAACACATTCTTACCAGTCTTCATTTTTGTCAAACCGGCAACTGGTATTTTGTATGAATTGGTAATACTCTGTGATGAGTTACCAACCAGCATTTTGTGATGAGTTACTAATCCACCGATTGTTTGACGGTGCCGACACACTGACGGTGATTTTTGTGTCGTGTTACTGAGTATGTCTAGATTCATTGAACCTAGGAAATTGTAATGTAATCCTATTGGACTGACATGAAATGAGATTCCTTTAAAAGGACATCATGTCTAGGGTTTTAGGTTGTTGCAGAAAAGGGTTTATGTTGTGACTAGGGTTTAAGGTGGTTGATAAGTTGTTGTAAGAGCAATCTTATCTGAGAAGATCAAGTTGTAACTAAGTGAGAGATAGAGAAGACTGAAGTAATGTTGGAATGCATTAACTGTGAGATATACTGGATCTAACCAAGCAATATGTGCGATTAGATAGATCAAACACTTGTTGATTACTCACATCCTTGACAAGTTTATAGCCCTTAACCGGGTAGGCCCAAAAGCCTTTTGTAAAATCCTCTAACAAGGTGGTTCACCTCTATGAGTCTAAAATCGTCTAGAAAGGTAGTCTTTAATCGGACTTATCAACTAACAGAGATTGAGATTCCTAACATGATCTGTTCTAGTGAAGAACATTGTAAGACCTTAACCGGTCTGGTTTCTATTCTGTAGATAGTGACTTGTGAGTTCCATCTCACTGTGGTTTTTTCAATTTGGGTTTCCACGTCAAATATCTTATGTTATGGTTTTATTGCTTTTGTGGGTGAATGCTTTATTTGCATTTTGATTTGCATGTGTGATAATCGGTCTGTCTGTTAAAATGTTTTACCAGTTTATCTTCAGACTGTTTAAGTGTTTTAGATAAGAGATTTTTGGCATACTAATTCACCCCCCCCTCTTAGTATTCATCAGCCTAATTATTTCAAGCTTGCCTATGTTGATGGTACAGTTCTTCCCCTTTCTTGTAATGGACAAGATCTTAAGCTCTATAAGTTATAAAGTAGGGGTCCCCTGCATGTTTTTTAGGTTAGTTTTTTTTTTTAGTTGTGTTGGTTTTGGTGTGTTTGTTTTATTAGTCTTGCTCTTATTTTTCGTCTTTTGTGAGAAACCAGAGATTCAAAATTCCTCCCTAGTCCTTTACAATCTTGGTTCCAGTCAGAGCCGATGTTATCCTCCTCATTTTCATGAGCATTTTGTTCTCACATCATCAAAATAAGGAGTGTTCATTTAGTCTGGTCTTGTGTAAGTCTAAGTTTTTGTCTTGTTGAAGTTTTTCTTGAACTCGAACCTATCGGTTGAACCTCTTCTAAGTTCAAAGTTCAAAGTTCAAGTGGAGTATGTTGTATCGCGGCTTAGCTTTTAAATAGTTAAAGGTCTTTGTAACAATTATCTTTGAACTTGAACTATTGAACTTTTTCAAAGTTCAATGTTCAAAGTTCACAGTTCAAAGTTTCGAAAGTCGAGTCATGTTTGAGTCCTGTTCTTGTGATATGTGAGCCGTGGCATTTTGGTGTCTTTGTCTTGGTTTGTCCTTTTCTGTTCTTTTGAACTTGAACTTTTGAACCACTTTTTGGAGAGCTCAAATTTCAAAATTCAAGGTTCGATGGATCAATGGATTTGGATATGAAGAAGCACCGTATCAACATCAATCATATAAGGAATATTCTAGATTTAAAAGGTGAACCTCATGGGAATGAGTTGCAATGAGAAACCATACTTGAGAATAATCATTTAAAACAAAAGGTATGAAGGGAAAAGACTTGTAATTAATAAATTGTCAGAATTAAATCTTTTTGGAGTAATTTGGCAGTGATAAGTATGCAATTACAAATCATAGCAAATTGTGTGATAGATTTTAAGCATGCCCTCAAGATTTGTTTTGTTTTTAAAAAATAATTACTTTCCTTTGCCAGCATCCAAGTCAGCGTCTGAGCCACACACACACACACACACACATATATGTATGTATATATATATGTATATGTATATGTATGTATATGTATGTACATTTATATACATATACATATACATATACATATACATATACATATACATATACATATACATATACATATACATATACATATACATATACACACACACACACATATATATATATATATATATATATATATATATATATATATATATATATATATATATATATAATCTATTCAGATTAGTTTGGCAGTGATAAGTATGCAGTTACAAATCATAGCAAATCGTGTGACTGATTATTAAGCCTGCCCTCAAGATTTGTTTTGTTTTTAAAAAATAATTACTTTCCTTCTTCATTTTCCCAATTTGGTAAGTATAGGATTTTCTTAGGCGATATTTTTTGTTCTTAACCCTTTGAATTCAGAGCTCTACATGAAAGGTGAGTTAAAAATCTTCCTCCCATTCCTGTGATTTCATATTTGAAAGCCTTATTTGGTAGTTCAATTGGTTCAGTCTATCTCCCCTGTTGTGCTTTTTTTGTTTATTAATCCAAAATGAGACCAAAATTGCATAAGATAGACCAAAGGTCATGGTTAGTTTGTTCCCTGCTTGAGTCAGGGGATACTTTTCTGTCGTCAGTAGATTTAGATGAATTTCATGAAAGGGCATGAAATTGTTCTAGTTCTCCCTTAATGTAGAAGATTTTAGATAGTGGGTTAGTAGAAGTGGCGGCTTTCCCTCCAACAGTGTCATGTCTTGAGCTAGTTTTGGAGTGCATGAATAGATATGACCTTGTTTAGAGATGTATAAAAGGTGCAGATGGTGAGGTTCTACTCAAGATTAGTTGGGAGGTCATTATCATTGTAATGAAAATTCCTAAGAAAGAGCAGTATGAGGATTGGATAGTGTGTAAGTCTCCCGGGCTCTTCTCTGAGAAGAAATCATTCTATAGAAGTGTCATTTCTAGAAATTGGTTGTTAAATTTTAAAGGGGAAGGTTCTCGACTGCCGAGTCCATTAACCTGAGAACACTTAATCAGAGAGGTAAAGGATATAGTCATCATGTTACATAGAGTAAGGGAGAACCAAATTTATTTCTATTGGTAAGATTGGATGTACTTCTTCATTCAGGTAATCCTTGGTGATTACAAATATTTTGATTGGGCATAATTGATCACAGACAGGCTACATGAGGGTTTGAGTTGCTTTGGTAATAAGAACTTCTATATGTATTCATACCTCTTGTATTTCTTGGCATCTGTTAGGCTGTGGTTTGGTTTACATCATGAAACATGGATTGATGGTATGAAAATATATTTATATCACCCATATCTACATCAACATAGGTCTTGTGAAAGTTATCGCAAGTTGCATGATATATTTGTAGGTAGAATGGTGTTTGAACTAAGGTGGAATATTCATAAAAGGTTGTCAGATGAATCCATGCAATTGATAAGCACTTCTGGCAGCTACTTCATACAATTTCCCAGGTTCACTTACCTAAGGGTAGGATGTTTTGAAGGAGAATCTTATAAGATGCCTAGGTATGCATTCGACAAGAAAATTCTGATGGAAATATGCATGCAACTAGCCTACATTGATATGAAGTACAGAGCTAAACATTATTTAGGTGTTCTATTTCTTATTGAATTGACATATTTCATCTGTAATAGTGTCTTTGATGCTCTAAATTTAGAATTAGAGTTTAAGAAGTTGAATTTCCAATTGTATGGACCTTGAGTTAATTTTGATGCCAAGGGATTTGCTATTGCACATCTAACATTGAGAAAGGATTTCACTCATTTTCCAAATATGGAGGACTTCTAGGCTGACTATTGTGATGAATTTGAAGTCAGGAAGAGGGCACATCAAAGGTTCACCTTACAACAGGTTAGAGTTTATGACGTAAAATGAATGTTACTAATCTTGAAGATGATGATAGTGAATTGACTGTTCCTCAATTTATAGATAGTAGATAGAAAGGAGTGATTCTAGAAGTGGTTTGGGATTGTAGGATTTTGCCAAGATCAAGGGCACAATGAAAAGCATAAAAGAGACAATAGAATGACAAGAACAAACTATATTCTCATCAATATGCAAAATGATCAACTGGATTAACCAATACAATGAATAGAGGCCTGCTTATATAGGCAAGGCCATATGGATGTATGAGCACACAAATATGACATGTGGCTCAATGAGAAACAAGGGTAGGTAAGAAATACTAAGGGTAGGTAGGAGAAATAATATAATATTCCACAAGAGGTGGATGACCCACCGAATGTGGAGTGTAACAACAAAATAAGGCCACAGAAGGTGGAATTTCTCTACAAGCTCTATCCCTAAGTGCACACTTCCCTAAGTGTCTCAAATCCAAACTACGAAGAGATGCATTATCCTAAGTTAACTTAAGTAAGTGTAATAATATCCAAAATGAATATTTATTTACACCAACACCCCCCCTTAAGTGCAACTTAGGGGAGTGAAGACTCAAGTCAACAATGCAAGATGGGTCCCGGCTACTAGGCCATGATAGGTACCCATGTACAATATGCAAATCCAAGCAAAACTATGCAATGCAATCTCTCACAAATGGAGAAAGGGAGAAAACCCAGTGGGAAAAAACTCCCCCCCAAAAGAGAGATGAATGTACAAAAGACTCTCAAAGAAGAAGGACAAAACCTCAAAGAGGAAAAAGTCCCCCCCATAAGAGAGGAAGGAGAAGTCAGCTGACCCCCCCTAATGACACATCCCGCACCCCCAAGAGAGCTCACAACTGCTAGAACTTACTCTCGGTGAAAGGTTTGGTGAATATGTCAGCAACCTGCTCTACTGTAGGACAATACTGCAAATCAATGACCTACTCCTGGATGAGCTCTCAGATATAGTGCATATGAATATCGATGTGTTTGGTCCGCTGGTGCTGGACCGAGTTCTTCGAGATCGCAATGGCACTCTGATTGTCACAATGTAGAACTGTCGGCCGTGGAGTGGTGAAGCCAAACTCTGTGAGAATCTGCTGGAGTCAAATGATCTCAGTCACTACGTTAACAACGCCTCGATACTCAGCCTCAGTCGAAGAGAGAGCAATAGCATGTTGCTTCTTGCTCTGCCAACAAATGGGGCTTGAACCAAGGTGAAAACTGTAACCAGAAGTAGACTTACAATCAAATAGATCACCAGCCCAATCAGAGTTTGTGTAACCAACCAAGCGAAGTCCTGTGCCTGCTGCATAGTGAATCCCATAGTGATGTGTACCCTAGATGTAATGAAGGATGCGTTTGGTGGCTTTCCAATGAAGCTCATGTGGAGCCTGCATGAAGCGGGAAACCATGCCAACTACAAATGAAATATCAGGGTGTGTATGAGTCAAGTAGATGAGACTACCCACAAGCTGACGATACAAAGTGGCATCAACTGGTGGAGAAGAACACTGAGCCTCAAGCTTGACTCCTGAAAGAAAGGGAGTAGGGGTAGGCTTACAATCAGCCATATGAAAGCATGCAAGTAGATCAAGAGCATACTTGGGCTACGATAGTGTGATCCTGGAAGGTGACTGTGAAATCTCTATCTCGAGAAAGTAGTGCAAAAGACCCAAGTCAGTCATAGCAAATCTGTCATGCAAAGCAGATTTGACCCTACTAATGATGGATAAAGTACTCCCTGTAATGATCAAGTCATCAACATAGAGCACAAGTATCAAGTGAGAGTCATCCTATCACAAAATGTAGACATTCAGATCAGAATGACACCTGGTGAACCCTACAGAGAGAAGAAAGGAATCCATCTTGGCATACCAAGCCCTGGGGGCCTGCTTAAGGCCATAGAGAGATTTCCTTAGTCTGCAAACCAAGGAAGTACCCTGGATGAAACCCTATGGCTGCTCCATATAAATCTCCTCATCAAGATCACCATGAAGAAAAGCACTCTTCATATCCATCTGATGTACAACCCAACCATGAGCTGCAACAATAACAAGTGTCAAACGAATGGAGTTCATCTTGGCTATGGGGGCAAAGGTCTTAGTATAGTCAACACCTACAACCTGCGAGAAACCTTTTGCAACAAACCGAGCCTTATACTTATCTACACTACCATCTGCTGCAAACTTGGTCCGATAGATCCACTTACATCGAACCATCTTTCTCCCCTTAGGGAGATGGACTAAATCCCATGTGTTGTTCCTCATCAAGGAACTATACTCTTCCTCCATAGCTTGGTCCCACTCAGGAACCCTTGATGCTTCCCTAAATGTGTGTGGATTGAAAGCAGTAGCAATGAATGCATGTGGAAGATCCTGATGTTATGATTGAGTTCTCTGTGTATCTGAAGGGTCCCCAACAAGAGAACCTGCAGACTCAAGTGTTTGTCGAGCCCAACGAGGTCTAGGTGGAGGTGGAGAATGAGGCTCCTCAATTACAAG
The DNA here is from genome assembly GCF_030272615.1 of Cryptomeria japonica. Lineage (NCBI taxonomy): Eukaryota > Viridiplantae > Streptophyta > Pinopsida > Cupressales > Cupressaceae > Cryptomeria > Cryptomeria japonica. The sequence goes on along the minus strand of NC_081406.1, from coordinate 39,027,982 downwards.
TGGACCCTGCGGAGGTGTAACCCTGCGAGTCGGAGTTGAGGGAGTCTCATCATCAGAATCACTAACATCACTATCCACAATGGAGGAAGGTGGATGAGGTAGAGAGGCTAAGCTAGGGGAGCTTTCCTCAAAGTGAACACTCCTCTCAATGAATACCTCATGTGTCTCTGGATCCATCAATCTGTATGCCTTAACACCCTCAGAATATCCAACAAATATGCAAGGTCGACTCCGAGGTTCCAATGCCTTGCGTTTCTATGGAGGTATGCGAGCCCATGCTGGACACCCAAAGACTCTGAAATGTCGCACAATCGGTTTCCTACCAGCCCAAACTTCAAAAGGAGTAATACCTTGCAAAGATTTGTGAGGAATCCGATTCTGGATGTGTGTGGCACAACTGATAGCCTCTGCCCAAAAGGTGAGATCAAGAGAACGTGCATGTGTCATATAGCTAGCCATTTCTTTGAGAGTTCTATTCTTGCGTTCTGAAACCCCGTTGTGATGTGGAGTGTATGCAACAGAATGCTGAAGATCAATCCCCTCAAATGTACAAAAATCCTCAAGTCTCTTGTTCACATATTCCCTTCCATTATCTATGCGAAAAATCTTGACCACTTTCCCTGATTGCTTCTCGACACGAGCCTTGAAGTCTTCAAATCTATCAAACACTTCACTCTTATGAATGAGAAAGTAGACCCAAGTGAAGTGGGAGTAGTCATCAATGAAGGTAAGAACATAGCGGGCCTTACTGAATGAAGGTGCTGGAAATGGACCTGCTACATCACTATGAACAAGTTGAAGAACTTCCAAAGCTCTCCAAGTTTTCCCTTTATCAAACTTCTCTTCGGGATGCTTGCCCATGGAACAACCTGAACATACACCCTCTGAAAAATTGATTCGAGGTAGACCTGTGACCATGTCTTTAGTGCTTAGCTGCTGAAGATAGCGGTAGTTGAGGTGACCAAACCGCTCATGCCATAGCTTACTTTCCAAATTTGAATGAGTAAGCAAGGCCCTAGAAGGTGAACTTGGCACAAAGTGGGAGAATGAATAAAGCCATGAGTTGTCATTTACTTGTCCCACTGCTACCAAGGCATCATCATCAAGTTCCTTTACCACAACTGAATCTGGTGTAAACTCAACCTTTTTCTCATTCCCATAGTGAGTGATTTGGTAGATGGAGAGAAGGTTGGTAGACAAGTTAGGAACATAGAGAACATTCTCAAATGTTCCATCATCCATGTCAACTGAACCTTTCCCTTCAACCTCTACTTGTGTGTCATCACCTATGTAAATGTGAGGTACCTTGGATGGCTCCAATGAAGAAAACTGCTCCTTTGTAGAACCCATGTGATATGAGGCACCCGAGTCAAGTATCCATTGCCGTGAAGAACCTGTTGTAGCCACAAATGCTTGCCCTTTTCCCTTAGACTGTGAGGAAGAGGAAGGAGTTGAATCCTTCTTTGTGTAGGTGGATGGCAAGTTGATGTTGTCTTTCTTGAGAAGATTGGTTAACTCATCACCTTGCTTTGCATGCCATCGATGCTCATCATGACCATACTTTTTGCAATATGCACAAGTTGGTTTATCCTTCTTAGGTGGTGTCCCCTTCTTGGAAGAGGATGAAAAATCGCCTTGTGATGGAGAGGATGATTGTCCTTTTTCCTGGTGTGGCTTAGACTGGGATTGCTTCTTCTTCTTGTTGGAATCTTTGCCTTGACTTCCTTGATTTCCTTGATTTGCTACCAAAGCCTTGGACTTTGAAGACTTGAGAAACCCCATGTTCAACAAGTTAGATTGTTCCAATATCAACATTTCTGTGAAAGCATCAAATGAAGGCATAACATAAGAACTCCCCACTATCAAACGATGAGTTTGGAAGCTAGATACAAATGCTGCATATTCTGGTGCAAGCTTGTCCAATAAGTTGAATATCAATTGAGCATCCTTTTTGTCAATTCCACAATCCTTTAGCTTTGCTCTTAGCTCATTTGCTTTGGTGACATAATCTTGGATTGTATCAAAACTCTTGGGATCTAAGTTGGTGAGCTCATTGTCAATTTGATAGCCTCTGATTTCATCAACTTGTCCATACAATTTCTGAAATATATCCCAAGCCTCTTTAATTGTTTTACACTTCTCAATGTGAAAAATGAGGTCATCTGATACATACTTGCATAAAGTTCCAAGAGCCATGCAATTCTTTGTGAGCCATTCTAATTGAGAAATTGGATCAACCCTAGGATCAGGTGGTGCTATTATTGTTCCATCTATGTAGTGTGTGAGACTTTTTTCCATTAGTTTACTCCATACTTTAATTTTCCATGATGCATAATTATGTGGAGTTAATGGTGGAAAATTATTAGGACTCATTGCAACAAGAATGGAAAGAGCACAAAGAGAGGCACAATCACACAAGACACCCCCCCAAATTCCCTGAATCAAAGAACCCCCCCCAAATGTGATGATTTGGCACTTTATAAGTAGTGCGTATACAGTGGGCCACTTGCAAAAAATGGCAAAGTGGACTTCTGATTTACAATTTTACAACTACCTCAATAAGGCCAAAAGAGTCTCAAACTGATAATGCAAGAGATCTAACTAAGATCCAAGCAATTTACAAGTACCTAATAGGCCAAATAAGACCAATATCTGAAAGTACAATTTTCACTCAAAATCTCTAAAATTTGATCATAGATTCTGAAAGTAGACAAAAAAATAAGCACTTTCAAAAAAAACGGCACCTGAAAAGGAGGTCGTATGAGCTCAAACGAGGCCTTTGAAGTTGCAGAATTGAGGATTGGACAGGTACAGCTCAGAGAATCCAAAAATTCTAAAAAACCTGTGCACCAAAATTAGAAAATAACTACACCACTACGAAGATCACAAAATTTTAGCCCATTTCAAAAAAAATTGCACCAAAAAAGGAGCAAAAATGAGCAAGATATGGCCTTCCAAAGTTGGACTGCAAAACTGAAAAGCCCAATGGAGAGGGGTCAAATTTTTTTCAAAAAGTGCTAATGTGGTGCTGATGTCAGCAAGTCACTATGTTAAATTTGATGGCTGTATGACCGTCATGAAAACTTCGCCTCCCTGCTGATTGGGTGCCTTACTGTACGGACTGTTGAGTATGCATGTGACTGTGCAGACCGTACGGATGACGTGGCACTGTATGGATGGCTGCGTGGCTCTATGACGTGGCACAGTATGAATTGTACGGATATGATGTGGTGGGCAGATGACTGTTTTCCTGTGGGCCAGTGGCCGCCTGCCATGTGGCGGACGCGGTTACCGCCTGGGTTACGTGGTTGCCGACGGAGAAGGTGCTACCGGAGACGGGAGATCCCGGTGGGCTGGGAGCCGAGGAACGGCGGCGGTGGATCTCAGCATGGCGGCAACGGTCAGTGGGAGCTATGGCCAGGAAGCGGGGGAGGCGCCGGGAGCTGCCAGAGCCGGCGGGTGGGGGAGGTGCCGGGAACCTGCGGGCGCCGACGATGTGTTCGGAGCGGGCGGTGTCAGATCTCGGCGCGGGCGGACCTGCACGGCGACGGCGCGGTGTTGTACAACTCTGCGACCTGCGGGCATAAAAGGTACAGGGGGGTCTGCGGACCCCCAAAAAACTCTTTTTTTATTATTTTTTTTTTTGAAATTTTTCGAAATTTTTTGAAAAATAATTTTTTTTTTTAAAACAAATTTTTTTTTTGAAATCTGTATGACATTAGCCAAAATGGGGAAAAAAAAATTTCTCACCAAAATAGGTCGACTTTATAGTTGAAATTTATGGAAATGGCCTCTCGGATTCAATGGTGATGTCCAAATCGCTGTATGACGCCCCCAAAAAATGAAGATCCCCAAATCCCAAAATAGAAGCCTTCCACAATGTCTCCAAAAACCGATCAATGAAGCCCCAATAGCTCTGATACCATGTAGGATTTTGCCAAGATCAAGGGCACAATGAAAAGCATAAAAGAGACAATAGAATGACAAGAACAAACTGTATTCTCATCAATATGCAAAATGATCAACTGGATTAACCAATACAATGAATAGAGGCCTACTTATATAAGCAAGGCCATATGGATGTATGAGCACACAAATATGACATGTGGCTCAATGAGAAACAAGGGTAGGTAAGAAATACTAAGGGTAGGTAGGAGAAATAATATAATATTCCACAAGAGGTGGATGACCCACCGAATGTGGAGTGTAATAGCAAAATAAGAACACAAAAGGTGGAATTTCTCCTACAAGCTCTATCCCTAAGTGTCTCAAATCCAAACTACGAAGAGATGCATTATCCTAAGTTAACTTAAGTAAGTGTAATAATATCCAAAATGAATATTTATTTACACCAACAGGGATAAAGATGAGGAGGATCATATTCAAGCAAGAACATTTCCAGTCATTAGAAGGACTGAAAAGGGGTTAAGAGGATGAAGAATGGGGAGAATTTGAAGAAAAATCTCAACTTCACCCACTGAGGTTCTAGTAGCTAACTCTCTTGTCACACCTTGTGTTGTAGGTTCCTCCAAAATATAGGTCAAGACTGAATAGACAGCAAGGCCAGTGAGGGTCAAGAAGGAATTGACTCCTACAAGGATCACTCTGTCTAAAACCAGAAACAAAGTAAACCAACCATCTATATATTAAGTAGTAGTTGATTTGGATGCCCCTCCTGACATGGACAACACTCCATCCCATCCATACTCAAAGGTGCAGAACATTGATAATGTAAGTGATAATCAGTAGGTGGGTGATGTGACAAATACTGCTACCACATTGGTAGTGAAGAAGGGAAAGGCTGTCGAATCTGGTCTTGATAAAGCTCTTGTGCATGCTAGACCTCTATGGTTAGAGAACACTCTAAGTAGTAAGAAAAGGAACTGTAGACACCTAAAAATGGTCAATGCTTGCGGAATCATACTTTAACATTTGCGCATTGCCTTATTTTAGGGTTTTTGCATCGCATTAACATTCCTCCTATGTCATGCACTTGGTCTTTATCATTTGCGAGCATCGAGTCCTTCTTCTTCATCTGTCTCGCTTTCGAATTTGGTCTTGTTGACAACAATCTTCAGTCATGATTTTGGTCGATCTTTGTCCTTGTCAATCTTGTCATATTGCGATCGATTCGTCATCGATCCTTGTCCTTTTCAATCATGTCAATTTGGTCAATTTGTCATTGATTTTTGTCAACCAATCTCAATCAAATCATTTATCAACACTGGTCATTTATCAATTCAAAATCATGATCGAATCAATATCAACTATCCTTTGTCAAGACCTAATTGTCGTCCTTGCATTTCTAATTCATCTTCCAAGGTTTTATGATTTATTTATTTAATCTTGTTTGGCATTTTCCCTCTAGGTTAAATAATTTATTTATTTATCCTAGGTCTTCTTGTCACAATCAAATGTTTATCTAATTGGCTAATTAATTCCTCCTATTTTTGTAAATTAATTAATGAATGAGAAATTATTAATTAATTTACCTAATTTGCATCAATTTCCTAATTTCCACCTATTTTCTAATTTGTCAAATTTAATTTCCACCTAATTAACTTGTCTCTAGTTCTCCCTATTTTTGTGCTTCGGTGGAAGCATGACTTTCTCATGCGTCATACTCTTGACATAGCAAATGTCATAAGATTCTAGTTCTCTAACCATTGCATTGGCAATATGTCATAATTCATGACATAGAAGGTGTCATAACCTTCTACTTTCCACTCATTTGTCCCATTTTGAAATCAATTGCTTCTAATATCCATTTCATGCTAATTTGATCTTTTTCTCCAATTTCTCTATAAATTGGATGAATTTCTTCAATCAAATCCCCTAATCAGATTATCGAATTTCTAAACAATCACATTTCGAGTACTCTTGATCAATAATCTTGTCTACTTGCTTTCAATTATGTGTGTGCACTTGTAGGTGAGATCCACAACAAAAATTATTTGGAGAGGAAAGAAGAACAATGGAGTCGCATGAAGGAAGCATTCAGATTTGCATATGGTTTGCATATTATTTACTTTTGAATGTTTTATCTTTATGTCTTTATTGGATGTAATTAGGATAGATCATTGCAATGAGCTTTCGTGATTGAGCTAATGATTAGTCTTTTGATTTGTTTGTGATGATTTCTGAATTCCTATGCTACATTAATTGGTGAACCCGACGTGAACACTAACCATCTAACCCCTTAACTGTGTTTTTGAGTGCTTTTGAGTTGATTTGCAGGCCAAAAAACCCAAAAATAGGGCAGTGTAGGACTTTCTGGGGACTTCTGCGCCTGTGTGAGACAACCTGCACCTATGTCAAGCAACTTGCGCCTATGTTGAAGACATTCTGCGCCTGTGAAAAGACCAGAACAGAGGTAAAAATGCAGTGTTTTACTTGAAAATTGTCTTGTTTTTGCATTCTATTTTCTGTGTTTTGGTTTTTGGTACTAATTATCTATGCAACATCTTGGCGTACGCATGTCAAAGGCAACAAATTAAACTACTAACATGTTTTATGCAGAATCGAAAGTCAAAGAATAAATATCTCAAACTTCTAACTTGGGTTTTGCAGGTTGCCTTGGAGAAACAACTAAACTTGGTGTTTGTTATTAATGTTTTAGGCACCTAGTGATTTCTAAATAGGTTGGAATGAATATGTTTTTGCTTTGATTGTTGAGTGTGACATTGGAGTAGGAGAGTATTCTCTCATCCTTCTTAGGGTGATCAGAAATCCAAATCTTCGATACCATGCTCGTGTCTTTGATTGTTTGTCACCTTTAGAGGGCCTGCCTTCCCGACCACTTTGTTTTTGCAAGCAAGTGATAATCGTGAGAAGGGAACGACCCAAAGTGAGTACGGCTAGAATACCTTGGCATTCTAACTCACTATAAAAAAATACCCGATGAGCGAAAGCTTTGAAGGAAGGGTTACATGGGAATTGCAGTTACTTGGGAAGAGATGACCCTTTGACTTTTTCTCATATCAACATCTAAGTAGGATCTCATGGTCTAAATCATGCTTGCACGACTACATTTGTTTGGTATCTTGATGGGCTTAATGTCTCAATCATGCTTGCGTGACATCAAGGAGTAACGCTTAACAGAAATCCTAACTAAACACCTTGTTTTTAGAGGCCAAAAACCCTTCTAGTTGCTTGAGAAGGACAAGTTCGGATACTTGGAAGAGATACTAAGTTCGCCATGGGGAGATTTCCATGGGGACTAATGCTTGGCTGCCCTGAGAAGTGAGTGCCATGGAGGGGAGCCCGTGGGGTCAAGCATCTATGTATTCTCCTTGAATCCCATAACAAGTCTACCTCTCAAGTACCTAATGTCCTTGCCTACCATAAGAAATATGGGAATGAGCATGATTGTCTGGAGTCTATGTTAAAATATCTTGTCTTCTTTACTTGTCAAAAGTTGAATTGCATCTCATTTCAAAAACAAGACAAATTGATTCAAAACAAGGTTAAACACAAGAGCATTTCATCCAACAAAGTTCAAAGAACACCTTCAAACATGGTTGTCAAACATTTTTCAAAATCTTGTCTTAACATTCATGTCACTTACATTTAGGTTCATTCTATGTTGCATTTTGCAAAGTTCATTGTCAAGTACCAAGGTTAGGTTTCACCTAGGTCATACTCCTTTGCATATCAATAAGGGCCATCCATTTGCATGTGTCCTCTTGCATTAAAGTCATATCATTGTCATATATTCATATTTGCATACCCTAGGTCTCTTCATTAAGTTTAGGTCATTATCATATCATATTAGGGTTATTTGCATAGTAATTGTCCCTTTGCATATAGTGTCAAAACTAGGTTTTGTCATACTTGAGTAATTGCAAATCTTTGATAAACCCTAAGTCATTGTTAAGAAGTCTAGACCTTGTCAAACCTTTTCTTTTTATGTCATTATTGTCATTTGGTTAAACCTAGCTTAGTATCCAAGCATATAGGGGAGACTTTGTCATTTGTCCTTTTTTCACTTGGTCCTTTTGTCCTTTTGAGGTCTAGACAACATTTCAATTTCCTAAGGGTCTCATTTTTAGATTTGCATTCCAAAAAGTTTGGCAAAATCTTGAAAAACAACCAAAAACATAGGTTGCATTCTTGCCATAGATTGCATTTTCATCTATTTAGTTTGCATTTAGTTGCATATCATACATTATCCTTGAAAAATTCTAAAAATATTGCATTTGCATAGTGACATGTCTATTGAAACAAGGTTCCAAGCACCAATGATGCAACAAAGTTTGACATATCAACCGACAATGCAATCACAATTCTATCCAACCCAACAACAAAGCAACATTGATCAGACTTTTTATGATGAAACAAATCTCCAAATACAAAAACTAGAGGAGAAGTTAGCTCAAGAAAATGAGATATTGGAACAAAAAGTGAAAAACGTTGCGAAGAATAGATCACAAATGTCCAAAATGTTTCAAAAATTTCCAGGTCGAAATCCAAATATTGAGCCAATTGATGTAAGATCTCTTCTTGAACGATCAGACATACCAGCTCTCCTCTCCCAAATAGAGATGATGAAACAATTTCAAGAAAGGAGACAACATCAACAACAACATTATGTGCCTCCACAACAAGAACAAGAAGGTGTTCACTATCAATCAGATTTTCAACCATCACAACCAATGGTTCAAGCAATTGTCCAACATATGCAACCAACACAACCAATGGTCCAATTTCAACAATATGTCCAACCAACTATACAATATCAACAAATGGTTCAACCAATGGTGGAATATCAATGTCAACAACAACAACCAAACATTCAAAAACAAAGGTTGCAACACACACCAACCCAAGTTTCAAACATGTTGGAACAATTGAACAAAGTCCAATATCAAAACATGACATCAAACCAAAAACAAGTTCAAATTCCAGATCCAATCATGTCAAAACCTCGAAAGAAAGGTGGCTTTATTGCAATGCTCTTAAGGAAATTACCAAGTGAGTTCCTTGAGGAAGATCAAGATAATACACTTATGTCTAGCAATGCCTCATCCCCTCGCAAACAAATTGACTCTCCAGTGGTATCTATCCCTACACCTTTAGAAGTTTGATAAGAACCTTCCATATTGTCCTCATCAAACAATACACCCAAGGATGCAATTATCCAAGAGCTATCCATAATTGATTGCCACGATAATCCAATTCATGATGCCCATCCTTGTCATGTTTCAGAAATACAAGACCCAATGCCACCATTGACTTTATTGCCATTATCTATTTTAGAGGACCCCATTCGAAGTCCCTCTTCCTCATGTTCAAGCATTAATTCCTTGTCAGAATCCATCACAAATGTTCAAAGTGCATTTCCTTCATGCCAAAACATTGATTCCTTGTCAGAATCCCCCATGCATATCCAAAGTCCAACCCCATGTCAAGAGGATAATTTAGAGCATGAAGAAACATGTCTTGAAATAGATGAAGATCAAGATCTTGAAACCTTATCATCCCATCCAATTGTTGACCAGGATCCCATTTCCCTAGACACTCACGATGATTCCCCTATTCTTGTCCATCCTATCCAAAGTCCTATTGACACTCCATTCCTTGAGCAAGATCAAGATATCCTAGTCCATCCAATCCCAAATGATCCCCTTCCATTTCTTGAAAAAAATGTCCTTTCAAATCCCATTGACATTCCAGATATCCCTTCCATCCTTTCCAGTGATCCCATTGAAAGTCAAGAGCAAAGTACCTTTAAAGAGGAATCCAATGATTTTCCTCCTTGTCAAGATCAAAGTATCCTTCCAAGTTCATTTCCAACACAACACCCTATCATTCCTTTAGATCCTCCACAAGATCCTTTTGTTCCTCCATCTCCTTGTCTTAATCTAGCATATCCATTCCAAGATCATATTTCTTGTGATGATCCCATTATTCCTCCCATTCCATCTCTTGAAGAGCCTGTCATTGAACCATGTCCACTACACAATCCTAGTCCCCCTCATGATCCTAATCCCCTTCATGATTCTAACATGTCAGTGCAAGATGTTCATGAACCCTTGACATGCATAATGGGTTCTTCCACTTTGGTCCAATCCGATCCACTTCAAGATCTCATTATTTCTCTCATATCATATCCACCTCATAATGGACTTGCGTCTTCTTCCCAAAGAAAAGAGTATCCTACAAGTCAAGATATTCATAAAGGCAAAGGAGTAGATCTCCATAAGAAAGAATCTCTCCATATCAATGAAGATCTTAAGGGTCATGTCTACACAATTCACACTCAAGGCGTTGGTATCCCTCCATCACAATCCAAACATATCCCTTCCCCATCATACCTTCCATCCATCTTAGGTCCTTATATCCCTTCATCCTCTATGCAAGGTCAGCAAAGGCACACATCTTGGAGAACCTTACATCCATCCCACATGCCTCCATATCATTGCCATCCACATCGACATTCATTCCCTCCTCCAAGCAATTTGGATGCCAAGTGTAAACGTCACAAGTCTAGCAATCCACATGTATTCAAGGATCAACATGTCCAATATAATTGACATGTCAAAACAAAGAACACCATGATCTATAAAGAAAAAGAAATATCCAAAAGGCCACAAAGGCCCACTGAGAAAAATAAAGCAAAGTTAAAATCTATATGGGTTCCTAAATCCCTTGTGCAAGCAATGCACTCCAAGGAACCACAAAAGCATGAAAAATCAAAAACCATGTGGATCCCTAAGCAGCTCCTTGAAGCACAAAAGCCTAAAGAAACATCCAACTTGGCATCCAAAGTTTCTATTCCTCCATCCAAACCGTCCAAGTCTATTCCTCCATCCGTTTTGGGCCCTCATGTCCCAAAATCCATAGCCTTTCTTCCATCCAAATCTCACAATCTGAGATCCATTTTTCCTCCATCAGTCCATCACCCCTCAAGGTGTGTGCCAATGTCGATCTTGCCTTCATTTCCATCCATTGAAGCCCAATTCTTCCAATACCCTATCCATTATCCAATTCATATTTTCCATCCTTCAATCCCTTTGATCCGATCCTTTGCATAAATTCTTGCCTCAGTTTCATCTCTTTTTCCATGTCCTTATCCTACCAACGTCTTTGAGCACACTTTTAAAGGTCATGGTCCATTTTTTTCAAGGCTACTATCCAAAAATAAAGATGCTTGAGTCCTTCTTCCATCTCCTATCATGTGTCCATCTTCTATTGAAAAAGTCAAAATACAAAAAAAATACAAAGTCAAAAAAAGTGAAAAAAAAAAAGAAGAAGTAAAGCAAAAATAATTCATCCACTAGTGAAAACCTGGCAAACAGGCACCTTGGGTAAGTACCGTGATGAAAACCTGGCAAACAGGCGTCATGCATAATCTATGAACTTCTTGCACACCACACTTGGGGGCAGGTTTCCTCCTTCATATCCTATTGTCCTTCATTATCCTATCATCCCTCATGTCCAGTTTCCCTTTCCACCTTTGATCTTGACAAGGCTAAGGATCTTCATGAGCATCATGTATCTTGTTTGCAGCTTTTAGTCTATCATAGCTTTTGGTCTTTATCCATTTCCTTATTATAACCTTTCATCCATATTCCCTAGCTTATTGCATCTTTCTGCCACTATCCCGTATCCTATCCCGACCTTTAGTCCATGTCCCTTATTCATTCTTGGTCTTGCTTATCCTATCCATATCTTATCACTATCCATACACTCATTTTCATTCCTTGATCTTGATCTGACATAAGGACGCAAAATTTAAACATGGTTTCAAAAACCTCTTGACATGTCCCTCATGCCATGTCACTGCTTTACATTGTCACATCTAGTCTCTTGTCCCATCACGCAATAGCCCTTGAAAATTGCATCCGTATTGTCTCCACGATAAAAGGCCTTTGTCTTCCCTCTATCCACCATCCTTTCAGCAAGCCTATTTATTCACCTGTCATATCCCTTGCCTTGCTAGACACTGGGGGCAAAATCTAAAAAACAATTTGAAAAATGTCCTGAAAAAATCTCAAAAACATTTAAAAATGTCCTGAAAAAAATAAAAAAAAATTGAAAAATGTCCTGAAATAATTCAAAAAAAAAATTGAAAAATATCTTGAAATAATCCAAAAAAAATCAAATAATGTCCTGAAAAAATCCCTAAAAATCAAATAATGTCCTGAAAAAATCCCTAAAAGTCAAATAAAGTCCTGAAAAAATGAACACAAAAAAATTGTAAAATCTCGAAAAGCAAAACAAAACATAAATAACCCCCCTGTGCATAGACAGCTCACTGAGCATACATCCAACGACAATCAATCAAACATTGTGCTTTCATGAAATCATGCGTAAACAGATGAACTTTTTTTTCAATCAAACCAGACATTCCAACTGATCACAATTGTCATATCAATCGAACGTTACCATCAATATCATTTGTCCTTGTCTCTACTATCATGGGTCTTATATAGGGTGTGGTATACTTGAAACTAGACTGTGTCCTGTCTTAGACGGGGTACCACATTCCCTGAAACCAAACAGCATGATCATCCTATCAACGCTTTCAACTTTTGACAATGAAGATCAAGATGTTTGTTTGATCTATTGGAATTTGTGCATCTTATCTTTTTATTGATTTATCTTTGGCTTCGGTCATGTTCCTATGTTGCTCGATGATGTCACTGAGTGATTTAGAGTGATTGGGATGGATCATGGTCTCTTTCTTTTTTGTTGTGATTGTTGTTTGTCTACGATGTGTCTATCTTTTGCAAAAAGGGTTGCGTTTCAGCTCTGGCCTTCAATGCCATGATGCTCTGCGTCCGCTTTGCTACGTTAAATAAAGGTTCTCACCTACTTATGTGCACTCATGAAAGCATGTTTTTCTTCATCTCTAACTATCCTCTGTCTAATTTCTTCTTACTAACATTTCTTCCGTCAGTCTTGGCAGTCCGTTCGATCCTATCGTCTCCTATCATTCTTATCGATCAATTGGCCTCTTTTCTGAATTTTTCCAGCCAATTCCTCGAGGGGGCATGCATATGTCATTATTATTGTCTAGGGCATTTTCATTAAGTTCTTTGAAATAACGCTTAGAATCGCATTGTCTCAAAGAGGGGCAATATGTAGACACCTAAAAATGGTCAATGCTTGCGGAATCATACTTTAACATTTGCGCATTGCCTTATTTTAGGGTTTTTGCGTCGCATTAACATTCCTCCTATGTCATGCACTTGGTCTTTATCATTTGCGAGCATCGAGTCCTTCTTCTTCATCTATCTCGCTTTCGAATTTGGTCTTGTTGACAACAATCTTCAGTCATGATTTTGGTCGATCTTTGTCCCTTTCAATCTTGTCATATTGCGATCGATTCGTCATCGATCCTTGTCCTTTTCAATCATGTCAATTTGGTCAATTTGTCATTGATTTTTGTCAACCAATCTCAATCAAATCATTTATCAACACTGGTCATTTATCAATTCAAAATCATGATGGAATCAATATCAACTATCCTTTGTCAAGACCTAATTGTCATCCTTGCATTTCTAATTCATCTTCCAAGGTTTTATGATTTATTTATTTAATCTTGTTTGGCATTTTCCCTCTAGGTTAAATAATTTATTTATTTATCCTAGGTCTTCTTGTCACAATCAAATGTTTATCTAATTGGCTAATTAATTCCTCCTATTTTTGTAAATTAATTAATGAATGAGAAATTATTAATTAATTTACCTAATTTGCATCAATTTCCTAATTTCCACCTATTTTCTAATTTGTCAAATTTAATTTCCACCTAATTAACTTGTCTCTAGTTCTCCCTATTTTTGTGCTTCGGTGGAAGCATGACTTTCTCATGCGTCATACTCTTGACATAGCAAGATGTCATAAGATTCTAGTTCTCTAACCATTGCATTGGCAATATGTCATAATTCATGACATAGAAGGTTTCATAACCTTCTTCTTTCCACTCATTTGTCCCATTTTGAAATCAATTGCTTCTAATATCCATTTCATGCTAATTTGATCTTTTTCTCCAATTTCTCTATAAATTGGATGAATTTCTTCAATCAAATCCCCTAATCAGATTATCGAATTTCTAATCAATCACATTTCGAGTACTCTTGATCAATAATCTTGTCTACTTGCTTTCAATTATGTGTGTGCACTTGTAGGTGAGATCCACAACAAAAACTATTTGGAGAGGAAAGAAGAACAATGGAGCCGCATGAAGGAAGCATTCAGATTTGCATATGGTTTGCATAGTATTTACTTTTGAATGTTTTATCTTTATGTCTTTATTGGATGTAATTAGGATAGATCATTGCAATGAGCTTTCGTGATTGAGCTAATGATTAGTCTTTTGATTTGTTTGTGATGATTTCCAAATTCCTATGCTATAGGAACATAGTCCCTACTTCAGTTCCATTGGAAGATATGGTAAGTAAATGTTAGACACAATGCACCACTGAGAGGGGGAGGTGGTGAATCAGTGGTTTTCAAACTTTTCCCTTTAGCTATCCTATTTGAGCATACTGATTGTTAGATCTAACTATGAATAGACTTATCAGTTAGTGATGAGACTAACTCAAATGCAAACACACACAAAGGGACATCACATGACACCAACATATACGAGGAAAAACTAAGATGGGAAAAACCTCGGTGAGCAATACTGCTGGAGTCTATTGCTCCAATCTAGCCTCACAATGAAAACTATTGTGATGTTTAGGGCACCAACCCAAGGAGCACCAACCCCTTACTTTATTGGCTACAAACCAAAGGAGCACCAACCCCTGTCTTTAGGGCACCTACCCAAGGAGCACCAACCCATGATTTTATGGGTTACAACCGAAAGGAGCTACAATCCCTGGATCGAGCTACAACTTAGTGTTCTTAATATAAACATCAAATACAAAAGTAGTTAATCTTGCAACCATTTCATATATCTTACTCTGCCAGTGAGATACCTTGTCTACTACACCAAGTCACTCTTCTGCTTCTCTCTTCCATTGCTTAACTGTCGGTACACCTCTCCTCTTCTTCTTCTCTACTAGATCTCCACCTTACTCTCTGCTCTTCACTGATATAACACTTTGCCGGTTCTCTTTCTACCTTCTCTGCAGCCTCCTTCACTTATGTTCTGCCGGTGTGAATATTACTGGTTCTTCTCTCCTAGCGGTTGAACGCTTCAACCAGGTTCTCCCTCACTCTCACTCATGTCTTAGATGCTTGTTGAGCACTTGGCTAATTTTCTCTCACATGCAGAAGTAATACACTTTCATAGTAGCCCAATATATTTCTTCTCTTCAGCACCCTAACTATGTCTTTGACTTTCATATTTATAGCTAGGTTTTCTCCCCAAAACCCAATTGAAAATCTAGGTGGTTAGGGTTTCCTCACCATTCTCGAGGAAAACCAAATCCAATCAGATCTTGCTCAATTTGATCTCCTTGGTATCCAACTATTCATCTCCATCATTATCATGTGTTCCATTACATGTTTTCCAAATATAGGAAACACAATCCTTTACCTCGACCTGCATCTATCAAACCATCATTAATGCCTCTGTTGTTTCCTTCTCAAGGTGTTCTTACAATCTGATCTTCTTACTTAGATCCAAGTACCAACAACTCCCTGATTTGTCTCTATTGTTCATTCTTCCTTGAGCAACACACCTCTGACCCGATACAAAAATCATGAGTTCCATATTCAATGTACACCTGTAGAGATACCTAACTCTACACGACACTTCACCAACCTCTGCAAGCTTGCCACCATGACTCCTTGTGGCATCCAGATCAACCCACTGTTAACTTGGCTCTTTGAGTCAGTCCAGATAGGATCACTGACAAACCACTTTACTGGTTCCTCTTTCCTACCGATTTATTAACCCTGTTGGTATCTCACATTCTATCAGTTACCTCCTCATGTCTTCCATTTTCTATACTGCCGGTGGAACACCTAAACCGGTCTTCAGACATGACACACCTAAGCATGCACATTCCCATCAAGTGGAAAATCTTCCGCATCTCCACCTTGTCCATATTACTGGTAAACATACATACTGGTAAGCACTCTTGATGACACAATTCATCAACCTTCACTAGACTCCTTCTTTAGTTAGGCCATTCTTCCTCTATCTACATTTGCTCAGTTATGCATTTTCCTTGATCAACTCTGACCATATCACAACTAGTTTGTCAAGATGTCAAACACATCACATTCCTTCTGTACTGACATTTCATCATGCCTTCTCTATCATTCCAATGCATAACCTTGTTCTCATACATTTGAGGCATTCCTTTTGTTTTCACTAGTGGATCCGATGTGAGCCTTCTAACATTTGCCTTTACCTCTTCTTCCTTATCTCACCAAACAACAAACTAAAATGCACACAATGCATAATAGGAGATAAGCTCCACTCACCGATGGAGTGACTCCTTGTCTTCTACATCCTGCAATGCACTTCATGTGACCTTCTTGTTTGTGTAGCATATCTTCAAACAGGCACATGTGATCCAATGATGGCACTTTCACTGCTAGTCATTGCTTCTCACGATGACTGTATCTTCATTAGGTGGGAGTCCTATTGTCTTGCTACATCACAACATACCTGTGATCTTCTCATTCAGTGTTGATGTGATTCAGGTAACATTCTGCCTCTTCATCATAAACAACCACTCAAACATCTTGCCCATCCAACTTGTACATTGGTCATGACATTTGTAGGCTAACAACCATTCACCTAGTTGATCTGACTTCTCCATGTCAACATATTACTTGCCAATTGACATCCTTTCCTGACTGGTGATCTGCAACACAAGGTGATATCAATGGTATCCCAACCTGTACTCCTCCTTGAAAGTGTTGGCCATACATCTCTCTGATGAATACTGAGAGGGGGGGGGGGTGAATTAGTATACCAAAAAATACTGTAAACAAACTCTTAAACAATTTAGCAGATAACCGGTACAATAACTTCACTAATAAACTGGTTAAGATAAATGCAAACCAAATAGCAAACAAAGCATTCACCCACAAGAGCACAATCACCATAACACAAGATATTTGACGTGGAAACCCAAATGGGGAAAGCCACGGTGAGAAAAAACTCACAAGTAACTATCTGCAGAATAGAAACCAGACCAGTTAAGGTCATACAATGTTCTTCACCAGAATAGATCCTGTTAGGAATCTAGATCTCTGTTCGAAGATAAGTCCTGTTAAAGACTACCTTGTTAGAGGATTTTAGATCCACAGTTGTGAACCACCTTGTTAGAGGATTTACAAAGGCTTTGCTGGGCCTACTCGGTAAAGGGTTTCAGACTTGTCAAAGATGTGAGTAATCAACAAGTGAGTGATCGAGCTAATAGCACAGTCTGCTTAATTAGATCCTTGATAGCTCATTGTTAATGCATTTCAACATTACTTTAGTCTTCAATATCTCCACACTCTAACTCTTCACATAGACTTAATCTTCTCTATAATGATCACACATAACCTCTTCTATTGCACTTCTCTGATACATCATACATGCAAACCCTAGACATGATGTCCTTATAAAGGAATTTGATTTAATGTCAGTCCAATATGATTAGAATACAAGTTCCTAGGTTTAGTGCATCTGGACACATTTGGTAACATGACACAAAATCATCGCCAAAGTGTCAGTGGATGATAACTCATCACACATTACAGAAATACCAGTTGGTAACTCATCACAAAGTAATACCGATTAACACAATATACCAATTACCGGTTGAAAAAAATGAAGACTGGTAAATCAAAGTGTTCTGATCAAAAGTTAACTACCGCTTGGGTCCTTCATACCGCTTGTGAACCTCGAACCACTTGGGGTCTTTATACCACTTGAGTTCTTAAGTCAATCTGTGATCGGTAAACATCTTCTACAAAATACCAATAGTCTAAAGACTATACATTACACAATACACAATACCAGTTGGAACAATTATCAGTTGAGCATAACTCATACATCAATAAAGTGTGTGTCCACCATAAAGAAAGTGTGTGTCCATCAATGACAATCAAAACGTCTTCAAAATACCAACAATCTCCCCCTTTGGCATTGATGGCAACACTTAGGAAAATTTTGACATCTAAGTGTTTTTACAACAACAAAAAAATGCCATAATCAAAATTACTCCCCCTAAGCATATACACTATCCCTTTTTGCAGAAATTACAATATACACTACTCCCCCAAAGTGGTAACATGAAAGTACATGAAATGGTAACATTCACCAAAATTTAAATACTACTACTCCCCCTTTGCCAACAATGACAAAGTAATGCAGAATAACCCCTATTTCCTTATATATAAAAATAGAGTAAATATTTATGACAATAAGGAATGAAACTTATCAAAAATAGATTTAAAGTCCTGCATAAAAGTTTTCATGGCCAATGTCCATTATTCAAGTAATGAGGTAGCAACCTCACTTTCAGTTTGCATCTAGAATACCAGTTCTTCCATTGCATCAATGGTACTCATTTCTTGAGTTACCGTGATGGATTCCAGATTGAGAAAACATTTATGAAGAATCTGCAGTCTTGGCAAAATGACCAGTTGAAGCTCCTGCAAATATCTGGTTCGGTTGCAGATTTCTGATTCCATCCTGGCTGTCTGAAGCTGATAGCGATGAATTGTTTGCCCATATGTAGTGAAGGAATCATATGGCATCTTGAAGTTGCTTATATATGCTTGCAACTCCGATTGGAGTTTATCTCTTTGTTGAAGCACATCACCACAAAATAAACAGGGTTGGGAGATTTTACTTAACAATAATTTTCCCTCATCCATAGCAACACTGATATCCTTCTACTATTTTAGAAGTTGTGAGCAGAGCTCATTCATTTTCTTGACTAAGGCAGTGTTGAGTGCCTTTTCATGATTCTTCTTCGTAGTGGCTGCAACAACATCTTCCAGGCATTGTACCTGGTCCTCCACTATGATACAAAGAAGTTTAAGCTTGGACAAAGAGGAATCGGTACTGGGGAGGTTAGTATCAAGAATTAGACTAGTAAGGGTGTCAACCATAGTTTGAATGACATCTTGTTCCTTCTTCCTCCGCAATGCTTCTAGTCTCTCCTGTGCAAGTTTTATGCTATGAAGAAGCTCAAACTCATCTATAGATTGAAGATCAATAGGACTCGTGGTGTCAACTGGTTTGGATTAACCATCAGTTGCCTTAGGAGTCTCCGCTTGTCTGGTTTTCTCAGCTTCCTTCTCCTCTGCTGCTCTTTTCTTTTCCTCTTCTTTCTTCTTTTGCTCCTCTTCTTGTTTCTTCTTCAGTTCTTCCTTCTTCTTGTCTTCTTCCTTCTTTTTCTTCTCTTCCTCCTTCTTCTTCTCTTCTTCCTTCTGCTTGTCTTCTTCTTTCTTCTTCTCTTCTTCTTTCCTCTTCTCCTCTTCTTTTCTCTTCTCCTCTTCTTTTCTCTTTTCCTATTCTTTCCTTTTCTCTTCTTCTTTCCTTTTCTCTTCCTCTTTCTTCTTGATTTCTTCTTGTCTTTCTTTTTCCGCTTGCTCTTTCTCCGCTTTCTCTTTATTAGCCTTTTCCTTGTCCAATTTTTCTTTCTCAGGAGTGACATCCTCAACATCTAATGCATCCACATCAATGGGATCCATTTGCTCTGTCTCTCTTTCACCTTCACTATTAAATACTTCATCCGGTTTACTTGAGGATAGGTCCGGTTCTTGTTTAGCCTTCATATTGGCCTCAAACACTTGGTGTAATCTAACAACAACTTTAGCATGTAAATGTGTGTCCTTCTCCTCTTCAAAAGCTCTGCCTTCTAGTAGCCCGAGTCTTCTCCTTCTCATGAAAAAGAGGCCTTTGATTTTATCCATTATCTCAAATAATTCTGAATTTGAAGCATCAGGAAAATATTGTGCAAAATTTTTCTCCCTGATCTCTTATTCTTTCTCAATGGAAATGCACCATTTATTATCTAAAGAATTATATAAAGAATTAGGTGTAAGCGATCTAATCTCTGATGGTGACCGATCATTAACACATAAATATTTAATGATTTCCTGTTCTACTTCTTCTTTCTCACAATCAATAAAATCATCAAAATATTCCTTTAGATCATCAAGCACTTTTATCCTAATATTCTTAATAGTCCTTTGACAATGTGTAATCGGTTTATAAGAGGAAATATCAATATTTACTGGTGCAGAAGTTGCAGGAACATTACCGGTAGATTTCACTTTTTTGCTTGTTTGCCTTGTCTTCTTTGGTTGGATCTCCGATTCAGTGTCCTCTGACTCCGGTGAACTGGTTTTGGTTTTCCGCTTCCTCTCAAAGACTTTGTAGGAATAACCTTAGGTTTCTTCTTAGCAGGTGACCGCTTGGTCACTTTTGGACTGGCAGAGGTAACCGATGCAGATATCGATGGCACTACTTTATCCTTTTTCTATTTGGATTCTTCAACTAGTGTTACCCTCTCCAAATAGGTACTGGTTCACTTTTTCTTAGCATCTAGTGGTGAGGCAAGTAGGGTAGAGGCATACCTGATCAACATGTCATTCACGACTTCATAACCCATAGGTTTTACTACTTGCTTTCTGGGTTCCACCGATCCATTATGCATTCATCTACCTTTATTGTGAAGCAGATGTCATCTTCATACTTATTCACAATATCATCTGATATCCTCATTCTTAGGTTCATTTTCTGGCCGAATTCATCAAAATATTTATTAAGAGCCTCAAGATATCCAGTTCCCACTATTTGTAGGCTTTCCTTGATTTGTCTAGAGACCGGTAGGTCAGCAAACCATTGCACATCACCTACTCTAGGGAAATAACCTTTAAAGTAGAAGAATAAGCCAACCAAAAGTTGTCCAAACCTGAGCCTTAGAGCATTGTTCTGTTTGATGGACTTCAGATTCAATAACAACTGCTTCTACAAAGAGGTACATAGGTCAAATGTAGTATTTTCTTTAATCATTCTATAAGCGGCATTCACCGCAGCAGTAGGGACAAAATTCATTCTGCTGGCATAGAATATCCGGTAACCAATCACCATGCAGGCATACTTCACCAAATCATCTTTGATGGTGTTGACAGTCATCGCCCGTTGGTCGCTCAGAGAACCGGTGAGCTTAGTCATTCCAGCTTTGGTGATCTTCCTTAGTGTTGGTACCTCACCAATGTTGTAGAAATCGGTGACGACATGAATTGGATCCTGTGTAATGCCATGCGTCCTCTCGAGATACATTTTATCACCATGTACTCTACTCAAGATGATGCGGATATGATCTTCTATGAACTCTTCCAAAAAATATACCGCATTATGCAGTTTCATCTTCTCAAGGATACTGTACTCTGGTTTGATCTTCTTATCATCCCCACAAAATAGGCTTAACTGAGAATGAATCACTAGGGATCCTAGGTCTTCCAATTTACAGTCAATATATGCTAAAATATCTTCCTCAATGATTACTCTGATGGGTATTTGAGATAGGGCATTGTATTTCATTTTCCTTTGAATAAATTCAGCTGAATCTATAGGTGCACTAGAATTAGAGTGCGATGCAGAAGCCATGATAAGAAAGAAATTCAAGAAATACCTTCACAATCTGAAACTTAGGGTTTTCCAATGTCTCCCACAATACACCACTTCGGTTGCTTGATTACCACTTTAGTGTTCTTCACTGATAGGTTGAAAAAGGTCATTGGATTCCTCTGCAAGATTTTTAATTCACTTTGAATCGCTAGACGAATTGCTCTTTGTCACTCTACTCTTGAAAATTCTTTGCTCGAAAATAGATAAGTGAAAATGATGACTAAAATCCTCTTAAACAAACTTTTCACCTACCATAACAAATGCATCATCGTTAGGGCACAAACCCTAATTTTGCCTTTTACCACTTCCAATCTTATGTCGATTGACAGGTAACATATACCGGTTAAGGTCTTTACCAATATAAACTAGGGGTTCAAAATATTTCACCGATACGTTCCCCCTAATCTTTTCTAAAGCTTAGTTTGTTGGTTCAGAGACTTCCACACTAGGTGTAGAAACCAGTTCATCCTGTGACACTTCTTCTGGTTTCTTTTTCCAAGCTTTATTCATTTCCGTTTGAACAATTTCAACATCAATCTTCCCTTCTGGAGTGACCGGTATATCATCCGATAGGTTCTTTCTCAGTCTGCAAGTTCTGGGAGTGTGTCTCGGTTTGTTGTAATGATAGCATACCATTCCAGGTGTTCTCCATGGTCCATTATTCATACTTCCATTCTTCCTTCTGCATGTTGCAGTAGTGTGACCGCTACCACGACAGATCAAACAAGTTTCTTTCCAATCCATTGCCACTTGATAACCACCTGATTGATGGTCATAGGTATTGTACCGGTTGGGATTCCAGTTCACAGAAGGTTCCAACGATAACTCCTTGAGTCCTTGGAGGGTATCTCCCAGTGTTGTGCAAAACAGACCTGCATTCAAATTCTCTATGCCCAAACTTGTTGCATTCATAACAGTTTCCATTGAATCTATTGGATCTAGGCTTATTGTTTAGAAAGTAAGGAAAATTGTTATAAGTCGTGCTTCTACACACTTTAGCAGTATGTCCTTCTTTGAGACAATTAAAGCAAACAGGTTTAAAATTTTTCTTTCCTTTATCCTTGGATATCGGTTGCTTCTTTGATGCTTTAGCTTTTGTTCCAGAGATCTCACCTTCCTCATATATAGAGAAAGCAAGTCCAATGGTATTCTTTACCAGTTTTGCCGATTCTAGCTTTTGCTCTAGCTTAGTAGTACTCTGATTGAATTTGGCAAGTATCTCTTTTGAATCAATAAGCTCCTTGGAAATAGAAGCATTGGATTCCTTCAATGTTGCATTCTCAGAAATAGCCATGTTTAGTTCACCTTGCATTTCTTCTTTTTCCACTTTACCCTCTTGGAGATGAGCGGTAAGGGTACTGATTTCTTGCTTTAGCTTGGAGATCTCATGATCTTTGTATTTCACTAAATCTTCAGCTTTCCTTTTATTCTCAAGCTCTTGACACATTCTGATAGTCAGTCTCCAACTCCCTTCTCAGGTTAGCAGTAGATTCATTCAGTTTTTCAGCTTCTTCAACTAGGGCATCCATGTCTGCTTCATCAAAAGAACTATGTCCAGTAAGTTCCATCAGTTTCTCAGCATGCTCTCTTCTTTTGGCCAAAGAGGCTTTATACTTGAGTTTGAGTTCATCATAGGCTCTCTCAGTCTGAGTGAGATGATGAGTAAGTTACCTCACACTGTATGCCCCCATATCTCCTTCTAAGTGGTTAGACTTATAGAAAGATTAGCTCTAATACCAATTGATGAATACTAAGAGGGGGGGTGAATTAGTATACCAAAAAATACTATAAACAAACTCTTAAACAGTTTAGCAGATAATCGGTAAGTTTCACTAATAAACTAGTTAAGATAAATGTAAACCAAATAGAAAACAAAGCATTCACCCACAAGAGAACAATCACCATAACACAAGATATTTGACGTAGAAACCCAAATGGAAAAAACCACGGTGAGAAAAATCTCACAAGTAACTATTTGTAGAATAGAAACCAAACCGATTAAGGTCATACAATGTTCTTCACCAGAACAAATCCTGTTAGGAATCTAGATCTCTGTTAGGAGATAAGTCCTGTTAAAGACTACCTTGTTAGAGGTGAACCACCTTGTTAGAGGATTTACAAAGGCTTTGCTGGGCCTACCTGGTTAAGGGTTTCAGACTTGTCGAAGATGTGAGTAATCAACAAATGAGTGATCTAGCTAATAACATAGTATGCTTAATTAGATCCTTGATAGCTCATTGTTAATGCATTTCAACATTACTTAAGTCTTCAATATCTCCACACTCTAACTCTTCACACAGACTTAATCTTCTCTACAATGATCACACATAACCTCTTCTATCACACATCTCTCATACATCATACATGCAAACCATAGACATGATGTCCTTTTAAAGGAATATGATTTCATGGTGGTCCAATAGGATTAGAATACAAGTTCCTAGGTTCAGTGCATCTGGACACATTTGGTAACACAACACAAAATTACCACCAAAGTGTCGGTGGATGATAACTCATCACACATTACAAAAATACCAGTTGGTAACTCATCACAGAGTAATACTGGTTAACACAATATACCGATTACCGGTTGACCAAAATGAAGACTGGTGGATCAAAGTGTTCCGATCAAAAGTTAACTACCACTTGGGTCCTTCATACTGCTTGTGAACCTTGAACTGCTTGGGGTCTTTATACTGCTTGAGTTATTTAGTCAATCTGTGACCGGTAAACATCTTCTACAAAATATCGATAGTCTAAAGACTATACATTGCACAATACACAATACCGGTTGGAACAATTACCGGTTGAGCATAACTCATACATCAATAAAGTGTGTGTCCTTCAATGACAATCAAAACATCATCAAAATGCCAACACTCTCATACTGGTTGACATCAATGACAACACGATGCCAACAGTAAATGCCTGGGAAACACTCCCAAGGACAAGAAACTAAAGACAATCTCCAAAATTGATTTTGATGACAACACAGGTAATTGGACAATAAAAATTGCTCACCCAAACACTAATGAAGTTGTAGCCAACTCTATTGCAAAGAATTTCACAGTTGAAAAACTAAATCTTGGTGTCAAAACCCGAGAAGCTGATGCCTACCATCTTGAAACATTGACCAATAAAATACTCATTAGAACATGGAAGGATGAGAGGGATAAGCATGAGATTAAGGAAATTCTCAGGAGAATGGAAGAGTATATTGAAGAAATTAATAATCCAAACCCTCAACCTCTATCACAACTTCCAACGTCCTTTGACCCTAAATCGCCTGCTAATAAAAAAACTCTAGAACAAATTAAAAAAAACAGGCTCGTTACAGAAACTGTGATGGAGTAGTTAGAAGGAATTCATAAATTAGGTGCAGAGTATTTTATCAATTTGAGAAGAGTTTATAATGCGGTGTTAATGGTGATGAAGGAGTTGGAAGCTGAAATCATGAATTGGAAAAAAGAAGAAGCTAAATGGGTAGCGAAAATAGCAAAGATGCGAGAAGTGCAAATCTATGGAGTAATGAAGTTTCTCATTGAGAAACATGTAGTTTGCTTAGATGATAGTATTTTGTATGTTTTCCAAAGGAACATTGAATGGAAGAATTCCTTAATCAAGAAAGCTTTTGAAGAATTTGCAAAACTAGTGGATCAGCTCGCAGAATTAGTTGCATCTATGCGAAATGAACTTGTGTGCATCATAATCAAGTGTCTAAAAGATGATGGTAAAACCATCAAAGCTGCAGAGGTTATAATAGAATCATTTGAAGGAAAAATTAATTATGTCAAAGAGGAAAAGGACCTAGTTCTAGACGATCTGTCCACCATTCCAAAGATTGAATCTCTTTTGTTTTTATGCATCAGACACCTAGACAATCATTCCGACAAAGTTGCATAGGTTCGTAGGGAAAAAGAGGTCTAGAAGCAAAGGATGATACATGTGGGACTCCCTCATGGTGCCTTAATTCGGGATTTCTCCATTGCTTACACTGGATGGAAGAATGTAGCAACTGTCAAAACTGTTGAGCCCAATCAAAATGATCCATAACTATTTTCTTATCATTAGTTTTGGCAGATTTAGTTTTAAGTTTTAAGTAAACTTCTCTTAAACTTCGGGGCAGAAATCTTGAATTTGTTGTTTTTCCCTCTTGAAACCGTTAGCCAGGTTGTGGCTATAAAAACTATTTTCTGCTACTCTGGAAGGGTCCGAGAAATTTTGTTAGTGTGTTGAAAGATATTCATCCGTGAATTGAATATGAAATTGATTTTGATAGTTTGAATCTGTGTGTTTTAATCTAGGGAATTTATTTATGTGTGAATGAATTCTTGTTCAAATTGATTTATTCCTCATATTGAAAATAGTTACAAAGTTAGGAGTTAGAAATTCTTCTTTCGTTTATGTGCATTAAGTTGGATAAGTTAAGATAGTCAGTGATATATTTTCTTAGATTAATATATGAGTATTCTGCATCTTCAAAACATGTTGATGTATGGAGATGAATGCCTTTAATGCGTTCGGGTTAAAAGTGTATATGAACTCATAGATTAAATTAATTCATTGAAGATCTTTGAAGGGAGATGTACCTTAATTCAAAGGAGAATGAATTATTTTAGTTTATTTAACTGTGCAGTTGCAAATTTGTCTTTAAAGGGTAACAGAGGCTAACTGAAGAATAGAGATTTTGAAAAAGACAAATCTGTTAACCAACACCACTCATCCTAGAAAAGGGGTGCGATGCAAATTTTTCTTATTGTAAGATGATTGATTGATGCAAATTGAAAGGAAATATTTTTCCAAGCGAAGATTTCTTATCACAAGGAAAACAATTGCAAGGAAGGTGTTATTGGGACACCACAATTAAGATAACCAAATAAAGTGATATATGTAAGGAAGTCCACAAAAATTGATAGGTGTTACTGGGACACCACAATAAGGATAACCAAACAAATAATTGTCTGTAAGGAAGCCCACAAAATTTTAACAAGAATTTTCTAATTGAAAAAGGATAATCAAACAAAGCTCGTTGTTCTTGAGGAAATCTTGCAATAAGGATAGCCAAACAAATTCCACCATTTGTTAGGAAATCATGTAATATTAAATTGTAAATAAGCAGCAAGGAGGCTACATATATGCTCCCCCTTAATATGTAAAAATAGCCCTATATTGACGTCTTAAAGTATAAAGAAAAGATAAGGATAAACACCTTCATCACCAAGGAGATATCCTTTAAGAAACATTGTACATCATCCCAAGAAAAAGAGGTATAACTCTTGTGGAGGGGAAAAAGAAAGACAGGGTGACTAGGACCTAATCCCACTTTTGCCAACACAATGGGAATACGAAAGATCCTACGGAGATAGCTCACTATGGCTACTTCTTGTGAGAAAGAGAGAGCCAAGTATTATCTCTTAGGGTTTCTATTCCTCTTGTTGTATATGAAGAGAAGATGTGAAAAATAGGGTGTGATTGATCAACTAGACTAGGAGATGAACAATGAAGCATATATGAATTGGAATTGCAGAAACTTGTAGGACTGAAACTAAGATAATGAATGTAGAGAAGGGGGAGGAATTTGAATGTGTACCTTGCACCAAAAATTGAGTCAAACTGCCCAAGACAGGGGTGCCATGCCCCTGTCCTGATTCTCCAAACAGGAAGCTGCAACTGAGAGAGTGCAATATTGATCTTCTAAGCCCTCAACCTGCCAAATTTCACCTAAAAGTGGGGGGAAAAGGGTGCCACGCCCCTATCCTAGGGTGGAAAAGGGTATCACAGCCTTGTCCCTAATGATTTTGGGATAGATCTGAGGCCTGAAGATAGTCCTTGTGCCTTTTAATAGTCTTGAAAGTCTTCTTGGTACCTATATCTGCAACTGAAAATAGGGTTTTGGGTGGCTATATGGGGTTTTGCCTTAGTCAAAACCCTATTTTGGTCATTTCCATCTCAACAAATAGCTGATTTGTATAGTAAAATAATGTGTGCAGGAATCTTGTGTGTGTGCAAGACCCTAAAATGATGAATGCAAACTGTAGACACCTAAAAATGTCTCATTAATTCTACACTAATTATTCATCTATTTAATTAAGTAATTCTTTAATTATTTGATTAAACTAACTATTTCTTCTAATCATCACCCTTCAAAACTTCTAACTATTCTATTTCTATTCTCAGACCATTTTAATTAGTTAACCCTATCTCAATTATTAATTTAAAAATATCAATTATTTAATTAATTATGATCTTTTCCTTAGTTAAATAATCTTTATTATTTAATTAATTCTATCTCCTAAGTTTAAATAATTTCATTTAAATTATTTAAATTAATTAATTAAATTCCTCCAAATCCCCAAATTATAATTCCAATTAATTCCATCTAATTTCATCTCATTTCTCCCAAATTTGAATTTCAATTCATTTCATCTAATTTCAATCATCAAATTCACATTTTCCCAAATCTGAATTTCAATTAATTTCATGTGCATTTCAACATTCGAATGACCAAATTCAAAACCAATTTGAAAATGAAAATCGAATTCAATTTCAAATTCCTACAACACATGCTAAATCAGAACTAATTGATCAATTCAATTGTCTAATTAGTTAATTCAGTTAACTCATCAATCATCTTTTTTAACTCAAAATCATTTTTTTATGACTAATCTATCAATTCAGCCTTCTAATCCATCAATTCAGTCATCTCCCTAGTCTATTCAGTTCACTAATCAATCAAGTGAGTTTACTAATCCATCTATTCAATTCACTCTCCAATCAATCTAGTTGACTACTCAATCAAATGAGTTAACAAATCAATCAACTTTGTTAACTGATCAATCAATTTCAGTTGTCTCCCAATCAACACTTGATTTCTATTTTTCACCCCCTTTGTGTTGAAAATCTATAAATTCAACCTCTTTTCATCATTTCAATCTAGCTTTTTTAGAATCATAATCTTTAAAACATTTGTATGCAGGAAATTAGTGCAATACCTAAGAGCCATCAACCATACAAATTGGAGAAGAATAATAGAAGCACAAGTGGAGAATGGAGAATAGTGGAGAATATTGATTTTAATTGATTATGTTTGATGTTTGTTAATTAGTTGAGAATTGGTGATTCATTCTTATTTTCTAATTAACTTAATGCATATGACATTCAAGCATAGAAACAATCGTGAACCTGACATGAAGCATGCTAACTTTCGAGATTGCTCGTGCCAAGACGAGGAAAAATAATATCAAAAAGAGCGAAAACTTCTATCTTCTGTCTAAAAAAAGAAATAGTTTTTTTACTCATATCGCAATTGCCTATGTAGAAATTCGAATTTGCCAATATTATATCGCAATTGCTAGCAAAATACCTCACAATTGATTAGTTAGTGAACCGCAATTGCAAAACTGTCTCACAATTACCTTAGGGGGTTGGAAATTCAAAAAATCTTGTGTCTTTTCTTCATTATTTAATCTTGCGCATCTAATCCTGAAATTTCATTAAATTTTAGAAAATTTAATTTCTGCATATAAGATGTATTTAATCCAATGGCATGAAAGGTGACTTTCAAAATTTTAGGCACAAAGAGGGAAAAACAAAATAGGAGACAACAAAGGACGTATCAAAGGCTCTTAAAGACAGAAAGGGAGCTCTATGAGATCAAAGAAAAAAAGGAGATTTCTCAATATCATAGAAACATCCACCGTTTCTTAACCAAGTACAAGTTCTTCGATGAAATTGATGTGATGGTTCGTGTGGTGTGGGACAATATCATTGTAGAATAACCCTTCTATCTTTTGTCTTTTTCTTCTATTTAACTTAAAAAAAAATAA
Source organism: Cryptomeria japonica (assembly GCF_030272615.1). NCBI lineage: Eukaryota > Viridiplantae > Streptophyta > Pinopsida > Cupressales > Cupressaceae > Cryptomeria > Cryptomeria japonica. The sequence continues at coordinate 38,998,606 of NC_081406.1, read as the reverse complement.
AAAAATTACCGTGAGTAATTGATCTTATATCAATTCATAATTGAGCAGTCATCACATTGCAATTGCTTAAACAATAATTCACAATTGATCTGATATCAATTTGCATTCGCTGTGTAGTTAATTCACATTTGTTAGATTCAATTTTTCCTTTTCTATTCTGTTGCAGTTCTAGTTTTTACCAGAATATCTTTCTGTCTATAAAAAGACAAAACACTGTAATTGGAAAATTAGGCTGGATAACTCACCATGTGTTGACTAATTTTATTTTCTGCAGGGGTAGCTTAGAAACATTTCAATTTGGTGCAAGTAAAATGAACCACAAACAAGCTTGTATCTTATTCCACAATTGCGATGAAGGTTAAAATTGAACCCCATGCTTTTTTGGAGAAACATCTCCAAATAGAATAGAAAATCATTGCATTGAAAAGTTAAAAAGAACCCTTGTCATTCGTGTTTTTAAAGAGATAGGTATTATGCTCTCCCCTTCAATGGGTGATCAGAAAACTAGACTCTCTTATTTCATGCTTTTATTTATTTCTTGCAATTAAACCTTTAGAAGGCATGCCCTCCCGAGTTGCCCTTAGGGCTCCATTAAGGTCAGTGTGAGGGGAATGACCTAAGTGGCAACAACTAAAGACAAGTAATCCAAGCCACTATAAATAAATGCATATGTGATCAAAATCATATGCGACGAGTGTTACATGCTGTCACAATGGCGTTATGCCTCCCTTAGTGCCTATACAGTATGCTAAAATCTGTAGAGCGTAACCTCTACAGATTGGGAGACCTCCCTCAATGGAGTGTAAAATGCTGCTGATTGTGAGCACTCAAATGGAGCCCTATCTAAACACCATAGAAATTAGAATCCAAATTGAGTCAGTAACCAGACACTTGTTTTATCATAGTGCAAGGGTGGGGAAGAATCCACCCCCAAGACACTCACCATATATCTCCCAGGATAACGGGCCAATTGAGGAGCAATCTTCTTTGGTCTAATTTCCAAAAAAAAGGCAAAAAAATGGGCACACCTTAGGGTGTGACATGGTTGTTTGAGCTGATAGAGTATCATGATGTGGGTTGTGATAATACTTGTGACCTTTTGACCTTAGGAGAGTCTCCTTTATGTGATATCTAATTTCTTAAATACAATGAAAACAAAATGGGGTCTTGAAAAAAATTCCAACATTCATGAGAATTTGAAAAAGTTCCTTAAAACAAGTATTCTTTTCATGGTATTATTCTCTTTTGATGTGTTTGTTGTGTCCTTTGCTACATTTCACCAAGTTAAAACATTTGAGAAAATACCAAAAACAAAGTAGAATCTCAACCAAAGTTTTGTCAAAAACATCAACAAGATCAAATCCCTCAACAAAGTCAAGTTTCAATATCAACAAGATCAAAACCCTGCAACAAACAAGCTTGTCAACATCAACATCAAATCAAACTTATGAAACATTCTAGAAATGAATAAAACATATTACATGATATGAAATTAGGTTCAAACTAATCAAGCAAACATCATGGATTGGCATTATGCATTTCGTAGGGAAGGTGAAGAATTCATCTCTTCCATTCCCATTCCATCGCCATCCATAGAAACATTAGCTCAACAAATCAATACTTTGCAACATCATCTTTTTCAAGCACAAGCATAACACTAGCTAATAAGATCAACGCTTGGTTGGCTTCATCATATTCTTCAAGTGCATCAATAAAAATAGGAATAACACCTACTCATGTCACAACTTTGAAACCAAAATCTATTTTCATCATACATCCAGACTTGAAAGACTGGGGGCAAGAAGATTTACCACAGCTGAATTGGTTTGAAAATAAGGAGGCTATATCAGAAACTGTACATGAAGGACTCTCGACTGAATATCCTATTGAAAAAGACAAGTTCATCCAACTCTTTAAACAAAGACCAATGAATTATCTACACAAAGATCATACCAACTGAATGACAACATGCACCTAAAAAGATATTACATCTAAGGGTGGTTTATTTCAATTTTCAGTATTGCATTTGCATATTTATTTACTACATTGCATATCTCCATTTCAGAGTGCATCATAGTTGCTTGTATATCACCATTGCACAACATATAGCTGTATATCATTATTGCTTTCTCACATAGTTGCATCAATAATTCAAGATGATTATCTGAGTTATTCACCTGTCTGCACTAAAAGAAATGAAGGTTGTCTCATTTCCTAGATACTTGTTCATGAAATCTTTAGGAGGCCTTTAGTCACTCATCTTCAACATTACATTTTGATTAAGATTTATTCTTGGTTGGGTATAATTTTTACTATCAAGTCTTGTTACCCAAAATCTATCAATCAAAAGCTTTAAGTCATTACAGATACCTAGTTGGTCATGTGGCTAGTGAAAAATCCAATATTCTGCTTTAGCGTCGCTCTAATTGTCATACCCAAGTAAGTTTCATTACTTACAAGTCAAGACAAGAAAATAAAAGAAAGAAGTGCCAATATCAATCTCAAGGAAACATACACAATGATATATAAACTAAAATATCATGTGCGATAAGAGCTTGACTACGAGAACATGCAAATAACTCCATTAGGGCTATGGATGCCTACTAGCAATGGAGCAATGTTTGAGAGATTATAAAGCATAACCTCGTCAGAGCCCTAAAGGCTTTCTGGCAGCGAGGCTCTATCCAAGTTGCTTTTGAAGTCAGAATAACTCATGTAGCTAGCCACATAGGATTCTAAGGGTCTTTGATGGTTATAAAAGTTGGAATGAACTCAATTGTACACACATGGGCAAAAGAAGATCAAAATTTCAAGAATTGATGACAAATTTTTACATGCCTCCATTCATAAATATTGGTTACATAGTGTGTTAGGTTGGATGATCTAAGTCTTTTGACATTGGATTGAGTTCCTATCTCTGAAACATTTCGCACCTTTAAGCCAATTAGTGCATTTCAGAATGAAAGACACACACACTCATCCTTATTCGAATAGGAACTGCATTTTTCTTATGCATCCTACATTAGCATAGCTCATATCAAAAATTCATTGTCTCCACCGCATTATGCATCATTATGTTATCATCATAGGTCTGCATACTTGGGGGCATAACTGAAAAATTCTAAAAATCATATAAAGTCCTGAAAAAATCAATTAAGAACATTCACAAAATGCCCTAAAAAAATCAATAAATAACAATCACAAAAATTCATGAGAAAATCAATCAAAAACATTCACAAAAAGTCCTGAAAAAATCCTAAAAATCACAAAATGTCATGAAAAAATAAAAAACATAAAAAAATCAAAGCAAGAAACCATGGGCCATCCATCAAATCAAATCAACAACAATCAAACTCTCAAAGTCTACAATCAAACTGATCACATGTCTTGTTAATAAATCTATTGATCAAACTTTATCAAACATCAACATGTCTTATACAAAGAAGGGTATACTAGAAACCAGGCAAATCGGTCTTAGACGGGGTACTCACTCTTTAAAACCAAACATTCTTATCAATGATCACACAAATCAAAACAATGACATAGATCAGTATGAGTGTTGGATTTTGTCCAAGTTAGTCTTATCTTTATCAATTAATGGCAGGCCGTGTTACATCAAAATTCAAAAACAATCAAAAACTCAAAATCAAACAAAAACATCAAAATACCAAAACATCAATTTTTTTTCAAAATCAAACAAAAACATCAAAAATTTAAAAAATCCAAAAAAATTAAAAAATCAATAAAAAACAAAACTAAAAATTAGAAAAACATAAAAAACTTACAATAACATGTCTCGCAAGAATCAAATATCCTAGCAGCTATCCAACAAACACTTCACACGAAGTTAAACAAAGGATACAACTATCTTGTCAAAACAACAACAATCAAGTTGATTGACTGTCTAATCTATCGAATCACTTTCAAACTATCAACGTAATCAACATCTTGTCTTAAATAGAATCAATACACTCGAAACTAGATAGGTCAGTCTTAAACGGGGTCCAAAACTTATGAAACCAGACATTATCAAAATCACATCAAGTAATCACACAAAGACATAAATCAGTATGGCTGCTGCATTTTGTTCTAGTTGGTTTTATCTTTTATCAATTGGTGAAGATCATTGCTTTTAGCTACTCAAGGATATCCAAAAAGTGACTAGAGGAGCCGTGATGGGCATGATCCTTTTCTTTGTTTGTTGTTTGTGGTTTGAACTAATGAAGTTCTAGGGTAATTTCTCTAGTGGGTGTCCATGATAGGAGCATTCAGCCTATGAATGCCACACATACCTTGACCCCTGGTGCTATTCCTAGAATGGAGGGTTCATTCCTTGTCAGCTACGTGTTTGTTTCTTGCAATGAGATATCTATACATCTTGGTTCCTCATACCTTGATGTACAAAGCTTCATTGTTACATAATAAGGCTCAATGACAAAAATGTATTGAACTATGAATAAAGACAAGAAGACTGTTCATCATGAATCATATTATTACATTTTTTTCTGATCTCATCATGTTGATTGTCTCTTCAGATCATTCTCTCATCAAGAATCTTTTCAAGAATCTCATCATGTTGGAGTATGTTAGCACAAAGGAACAAATAACATATATCTTCACCAAGCCACTACTAAGGGACACTTTTGAGTATCTTAGAAGTAAGTTAGGGGTCCTACCCCTATCTTCTACTCACTGATCGAGTTCGATGAAAGCATCAATTCGATGACTCGACATAATATCTTTTAGGAGTTGATGCTGATTTACACACTTTAGGATGTTTTCTAAAGATGTGCAGGAAACAAATACAGGAAATAGGAATTGAAGACATAAATGCTTTGACCGAGACTAAGCTGACACATAACAACAGGAAATCACTTCATACAGGAAGAAATTATGTTTTAGTTCTTTACTTTTTGGCATTGTTGTCAAAGGGGGAGAAGACTGGAGAAGACTGAAGAAAAAGGAGAAGAATAATGTATGGGGGAGAAGACTGATGATAGGGAGAGAGCATTTTAGCATTTCAACAATCTAAATCCGAATCAATTAGGTCAAATCAATTAGTTTTGCAATCAATGCCAAAGGGGGAGATTGTTGGCATTATAACAGACAAAGGGAGATTGTTGGCATTTCAATAAGGATATTGAGAAGGTTGTTGATGATTATGGATATTACTGATTAAGGACATTTACTATCTTAATATTATTATTTTGTCATTGATGTCAAGAAATTGATTTTCTAATTCAGTACGATGTTGCCATATCTTAAGAAGTATGATTTGATGAGTATAAAGATGTCGGTAAAAGACACAGAAAGAATGCGATGAATAAAGGGAGGAATAAGTTATTCAATGGGCAACTATTACCGAGTCAGACAATGATGAGATCATTATGTTTAGATTGTTTTGATATCATACATGTGTTTTTGATTGTAAGGTTAATACTATACTATGTTACTGAGCAAAGAACCTAGTCGGTAAACCCTAAGGTTATCGCTATCGGTTAATGAAGGCAAAATGTCTACCGAGTGAAGTTTAGTATTTACCGATTTGTAATCGAGCTGTAACAAAATGCATTAAATGATTATATGCATTATTTAATGAAGGAATCTGATGAGATGGAACTGATTAAATGATTGGTATGCCATGAATGAAGTTTGTTAAAAAATCTATGGCAAAGGAAAATCAGCTTGAAGATCTACAACGCAAATTGAACTGGAATACCCTAGCACAAGTTCCAAGAAATGTATGCAAGTTCCAAGGCAGGGTAAAACATTTTCAGATCGAAGGATACATTGAACCTGGTCAAGTTTGAAGATCTGATGGCTATGATTGATCATGGGATATGTGGTCAAGGAGATTAAGCGGTTAGCAATTGTTTATAAATAAGGAACTGTTGATAAACAATGGATGTGGGCAAGTGTATGCACAGGGATGCTACATAGTGATTACCGAGCACATAATCTTGAAGACCTATTTTGAATAATAGAGTATAGAGCCCAGCAGATGGACAAGATAAGTCTTATATTGTATTGAGCAAATAAGAATATGCTTTAGCATTTTAGATATGAAGTTGCAGATAGATTTTTATTACTGTTATTTTGTGCAGTGATAGAAAATCTCTTAACCAAGTGGACTTAACAGTCTTATTTGTAAAACCCTCTAGCAAGGTGACATTCTGATTGAGTGTTTGAAATCCTTTAACAAGGTCACTTCTAACAAAGTGAAGATCCTAACAATTCTGAGGGAAATCCCTTAACCGGGTCACATCTAGCAATGTGTTTGTAATCTTTAACAGGATTTTCTTTTAACCAAGCATACTCTAGAAGAGTATATTTCTCAGTGGGTCCGAAATCCCACAGTGGTTTTTCCCTATTTGGGTTTCCACATTAAATATGGTGTTATGAGTGTTATGATGTTTATATGATTTTGAGTTTGCATGTTTAGTAGTTTTGGTTATATTGCTGAAGTATATGTTACCAAGGTTGAATCTGTTGTTTTTATGGAAGATTAAGTTTGTATGATTCACCCCCCCTCTCATCTTATTAGCTTGGCATTTGTACTTACATTAAGTATCAGAACTATCAATTGGTATCAGAGCTTTGGACTCCGGAAGAAAAGTTTGAAGGTACTTGAGTAAAATATCCAAAGATGTATAAGAGGGATGCACCAAAGCTAAACAAGTCAAGTTTCTCTACATGGCAGAAAAGGATGAAGCTGCACGTATCAGGAGTTGGAGAATATGTTGTATATTATCTGGAGAATGATTTTATTACACCGAGCACCTATCCATTAACAATGGAAGAGATAAAGGTAAAGCAAGAACATATTCAAGCAATGATTGAAATAACATCTGCATTGATTGACTTAGAGTTTAATGATCTAGAAGGCTGCAATGATGCAAAGGCAATGTGGGACAAGCTCATATATGTATATGGTGGTGATGAACATGTTCAAAGAGAAAAAGTGGATAGTCTAAGAGGGAAACTTGAATCTATGAGGATGAATGAAGGTGCGAACATAACCCAGTACAGTACAAGACTAAAGGAGATTGTCAATCAAATCAAAGGAGCAGGTGGAACCATTGAAGAAAAGGAGATAACAAGTAAGTTGTTAAGAACCCTTCTACTAGCTTATGCAATCCGAGTCTCTACAATCAATGAATTGAGGTCTGTACCCAATATGCCAATTTCTTTAGATGCTACTATTGGTAAGCTACATGCATTTAAGTTAAGTAACTTTGATAACAGTGGGTCTTCGGTAAATAAAGTTGAATCTGCATTCAGTTATTTTCATTTGGGTAAATCTAATGATTACAATGATAGAATGAGTAAGTATTCTGAAGGAGATCATAGTGGAGCAAGTGAAATATTTCGTAAGAACATGGAGGAAGTACACAAACTGTATGAGGAAATCAGAAAGCAAGAAGAGTTTGAAGCACTATTAGCTAGAAGGTTACCAAGAGGCAAAGGTAAGTATAAAGGAAAACTACCTTTAAAATGTTTCAATTTTGATAAGATAGGACATATGGCTTCTAACTGTCCTGACAAAGATTCTACTGAAAAGAGAGATTATCGAGAAGACAAACAGAAAGATAATCATTACAGAGGATATCGAGATTTTAAAAGAAGAGATAAAAAGTCATGCTTAATAGCTGATGAGGAATCAAATGATGATAAATCAAATGACACTGATATAGAGGAAGTAGTTTAAGTTGCGATCAAAGATGGATTAGATGAAGAAAGGTATGAAGAAAAAGACCTAATATCTCACATAAAAACTAATGATTCTTGGATCATAGATAGTGGATGCTCACATCACATGACAGGTGATAAACACATGTTTGTTATGTTAGAAGATTATGATGGAGGCTATGTAAGATTTGGTAATGATGCACCATTTCCAGTAAAAGGTAAAGGATCTATAACACTTCTTGACAATGCAAGATGAAATGATGTTTATTGGGTTGAAGGATTGAAATATAATTTGTTGAATGTAGCACAGCTAAACAACACATGTTACCGAATAGAATTTCAGAAAGGAATTGTCAAAGTTCATGACAAGCATCAGAAGTTAGCTGCTACCAGGACACAAACAAAAGGTAATACATTTCATCTTGAATCAACTAGAAATAAGTGTCTATATGCAAAGATAGATGATACCTGGTTATGGCATAAAAGGTTTTGTCATGTAAATTTTGATAATCTGATCAAAATAAGTAAGAAGCACCGAGTAAGAGGTCTACCGAGTCTTGAGAAACCCAAGAATGCTATGTACCGAGGATGCCAGATGGGTAAGATGACAAGATCAAGCTTTACAAGTAAGTCCTACACTTCTAAGGGAATTTTAGATCTTGTGCATACTGATCTTTGTGGTCCTATGAAATTTCAAAGTTATTATGGTGATAAATATTTCATATTATTTGTGGATGACTATTAAAGGATGATGTCAGTTATGTTTTTAAAAGAAAAATCAGAAGCTTTTCAAATGTTTAAATGGTACAAGGCAAGAGTTGAAAATGAAACAGGAAGACAACTAAAATGTCTTAGATCTAATAGAGGAGGAGAGTTCACATCTGATGAGTTAACTTATGCTGCAATGATGATGGTATAAAAAGATAAGTCTCTCCACCGAGAACTCCACAACAAAATGGAATAGTTGAGAGAAGAAATAGAGCTATTGTGGATTGTGCCAGAACCCTGATGATTGAAAAGAAAGTGTCACAAACATTTTGGAGAGAAGCAATAAGCACAATAGTTTACACCCTGAACCGAGTACAACTAAAGAAAGGAAATTTGAAGACACCATATGAAATCTGGTATGACAAGAAAGCTAATGTAAGTTATTTCAAAATCTTTGGAAGTAGATGTTATGTACATAAAGATGATAGAAATAGAAAGTTTGATCAGAAAAGTGAAGAAGGAACATTTCTAGGTTATTCTTCTAGAAGCAAAGCATTTAAATGTCTGATCAAATCACCTAACAAAATAGTAGAAAGTGCAAATGTGAAAATTGATGAATTTGCAGAAAGAAATGATGAAGGAAACTCCAAAGAACTAGAAGATTATGATGAAGTTGTCTATGTTCAACTGACAAGTCTTACCGAGAGAACTATTGAAGAAAATGAAGAGAATATCTAGTTACCGAGTGATGAAGAAGATCATACAGATCCTACCGAGTCTGTATTAGCTAGCCAAGTATGTTAGAAGACATCATGCATCAAGTCAGATTATAGGAGATAAGGATGATCCAGTGATGACAAGGAATAAAATGAGACAGAACACATGTCTGATATCTGAATTTGAACCGAGAATAGTGAAAGAGGCACTTAAGACTGAAGATTGGATAAATGCTATGATAGAAGAGATTGATCAAATCAAGAAGAATGACACATGGACATTGGTCCCAAGACCGAAGGAAAAAAATGTAATCGGTACAAAGTGGATTTTCAGAAACACGCTGAATGAAAAAGTTGAGGTCATTCGAAATAAAGCTAGACTAGTTTGCAAAGGTTATGCACAAGAAGAAGGAATTGACTATGGTGAGACTTTTGCACCTGTGGCAAGACTAGGAGTAAGAATATTGTTAGCATATGCTGCTTTCAAAAATTTCAAGGTATATCAAATGGATGTCAAATCTGCATTTCTGAATGGTATATTAGAAGAAGAAGTTTTTATTGAACAACCTGAAGGATTTGTTGAAGACAAGAATGAAGATCAGGTATGTAAATTGAACAAAGCTTTATATGGTTTGAAACAGACACCTAGAGCATCATATGAAAGATTGCACTCTTATTTGATCAAGATTGGTTTTATAAGGACAAGTGAGAACAACAATATGTACATGAAGAATGATGAAAATGGAATACTGATCTTAGCCATATTTGTTGATGATATTATATTTTGTAGAAATGACTCTCTATGCAAGAACTTTGGAAATGAAATGAGCAAAGAATTTGAGATGTCATTAATTAGTGAGATAAAGTACTTTATAGGTTTACAAATATTGCAAATGAAAAATGAGATTTTCATTACTCAATCCAAGTACATAAAGGAAATCTTGAAGAAATTTGGAATGGAGGATTCAAAACCAGTAAGTACTCCTATGACTACCAACTGTAAATTATCAAAGAATGATGAATCTGCATCTGCTGATGAGACACTTTACCGATCCATGATTGGAAAGATACACTATGTTGTTCACAGTAGGCCAGATATAGCACATGCAGTAGGTATTGTAGACGTCTAAAAATGGTCAACGCTTGTGGAGTCATACTTTAACATTTGCGCATTGCCTTATTTTAGGGTTCTTGCGTCGCATTAACATTTCTTCTATGTTGCGCACTTGGTCTTTATCATTTGCGAGCATTGAGTCCTTCTTCTACATTCCTCATTTTTCTCGCTTTCGAATTAGGTCTTGTCGATAGAAATCTTCAGTCATTATTTTGGTCGATCTTATTTTCTTGCATCATGGTGCATGCTCATTTATCATCATTTTGGACATCATTAATCCTAATCGATGATAGAATTAGGGTTTTGTCCTTTTGTCAGTATTTCAATCATCTTTAGCTTGTTAGTAATCATTTGCGATTATCAATTTGTCAATCTTGTCATTTTGCGATCGATTCGTCATCGATCCTTGTCCTTTTCAATCATGTCAATTTGGATCGATTAGTCATTTTTCCTCGTCAATTGGCGCCTATCAATTTGATCTCCTTGTCAATCTTGGTCAATTTGTCAATGATTTTTGTCAATGAATCTCAATCATTTATCAACATTGGTCCTTTGTCAATCATAATCATGATCAAACCTACATTAATTTCTTGTTGTCTTGACCTAATTCCTTGTCCTCTTATTTCTAGGGTTTTATGATTTGTTCATTTAATCCTTTTCTTCTTCTTTGTGGGTTAAATAAATCTATTTATTTAGTCTTAGGTCTCTTTCATGAATTAATTAATGGATGAAAACCTATTAATTAATTCACCTAATTTCTATTTCATCTTTTTCTTCAATTTTCTAATTTGCTAATTTCTCCTAATTCCTAATTTCTATTTCAATCTTGTCATAATTTGTCACACATCTTGCATAGCAACTTGCCATAATTTGGTGCATAGCAACTTGCCATAATTTGTGCATAATTTGTCATACACGTTGCATAGAAATTGTCATACATTTGTCATAATTTTTCCATTCTTGATTTCAATTTCCTTTCAAATCTCTTCATGCTAATCTTGTCCTCTCTCCAATTTTTTTATAAATTGGATGATTTTCTTCAATGAAAGGATCAATCAATCACATTTTCGAGTAACCTTATGCTACGAATTTCATCTCTCAACAACTTGCTTTCCACTTGCATTTTGCACTTGTAGGTGAGATCAACATCAAATTTGAAGGTGAAAGAAGAACAATGGAGCCACATGAAGGAGATATCTGCGTCAGTTTGCTTCAATTTCATTTGATTTGAATATCTTGTCTTTATGTCTTCATTGATTGGATTGGGATTACTTTCATAATAGCTTTAGGTTTTTTGATTGTCCTAATTGCTATTGTTTTGATGATTGCCGATTTCCTAATCTACATTTTGGTGAACCCGACGTGAACTAACCCCTTAACCATGTTTTGAGTGCTTTTGAGCTATTTGTAGGTGAAAAATTCCAGAAACAGGGCAACTCGGAGCTTTTTGGGCACTTCTGCGCCTGTGTTGATGGGTTTTGTGCCTGTGTTGATGCATTATGTGCCTGTGTTAATACTTATGTGCTTGTGTTGATGGGTTCTGCAACTGTGTTGAGGCATTCTGTGCCTATGCAAGGCCAGAAACAAAGGTGAAATCAGTTGTTTTTACTTGCAAATTTGTTTGTTTTCATTATTTTTTCTTGCATTCTGGTTTTTCTTTGGTGCTAATTCTCTGTGCAACATCTTGGTGTTATGTGTGATGAAGACTAAAAATGCAACTACTAATGAATCTTATGCAGGACGCGGTCAAAGACTCTCATTAAAACATCTTGCTTGCGATTTTTAAAGTAGTTGCACATTTCATTTCTTAAAGGTGAATGAACACCATGCATGCTTTGTCTATTTTTAATTTGATTGCATGTTTTAACCCTTAGAACTGGGCCTACCTCTCAATTTGCCTGGCACTTTGCACAGGCATTGGTGAGAGGGAATGACCCAAAGTGGTGACGAGCTAAAGCCAAGCTCTTTCGAACCACTCTAAATAACTATGGATGCAACAAAAGTTGTAGACAATGGGTGCTGGAATGGTATTGCGATGATTTATTCGCCGGATCAATACCCACCCAAATGGATGCCCTTACTAAAATCTCTTATTTTTAGATGCTAAAATCCTTCTATCTGTTGGCTCAGGCATTGTGATACATGCATGCCGAAGACACCTCTCATGTACTCCTCAGTTAGATATAGCAAGTTCTTGGGAAGTGATGCCCCTTGAACTCGAAGCTTGGTATGCCCAAGAAGTGAGTGCACTGTAAGGGGGAGTCAGTGCTACCAAGCGTCTAGCTATCTGGCTGAGTGTTGTATTTTATGGTTAGAGGATTCAATAGATATTGCCCTTTCCAACCATAGGATTTGTTGTGAATGTGCTTGATTGTCTTGAGTCAAAGTGAAACAAACATTTTGTATTCCATGATTGTCAAAAGTTAAATCAAAAACAAACTTTCAAAAGTGCTCATAATCAACTTGGGTTTTCAAAATCAACAACCTTCAATTCGAAGCAAAATCCAAACAAAAGTCCAAATTTGTCTAAGTATTCATCCAACATTTGAACATGGCTTGTCAAAACATTAAATATCTTTGTTTCAAAATTCATGTCATTTTAGGCTAGGTTTTGCATAGTCCAACTTAGATCTTAGGGCATATTGTCATCTCCCTTCATTTTCGGTCCTTTTCATTGCAAGCATCCTCATTTTGCCCTTAGGTTCAAAATCATTTCCCTAAGTTTGCATTTCATTGTCATATCCAAGATAGATTTCCATTTAGGTGACATTCGTGCATTATCCTTGTCATGCTAAAATTAGGTCTTGCATAGATTGCATTTTGCATATTCCAAGTCATTGGTCTTCGCATATCCTTATCATTGTATTGTCATATTGTCCTGGCTTCATCTTGTCATATTATATCCGTAGATCATTTTCATGTCATATCCTAATTCATTGTCATAATCATTGCCTTCTTGCATTTAGTCTCAAAAATTTGGTTTGTCAAACTTGAAAAATCAAAACTTTGGATGATACCCTAAGTTGTTGTTAGGGAGTCTCGACCTTGTCTAAAATTTGTCCTTTCATTAATATCATTTTCGTCAAACCTAGCTTAGTATCCAAGCATATAGGTGAGACATTGTCAATTTGTCCTATTGTCATTTGGTCCTTTGTCCTTTAAGGTCTTCACTTCATTTCAACTTCCCAAGGTTGAGTCTTTAGGTTTGCATTCCAAAAAGTTTGTCAAAATCTTGAAAAACAACAAAAACATAGGTTGCATTCTTGCCATAGATTGCATTTTCATCTATTTAGGTTGCATTTAGTTGCATATCATACATCATCCTTTTAAAATAAAAAATCCCAAAGATATTGCATTTGCATAGTGACATGCCTGTTGAAACAAGGTCAAAATCTAAGAAGATGGGCGAACCAACATATCAACCCATTGACAACATATCAAACTCACAGTTTCAACCTAGTCAAACATTACAAATTGAAGGTTCGTCAAACACATCATTACCACAATATGGAATGGTTCAACTTGGACCACCTCCATTATATGAGCTAGTTTTTGTACCCATGAAACTGGGATATGGGAGTGTTCCACCAACGCCAAGGGAAAATGCACCTTTTGACTGGAATCAACTGAACCAGCAACATGAAATTCAAACTCAAACATTACATGAGGAACAAACTCTTTCACAAGGATTTGGTTCAGATCAAGGCATTCAACAAGAAATAAATCCAAATGTCTTACTATATTCTTCATCAGATTCTGATGCTTCCAATGATGTTGATATGTTCCTTAAAGATCCGAAGTTGACAAAAAAGATGGATAAATTCTTGAACAAGGTCTTTAAGATGTTTCCACAAAAGTATCTTGATATGATGAGTAATGTGACCCCCTCAAATGAGCAAACTAATGTGCAAAAACAACAAGGTGGTGATCTGTTAAGTTTCTCTCCACACTCAAACAAAGAAAATGTGCAACAAGAACCTCAACACACGTTGTTGAGTAAGCGTGCTTCACAAAATTTGACAGTGACAATTCCACAAAATCCAACATTCGAAACAATAAACAATCCATTGTTTAATGTAACACCTTTAACACAAGATCAAATGATGGCCACACAAATGTTGACAGGTGTCCCTCAACAAGAAGTGATTCCTCGAATACCTAAAAGTGAATCCAACTCTAAGATGCAAGAAAGATTTACAACTGGAATGCCTGATCTTACGAATGTTCAAAACAATTCTACAATACAACAAAGTTCATATGTCCCATCAAGTTCAATACGTTTGGCAAATACTCAAGTACCCGATATGCAAAATATTGTGACAGATCCTTCGATAATGGAAACACAAAGAGCCACAAATAGTGGTGTGCACCAACAACAAGTGTTGCAACAATTGAGGAATGCACAAACAAGAAATGCACAACAACAACAACAATATCGCATTCAATAACAAGTTGCAGTGTCTTCTACACTGTTACAAGTCAATTCAAACTTGCAACCACCACAATGGATTGGACAAACAACATAGCAAGTCAATGCAATTGCCATACCCCATCTAAAAGAAAAACAACAGAAACCTCCCAAACAAAGTTTTTTGCAAATGATGGGATTTACATCAGGACAACAACAATTGGCACAAAGTCAGCAAATTCTGATTCGTCAACATCAACAACAACATGTGCCTCAATATGTGCCAGGAAAAACAAGTTATCATACATCACAACCACAACTGATGTCCATGCAATATCAACAACAACCTCAATTGCAATATCAACCAAGGCTACAAATGATGATCCCATCATAAGAAGTACAACAAAAGGGTCAATGTCAAGGCATGGCACAACCACAGCACAAGAGCTGTATCAAGAAATTTATATGCCAGAGACACCAAAGATAGCAATTTTAGAGCATCAACAGCCAATGGAGAGAACGATGTATCGACAAAGAGTACACCCAAGAATGAATGATAAACTTCCAAAATCTTCGCTATCTAACACAATTGCACAACAACTTGAGAAGTTGCAACAATAAATTGATGCATTGCAAACCAAAGGGACAAAGAAATTATACATAGATCAAGATTTATGTCCTAATCCATTTGACAAGAGCTTGTACATGCCTCCCTTTCCGAAGCATTTTGAGGCACCTAATTTTGAGAAATATAAAGGGAACGACAATCCAAAAGACCATATTCGAGCATTTTTTGTAGCATGTACTGAAGTGAGCTATGAGGAAAAATATTTGATGCGCTTATTTGCACAAAGTCTCACAGGACAAGCCATAGATTGGTATTCACATTTGCCAGGGAACATAAAGACATGGCCGGAATTGGCTCAAAAGTTTATATCCCACTTCACATTCAACATTGACAATGAAGTGACCATGTCAGATTTATGCAACACAAAGCAAAAGCAAGGTGAACCATTAGTGACTTTCTTACAAAGATGGAGAAGCTTGTACAGTCGTTCTTCCCTAGATATACTTGAAGAACAACAAGTGAACTTATTTATTCAATATTTGGTTCCAGAAATGATGTATGAGCTCAAACTGAAGAGTCCTAGTACCATTGAGAAGCTCATTAAGAAAGGGATGAACATTGAAAATGCTCTTGTAGCAAAGGGACTCATTAAACTCAACAAAGACAGTGACAACACAAACAATTCAGAGGACAAAAATAGATTTTGGTACAAAAACAAAAATGTCACTAATGATGGAGTTGTCGACGCAAGAGTAATGAATGCAAATCAACCCAAGTTCACGATACAAAAATTGAGTGCTCCTAATATATCAACTATGCAAGAAAATTAGACACAAGCAAGCAATGTTATTCAACAGTTGCAATACCAACAGTATAATCAACAAGGTCAGCAACAAAACCAACAATGAAAACCTTTTAGATCAAGGGATGGGCCTCCTCGATAGTTTACGCCATTGGGAGATCCTATTGAATCATTAGTGAAACAATTGATACAAGAAAATTTTATCAAGTTTCCAGATGTCAAGGAAGAACCATTGGTAAAGCCGCATTGGTGGAATGATAATGCATATTGTGAATACCATCGGTCAAAAGGACATAAAACCACATCGTGTTTTCAATTGAAACATATGATTCAAGACTTGTTAGATCAAGGGGTAATTGAGGTAGACCCACCCAACACGACCTATAACATTGATCATACAATTTTCAAAACTCCTTTGCTTGATCATGACAAGGGCAAAGCATCTTCTTCAAACTCTACCCAAACAACAAATCTTAATTATGCAAATACTGGTTATAACAATGTCATCAATTGTTTTTGAGTGTCAAATGAGTATGTTTCCACCATAAGAATAAAGGGACAAGGTCCTTCTTGCGCAGTCACCACTCATCAATCCAAAATAGTCCTAAAAGGAGCTCCTACAATTCCTCCCAAATCAACTCCTACGAGTCAGTATAATCTCCTAGATCATCTGGGAAAGACACTTGCACAAATATCAATTCTTGAGTTGTTGAAAATGTCCCCTATGCATCGTGCAGCTCTAGATAAAGCTTTAACTAAGTCCACCATCCCGACAGACATTGATGTTGACCAGTTTCAAGCCCGAATTGGACATCTCACTGTTTCCCAACACGTTTCCTTTTCTGATAACAATATTTCCCTTGATAAGCTCCCTCATAATGATCCTTTACATCTTGAAGTCTTTGTCCATAATTGCAAGATCCGATGAGTCTTGATAGATGGCGGAGCAGGTCTTAACATCTATACCTTGAGAGTAGTCATTGGTCTTGGTTATATAGAAAATGACATTGATTCTTCCAGAAGAATAACAATCAAAGCATATGATGATGCTGAGCACCCATCTAAAGGGGTAATTTCATTGCCTATCAAAGTAGGTCTAGTGACAGAAAACACTTTCCTGCAGGTCCTAGACCTCGATCTCCCTTACAATATGATTCTTGGCCATCCATGGATCCACGCAATGAAAGCAATTCCATCTACTTATCATCAGTGTTTAAAATATCCTTACAATGGGATTGAGATAACAATTCCAGGAGATCGTAATCCATTTCAATTTTGTGCTAATCTAAAGGATTCCCTGCAGCAACAAGTCCCAGTCAATAGAGAGGCCCACTCACATAATTATGTGGATCCTAATAAGTTGTTAGATGCTGTCAAAGGAAAATTGAAGATACAGGACCAAGGATGCGGAGAGTATTCAATGGATCAAACATTCCTCATTGGGAATTTACCAATATCTCCAAAATCACATGGAAAACCACATTTGTTGCAAAAGGAACCTAAGACAGTCATTCAATATCAGCCCCCCACTACATTTACAAAATGGGGTGAACTTAACAAGGAAACTTTGGATGATGATGTAACAGATTGGCTTTATAAGGATCAAACTGATACACCACTTGTCAAATTGCTAGTAGAGCGGTATGGAAAAGGGTTTACTATAATGCAGAAAAAGGGATATGATGGCTGTAGTGGTTTGGGCCCTGACAAGAAAGGAAGACTAGAACCTATTATACCTAAGATGTGACATCCAACTTTAGGGTTAGGCTTTGTACCATTGTGAATTGGAACCTCATCTACCAAAGTGACCACGTGTGGAAAGGGGTGTGACTCTGATGATGAAACAACACCTGAGGATACCCAACCTGAAACTGATTCCAATGAGTGGGAGTGGAGTTCCTTTTCTTCTAGTTCCTATGCCCTTGACAATGTTTTCCTTGACCCTGATGATTTGCCCATGGAAGACAAACATGAAATAACTCCCCCTCCCAAAACGTGTCCTAATGCTTGGATAGAGTCATTTTGGGACCCAAGCTCCAAATCAGATACAAGCAGTTTAGACAGTGATACCACAGACATTCTTATCCTTACCATCTCGGCCCTAACTCTCCTTGAAAATGATGATGACATGCCCCTTGTCTATCCATAGCTTATCCAATATGACCAACAAGAACCACTCAAATTGGATTGTTTTCAAAATGACGAAGCCATTGCAAAATTCCTTGGACTACGGGAAGGCATACCACGAGGCGATCATAAGGTAGGGTTTGCTATTGATTTAGATTCCACAGCATATTTTGGGGAGTCAACTCCATCTTCTATTCATAAAAAAGAAAAAGAAAAAGACAAAATAAGAAATCAAAAGAATGGGTCTTTGAGTGAAAACCGTAAGGCACTCTCTGATCATGAAAAAGTTAGAATAAAAGACGTACTTGCGGGTGAAAACCTCTCTGAGGCGCCCAAAGGTGGAAGATTGGACATACCCTCATCAAGTCAGGATAAATCAACATTGCTTGTGGAAATGACTGAAGAGATAAATTTGAGTACACCTGACAACCCTAAGGTCATTCATTTCGCTACTTCTCTATCAAAACAAGAAAAGATAGATTTTGTCAATTTCTTTCTCGAGAAGAAGATCAATTTTGCATGGTCTTATGCAGATATGCCCGACCTTGATCCAAAATTAGTCCTTCATCACTTGCCATTAAAACCAGATGCCAAGCCTGTCAAACAAAAACTCAGAAAGATGCATCCCCATGTGGCTCTCTTAGTCAAAGTAGAACTCAAAAAATTATTAGATGTGGGATTTATCAGACCAATTGATTATGCAAATTGGATTTCAAATTTGGTACCAGTTTGCAAAGTAATTGGGGGCATCAGAATCTGTATGGATTTTAGGGATCTTAATAAAGCATGCCCTAAAGATGACTTTCCATTGCTGAATATAGACATCATAGTTGACATGATTGCCGGATATGAGATGCTATCATTGATGGATGGTTTTTCTGGATATAATCAAATTCGCATTGCTCCTGAAGATCAACATAAGACTACATTCACATGTGCTTGGGGTACCTACTGCTGGAATGTGATGCCCTTTGGCCTTAAAAATGCTGGAGCAAGATATCAAAGAGCTATGACAACAATTTTCCATGATTTTATGCATACTTTGATGGAAGACTATGTTGACGACCTATTATGAAAATCCGTCACAAGAGATAGTCATCTAGCCATCCTGGGCCTAATCTTTGATCGAATGGAAACCTACAAGCTCAAACTCAACCCAAAGAAATGTGTCTTTGGTGTCACAGCCGACAAATTATTAGGGTACATTGTTTCTCACAGAGGCATAGAAGTAGACCCAACAAAAGTTAAAGCAATAATGGATATGCCTCCTCCTTCCAATCTCTGTCAACTAAGAAGTTTGCAAGGGAAGTTATAGTCAATCTGCCAGTTTATAGCTCACTTGGTAGACAAATGTCATCCCTTTCAACATTTATTGTGTAAAGGTGTCCCCTTTAAATGGACTGAGCAATGTCAATCAACATTTCAAACTCTCAAGGATTATTTGATGTCGCCACCTATTCTAATGCCTCCTATAGTAGGGAAGCCATTCATATTGTATATCTCTACAACTGAAATGGCACTGGGAGCTCTCTTAGCCCAACAAGATGAGAAAGGCAAAGAACGGGCTATTTATTATATCAGTCAGACACTAGTGGGCTATGAACTGAATTATTCAACTATTGAATGAGCATGTTTAGTAGTGGTATTTGCCACACAGAAGCTTCAACACTATATGTTAAATCATCAGACATTGCTAGTTGCAAAAATTGATCCCTTGAAATACTTGCTTAGCAGGGTAGCTTTGACCGGTCGCCTGGCAAAGTGGGTTATGATCCTCAGTGAGTTTGATATTGAGTACATTGAGAGAAAGGCAATAAAAGGACAAATCATAGCAGATCAACTTGCAGAGGCACCTATTCATTTCGATCATCCAATGTTGACAGATTTCCCCAATGAATCAGTATTTGCTCTTACTTCTTCTAAGGAATAGCAATTATACTTTGATGGATCTCACACAAAGTCATATAGGATCACTTTCCATTGCACCAATAATATTGCAGAATATGAAGCTTTGGTCACAGGACTCAGAATAGCAATCTAATGGAATATTACACATTTGCAAGTCTATGGAGATTCCCAATTAGTCATCCATCAAGTGAATGATGACTATGAAACAAAAGATGAAAAACTTCTTCCCTACAAGCATATGGTGGATTTCTTCAAGACAAAATTTACTGATATCCATTTCAGTCAAGTTCCAAGAATTCAAAACAAGTCAGCAAATGCTATGGCAACTATTGCTTCCATGTTAAATATGCCCCACAATATGGTCAGATGTGAATTTTTGGTCGAACAGTTGCTGGTGCCTTCTTTTGAAATTTTGATAGCAGATGTGATGTGTGTTATTGTTGGTCCTAATTCCCCATGGTATAATAACATCTATTAGTATTTGAAATTCCAAACCTTAACACCTAACCTTTCCTCTAACCAACGTCGAGCCTTCATACGCCAAACTGCCAAATATGTCATCATCGCAGACACCCTTTACCATCATTCCTTTGACCACACCCTCCTCAGGTGTTTGGATTCTGACGAGGCACAAATAGCTTTATGCAAGGTTCATGATGGTATATGTGGGGGCCATTTCAATGGTCTGAGTCTAGCTAAAAAGTTGGTTCGTTCTGGATATTATTGGCCCACTATGGAAAAGGATGCTCATGATTTTGTCAAGAAATGCTACAAATGTCCAATACATGGAAATTACATTCATGCGCCAGCCCAAGAACTTCACTCTATCATATCTTTGTGGCCCTTTTCTCAATGGGGATTGGATCTTATTGACAAGATTCACCCGACATCTGCAAATGGATGCAAATTCATCATCACAGCCACATAATACTTTACAAAATGGATCGAGGCTATCCCTATGACCTATATCACTAGTGTTCAAACTTCAAAGTTTCTGCTGAATTATCTCATATGCAGATATGGGGTTCCCCTTGCAATAGTCATAGATAATGGCTGTCCATTCAAAAATAAAGATGTCAAGGAACTTTGTGAAAATTTTCACATCCAACACCGTTTCTCTAGTCCTTACTATCCACAAGGTAATGGTCAAGCCGAAGCATCAAATAAAACCATCATTAAGATCTTGAAAAAGGTTGTCATTGACGTTGGCCGAGATTGGCATGTACAGTTGAATCCAACACTATGGGCTTATCGCACTTCCATCTGCACACCTACTGGCACAACACCTTATTCCTTGGTGTATGGTGTGGAAACCATTTTACCATTGGAAGTGGAAATTCCCTCTTTACGTGTTTCCCTACGACATTTAATTAATGATGAGATGCACAAAGTCTCTAGGCTGCATTAGCTTGAGATGTTAGATGAGAAATGTCAGATAGCCCTGACACATTTGCAAGCATATCAAAACCATCTCCGTCGCTCTTATAATAAGAAGGTCAAAGGGCAAAACTTCAAAGTGGGAGACTTGGTCCTAAAGGCGAACCCCAAGAATACACAATCTAATGACATCATCAAAGGAAAATTTGAGCCTAATTGGGTTGGGCCTTTCATAGTTACTGCAACCTATGGTTTGGGGGCATATAAGCTTGCAACCCCAGACGATGAACCTCTGTCAGATCCTTTAAATAGCATGCACCTTCAAAAGTACTAGGCATAGTTTTTCTGTTAGCAGTTCTTCAATATGATCCTGAAAAATACAAAAAAAATAAAAAGCTCAAAAATAAAAAAAAATAAAAAAAGTGAAATATTGAAAAGATGAAAAAAAAAAGTAAGTAAAGAAAAATAAGTCGCCCTCTCGTGAAAACCTAGCAAATAGGCGCTTTGGGAAAGTACCATGGTGAAAACCTGGCAAACATGCGCCATGTGTAAAAGACTATTGCTATGTTATCTATCATGACCCCTAGCTATACTTTCCCCCCACAGGTTTATCACGATTATCCTTGCCCTGACCTAATGTTCTATTCCAGGCCTATGATTGGTCAACATCATTGTCTTGCATACTCAGGTTTCCAGTCCTTGTGCATATGTTTTGGTCCTAGTTGTTGTATATGTCTTTCAAATTTTCATTGGGTGCATGCTCCTTGCCATGATCAATTAGTGGAGTTATTGCTGCATGCAGACTGGAGCTTTCTTATCATACAATGTCCTGAAAAAATCCCTAAAAATCATATAATGTCCTGAAAAAATCCCTAAAAATCAAATAATGTCCTGAAAAAATCCCTAAAAATCAAATAATGTCCAGAAAAAAAATCCCTAAAAAGTCAAATAAAGTCTTGAAAAATGAACAAAAAAAAATTGTAAAAAACTCGAAATTCCTACAAAGTGAAAAACATCTAAATCCAAAAACAATTTCTTTGGCATTTTGCATTTTGTCAATAAATGGTCCACTTTGTGCATAGACAAATCATTGAGCATACATCCAATGACAATCAATCAAACATTGTGCTTTAATGAAATCACACATTAACAGATAAACTATTCGACCAAGCAAGCATTCAACCTGATCACAGTTGTCACATCAATCAAAATAGCATCAACATTACAATTGGTCCTTGTCAACATTATCATGGGTCTTATATAGGGTGTGGTATACTCAAAACCAGACTGTGTCTTGTCTTCGATGGGGTACTGCATTCCCTGAAACTAGATAACATGATCATTCTTGTTTTCCACTTTTGACAATGATGATCAGACTGTTTGTTTGACTTGGTTGAATTTGTGCGTCTTATCTTTTTACTGATTTATCTTTGGCTTCGATCATGTTCCTATGTTGCTCGATGATGTCACTGAGTGATTTAGAGTGACCGGGATGGTTCATGCTCCCTTTCCTTTTTGTTGTGTTTGCTATTTGTGGAATGTTTGTCACAACCTGGGGCAACTATATCATTGGGTGTCTGTGATAAGTATGTTCTCTTTGTGAACACCGCACATACCTCGACCCTTGATGTATGCACCCTAGGATGCTTCACTCATTCCTTGTGTGCGATGTGTCTGTCTTTTGCAAAAGGGGTTGCGTTCCAGCTCTGACCTTGAATGCCATGATGCTTTGCATTCACTTTGCTACAATAAATAAAGGTTCTCACCTACTTATGTGCATTTGTGAAAGCAAGTTTTCCTTCATCTCTAACTGTCCTCTATCTAATTTCTTCTTACTAACATTTCTTTAGTCAATCTTGGCAGTCTGTTTGGTCTAGTTCGCCGATCTCTAAAAAATAAAAATGATCTGCATCCTGCATTCATTGGTTAGTACATTTGCATTATATCAAGCCCATACAAAGCATTTTATCCATTTCATCTTATAAATGCATCAAAAACATAAACAACATTCATACATGTTCCAAAGATAGTACATAGACAGTGCATAAGACATCCATACATGGAAAGTAGACATAAGACATAACACATTGCATCCCATTATATAGCTGCATATCATATCATATATCAATATCGGAGTACAAAATTGGACTGTCTATCCTATGCATGGCCTGCAGGCTGAGTACATAATGTCAAACTATATATGTCTCCGTCATAAGGAGCACGTGCCTCTATCATTGGGTGCTTCCTCTATCCTCCTCATCCCTGCCATGTCTCGAGGATGAAGCCCCTCCTATCCCTAGTCCTGGTTATGGTGGTCTCATAGGTCCACTCACCCCCATGTTGCTCACTGACCTCCAAGAGCGTGGCCTGGTCTCTATCCTCGATCGTGACCGATATGATGCTGCTCTCTGCTCTGGTGGAACTGCACTCTCATATAGAGTCCTCAAATGGTGCATCTCATCTCCTGCCTCTAATAACATCTGTGCCATCTCATAGGCACTAGCATCCCTAATCAACCCAACATCCTCAGTCACTCTCCGCTCTGCTTGCTGTGCCTGGGCTATCGTTGTATCTCGAGCCACTGTCAGCTTGGTTATTTTTGCTCTGAATGTATCCCTCTTAGTTGACCATTGATCCTGCTCTGTCCTCAAGATAGCATTCTGTCTCTCCAATGTAGCAATATAATCATGCTGACTTGCTATGGCGGCCCTACATATATGCATCTCCTCTATGCTAGCTGTCTCCTACCCTATGGGTATGTCCTACAATGACTCATGATCTGCTGGATCTGGCTCATCTCTCTGCATGCACCTAGGACTCTCCTCTCCATCATCATCCTCCTCAACCTCCTCGTCCCCCTCATCCTCATCCCCCTCATCCTCATCATCTCCCTCCTCCTCTCCAGTGAGTGAGAAGTCCTCCTGTCTCCTAGGTACCGGAATATTAGGATCCATCAATGGCACTGGTCGTTGTCATGCAAACCATCGCTCATACCTCTCTGTCATCCTGACATCTACAATATCTAATCTCCAATCCCACTATCTCCACTATAGCTGTGTGAAGTTGGTATATGCTATGTGTGGCTGAATCATCCTCCCCCACTGACTCGTCTCTCTGTGGGATCGGGAAAAGTGTGCAGTCCCTATTGGTACATCCCGCCTCTCTCGAAACTGTCATCTGACTCTCTCTGGAAGATACATCTCAATCACTCTCTGGCGATTCACTGGTCGCCCAATCAGGTATCTCTCCTGTTTGCAATACGGTAGCTCATCGCCATCATCTGACCATCTAGGGAAATCATGATATGGCCTCCATGTGAAATCTCTCAACCTGTCTAGCTCATGTCGCCAATACAATATGTATCTGAATGGACCCTGTCTCAGTGCTCCCCCATAGCAGTACACATATGGTCGATTGTGGTACTACCTGTCTCTCTACAATTGATCAACATATGGCTATGTGCTCAAATGCCCATACTTGTGAAAGTATGACCCCACAGCTCAAAGTCTGTACCCTCTGATATGCTATCTGATGCAACTGAAAATATAGCATGGCAAGCACACATGGTCCCCATGCGTATATAGTCCCCTCTATCACCATCCACTCTAGCACTCTTCCCCATCCAATAGGGAATCCATATCCTCGTCTATCACCTGCTAATAGGCATGCCATAACCACTGCTATCACCACATATCGCTGGCCATACTCTATTGCAATGGTCTCCCAACAAATCTCCCTCTCTATGATATCAAGGTCATCTGCGTCGCACTCGAATAATCTACACAACAAGTCTCTCCCTATCACTAAGTCGTACACCACCATCTGCCCATGAATCAGAATGCAGAGGATACCCCACACGTCTTCTAGTGTCACAGTCACCTCTCCAGTCAGAAGATGGAAAGAGGAAGTCTCTGAATGCCATCGCTCTGCCAATGCGGTGAGAAGTCTTATGTTTTCCCTAATCTCGGGCATGTACATAATTTAGTATAATCCAAGTCCTGCTAATGTGTCTTTGTCAGTACTCCTGAGTCCATATCGCAACATGAAATAGTCGGGTCTGTTCTCCCACACGATCAATGGATACTGTTGACTCTGCAACACAATTGGGGCACAATTTGTCAGTTTTAGGGTTTTCTCCTAAGGGCTGCATTTCCTTGTTTCATGCACCAATCAGGGTTTTCTTATCTATTTTTGTTCTATCCTACCCTTATCCCTCTTTTCAGGCTCATCTGCACGCTGCTTTCAGTCAAACTAGGGTCATAAGTGCACAATTGCGCTTATGCAAACTGTATTGTGCTTGTACAGCATCAAGCCATGCCTGTGTATCTTACACAGGCGTAGAACATCATTACACAGGCGCAGAATGTGCCCACATAGGTGCAGTTCTGCATTTTTCCTTCCCCTGTGGGCCCCGCAATGTCCCACAATCAAGCAAAATTCATGAAATTGAACATATGAGTTTTTGAGCTACATACCGCTGCTCCCACATTGTCTAGTTGTCTGTAGGTGCGTACACGTTCCCCAAGGTGATATGTCATTGGAATGTTCACCATCTCTTTGACAGGGTCCTTTTTCTCGAGCAACAACTCCACCACTTTGGCCAGTGCAAATGAACTCTTTTCCTTCTCCTTGTCTCCTATATAGATCTTTGTCAATACCTAGATGGACGTGCATGCTCTCCATCTTATGCTAGTCGCAGTCTTTTGTGCCTTCCACTGCTTGTCCTTTGTGCATCCGAGCTTCGATTTTTGATCCGTTCGAACTTATCGTCTTCTGTCATTCTTATCGATCACTTGGCCTCTTTTCTAGATTTTTCCAGCCAATTCCTCGAGGGGGCATGCATATGTCATTTTTATTGTCTAGGGCATTTTCATTATTGTTCTTTGAAACAATGCTTAGAATCGCATTATCTCAAAGAGGGGCAAAATGTAGATGTCTAAAAATGGTCAACGCTTGTGGAATCATAATTTAACATTTGCACATTGCCTTATTTTAGGGTTCTTGCATCGCATTAACATTTCTTCTATGTTGCGCACTTGGTCTTTATCATTTGTGAGCATCAAGTCCTTCTTCTACATTCCTCATTTGTCTCACTTTCGAACTAGGTCTTGTCGATAGCAATCTTCAGTCATGATTTTGGTCGATCTTATCCTATCGCATCATGGTGCATGCTCATTTATCATCATTTTGGACATCGTCAATCCTAATCAATGATAGAATTAGGGTTTTTTCCTCTTGTCAATCTTTCAATCATCTTTAGCTTGTTAGTAATCATTTTCCATTATCAATTTGTCAATCTTGTCATTTTGCGATCGATTCGTCATCGATCCCTGTCCTTTTCAGTCATGTCAATTTGGATCAATTAGTCATTGCTCCTTGTCAATTGGTGCCTATCAATTTGATCTCCTTGTCAATCTTGGTCAATTTGTCATTGATTTTTGTCAACCAATCTCAATCATTTATCAACATTGGTCCTTTGTCAATCATAACCATGACCGAACCTACATTAATTTCTTGTTGTCTTGACCTAATTCCTTGTCCTCTTATTTCTAGGGTTTTATGATTTGTTCATTTAATCCTTTTCTTCTTCTTTGTGGGTTAAATAAATCTATTTATTTAGTCCTAGGTCTCTTTCATGAATTAATTAATGGATGAAAACCTATTAATTAATTCACCTAATTTCTATTTCATCTTTTTCGTCAATTTTCTAATTTGCTAATTTCTCCTAATTCCTAATTTCTATTTCACTCTTGTCATAATTTGTCATACATCTTGCGTAGCAACTTGCCATAATTTGTGCATAATTTGTCATACACCTTGCATAGAAATTGTCATACATTTGTCATAATTTTGTCATTCTTGATTTGAATTTCCTTTCAAAGGTCTTCATGCTAATCTTGTCCTCTCTCCAATTTGTCTATAAATTGGATGATTTTCTTCAATGAAATGATCAATCAATCACATTTTCGAGTAACCTTATGCTACGAATTTCATCTCTCAACAACTTGCTTTCCACTTGCATTTTGCACTTGTAGGTGAGATCAACATCAAATTTGAAGGTGAAAGAAGAACAATGGAGCCACATGAAGGAGATATCTGCGTCGGTTTGCTTCATTTTCATTTGATTTGAATTTCTTGTCTTTATGTCTTCATTGATTGGATTGGGATTACTTTCATAGTAGCTTTAGGTTTTGTGGTTGTCCTAATTCCTATTGTTTTGATGATTGTTGATTTCCTGATCTACAAGTATAGTTGCAAGATTCTCTGCAGATCCTAAGGAAACACACATGACAGCAATCAAGAGAATTTTCAGATACTTGAAAGGCAATGAAGACTATGGCTTAGTATATCAGAAAAGGAATGACTTTGATTTAAAAGTTTATACTGATGCTGATTGGGCAGGCAACATTGATGACAGAAAAAGCACAAGTGGAGGAGCTTTCTTTTTAGGAGAAAGACTAGTGAGTTGGCTTAGCAAGAAACAAGGATGTGTTTCACAGTCAACAACAGAAGCTAAATGCGTTGTTGCAGCATTGAATTGCACCAACATAGCATGGATCAAACAACTGTTGGAAGGTATAAATGAGAAAGTTACCGAGCCAGTAACTATATTCTGTGACAATACTACTGCTATTAACATTTCAAAGAATCCTGTTATGCACTCTTAAGATAAAGCACATCTCTATCAAATATCATTATCTTAGAGAAGAAGCTCAAAAGAAGAAAGTGGTGTTGGAGTATGTTAGCACAAAGGAACAAATAACAGATATCTTCACCAAGCCACTACTAAGGGACACTTTTGTGTATCTCAAAAGTAAGTTAGGGGTCCTACCCCTATCTTCTACTCACTGACTGAGTTCGATGAAAGCATCAATTCGATGACTCTACAAAATATCTTTTAGGAGTTGATGTTGATTTACACACTTTAGGATGTTTTCTAAAGATGTGTAGGAAACAAATACAGGAAACAAGAATTGAAGACATAAATGCTTTGATCAAGACTAAGTTGACACATAACAACAGGAAATCACTTCATACAGGAAGAAATTATGTTTTAGTTCTTTACTTTTTGGCATTGTTGTCAAAGGGGGAGAAGACTGGAGAAGACTGAAGAAAAAGGAGAAGAATAATGTCTGGGGGAGAAGATTGATGACAGGGAGAGAGCATTTCAGCATTTCAACAATCTGAATCTGAATCAATTAGGTCAAATCAATTGGTTTTGCAATCAATGCCAAAGGGGGAGATTGTTGGCATTATAACAGACAACGGGAGATTGTTGGCATTTCAATAAGGATATTGAGAAGGTTGTTGATGATTAAGGATGTTTACTGTCTTAATATTATTATTTTGTCATTGATGTCAAGAAATTGATTTTCTAATTCAGTATGATGTTGCCATATCTTAAGAAGTATGATTTGATGAATATAAAGATGTCTGTAAAAGATAGAAAGAATTTGATGAATAAAGGGAGGAATAAGTTATTCAATGGGCAACTATTACCGAGTCAGACAATGATGAGATCATGATGTTTAGATTATTTTGACATCATACATATGTTTTTGATTGTAAGGTTAATACTATACTATGTTACTGAGAAAAGAACCTAGTCGGTAAACCCAAAGGAACCTAGTCGGTAAACCCTAAGGTTATCGCTATCGGTTAATGAAGTTGGAATGTCTACCGAGTGAAGTTTAGTATTTACCAAGTTGTAACCAAGCTGTAACAGAATGCATTAAATGATTATATGTGTTATTTAATGAAGGAAGCTAATGAGATGGAACTGATTAAATGATTGGTATGTTGTGCATGAAGTTTGTTAAAGAATCTATGGCAAAGGAAAATCAGCTGGAAGACCTACAACACAGATTGAAGCACAATACCCTAGCACAAGTTCCAAGAAATGTATGCAAATTCCAATGCAGGGTAAAATGTTTTCAGATCAAAGGATACATTGAACCTGGTCAAGTTTGAAGATCTGATGGCTATGATTGATCATGGGATATGTGATCAAGGAGATTAAGCAGTTAGCAATTGTTTATAAGTAAGGAGCTGTTGATAAACAACGGATACTGGCAAGTGTATGCACAGGGATGCTACATAGTGATTACCGAGCACAGAAGCTTGAAGACCTATTTTGAATAACAGAGTATAGAGCCTAGCAGATGGACAAGATAAGTCCTATATTGTATTGAGCAAATAAGAATCTACTTTAGCATTTTAGATGTGAAGTTGAAGATAGATTTTTATTACTGTTATTTTGTGAAGTGACAGAAAATATCTTAACCAAGTGGACTTAACAGTCTTATTTATAAAACCCTCTAGCAAGGTGGCATTCTGATTGAGTGTTTGAAATCCTTTAACAAGGTCACTTCTAACAAAGTGAAGATCCTAACAGATCCGAGGGAAATCCCTTAACCGGGTCACATCTAGCAATGTGTTTGTAATCTTTAACATGATTTGCTTTTAACTGTGAATACTCTAGAAGAGTATATTTCTTAGTGGGTTCAAAATCCCACATTGGTTTTTCCCTATTTGGGCTTCCATGTTAAATCTAG
This sequence comes from Cryptomeria japonica, assembly GCF_030272615.1. Classification (NCBI taxonomy): domain Eukaryota; kingdom Viridiplantae; phylum Streptophyta; class Pinopsida; order Cupressales; family Cupressaceae; genus Cryptomeria; species Cryptomeria japonica. The sequence goes on along the minus strand of NC_081406.1, from coordinate 38,968,634 downwards.
TGTTATGAGTGTTATGATGTTTATATGCTTTTGAGTTTGCATGTTTAGCAATTTTGGTTATATTACTAAAGTATATGTTACTGAGGTTGAATCTGTTGTTTTTATGGAAGATTAAGTTTGTATGATTCACCCCCCCTCTCATCTTATTAGCTTGGCATCTGTACTTACATTAAGTATTAGAACTATCATTCAATTCTTCCAATCATTCTAACATGATCTCTCTCATCACTTGATTCCAAAATTTTCATCTATGATTCTATCATTTTCTCATATCAACTATTGTATCTATCATTGAATTATTCTGCACTTTAATCACATTTTGATCTATTATTTGTCTTATATAGGATGTATCCTTCTTGAAACCAAATGTTTTTGACATGTCATTTGTCTTATACAGGATGTATCCTTCCTAAAACTAGACAGATCAGTCTCATACATGATTTATCCTTCCTGAAACCAGATGTTTTGATTATTTTTGTCTTATACAAGATGTGTCCTTCCTGAAACCAGACTTTATCTTTATTAGATCAATCTTATCAATCCTATCAATCTTATCAATCCAATCCTATCAAATTAATAAATCTACAAATCACTTCAATCATTTCTTTTCTGTAATCAAACTAATTTCTGTCATCAAGTTAACCATTCTTCATCTTTCATCTAACATTATTCTTCTTTCGAGAGATCATTCATGTCTTCAATGCATAAACAATCTCTCGATGGGGCATTATACCTAGCGTCACCGGGGCATACTGGGGCAGTTTTTCTTTTCATTTTCTTTGAAACAACGTCGTTTGGACATTGTCTCAAAGAGGGGAAAATGTAGACGTCTAAACATGTCTCATTAATTTTACACTAATTATTCATCTATTTAATTAAGTAATTCTTTAATTATTTGATTAAACTAACTATTTCTTCTAATCACCGCCCTTCAACACTTCTAACTATTCTATTTCTATTCTCAAATCATTTTAATCAGTTAACCCTATCTCAATTATTAATTAAATAATATCAATTATTTAATTAATTATGATATTTACTTTATTTAAATAGTCTTTATTATTTAATTAATTCTATCTCATAAGTTTAAATAATTTCATTTAAATTATTTAAATTAATTAATTAAATTCCTCCAAATCCCCAAATTATAATTCTAATTAATTCCATCTAATTTCATCTCATTTCTCCCAAATTCAAATTTCAATTCATTTCATCTAATTTCAAATCATCAAATTCACATTTTCCCAAATCTGAATTTCAATTCATTTCATGTGCATTTCAGCATTCGAATGACCAAATTCAAATCCAAATTGAAAATGAAAATCAAATTCAATTTCAAATTCCTACAACACATGCTAATTTAGAACTGATTGATCAAATCAATTAACTTAGTTAACTTATCAATCATCTTTTAACTCAAAATCATCTTTTTATGACTAATCCATCAATTCAGTCTTGTAATCCATCAATTTAGTCATCTCCCTACTCTATTCAATTCACTAATAAATCAAGTGAGTTTACTAATCCATCTATTCAGTTCACTCTCCAATCAATCTAGCTGACTACTCAATCAAACGAGTTAACAAATCAATCAACTCTGTTAACTGATCAATCAATTTCAGTTGTCTCCCAATCAACACTTGAGTTCTATTTCTCACCCCCTTTATGTTGAAAATCTATAAATTAAACCTCTTTTCATCATTTCAATCTATCCTTTTTAGAATCACAAAAGCAAAGTATTCAAAGTATTTGTATGCAGGAAATTGGTGCAATACCTGAGAGCCACCAACCACTCAAATTGGAGAAGAATAATGGAAGCAAAGATGCAGAATTTCTAATTTCTTGTATTGATTTTCATTGATTATGTTTGATGTTTGTTAATTAGTTGAGAATTGGTGATTCGTTCTTATTTTCTAATTAGCTTAATATATATGACATTCAGGGATAGAAACACAAACAATCTAGAGTAACCCTATGCTTTAAAGAGTAAACCCTAAATGCTCTAAATCAATGATGCTAAGTGATATAAAGCATAAATGTAAATCAGAAAATTGATGTAATGAAGCTCATATAAAGACATGAAAACAACATGAAATCGTACTCAACCCCAAGGGAGGGGTAAAAGCCAACCTTCAGTCGGTGATCTCCTATTGCTTTCCTACATATTCAAAAGCCCCTAATTGATGAAACAATGCTTTATGAATACTTGATAGATGTTGTTGAATACTGTTGAAGACTCCAAAAGATCTTCTCTTTCACTGCATAAAAGGCTCCTTGTGATTGCCAGAAAACTTAGCTAAAAACCTTTTTTTTCTTGCCTTCAAATGAAGAAAGAGAGCTTTTATGTATGAAACCCTAGATCTTAATTTCGTCTTTATGCCAACTTAGATATTGAATTTACCACCAATTTCTTGGGGCAAAGCATTATAATATCAAATAACTATGCTCTCGAAATTTTAGGAAAAATGTCAAGGACCGTGCATAACTTACGCATGGTCTGACCAACTTTTCACTAAATTTTCAGGGCTATTAGATATGATGATATTAGAGTGAATCCCAAAGTTACAACTAATTTCAAGATGTTTTGATATGCGAAATCAGGTCTTAAAGGTCGAAATAAGACATAATTAGGGTTTATGATTTATTGGAGGAATAAAATAAAAAGGGGCACACTTAGGGTAAATGGCCCAATTTTATGATGTGGGGAGTGATGAAATATGACTTTGTATTTAGTTAAATGTTTAAAGGGAAATTACAATGCAAGATGCAAACACACTAAGGCGAGTGCTAAACTAAGTGTAGAATTGTACCACCCTAGAAAGTGTGCACAATTTACGACACTACAACTCTTTTGAAGCAAAGAGGAGATAGTTATAAAAAAAATATCTTACAACAAGTGTAAAGGGATCCTTTTGAGGGATGCATAGTGAAAGGAGGAAGATATATCTTTACCTCAACATATCTACCTCCAAAAAATAGAGAAGATCTTTAATAAAGATGACATCTTTGAAAGGGGAAGGAAACTACAAATACATAACTTCCCTATTGCTAGAAAAAGTAGATTCTTAGTGAAGGATTGCACACTTTTTAACTAAGAAGAGATTTTTCATAAAAGACACATTGTTTCAAGCAAGGAATGTACTTGCATGGAGGATAATTTCATGCAAGAAAGGACATCAAGTTATGAAAGATGCAACTCAACTAAGGAAAAGTAAATAATAGAAAAGAGAGAAGATTGAAACATTATTCTTGCCCCTCAAGCATGGACACAAGAATAAGAAAGGCTATTATGTTTCTAACCAAGAATGGTCGCACATGAAATTGTACCACCATGATGTTAGCAATATAGCATTATAACAGACAATGAAAGATTGTTGACATTTCAATAAGGATATTGAGAATGTTGTTGATGATTATGGATATAACTGATTAAGGATGTTTACTATCTTGATATTATTATTTTGTCATTGATGTCAAGAAATTGATTTTCTAATTCAATATGATGTTGCCATATCTTGAGAAGTATGATTTGAAGAATAAAGATGTCGATAAAAGACACAGGAAAGATTATGATGAATAAGAGGATGAATAAGGTATTCAATGGGCAACTATTACCGAGTCAGACAATGATGAGATCATGATGTTTTAGATTGTTTTGACATCATACATATGTTGTAAATTGTAAGGTTAATACTATACTATGTTACCAAGCAAAGAACATAGTCAGTAAACCCTAAGGTTATTGCTATTGGTTAATGAAGGCAGAATGTCTACCGAGTGAAGTTCAGTATTTACCGAGTTGTAACCGAGCTATAACAGAATACATTAAATGGTTACATGCGTTATTTAATGAAGGAAGCTGATGAGCTAGAACTGATTAAATGATTGGTATGTCGTAAATATAGTTTGTTAATGAATCTATGGCAAAGGAAAGTCGGCATGAAGATCTACAGTGCAGATTGAACCGCAATACCCTGGCACAAGTTTCAAGAAATATATGCAAGTTCCTAGGCAGGGTAAAACATTTTCAAATCAAAAGATGCATTGAACTTGGACAAGATTGAAGATCTAATGGCTATGATTGATCATGGGAAATGTGATCAAGGAGATTAAGCGGTTAGATAATTGTTTATAAATAGGGAACTGTTGATAAACAATGTATGTGGGCAAGTGTATGCACAAGGATGCTACATAGTGATTACCGAGCACAGAAGCTTGAAGACCTGTTTGAATAACAGAGTATAGAAGCCTAGCAGATGGACAAGATTAGTTCTATGTCTATATTGTATTGAGCAAATAAGAATCTGCTTTAGCATTTTAGATGTGAAGTTGTAGATAGATTTTTATTACTATTATTTTGTGAAAGTGACAGAAAATCTCTTAACCAAGTGGACTTAACAGTCTTATTTGTAAAACCCTCTAGCAAGGTGACATTCTGATTGAGTGTTTGAAATCCTTTAACAAGGTCACTTCTAACAAGGTGAAGATCCTAACAAATTTGAGGGAAATCCCTTAACCGGGTCACATCTAGCAATATGTTTGTAATCTTTAACAAGATTTGCTTTTAACCGAGCATACTCTGGAAGAGTATATTTCTTAGTGGGTCCAAAATCCCATAGTGGTTTTTCCCTATTTGGGTTTCCACGTTAAATCTAGTGTTATGAGGTTTATGATGTTTATATACTTTTGAGTTTGCATGTTTAACAATTTTGGTTATATTACTGAAGTATATATTACCGAGGTTGAATCTGATGTTTTTATAGAAGATTAAGTTTGTATGATTCACCCCCCCCTCTCATCTTGTTGGCTATTTGATCTATACTTACATTTAGTATCAGAGCTATCAATTGGTATCAAAGCCTTTGACTCTAGAAGAAAAGTTTAAAGGCACTTGAGTTAAAGATCCAAAGATGTATAAGAGGGATGCACTGAAGCTGAACAAGTCAAGTTTCTCTATATGGTAGAAAAGGATGAAGCCGCGTCTATCAGGAGTTGGAGAATATGTTGTATACTATCTGGAGAATGATTTTGTTACACCGAGCACCTATCCATTGACTATGGAAGAGATAAAGGCAAAGCAATAACATATTCAAGTAATTATTGAAATAACATCTGCATTGACCGACTCAGAATTTAATGATCTAGAAGGCTACAATGATGCAAAGGCAATGTGGGATAACCTCATATGAGTATATGGAGGAGGTGAACATGTTCAAAGACAAAAAGTAGATAGTCTAAGAGGACAACTTCAATCTATGAGGATGAATGAAGGTGAGAACATAACTCAGTATAGTACAAGACTAAAGGAGATTGTCAATCAAATCAAAGGAGCAGGTGGAACTATTGAAGAAAATGATATAACAAGTAAATTGTTAAGAACCCATCTACTAGCTTATGCAATCCAAGTCTCTACAATCAATGAATTGAGGTTTGTACCTAATATGCTAGTTTCTTTAGATGCTACTATTGGTAAGCTACATGCATTTGAGTTAAGTAACTTTGATAACAGTGGATCTTCGGTAAATAAAGTTTAATCTGCATTTAGTTCTTTTCATCTTGATGAATCTAATGATTACAATGAAAGGAAGTATAAGTACTCTGAAGGAGATCATAGTGGAGCAAGTGAAAGATTTCGTAAGAACATGGAAGAAGTACACAAATTGTATGAGGAAATTAGAAAGCAAGAAGAGTTTGAAGCACTATTATCCAAAAGGTTACCGAGAGGCAAAGGTAAGTATAAAGGAAAACTACCTTTAAAATGTTTCAATTGTGATAAGATAGGACATATGGCTTCTAACTGTCCTGACAATGATTCTACTGAAAAGAGAGATTACCAAGATGACAGACAAAAAGATAATCATTACAGAGGACACCAAGACTTCAGAAGAAGAGATAGAAAGACATGTTTAATAGTTGATGAGGAATCTAACGATGATAAATCAGATGAAACTGATACAGAGGAAGTAGTTTATGTGGCTATCAAAGATGGATTAGATGAAGAAAGGTATGAAGAAAAATCCCTAATATCTCACATAAATACTAATGATTCTTGATTCATAGATAGTGGATACTCACATCATATGACAGGTGATAAACACAAGTTTGTTATATTAAAAGATTATGATGGAGGCTATGTTAGATTTGGTAATGATGGACCATGTCTAGTGAAAGGTAAAGGATCTATAACACTTTTTGACAATACAAGATGCAATGATGTTTATTGGGTTGAAGGTTTGAAATACAATTTGTTGAGTGTAGCATAGCTAAACAACACAGGTTACTGAATAGAATTTCAGAAAGGAATTGTCAAAGTTCATGACAGGAATGGAAAGTTAGCTACTACTGGGACACAAACAAAAGGTAACACATTTCACCTTGACTCAACTCGGAATAAGTGTTTGTATGCAAAGATAGATGATACCTGGCTATGGCATAAAAGGTTTTGTCATGTAAATTTTGATAATCTGATCAAAATAAGTAAGAAGCACTGAGTAAGAGGTCTACCAAGTCTTGAAAAACTTGAGAATGCTAAGATCAAGCTTTACAAGTAAGTCTTACACTTCTAAGGGAATTTTAGATCTAGTGCACACTGATCTTTGTGGTCCTGTGAAAGTTCAAAGTTATTATGGTGATAAATATTTCATATTATTTGTGGATGGCTATTCAAGGATGATGTTAGGAATGTTTTTAAAAGAAAAATCAGAAGCTTTTCAAACGTTTAAAAGGTACAAGGCAAGAGTTGAAAATGAAATAGGAAGACAACTGAAATGTCTTAGATCAGATAGAGGAGGAGAGTTCACATCCGATGAATTCAGCTTATTTTGCAATGATCATGGTATTAAAAGACAAGTGTAGCGTCCTAAAATTGCGACAATTGCAATTTCGACTGCATTTGGGTCTTCACGATGGCGGTGCAACGTTGAACCTGAATGGAGACCCCGAAACCTGCTTGTGACACAAAAAACTACACTTTTCTGCACCTTGGCATGATCCCTCCTTGCACTCTGCTGTCCCGGGAGGTGGGACCATGTCGCCCAACGCCCTGGTCCCTAGCCCTATTTTGGGCCCGGTCTCTTTTGGGCATCGGGTCTTTAAGTTTGCAATTTGGGAAATAATGTTTCCTGGTCGGCCTAAGGTCGGGAAAATCAGTCTATTAGCCCTAATTGACAAGTATATAAACTACATTTCCCCTCCCATTTGGGAGAGGTAAGAAAGAGGAAGGAAATAAGCAAGAACAAGACGCGGAAGCGATATTCAAACATTCAAGCATTCGAGCATTCAAGCATTCCTTCAAGCAATTGAGCATTCTAAGTCTCCATTCAAGGCTAAGCGTTGCATTCAAGACAAGGATTCAACCATTGAATAGGAGATCACATACAACATACAACATACTACATACATTACACCTTCGCATGTAAGAATACAAACATTCTTACAACAAGGTATCAGTACTTGTTTACATTACAAACATTTACATTTACAACATTCTCATTTCTTGGTTAATTCCAAAATTGGGGTTTGACCTAAAGGCAAACCCCTCATCCCTAACCCCCCAATCGTCCTCTCTTTTCTGTGTGTAGGTTGCAGGTACGCGGCTGTAATTGAAGATCTGGAATCCTTGTGCAGAGACGAACAGATCCCCCTTCGTTTCGCGGATTTTTCGGAGGACCGTGTGCACGCCGGGCGCCATCGTCCTGTCAACTTTCGCTCAAATTTGCAGAACAACACCGTCTTGACATTTTACTACTAATTCCAGGTCCACAGCTTCATCCCATATCCCTATCTTTGTTTATAAGTGAATCTTTCCTACTTTACATGCATTCCTAGTTCAATCTTTCTTTTTACATTCTTTACAAAAGAGGGTATCCTTGATGTCACAACCCTTGAAACTCATTTAGAATCCAATCTTGCATTATGTGGGATTGGATCTTGTGGGTTTCAACCCCTCTTTTGAATGTAAAGTCTCCCCTAAGTGAAAACAAACAACCCTAGTGACTCTCCCTTCTCTCTCCTTGGAGTTGGGGAGGGGAGAACAACTAGGGTTTGATTTTTATGCTTTACATTTTGGTGAACCCGACGTGAACATCCTCATTCTGATTATTCATGGTTAGATCTGAAAATTTTGCTTTCCTAATTATATTTCCATGTTTGATCTTTTGCAAATTTTAGAGGTTGATTGCATAAAAACCCTAAAATTTTCTTTTTAAGTAATTAAACTTGTGAAATGTTTAATTGTTAATGCTTGTTTCAGATCTACCCTTCTATTACAAATTGTCAACTCATATTTGTGCTTTAATTCTGAAAATTAAGTGGTTAAATGTAAAAGCCCTAATTTTTAAAACCTTCTTGATTCAACCTTTGACTGATAATTTCACTGATCAAAACACCTCCAAATCGGCTGTAACTTTGGATTCCGCAACAAAATCACAATATCTCTCATCCCTGAAAATTTGGAAAAAAGTTGTGAGGACCGTGTGCACCCCAAGCGCCATCGTCCGCGACATTTTTTCTGAAATTTCGGGAGCTAGATCTTATTGTATTTTTCTGCTAAAATCCAGAATTTTGGCTGATTTTATCAATTTTAACACTTTCAAAATTAAAGTCAAAGTTGGTCTAGCGATTGCTTGGATTGAGGCTTCTAATCATTCAAAAAATTGTTGAAATTGAAATTCATATCAAAATTGTGTTTCTTACAGTCCTAAATCTGAAAAGTGTGTTGGCATCCATTTGAAATTTCAGTGTTTTATTCAAATTTTTGCAGTTTGTGACTTTTGAAATTAAGTGATTAATTGCAACAACTTTGATTTCCACTTTCAAATTCGAATTTTGCATGAAATTGAGTCAACTTTTAAATTTCAAAGCCTGCATTGCTTTCAGCATTCCCTCTAAAATCATAAAATTCAAAATTTACATTTTTCAACAATCTTGGTAGGGTTCAATTTTGAGATTGCAACTTTAATTTGGCCTATCTATAGATCGTAAAATCACTCAATTTTTTTAGATTAGCTTTAAAATCATCATAACTTTCATCCCTAAAAATTTTGGAAAAAGTTGCGAGGACCGTGTGCACTCCGTTCGCCACGGTCCCGGACATTTTTTCCGAAATTTCGGGAGATTGTCCTGATTGCATTTAACAGCTTAAATCTAGGAGATTGGCTGATTTTATTGAAATTTGCTGTCTCTAAAATTCAAAATCTTCTCTCTTTCTTTAGTGCATGAGTTTTACAACAATAAGCCCTACTTACACTATTCCCGTTAGACGAAGCCTTAGAATTAAGTCTTTCCAAGGTTTAATTACTGAGGAGATGGAGCCTAATTTGAATGGCCTTTTTAACGAGGACATGGGTAATTCCTCTAATCCTCTTAATGATGAAGAAGCTCTCCATGAGGTTTCTGTAGAACAACTTTCAAAATTGGATAACCAATTTGATGATTTTCGACAATGGATGTCTCAAGAATACCCTGATAGTGAAGCTCTTTCATTAATTGAGGGTCTAAAACGTATGGTTCAAAGTGATAAGAATGGAATTGATATTTTGCGTGGTATTGCACACATTGTGGATTCGAATGTGATGCCGATGAAAAGTTGTGCCAAAACTTTAGGTTATACACAACCTCCTACTCAAGTCAATCATTCTATTCCTTTGACAACTCCTATTGCTAGTATACCTACTTTTACATCAAACATAATGACTACTTCAATACAAGACATTCCTCCTATGATCACTAATCATGGGGGCAATCCTTCTTCTTCAATCAACCCTCTTCCTCCATTCAATCCAACTTCTTCATTCATTCCTTCAATGAGTGTTCCTATTACATCTCCACAAATGAACATGACACAAGGGGGCAATTAATTTAACCATTCCATTCCTCCTTTTAGTGTTCCTCCTTTCCAATCATCTCCTATGACTAACTAACATAATACCTCCATCACAATCTAACACGTCTAATATGAACTCTTCGACTAAAGCGACCATTAACAATCTTGCACAAACTGTCTCTTCTTTACAGCAACAAATTGCCTCTATGAATCAATCTAAGTTTAGTGTGCCCACATTTGATGTTGCGAGCCCACTTTCTCTTGACATTGTTCGAGCTATTCCCCCTAAACATGTTGAAATTCTGCATTTGGAGCTTTATAATGGTAAGGGTGATCCTCTAACACATGTTTGCACTAGAACATTAAGAGATAAAGCCCTACAATGGTATTGCTCGTTGCCTTCTTATTCTATTACTTCTTTCGAACAACTTGCAAATGCTTTTATTCAACAATTTCAAAACAATATAAGTCCTAAAGTTACTTTGATTGATTTAATGCATTGTAAACAAGGTGTTAAAGAAAAAGTGACTGATTTCATTGGTAGATATAAGCATTTGTATGCTCAAATTTCTTTTCCAGTACCTGACAATGATATTCAAAGAATCTTTATTTCTAATTTACAAAAAGACATTAGAGAAAAACTTCTGTTTTCTGAGTTTACTTCTTTCCAACAGTTGTGCACAACTCTTCACAATTATCAACTGACTATGAGTCAAATGGAACAAGCAAATCCTATGGCTCTGAGTGATAAGGGTGATAGTAGTCAACAACCATTTGGGAAGTTTAAACCGAATAGAGAGTCCATTAAATTCAATGAAAACATCATCAACAACAATGTGAATGCAGCATTAGGTGTGCCTCCTATTTCTAAGTTTTTCAAGAAAGAAATGAAGTTTACTCCTTTGAATGAATCATTGCATAGTATTATGAATAAGTTATTGGAACAAAATGTGCTTACTCTTCCTCCTATAAGGCAAATAGATCCTGCAAAGATTAATTCACCCTATTTTGATAACAAATCTTTTTGTCAATTTCATCATCAACCTGGGCATGATACTGAAAAATGTTTTGCTTTAAAGGGTAAAATTCAAGATTTGATTGATAATAATACTATCTCTGTTTCTGGTGTGAATGATAAAGGCAACACATCTGAAGCTCCTCCTAACCAAAATATTCAGATTTTTACTGATCCATTGCCTTCTCATACCTCTAATGCGATTGATACTAATGATTCCTCTGTCTCACCTGATGATCTTGTGTCTATGACTCCGAATGTGATTAACTTTGTAGAGCAGCAGAAAATCCCTAAAGAACTTTCCATCACATTTGATTCCAGTGAAACTATCAGGGCACCTAATGGTCCTTTATATATAGTTGCAAAAGTCAAGAATACACCTTGTCGTGGAGTGCTTATTGATCCTTCTTGTATGGTTAATATCATTACTGAAGAATTTCTTTTTACTTTGCAATTGAATCAAGTGATCTATGATGAAACAAATGTGGTTGTGAAACTATTTGATGCATTTTCTTCTCCTGCAATTGGTTCTATTACATTACCTATTGAGGTCCATAACAAATCCCTTGATATGAGCTTTGCGATTATTCAATCATCCGAACAATTTCATGTGAAGCTAGGCTATCCTTGGCTATCTTCCATGAAAGCTATTGCTTCTCCTATTCACAAGTGTTTGAAATTTCCCCATAATGGTGAAGTTGTTACTGTCAATCATAGTCTCTTTAAACCAGCTGAAAGAACTTCTAGCGTTCCTATTGATTACTTTTGGCCTAAACAATTCCAATCTCTTCCTCCGTGAAGTGATCATCTTTTCAAATCTTATCAAAAGTGGAAGAAAGATATGATCCTATCTCTAAGTGAACCTAGAACACCCAAACTTGACATTCCTATCATTCTTGAAGTTCTTCCTTTGAAAGATAAAACTAATGTCTTTCCTCAAGAAGATTCCCAACCTATCCCTATGAATGTGACTATGCCTATATCTAATAAACTTCCTAAAAGTAGACCTATACCTCCTCGTCATGATGGACTTGGTCTCCTTCCTAAACCAAATATTCCTCCCTTATATGGAGCAGTTCCTCCTCCTTCCTCTTATGGAGAGAAGAGACCTTCCTCTTCTCCTATTATTCAACCTAAGAGACCACAACCTAAACACCCAAGTGAAAAGGATGAGAACATTCCTCCTCCTCAATCTTCTCAACTCCCTACTAAGACTAGACGGAATCGTTCTGCACGTGAACACCGACGAAAGCGTTGTCTTAGAGCTCAAACTTTGCAATCCCCAAAAACATCTTCATCCAGTATTATTCCATTTTCTCCTTAGCCGACGATTGAGCCAAAATCTCCTAAACATAAGATGCATGATGGCCTTGATCCTGTGCGAGTTAAAGATCCTATTTTTATAAATCTTGATGATGATATAGATTAAAATGTTATTCATGATGAAAATATTATTCATGATGAAAATGTTACTCCTGTTCATTCTGATAGTGAGTATGAATATGTTGATGTTGATAACCATTTATCTAACGAATTTTCTAAAGCACTTATCCTAGCTCCTAGACAAGAACAACGTGGCTCAGAACATGAACATATCCCTTGTTTGGATCTTGTGATAGCTCCATCTGCTGTGTTGGATGTTCCTCCTCTAGCATGTTTCCTACCTTCCTGAAATATTGATCACCAAGATCGGGGGGTAGATGACGTGCTAGACTAGTTCATTAGCATAGCAGACTCTCTCCTCCTCTCTTGATCTCTTTTGTTACTTCTTCTATGTGTTATTCTCATTCTTCTATTTGTTGTCCTTAGTGTTGTCTACTTGAGGACGATGCAAAACATTGAGATCTCTTTTGGTCTCTCTCATGTTGACTCAAAAGACACATGTGTTCCCTTCTTCTATGTGACCTTCCTTGATTGGGGAATGAAGAACAATTATGCATACATACATATGATATACATGAATTATCATACAGCATACTGACCCTGAGGAAAGCGAAGTCACCTTGTGCTTTGTGTTTTGTGTCTATTATCCTTGGGCTTATCTCACACTTGGGGGCTAAATCCTTGTGATAACATGCTCCTTTCTCATTTCTTATATGTATCACTACCTTAAAGCAATCACCCCCAGTGAGGCATGTGCAATTTCTTTAACGTAGGGGGGCATACATCCCATTCATATCTTTTCAAGATACTTGAAAATGTCTTGACAAATTTAGCTTTGCCTTGAAAATTTTTGATATCTTTCTTGCATGACTCATAGTGAGGGAACCTTACTACTGACAGTCATGGTTCCCCCTTGTCATCTTCCCTTTTACTTTGTCAGTCAAATTCATAAGATCCTTAGTCCACTGGGGGCTTGGTGTATCTTGTCTCCTTGACGTGGTGAAGGTTTTTCAATGTTGTTTCCTTGTACTTTACCGGAAGTATGAGCGTACGCTTATACTCCCGCTAAAGTGGGGGCTAAATGTAGCATCCTAAAATTGCGACACTTGCAATTTTGACTGCATTTGGGTCTTCACGATGGTGGCGCAACGTTGAACCTGAATGGAGACCCCGAAACCTGCTTGTGACACCAAAAACTGCACTTTTCTGCACCTTGGCATGATCCCTCCTTGCCCCCTGCTGTCCCGGGAGGTGGGACCATGGTGCCCAGCGCCCTGGTCCTTCAGGACTAGGGCACCCAGTGCCCTGGTCCCCCAGGACCATGGCGCCCGGTGCCCTTGTCCCCCAGGACCATGGCGCCCAGCGCCCTGGTCCCTGGCCCTATTTTGGGCCCGGTCTCTTTTGGGCATCGGGTCTTTGAGTTTGCAATTCGGGAAATAATGTTTCCTAGTCGGCCTAAGTTTGAGAAAATCAGTCTATCAGCCCTAATTGACAAGTATATAAACTACATTTCCCCTCCCATTTGGGAGAGGTAAGAAAGAGGAAGGAAATAAGCAAGAACAAGACGCGGAAGCGATATTCAAACATTCAAGCATTCGAGCATTCAAGCATTCTAAGTCTCCATTCAAGATAAGGATTCAACCATTGAAGAGGATATCACATACAACATACAACATACTACATACATTACACCTTCGCATGTAAGAATACAAACATTCTTACAACAAGGTATCAGTACTTGTTTACATTACAAACATTTACACTTACAGCATTCTCATTTCTTGGTTAATTCCAAAACCGGGGTTTGACCTAAAGGCAAACCCCTCATCCCTAACCCCCTAATCATCCTCTCTTTTCTGTGTGTAGGTTGCAGGTACGCGGCTGTAATTGAAGATCTGGAATCCTTGTGCAGAGACGAACAGATCCCCCTTCGTTTCGCGGATTTTTCGGAGGACCGTGTGCACGTCGGGCGCCATCGTCATGTCAACTTTCGCTCAAATTTGCAGAACAACACCGTCTCAACATTTTACTTCTAATTCCAGGTCTGCAGCTTCATCCCATATCCCTATCTCTGTTTATAAGTGAATCTTTCCTACTTTAGATGCATTCCTAGTTCAATCTTTCTATCTACATTCTTTACAAAAGAGGGTATCCTTGATGTCTTAACCCTTGAAACTCATTTAGAATCCAATCCTGCATTGTGTGGGATTGGATCTTGTGGGTTTCAACCCCTCTTTTGAATGTAAAGTCTCCCCTAAGTGAAAACCATCAACCCTAGTGACTCTCCCTTCTCTCTCCTTGGAGTTGGGGAGGGGAGAACAACTAGGGTTCGATTTTTCCGCTTTACAACAAGTCTCTGCACCGAGAACTCCACAGCAGAATGGAATAGCTGAGAGAAGAAACAAATCTATTGTGGATTCTACTAGAACACTGATGATTGAAAAGAAGGTGCCACAAACATTTTGGAGAGAAGCAATAAGCACAACAGTTTACACCCTGGACTGAGTACAATTGAAGAAAGGTACTTTGAAGACACCATATGAAATCTGGTATGATAAGAAACCTAATGTTAGTTATTTAAAAATCTTTGGAAGTAGATGCTATGTTCACAAAGATGATAGAAATGGCAAGTTTGATCAGAAAAGTGAAGAAGGAACGTTTCTAGGTTATTCTTCTAGAAGCAAAGCATTTTAATGTGTGATCAAATCATCTAACAAAATAGTAGAAGTGCAAATGTGAAAATTGATGAATTTGCAGAAAGAAATGATGAAGGAAATTCCAAGGAGCCAGAAGACTATGATGAATTTGTCTATGTTCAACTGAGAAGTCTTACTGAGAAGACAGTTGAAGAAAATGAAAAGAATATCCAGGTAGCGAGTGATGAAGAAGATCATATAGAGCCTACCGAGCCTGTATTAGCCAAGTATGTCAGAAGATATGATGCACCAATTCAAATTATAGGAGATAAGGATGATCCAGTGATGACAAGGAACAAACTGAGACAAAACACATGTTTGATATCTGAATTTGAATCAAGAATAGTGAAAGAGGCATTTAACAGTGAAGATTGGATAAATGCTATGACAGAAGAGATTGGTCAAATCAAGAAGAATGATACATGGACACTAATCCCAAGACCGAAGGAAAAAAATGTAATCGGTACAAAGTAGATTTTTAAAAACAAGCTAAATGAAAAAGGAGAGGTCATTCAAAACAAAGCAAGACTAGGTTGCAAAGGTTATGCTCAAGAAGAAGGAATTGATTATGGTGAAACGTTTGCACCTGTTGCTAGACTTGAAGGAGTAAGAACATTGTTGGCATATGTTCCTTTCAAAAACTTCAAGGTATATCAAATGGATGTCAAATTTGCATTTTTGAATGGAATATTAGAAGAAGAAGTTTTTATTGAACAACCTAAAGGATTTGTTGAAGACAAGAATAAAGATCAGGTATGTAAATTGAACAAAGCTTTATATGGTTTGAAACAAGCACCTAGAGCATGATATGAAAGATTGCACTCTTATTTGATTAAGATATGTTTTATAAGGACAAGTGACAATAAAACAATATGTACATGAAGAATGATGAAAATGGAGTACTGATCTCAGCCATATTTGTTGATGATATTATATTTTGTGGAAATGACTCTTTATGCAAGAACTTTGGAAATGAAATGAGCAAAGAATTTGAGATGTCATTAATCGGTGAGATAAAGTATTTTATAGGTTTACAGATACTGCAAATGAAAAATGAGATTTTCATTACTCAATCCAAGTACATAAAGGAAATCTTGAAGAAATTTGGAATGGAGGATTCAAAACCAGTAAGTACTCCTATGACTACCAACTATAAATTATCAAAGAATGATGAATCTGCATCTATTGATGAGACACTTTACCGATCCATGATTGGAAAGCTACAATATGTTGTTCACAACAGACCAGACATAGCACATGCAGTAGGTATAGTTGCAAGATTCTCTACAAATCCTAAGGAAACACACATGAGAGTAATCAAAAGAATTTTTAGATACTTGAAAGGCACTGAAGATTATGGCTTAGTATATCAGAAAGGAAATGATTTTGATTTAAAAGTTTATACTGATGCTGATTGGGTAGGCAACATTGATGACAGAAAAAGTACAAGTGGAGGAGCTTTCTTTTTAGGAGGAAGACTAGTGAGCTGGCTTAGCAAGAAACAAGGATGTGTTTCACAGTCAACAGTAGAAGCCGAATACGTTGCTGCAGCATTGAATTGTACTAACATTGCATGGATCAAACAACTGTTGGAAGGTATAAATGAGAAAGTTATCAAGCTAGTAACTATATTCTATGACAATACTAGTGCCATTAATATTTCAAAGAATCCTGTTATGCACTCTAAGACAAAGCACATCTCTATCAAATATCATTATCTTAGAGAAGAAGCTCAAGAGAAGAAAGTGGTGTTGGAGTATGTTAGCACAAAGGAACAAATAACAGATATCTTCACCAAGCCACTACCAAGGGATACTTTTGAATATCTCAGAAGTAAGTTAGGGGTCCTACCCCTATCTTCTACTCACTGATCGAGTTCGGTTAAAGCATCAATCCAATGACTCTATCAAATATCTTTTAGGAGTTGATGCTCCATTACACACTTTAGGATGTTTTCTAAAGGTGTACAGGAAATAATACATGAAATATTATAGGGAACAGGAATTGAAGACAAAATGCTCTGACTGAGACTGAATTGACACATTGCAGCAGGAAATCACTTCATACAGGTAGAAATTATGTTTTAGTTCTTTACTTTTTGGCATTGTTGTCAAAGGGGGAAAAGACTAATTTAAGGAGAAGAAAACTGAGAAGACTATAGATTGGAAAGAAGACTAAAGAATAGAGGAGAAGTCTAATGTATGGGGGAGAGCATTTTAGCATTTCAGAATCACAGCAATCTGAATCTCTTAAGGTCAAATCAATTGGTTTTGCCATCAATTCCATAGGGGGAGATTGTTGGCAATATAGCATTATAACAGACAATAAAAGATTGTTGACATTTCAATAAGGATATTGAGAAGGTTGTTGATGATTATGGATATAACTGATTAAGGATGTTTACTGTCTTGATATTATTATTTTGTCATTGATGTCAAGAAATTGATTTTCTAATTCAGTATGATGTTGGCATATCTTGAGAAGTATGATTTGAAGAATATAAAGATGTCGGTAAAAGTCACAGGAAAGATTATGATGAATAAGAGAATGAATAAGGTATTCAATGGGCAACTATTACCGAGTCAGAAAATGATGAGATCATGATGTTTTGGATTGTTTTGACATCATACATATGTTATAAATTGTAAGGTTAATACTATACTATGTTACCAAGCAAAGAACCTAGTTGGTAAACCCTAAGGTTATTGCTATCGGTTAATGAAGGCGGAATGTCTACCGAGTGAAGTTTAGTATTTACCGAGTTGTAACCGAGCTATAATAGAATGCATTAAATGGTTACATGTGTTATTTAATGAAGGAAGCTGATGAGTTAGAACTGATTAAATGATTGGTATGCCGTAAATATAGTTTGTTAATGAATCTATGGCAAAGGAAAGTCAGCATGAAGATCTACAGCGTAGATTGAACCGCAATACCCTAGCACAAGTTCCAAGAAATATACGCAAGTTTCTAGGCAGGGTAAAACATTTTCAAATCAAAAGATGCATTGAACTTGGACAAGATTGAAGATCTGATGGCTATGATTGATCATGGGAAATGTGATCAAGGAGATTAAGCGGTTAGATAATTGTTTATAAATAGGGAACTGTTGATAAACAATGTATGTGGGCAAGTGTATGCACAGGGATGCTACATAGTGATTACCGAGCATAGAAGCTTGAAGACTTGTTTGAATAACAGAGTATAGAAGCCCAACAGATGGAAAAGATTAGTTCTATGTCTAGATTGTATTGAGCAAATAAGAATCTGCTTTAGCATTTTAGATGTGAAGTTGTAGATAGATTTTTATTACTGTTATTTTGTGAAAGTGACATAAAATCTCTTAACCAAGTGGACTTAACAGTCTTATTTGTAAAACCCTCTAGCAAGGTGACATTCTGATTGAGTGTTTGAAATCCTTTAACAAGGTCACTTCTAACAAGGTGAAGATCCTAACAAATCTGAAGGAAATCCCTTAACCGGGTCACATCTAGCAATGTGTTTGTAATCTTTAACAGGATTTTCTTTTAACCAAGCATACTCTAGAAGAGTATCTTTCTTAGTGGGTCCGAAATCCCACAATGGTTTTTCCCTATTTGGGTTTCCATGTTAAATCTGGTGTTACGAGGTTTATGATGTTTATATGCTTTTGAGTTTGCATGTTTAACACTTTTGGTTATACTACTGAAGTATATGTTATCGAGGTTGAATCTAATGTTTTTATAGAAGATTAAGTTTGTATGATTCACCCCCCCCCCTCTCATTTTGTTGGCTATTGGATCTATACTTACATTTAGTATCAAAACTATCACATGAATGACAAAGTGCCCCCAAAAGGTAAGTTGCTAATGTCACATAGTGAGGATCAACATAATAGGCGAAGGGAATGCTATTCATCTATTATTTTGATGATACTATTAGCAATGATTTTTTGGATTTGATTTTAAAAATTGGGACATTCATTTGTAAGATGGTCATGGATTTGATGATATGTGCAAATTTACGATTGTTGTCTTAATTAGGTTACAAAATTTTCTTTTCTTCCCGAAATAAAGTAATATTAACTTAGCTTTAAGAAGATCATCCATAGATGTTTGAGGGAATTAGTGAGGATATCCTAGATGCCTTCTCTAGTGAATTGTGAGGGAGTATATATAGGGACTTTGATTCCTTGTTCTAACATTCCAAGACCTTGTCCATTATTGCCTTGTTTAGAAATCATATCATAGCCAACCTCATAAAATGTTTTTAAGTGTGAAGGGGAAGGAATTTCATTATGGGCTTATTTGTAATTTGTTTTATAAGGACATGTTGAAGGACGAAAGGGATGAATAGATGAATAAGGAAGACATTTTATAGGGAGATTCTCATTTCTATCACCACTATTCATTCCCACTTTGTTAGATAGGGAAGATATATTCTCATCATCTAAAGTTTCATCTTTTCTCAATGTTATGTTAGGAGATAGATCATGAATAAAATGCGTAATATCATCTTGCCTCAAAATGTATTGGTGATCAAGATAAGCTCTTGGAGAATAAGGAGGATCTAGAGTGATAAATTTGCTAAGGTTAACATGCTTACCTTGTCCCTTTTGCATCAAAGTGTTTTTATGAGAAGAGAATTCAATACTACTCTTTAACATTGCATGTCCATTAGAGAGATCATTGATATGATCACGAATAAAAGATACACTAAGAGAGGTACAAGTATTTTTCATTTCAATACCATCTCTAAGATTAGTAATGGTTCCATTTCAAACATCTACCAAAGCTTTTATGAATCCAAATATCCCATTAACTTCTTTAAAAATATTATTATATAGCAACATTAAATATGTATTAAAGCTTTGAGAAATGACATGAATGCAAGAAAAATATTTGGAACCCTCATAATGCAATTTACATTAAAGTTGTATGAATGAATGCAAGTGATATGAAGTAAAAAAATCTATTATCCAACATATGATTTTATTAAAATAGCTAAAGAGTTTGAGGATGCTTCTAATAATTTGTCAAAACCTACTTTTAGTTCATTTACTTATGACACTAAGACATATGAGACTATGCCATCTCTTTATGATATGGCATCTCTTTATGATCTAGGTTTCCACATTTTGGCTAAGAAAGGATACAATGGAAATGGTTATGGCACAAATGAACAAGGGATTAGAGTTCCTTTAAAAAATAACATACATGAAACCTCATTTCGACTTAGATATAATCCTTCAAAGACTACCAAAGCATCCCGAAGACCATATCTCAATATGAATGTGATCTTTTCTTCTAAATCTCTTTCTCTAGTTAATCCTCATCTCATTGATTATGATTCTAGATCATATTCTCTTGATATCTTTTCAATAGATGATTCATTTGCTAAGCTCTTACGATTTTATGATAACCTTCCTCGATATCATCATAATTGGATTTTACTATTGTTTAAATGTTGAAGCATACTTTGGAAAAGATGATGAATTGTAAGGTAATATTGAGGAGATGTCCCAATAATTTTCTCAAGTTCCTTAACGAAGTAATCTCTCAATAGGTGATACTATTGATGTCAAGGTAGATCCTTACAATGATGAAAAATCATTAAAATTGGGAAGTGCCTAGAAGATAATGAGCAAGAGGAACATTCTTCTCTTTTACATGAATTCCTTGAAATATTTGCTTGGAATTATTCGAATATCCTGGCATTGTTCCTAAGATTGTGAACCATAACATTGTGTTAATCCTTGATTCTAAGCCTATTAAACAAAAATATAAGGAAGATGAATCCTAAGATAACATTTCTCGTTAAAACAAATATTGAAATTTTTTAGGAAGTTGGCTTTATCTGCCCTATCAATTATTCTCCTTGGATTTAAAACATTGTGGGAGTAGCGAAACTTGATAATAAGATTAAAATGTGCACTGAATTTGGGGATCTCGATAAAGATTCCTTGAAATATGACTTTCCTCTTCCAAACATTTGACATGATAGTTGATTCCACTACTGGTCATGCTTTATTGTCTTTTATGGATGGATTTTTCAGGTATAACCAAATTTTCATTAATCCTCAGATCAATATAAAACAACTTTCACAACACCTTGGGGTTTGCTTTTTTTGGGTTGTCATGCCTTTTGGATTGAATAATGCTAGTGCAACCTACCAACGTGCTATAACTCTTATCTTTCATGATTATATGCATAAGATCTTATAGGACTACATTAATGATATCTGTAGACACCTAAAATTGTCATGTCTAATTAAATAAATATCTTTATTTATTTAATTAATTCATTTATCCTCTTCTAGCCTTATTTCTCATTTAAATAAATACATTTATTTATTTAAATTATCATTTTCCTAAATTAAATAAATACTTTTATTTATTTAATTGATCCCACTTCCTCTATTAATTAAATAAATCTTTATTTATTTAATTAATTCATTAACCTTTTCTACCTATGACACATGGCATTCATCTCTTAATTCCTACACTACCTACCCTCTTATTATTTTCTTAACCTACCCTCTAATCATAGCCGACCATTTATCTTTTACACCTCTCAATCTTATCCCTCCATTTCTTATAGTGTCTTCTATATAGGGAGATGCTTCTTTCCTTATTAATCCTAATCAAGCATCCTAGCATTCAAACTTTCATATGTGATCAAGCCTACTTGCAACCATATTTTCGTTCTTTGTTGAGCTCTTGTGCACACATAAAATCTGAGAGCAACTATATCAAGCAAGATCAATGGAGATAGGAAGAATGGAGATCCAAACCCTATTGGATATGTGATGGTATAATCTTTGTGATTTCATTTGATTTGCATTGTCTTAGGTAATCTTCATATGTTATGGTGGATCTTTGTTGTTGTTAGGCTAGGGTTTTCCGGTTGAATTCATTTAGTCTTTCAACATTGTTGTTTCTATTTTCACCATAAACATTTTGGCACGCCCCGTGGGACATGGATTTTTGTTAGATCTGTGTTTTTTGTAGGTTTTTCTAACCCTATATTGTTGTTTTGTAAAACAATTTGGAGAATAACCTTGTGCAAGTAGGGTTTTGGACACAAAATCAAGATCTTGGAGAGATTTGATCCGATCTCACAAACAGCTTCGAATTTTTGCACAATTTTTTTTGGTAGGTTGAAAATAGTATCTAGAGCTCTCAATCCAAAATTCAGAATTGTTGGAGCCCATTTTCATTTTCTATGATTTTTTTATGATTTTTCATAACAAATCAATTTTGAGAGCAAATGAGAAATTTTTTTGGATTTTCTTACATTTTTGGAAATCTCTCATAATTATACATAGGATCTATTCTTTGTGATTTTAATTTTGATGCAAAATATTTTCTCAAAAATTGGATCTTTAAAAATTAGGGTTTTTCATTATTTTGATCAGATCTCACAAAGGGCTTTGAATTTTAGCATAAATGTTTTTTTGTAGGTCAGGAAAATTATCAGAGGTTCTCAGTAAAAATTTCAAATTTTTTTGATTAAGTTGTCATTTTATATGAATTTGTTATGATTTTTAATAAAAAATTAATTTTGAGAGAAAATTAGCGCATATTTCGGATTTTCTTACATTTTTGGAAATCTCTAAGAATAATACACAAGATATGTCCTTTTTAATTTTAAATTTGATGCAAAATCATTCCTAAAAAATCGGATCTTTGAAAATTAGGGTTTTGCATTATTTTGCTCATATCTCACAAACTGCTTGGAAAGTTAACAGGAATTTTTTTAAGCAAGTTTGGAAGGTTATCAGGAGTGGCTAGTAAAAATTTTAGATTTTTTGGATCAATTTTGCATTTTATATGATTTTTTATAAACAATTAATTTTTGGAGCAAATTAGCAATTTTTTTGGATTTTCTTACATTTCTAGAAATTTCTTGAAATTTTACAGGTGGTCTTTTTTTGTGATGAATTCGATCTTTGAATTGGTCAAAAAAATGCATTGTTGAAGGCCCCTATTTCACAAAGTCTTTTGGATCTAAAATTTACCTAACTTGTGTGCTTGCAAGAAGGGGTGATTATTTGAAACAATACAAACTACTAACAAATATTTGTTGCAAGACCTTGGCAAGGGTTTTTAATCTTTATTGTGTGCCTTGTTTTCATAGACTAGCAAACACTTCAATTGGTGCACTAAAATTGTGTTGGCTTTATGT
Organism: Cryptomeria japonica; assembly: GCF_030272615.1. Lineage (NCBI taxonomy): Eukaryota > Viridiplantae > Streptophyta > Pinopsida > Cupressales > Cupressaceae > Cryptomeria > Cryptomeria japonica. The sequence goes on along the minus strand of NC_081406.1, from coordinate 38,945,551 downwards.
GAACTGGTATAAGGACATAATGATATTGTATGTTGTCATTGATGTCAATATGTGATATAAAGTGAACCAGCATATGTGATATGTGAGAAGAGAGAACCAGCATATGTGTGAACCGGTATATATGCCAAAGTGAAGCGGTGTATTTGCTCAAGGTGAACTAGCATGTAGTTATGGGAACTAGTACATGGAAGTATTGTATGGCTACCGATTGGTAGGTAGTTTCCACTTCAAGATTTCCTGTTGGAGTACCTCAAGCCTATGTGACTCAATCGGTGATCTTTGTGTGATGAGTTAACAGTATAATGGAGAATAGGTCCTATTGTCACATAAGCTCTGTGCGCGTGAAGGATCTTGCATGAAGAAGACTATTCCTATCTACCTCAAGAATGTGTGAAGCTTGTCAAATGGTGATAACACGTGATGGGTTATCAGCCGCCATGAAATCGGTGGATAATGGATGATGGAGAATGTCTTGAGATCGATTCAAGACTGTTGCATTTAATGCAGTATGATTCAACGGTCAGGATTGAACCGCTTGAATTGCTTAATCTAATAGGTTTGGGGTTTAGGGTTTTTGCTACCGACCTGTCTGTTTCCTATAAGGTCGATGTTGTGTTTCTTTCTAAGGTTGTTGGAAAAAGTTGTGAGTGTGTATCCAAGGGAAGTGATATGTGATTCTTGACAGACCAAAGGAGAGAAGAGATACCTGCAAAGTGAATGTGCAGAAGGTGAAGAGGAGCCAAAATGGATCTGCATTAGCATTGAGTGTTGTTACTAGATCATTGTAATTCCTGTTGATCTTTAACCACTTCAACAGTTGTGAAATCCCTTAACAGGGTAGCCTTAACTGGCTTGATACAAATCCCTTAACCGGGTAACTCAAAGTTAATGAGTTTTGGGAAGCTATAGAACTCTGGAGATCCTTTAGCTATTGAGTTCTTGAAATCCTCTAACAAGGTAACCCCAATCGAGTTTAACCCTTAACCGGGTATTGTAGCCATCCCTTATCCAGGTGATCCCAAACAGGATCAGTTCCTAGCAGAAACTATTGTAATGTCTTTAACCGGACAAGGCTCCTAGCAGAGAAGACTCCTAAAGAGTTCAAAAGCATATTGTGGGTATTCATCCCCACCGTGGTTTTCCTCAGTTGGGTTTTCATGTGAAAAATATGTGTGTCATGTGTGATACTTTTATCTTGTGATGCTTTGTTATTACTTGTTGAGCATATGATGGTTCTGTGTTTTATGCCTGTCTATAAAACATATTGAACTAACTGTTGTGAAGATTAGATGATAATTTACCTATTCATGCACAAGGGTAATGGTACTATAGTATTGAGCTAAGAGGAAAGCTTAGTGAGTGACCGGTTTATGATTGTTTTAGTTATTTTGGGTCTTACCAGTTGCACTCTGTTTCAACTAGTATCACTGCTTTCTAGTTATTTGGAGTATTTGCTGTCAAACAGGTTTTGGATTGTATTTTTGTTTGTACTGATTCACCCCCCCCCTCTTAGTACCGGTCTAGTACTATTGGTTCATCATTGAGTTGTCAATTGGTATCAGAGCCCTAGGTCCTTTGTGTTGTAAGCTTAACCGCTTGAGGAAAAGATCCCAGTCAAATGATGAAGAGGGAAGGTCCAAAGTTTATCAGGAAACATTTTGGTATATGGAAAGATAGGATGAAGATATTCATCAGAAGCATGGGTGCTCAACATTGGAGTTATGTTGAGAATGTCTATGTTGTCCCTACCAATACTCTCACTGATGACCAAAAGAGAGAAATACAAGAAAATGGGCAAGACATGGAAGCCCTCATTAGTAGTCTATCTGACATTGAGTTTATTGATGTTCAGGACAAGGTAAATCCCAAAGAAGTATGGGATGCTCTTGAAAATATCTATGGTGGTGATGAACATGTGAAACAGGCTAAGGAAGAAACCCTGAGAGGGAAGTTTGAAGATATGCGAATGGTTGAAGGTGAGACCATTCAGCAGTATGGAATAAGAATCAAAACAATTGATGGAGAAATCAAGAGTGCAGGTGGTAAAATAGAAGATTCCACTATGGTAAGCAAAGTCCTGAGATTCCTGTTGCTGGTCTATGCAATAAGGGTTGGTACTATTCAGGAGCTGAGATCAATAGACAAGTCTAAAGTATCATTGGACTCCATCATAGCCAAGCTGACAACCTATGAGCTAAATAGCTTTGATGGCAGTGTTCAAAAGACTGAATCAATATTTAAAGCCTCTGCTATACCATCCAGAAAAGGAAAAGAAGCTAGCACTAGTGGTGAACCTAGTCAGAGAAGAGAAATGAATGATGAGGAGATTCTGATGGCATTTGAAGCTCTCCTTGCTAGGAAGCTTCTTAAAGGAACTGGTAAATACAAAGGTAAGCTACCTTTGAAATGCTTTTCTTGTAACTGGATAGGACATATTGCTATAAACAATCCTAATGGCGATAACAAGGACAAACCAGAAAGGTTCAGGAAATTCAAACGAGGATACCGAAGAAACTATTTTGTGGCAGTTGATGAAGGTGTCACAGATGAGGAATCAGAAGATGAAGAGAATGAAGACATTGTCTTTGTTTTTGTAAAGGAAGATGTGGTAGACAAGAAGGTTCTTGTCTCTTGGTTTGATAATTCCAATGAGTGGGTCATTGACAGTGGCTGTTCTAACCATATGATAGGTGACTGGAGCAAGTTTCTATCCTTGGAGGAGTATGATGGTGGTGTGGTTCGCTTTGGCAATGATGCACCATGCATGGTCAAAGGTAGAGGGTCCATCTCTCTAAATGGAAAGAGCAGTGTTGACAATGTGTACTGGGTTGATGGTCTCAAACACAACCTCCTAAGTGTTGCCTAGCTAAATGATAGTGGCCTCACTCCCGAATTCAAGAATGGAGTTTGCAGAATCAAAGGAAAAGATGGTAAATTGGTGGCCATTGGTATGCAAACCAAAGGTAACCTATTTAATTTGAATGCAAATATAAGTACATGTCTTATGGCTAAGCTTGATGATAGCTGGATATGGCATAGGAGACTCTGCCATGTAAACTTTGATAACATTGTGAAGGCTAGTAAGATCAAAGCAGTTAGAGGGTTGCCGGTGCTAAGCAAACCGGATAATACCTTGTGCAGAGAGTGTCAATTGGGGAAAATGTCTTCCTCAACCTTTAAAGGTAAATCTTTCACTGCTGACAACTTGCTTGATCTTGTGCATACTGATTTGTGTGGTCCTATGAAAACTAGAAGTGTGTAGGGTGATAGGTACTTCATGATTCTCACTGATGACTGCTCAAGAATGATGTGGGTCACATTCTTGAAAGACAAGTCTGAAGCTTTTGTGAAATTCAAAGCTTTCAGAGCATTAGTGGAGAAGGAAAGCGGCAAAAGGATCAAGTGTCTCAGAATTGATCAAGGAGGGGAATTCACTTTTGGTGAATTCAACAAGTATTGTGAAGAATTTGGCATCAAGAGGCAACTATCTGCCCCCTAGACTACACAACAGAATGGCCTAGCAGAAAGGAATAACTGGACTATGGTTGACGCAACTAGAACCATGTTGATTCAAGGAAAGGTAGCTCACACCTTTTGGAGAGAAGTAGTGAGCATTGCACTCTACACAATGAACTGGGTACTCATCAAGAAAGGTAAGGACAAAAGTCCTTATGAGTATTGGACTGGTAAGACACCTGTGGTTAGCTACTTTAGGGTATTTGATAGCAAATGTTACATCAAGAGGAGTGACCATCAGGGCAAATTTGAAGCTAAATGTGATGAGGGAATATTCTTAGGATATTCCACCAAGAGTAAAGCTTTCAAGTGTTACAATAATAGGACTCAGAGAATTGTGGAATGTATCAATGTAAGAGTTGATGAATCCTCTAAGAAAACTGAGGAAACTGATAGTGAGAAAGCTGTAAATGAACTAGTTGCAACCTTCTGGGAACTAGTTGTCAGTCAACCAAGTACCAGTAACAGTGTTCCTGAACCGGTGAATGCTGAAACTGATGAAGATGAGGATGAAGAGGAAAAGCAAGAAGAATCTGTCAAGACCATTCCTTGGTATTTCAAGCTGAATCATGATCCTAAGAAGATCATAGGAGATAAGGATGCAGGAATCCTTACAAGAAGAAAGATCAGAGAAAACTCATGTATGATCTCTGAATTTGAGCCTAAATCATTCAAAGAGGCTCATAAAGATGAAGATTGGATCAAGGCAATGGAAAAGGAACTTGACCAGATAGAGAAAAATGATACATGGTCCTTGGTACATAGACCAGAGCATAAAAATTTCATTGGCACCAAATGGGTGTTCAGAAACAAGTTGAATGAGGATGGCACAATGATTAGGAATAAAGCCAGATTGTTGTGCAAAGGATATGCTCAAGAAGAAGGAGAAGACTATTAAGAAACCTTTGCTCCTATAGCTAGATTGGAAGGAGTTCATATGCTTCTTGCATATGCAGCCTTTAAAGGCTTCAAAGTATATCAAATGGATGTAAAATCTGCATTCCTAAATGGTGTACTTGAAGAGGAGGTGTATATTGAGCAACCAGATGGGTTTGCCCTATCCAAAGATAGTGACATGGTATGTAGGCTACATAAAGCATTATATGGTCTAAAGAAAGAACGTAGGGCATGGTATGAGTGCTTACATTCCCATCTTGTGAAGATTGGATTTGAGAGAACAAGTGAAGATAGCAATATCTACTTGAAGTCTGAAGGAGATCAGATCCTGATCTATGAGGTTTTTGTTGATGACATTATCTTTGGTGGAGATGACAAGATGAGTCATGAGTTTGCTGATGAGATGAAGAAAGAGTTTGAGATGTCACTCATAGGGGAGATTAAGTTCTTCATTGGACTACAGATCCAGCAGATGAAAGATGGAATCTTTATCACTCAGTCCAAATATGTCAAAGAGGTGTTGAAAACCTTTTACATAGAAGATAGCAAACCGGCTGGAAATTGACAAAAGAGGATGATTCTGCACTGGTTGATGAGAAGGAATACTGATCAATGATTGGTAAGTTGCATTATGTAGAGCATAGCAGACCGATTATTGCACATGTAGTTGGCATTACTGCAAGGTTCCAGAAAAGTCCAAGAGAATCCCACTTGATTGTAGTCAAGCAAATTCTTAGGTATCTGAAGGGAATAGTTGACTATGGATTGTGGTAGCCATACAACAATGATTTCAATCTGAAAGTGTTCACAGATGCCGATTGGGAAAGTAATGTGGATGATCAAAAAAGCACAACCGGTGGTGCATTCTTTCTCGGTGGTAGACTGGTCTCATGGATGAGTAAAAAGAAGAGTTGTATCTCTCAGTCTACAACGGAAGCGGAGTATGTTGCAGCTTTCATGAACTGCACTTAGACAATTTGGATGAAGCATGTACTGGAAGGCTCCAAAATCCCTGTATCTAAATAGGTAAGTATATTTTGTGATAACACAATTGCTATCAATATTTCAAATAATCTGGTTTTACATTCTAGAACCAAGCATTTTGAGCTTAAGTATCATTTCTTGAGGGAAAAGGTTCAGAATAAAGAGATTGCACTGGAACATGTTTCTAGTAAGGAGCAGTTAGTAGACATATTCACCAAGCCTCTCCCAAAGACTACATTTGTGCATTTAAGAGGTGAATTGGGGGTACTGCCCCTTCAGGAGGTGAACTAAAAGTATTTGTTCCACATCAGTCAGGTATTGCATAGTCAATTTTTTGTTGATTGATGTGTTGAAGGATGCTACTCCTCAAGGGGAGCAGCATAATGGAACAGGGATGCTTGTGCCTCCACTTTGGCATTGTTGTCAAAGGGGGAGAAGGAGTGAAGCGGAAAATATATCTACGGAAAATGGGGGAGAAGATGTGAAGTGGAGAGATATCTTTGTATATTGCCATCAATGCCAAAGGGGGAGATTGTTGGCAATATGTGAACTGGTATAAGGACATAATGATATTGTATGTTGTCATTGATGTCAATATGTGATATGAAGTGAACTGGCATATGTGATATGTGAGAAGAGAGAACCAACATATGTGTGAACTGGTATATATGCCAAAGTGAAGCGGTATATTTGCTCAAGGTGAACCGGCATGCAGTTATGGGAACCGGCACATGGAAGCATTGTATGACTACCGGTTGGAGTACCTCAAGCCTATGTGACTCAATTGGTGATCTATGTGTGATGAGTTAGTAGTACAATGGAGAACAGATCGTGTTGCCACATAAGCCCTGTGTGCATGAAGGATCTTGCATGAAGAAGACTATCCCTATCCACCTTGGGAATGTCCAAAGTTTGTCAAATGGTGATAATGCGTGATGGGTTATCAGCCGCCATGAAATCGGTGGATAATGGACAATGGAGAATGTCTTGAGATCGATTCAAGATTGTTGCATTTAATGTAGTATGATTCAATGGTCAGGATTGAACCGGTTGAATTGCTTAACCTAACAGGTTTAGGGTTTAGGGTTTTTGCTACTGACCTATCTATTTCCTATAAGGTCGATGTTGTGTTTCTTTCTAAGGTTGTTGGCAAAAGTTATATGTGTTTATCCAAGGGAAGTGATACGTGATTCTTGGTAGACCAAAGGAGAGAAGAGATACCTGCAAAGTGAATGTGCAGAAGGTGAAGAGGAGCCAAAATAGATCTGCATTAGCATTGAGTGCTATTACCAGATCATTGTAATTCCTATTTATCTTTAACCACTTCAACAGTTGTGAAATCCCTTAAGAAGGTAGCCTTAACCGACTTGATACAAATCCCTTAATAGGGTAACTCGAAGTTATTGAGTTCTGGGAAGCTATAGAGCTCTGGAGATCCTTTAGCTATTGAGTTCTTGAAATCCTCTAACAAGGTAACCCCAACTGGGTTTAACCCTTAACCGGGTATTGTAGCCATCCCTTAACCGAGTGATCCCTAACAGGATCAGTTCCTAGCGGGAGCTATTGTAATATCTTTAACCGGACAAGGCTTCTAACAGAGCGGACTTCTAAAGTGTTCAAAAAGAAGCTTGTGGGTATTCATCCCCATCGTGGTTTTTCCCAGTTGGGGTTCCACGTGAAAATATGTGTGTCATGTGTGATGCTTTTATCTTGTGATGCTTTGTTATTTCCTGTTAAGCTTATGATGGTTCAATGTTTTATGCCTGTCTATAAAACATATTGAACTAGCTATTGTGAAGATATGATGATTGTTTACCTGTTCATGCATGAGGGTGTAATGGTGCTATAGTATTGAGCTAAGAGGAAAGCTTAGTGAGTATCCGGTTTATGATTGTTTTAGTTGTTCTTGGTCTTACCGGTTGCACTCTGTTTCAACTAGTATCACTATTTGCCAGTCATTTGGAGTATTTGTTGTCAAACCGGTTTTGGACTGTATTTTTGTCTGTACTGATTCACCCCCCCCTCTCAGTACTAGTTCGGTACTATTCATTCATCATTGAGTTATCACATGGTACCATCTACATATCATCAATGTATCAAATTTCCACATAATGGAGTTGAAGTGACCGTCAAAGCGGATCCAAATCCATTCATATTGTAGACACCTAAAAATGGTCAACGCTTGCGGAATCATACTTTAACATTTGTGCATTGCCTCATTTTAGGTTTTTGCGTCGGATTAACATTTTCTCCTATGTTACGCACTTGGTTGTTATCATTTGCGAGCATCGAGTCATTCTTCTACATTCTTCATTCGTCTCGTTCTCAAATTTGGTCTTGTCAACAACACTCTCTAGTCATGATTTTGATCGATCTTATCCTATCGCATCAATGTGCGTGCTCATTTGTCATCATTTTGGACATCGTCAATCCTAATAAGGGTTTTGTCCTCTTATCAATCTTGTCATCTTGTGATCGATTTGTCATCGATTGTTGTCATCTTGTGATCGATTTGTCATCGATCGTTGTCATCTTGTCATCTTGTGATCGATTTGTCATAGTCATTTTCAATTTTGTCATTTTGCGATCAATTTGCCATCAACCGTTGTCTGTCTCAATTATGTCAATTTGGATCAATTAGTCATTGTTCCTCATCAATTGGCACATTTATCAATCAAATCATTTATCACATTGATCATTTATAAATTCAAAATCATAATCAAATCGACATCAAGCCAATTTTACGTCAAGACCTAATTATCATCCTTGCATTTCTAATTTATCTTCTGTGGTTTTATGATTTATTCATTTAACCTTGTTTGTCATTTTCTCTCCATTTTCTTCCTCTAGGTTAAATAATTTATTTATTTATCCTAGGTCTTCGTGTCACAATTAAATGTTTAATTTAATTGCTTAACTAATTATTCCTCTTTTTGTGAATTAATTAATAAATGACAAATTATTAATTAATTTACCTAATTTCCTAAAATTCCCTCTTTGTGAATTATTAATAAATGAGAAATTATTAATTAATTCACTAAATTCCAAGTCATCATTTCTAACCTAATTTTCTAATTTCTCCTAAATTCCTAAATGACGGGTAATTACTTTGTCGAAATAATCGCTTTGTCAAAACAATCACATTTCGAGTACTCTTACGCCACAATCTTGTCTATTTGCTTTCATCTCATGTGTATGCACTTGAAGGTGAGATCCACAAACAAAGGCTATTTGGAGAGGAAAGAAGAATAATAGAGCCGCATGAAGGAAGCATTCATATCTACGTTTAGTTTGCATAGTATTTAGTTTTGAATGTTTTATTTTCATGTCTTTATTGAGTGTGTTTAGGATAGATCATTGCATTTTAGTTTTCGTGATTGGGCTAGATTAGTTTTTATATTGTTTGTGATGATTTCCAGATTCCTATGCTACATTAATAAATGATCCCTTTTGTGCATAAGACAAATCACTGAGCATACATCCAATGACACGCAATCAAACATTGCGCTTTATTGAAATCATGCATAAACAGATGAACTTTTCACTTAAACTAGACATTCAACCTGATCCGAATTGTTATATAAATCAACCTCAAAATCGTTTGTCCTTGGCATACTATCATGGGTCTTATACAGGGTGTGGTATACTCAAAACCAGACTGTGTCCTGTGTTAGACGGGGTACCGCATTCCCTGAAACCAGACAGCATGATCGTTCTATCAGCACTTTCAACTTTTGACAATGAAGATCAAGGTGTTTGTTTGATTTATTGGCATCTTATCTTTTTTATTGATTTCTCTTCGGTCTTGTTCCTATGTTGCTCGATGATGTCACTGAGTGATTTAGAGTGACTGGGATGGTTCATGGTTCCTTTCTTTTTGTTGTGATTGTTGTTTGTCTGCGATGTGTCTGTCTTTTACAAAAAGGGTTGCGTTTCAGCTCTAGCCTTTAATGCCATGATGCTCTACATCCGCTTTGCTACATTAAATAAAGGTTCTCACCTACTTATGTGCATTTGTGAAAGAAAGTTTTTCTTCATCTCTAACTGTCCTCTATCTAATTTCTTCTTACTAACATTTCTTCTGTCAGTCTTGGCAGTCTGTTTGATCCGTCCGAACCTATCATCTTCTATCATTCTTATCGATCAATTGGCCTCTTTTCTAGATCTTTCCGGCCAATTCCTCGAGGGGGCATGCATATGTCATTGTCATTATCTAGGGCATTTTCATTACTGTTCTTTGAAACAACGCTTAAAATCGCATTGTCTCAAAGAGGGGCAAAATGTAGACACCTAAAAATGGTCAACGCTTGCGGAGTCATACTTTAACATTTGCGCATTGCCTCATTTTAGGTTTATTGCGTCGCATTAACATTTCTCCTATGTCACGCACTTGGTTTTTATCATTTGTGAGCATCGAGTCATTCTTCTACATTCTTCATCTGTCTCGCTTTCGAATTTGGTCTTGTCAATAACAATCTTTAATCATGATTTTGGTTGATCTGTCAATCTCCTATCAAGACAAAAACATTTCAAAACTTGTCAATCTCGTCGTTTTACGATCGATTTGACATCAATCATCATCCTCTTCAATCATGTCAATTTGGATCAATTTGTCATTGTTCCTCAGCGCATTTATCAATCAAATCAGTTATCAATCCAAAATCATGATCGAATCGATATCAAATCAATCTTACATCAAGACCTAATTGTCGTCCTTGCATTTCTAATTCATCTTCCAAGGTTTTATGATTTATTTATTTAATCTTGTTTGGCATTTTCCCTCTAGGTTAAATAATTTATTTATTTATCCTAAGTCTTCTTGTCACAATTAAATGTTTATTTAATTGGCCTAAGCGCTGGGCGCCATGGTCCCACCTCCCGGGACAGAAGGGTGCAAGGAGGGATCAGGCCAAGGTGCAAAAAGATGCAGTTTTTGGTGTCACAAGCAGGTTTCGGGGTCTCCATTCAGGTTCAACGTTGCACCGCCATCGTGAAGACCCAAATGCAGTTGAAATTGCAAGTGTTGCAATTTTAGGATGCTACATTATTTATTTAATTATTTTAGCCTAATTCTTCTATTAATTAAATAAATCTTTATTTATTTAATTAATTCATTTATCCTCTTCTAGCCTTATTTCTCATTTAAATAAATACATTTATTTATTTAAATTATCATTTTCCTAAATTAAATAAATACTTTTATTTATTTAATTGATCCCACTTCCTCTATTAATTAAATAAATCTTTATTTATTTATTTAATTCATTAAGCTTTTCTACCTATGACACATGTCATTCATCTCTTAATTCCTACACTACCTACCCTCTTATTATTTTCTTATTTTCTTTACCTACCCTCTAATCATAGCCGACCATTTATCTTTTACACCTCTCAATCTTATCCCTCCATTTGTTATAGTGTCTTCTATATAAGGAGATGCTTCCTTCATTATTAATCCTAATCAAGCATCCTAGTATTCGAACTTTCATATGCGATCAAGCCTACTTGCAACCACATTTCCGTTCTTTGTTCAGCTCTTGTGCACACATAAAATCCGAGAGCAACTATATCAAGCAAGATCAATGGAGATAAGAAGAATGGAGATCCAAACCCTATTGGACATGTGATGGTATAATCTTCTTGATTTCATTTGATTTGCATTGTCTTAGGTAATCTTCATATGTTATGGTGGATCTTTGTTGTTGTTAGGCTAGGGTTTTGTGGTTGAATTCATTTAGTCTTTCAATATTTCTCGTTAAGACAAATATTGAAAAAATTTAGGAAGTTGGCTTTATCTGCCCTATGAATTATTCTCCTTGGATTTCAAACATTGTGAGAGTAGCAAAACCTGATAATAAGATTAAAATGTGCACTGAATTTTGGGATCTTGATAAAGATTCCTTGAAATATGACTTTCCTCTTCTAAACATTTGACGTGATAGTTGATTCCACTACTGGTCATGCTTTATTGTCTTTTATGGATGGATTTTTAGGTAGAACCAAATTTTCATTAATCCCCAGATCAATATAAAATAACTTTCACAACATCTTGGGGTTTGCTTTTTTTGGGTTGTCATGCCTTTTGGATTGAATAATGCTAGTGCAACCTAGCAACGCGCTATGACTCTTATCTTTCATGATTATATGTGTAGACACCTAAAATTGTCATGTCTAATTAAAAAATATCTTTATTTATTTAATTATTTAAGCCTAATTCTTCTATTAATTGAATAAATCTTTATTTATTTAATTAATTCATTTATCCTCTTCTAGCCTTATTTCTCATTTAAATAAATACATTTATTTATTTAAATTATCGTTTTCCTAAATTAAATAAATATTTTATTTATTTAATTGATCCCACTTCTTCTATTAATTAAATAAATCTTTATTTATTTAATTAATTCATTAGCCTTTTCTACCCATGAAACATGTCATTCATCTCTTAATTCATACACCACCTACCCTCTCATTATTTTCTTATTTTCTCTACCTACCCTCTAATCATAGCTGACCATTTATCTTTTACACCTCTTAATCTTATCCCTTCATTTCTTATAGTGTCTTCTATATAAGGAGATGCTTCCTTCATTATCAAGCCCCAATTGATTACTCGACTACACTATGCCTTTGAACTTTCATAACCACATTTTCATTCTCTGTTGAGCTCTTGTGCACATAAAATCTGAGAGCAAATATATCATGCAAGATCAATGGAGATAGAAAGAATGGAGATTCAAACCCTATTGGACATGTGATGGTATAATCTTTGTGATTTCATTTGATTTGCATTGTCTTAGGTAATCTTCATATGTTATGGTGGATCTTTCTTGTTGTTAGGCAAGGGTTTTGTGGTTGAATTCGTTTAGTCTTTTAATATTGTTGTATCCATTTTCACGGTATACATTTTGGCACGCCCGGTGGGACTCTTGTCCCTTTTGCATTTAATATCTTTTATGCAGATTTCGTGTTTTTGAAGTTGCAGATCTGACATTTCCGACAACATTTTGATATTTTTCGCGTCTACGTACTTTCAGATCATGTTTTTGATTTTCTGCCGCATTTATGACATCTGAAATCGCATTTGTGTTCCCTAGTCACGTCTATGAAGTCTTCAGACGCGTCTTTGTGTTCAGGAACCATGTCTGTGTCAGATCTAACCCCGTCTATGAATTTATATAGCATTTGTGTTTCGGATAACCATGTCTATGTGCAGTTGTTACATTTTGGTTTCTTTGATTTGGTTTTTTCATCATTCAGATTTCAGATTTGGTTTATTTTGAGTAACATCTTCAGACCTAGCTAACGAAATGGTGTAACTTGTCTTGAAAGAAAAATCATTTTGTTGAAGGCCCCTATTTTCACAAAGTCTTTTGGATCTAAAATTTACCTAACTTGTGTGCTTGTAGGAAGGGGTGATCATTTGAAACAATCCAAACTGCTATCAGATCTTTGTTGCAGGACCTTGCAAGGGTTTTTGATCTTTATTATGTGCCTTGTTTTCATAGACTAGCAAACACTTCAATTGGTGCACTAAAATTAAACCATTTTCTTTTGTGTCTTGGGCAATAGGCTCTTTTTGTTTAATCTTTAGAGGGTCTATCTCCTCATGTGGTCATTAGGACTACTAGTGAGGAGAGAACGACCCAAATGGTAGCAAGGAAAACCCACCTCTCCCGAACCACTATAAACAACTATATCCATGGTGAAAACTATGGATAATGTGTGTTGATTAGTTCATACCAACACTATGTCTCCCCATAAACCCATTTGATCAAATTTATTTGATCAGTTGTAGGGCGTAACCCCTATTGGCTGGGAGCCTTCTATATTTATAGAGCTGAAAGTGTCACATGTATGACCACACGAGCGGATGCCCTTACTAGCACCTTTTTGTTTTAGAAGCCAAAATACTTCTAGTTGTTGGGGCAGGAGGTCGGACCTCTAGAGCAGCCCATACACATACAGTTCTTAGTAGAGTTACAAAGTTTGCCATGGGGAGTTTTCGTGGGGACTGATGCTTGGCTTCCCCAAGAAGTGAGTGCCGAGGGTGGAGCCAGTGGGGTCAAGCATCTAATTATCTGCTTTGAATAGCATAGCCTCATGTGGGAATCAACAACTATTGTCTTGGCCAACCATAAGAATGGTGCTTAACTTATTTTAAACAATCAAACATTCAAGACCAAACATCAAAACATTGTGTCTTTTGTGTCTTCAAGTGTATGCAAAATTTTTTTTACATCAAACAACACACTTTCTTTTGAGTCATTTTGAGTCTAAACATTGAGTCTTCATCAAAACTATGTCCTCTTGTCATGAAAAATAGTCAAACATTCAGATTTGGTCACAACAAACAACTTCACACATTGAAAAAATTGTACAAAATTTCCAGAAACACGTCTTTGTCTAACAGAACCACGTCTGTGTCATCTAAACAAGTCTATGAAGGGAAAAAATGTGTTTGTGTCTTTTGAGCAACATTACATTTACAAAATATCTTAAACACATTTGTGTCTGACAGAATAATGTCTGTGTCATTTAAGCGCGTCTGTGAAGTATACAGGCACATCTATGTTCAGAATTGAAAATTTTCATAATTCAACAAACAAGAATAGTCAGTTTCAGACTTATTGAGCTTCCTAGGTTATCTCTCTAGGTTTTCATCTAGCATTCAACCTGTCTTGGGTCTCACAAAGTCCATTATTTCTTTACACCTTACATTACATTCACATTTGTCTAAACTTGAGTCAAAAGGTCACTTGCTTGTCCTCATCGTACTTTGTCAACACACTACATACAACAACATTTTACTAAGTGGTCCCTCATCAAGGTCTATCACCTTTGGGTCTTATTTGGTCTTACTTAGAGTCAAGGTCAACTTACCTCATCAAGAGAACCTATCATCTCTTTGGAAGCCACACCTACTCTACTACATACATACTTGGTCTTACACTTTGGACATTGCAAGTAAAACTTCAGATTCATTTACATTCCATCCAACTCTTGGTCTCCCATACTCTTTCCATTTTCATCTAGTCTCAAACATCTTGGTCAATACCTAGTTCATGGTTGAAACCCATTCCCAAAAATCTAGGAGAGAAACTAAAGAGGCTCAAGAGTCCGCAAACATGAGTGTCTATGAGTATGACAATGATGTCTTTTTCAATTCTGATCATAACACATTACCTGACATGGATGCCTATAGAAACATTCCAAATGTTGAGAACATGGATAATACAAACAACAATGATACACACAATGACACTATGGACAACATTTCAATGCATTCAGCAGAAGTGGAAGAATCCATTATGGATCCCCGTTTCAATCGATTGGTTGAGGAAATAATGAGGAGAGATAGACAATACTTCTTACAAGTGATGGCATAAAGTGGAACCAATATCCCTCATGATTTTGACATGTCTCAAATAATGGAAAATCAACCTTTGCAACAACCTCACCTCAACATGTATCAAAGGAGGCCTAATAGTGGAGGCAATAGAGGACCACATATGGTGCCTAAATCACCATCATCTTTGTTTGAAAAACCAGAGGTCCTATACACACATGGTCAAGCATATGATACTCACCTTCGTAGACCATTATGGAATTCTTATGCATAAAAATATACTCAATCACATAGCAATGCTCAGGACCAACCACCAAATCAATTGGATATCAAAACAGATGTTCAAAATTTGGACACAAGGAAACTGCGCATCAAATTTGGGGGCAACACATTAGAACAAAATCATGAAATGCCTATAGAGTATGATATACATGGACAAAGTAGATATTCCATTCCTTGTCATGACTCTATACCAAGTGGTCCATATATGCAGCATCATTATAGACCTCCTCCATATGAACATGTGTATGATCAATACCATCCATATATGCAACATGTTCCTCCTCCACTCGATGGTTTAAGCATGGGGTATGGTCCAAGAAGTTGGTCTCCACCTAAGAATAATTTGGAACAGAAAATCAAGGATTTACAAAAGAAAATGGAGGACATAAATACACCGAAGCCAACTTACACAATGAGAGACATATTTGATGAGATTATTCCCACAGAGCTTAGGCAATCAAGCTATGGAATTCTTCTCCCAACTTCCACCTGGTATTAAGTCATGGGTGACTTAGCAGAGGCATTTATCCAACATTTATCATACAACATAGAGATAGACATATCAATCACTACTTTGTGCAACACCAAGCAAAAGGATGGAGAGTCTTTCTCATCATTTTTACAAAGATGGAGGAATCTAGCTAGAAGATGCTCTTGTGAAATTCCACAAAAACAAATGGTAGAGATGTTCACCCAAAATGTTAACAAAGACATTGGTTATGACCTAAGAAAAGCTTGTTTATCCACCTTCAAAGACGTCATTGAAAAAGGCTTAGCGATAGAAAAGGTCCTAATTGAACAAGGAGTAATTAAGATATTCAAAGAAAACAAAGATGAGTTTAAAGGAAAAGATAAGCCAAGATTTTGGAATAAAAACAAGAACATAGTCAATGATGGTGTTGTTGATGCCAAAACAGTGTGACCCAAAATCATTTTTTTGGATCAAGCTCTATAAACAATTAGGTGAATACTCAAACAACTTCCAAGTCACGAAGGAAGTACACTCCATTGGGAGAACCACTAGAATAAGTTTTCAAGAAGCTAGTGGCAAACAAGATAATAACAATCCTAGATCTACCTCCATATGAACCAAAGGTTAAACCAAATTAGTGGAATGATGATGAGTATTGTGAATTTCATAAGTGCAAAGGTCATAAAATAGGAAATTGTCAGAAAAACATCATACAAGATCTCATTGATAGAGGTGACATTGAGATTGAAGGACACTCATCCAATCAAGAACATGAGATGTTTAAGGAACCATTCCCAAAACATGTCAAGGGAAAAATTAAAGCCATAGATGACCAAACCAACTATACTAGAGCATCTTATAACTATGATTCAACTATCAATCTCATTTCAATGGACAATTATGTCTCTACCATTATCATCAAGGACAAAACGCTTGAGACTTCTACCCAAAGACCCAAGATTGTCCTAAAAGGCATCGAATCTTCTTTCGAACCTACCTATGAATGTAATGTTATAACTCATCGAGGTAAATTCACTTTGCAAGGTGCTCCAGCTAAAAACACCACTTCTTCATCAACCAAAGCTGAGTATGACCTTGTAGAATAGTTAGGGAAGACACCCGCACTTATCTCAATCCTTGAGATTTTACTCATATCCCCTACACATAAAGCCATTCTTGATGAAAATTTGAGAGACACTTCTATCCCTACTAATCTGAACGTGGACCAGTTTGAAGCCATGGTGGGATACCTTTCTGTTCCACACTCCCTTACATTCATAGAAGCTGACAACGCCTTCGTGGGCCAACCATATAATGTACCTTTACACATTGAAGCCTTCCTACACAAACAACAAATAAAACGAGTCCTAATAGATGGAGGAGCTGGTCTCAATATATGTACTTTGAAAACAATAATACAAATGGGATATTCAGACAAAGCTATGAATGCTACAAAAAAAATTACCATCAAGGCATATGATGATGAAGAGCGCTCATCCAAGGGCACAGTCACCTTACCTCTTAGATTTGGACCAGTTACAAAGGATGTGGTTTGTCACGTCCTAGACCTGGATCTCACATACAATATATTGCTAAGACGTCCATGGATTCATGAGATGAATGCAGTCCCATCTACATATCATTGATGTATCAAGTTTCCATACAATGGAGTTGAAGTGACCATCAAAGCTGACCCAAATCCATTTATATATTGCAACAATCTATGACCTAGATCAAAAATAACAATACCAGTCAATCGAGAAGTTGTTCCATCTTCAGCATATGTGGATCCAGAATCCTTCAAAGATTCTACATCAAAACAAACAGAGCTAAAACAAAAGTTCAAGATTAAAGACATGGGATGTGGTGAATATATCTTTCATGTTGATCAACGCCCACTATCTCCTAAGGTATTCAGTAAACAAGAACAACATACAAACAATTTGCAATGCCAAGGAACTGGGTATGAACCACCTAGTGTTGTGGCTACTAAGTCTGAATGCAAAACTCCCCGAGTGGTGCAAGAAGCTCTTGATAACTCACATAGCTTTACCATCTCATCCACTCATTCCATTCCCACTCCTCTCCTAGACTTGGATCAACAAGAATCACAAAAGCCCTTACTCATTGGGGATAAAAAATCAAGCTATGAAAAGAAATATCTAAAAGTAAAAATTAAAGAAAAGTCCTTTAGTCCAAATCAAAATCAAAAGCTATTGGACTCTGCAAAAATCAAGGTGAAGGATAAAAATCCTATGAAATAAAAAGAGCAAGAGTTGATCTCCCCTAATATCAAAATAACTGGGGGCAGAAGTTCTAAAATTTTAAGTAAAAAAGAATACTTGTTGATCCTAAGTCTCCATCATGCTATCCTACTTTCACTTCTTTTCACAATCATAAGCCTTCATAACTCGTCCACTTGTTTCACACATCCTTTCCCTTTTGGCGATACATCATGGACCTTTAATGGAGCATCCTCAAAGGACTTTGTTATCAGGGGTACCCAAACTTCTTCAGGTGATACACATACGGGCCTGTGTAGTCCACACATTAGTAATTCTATCTCAGTTCCTTTATCAAGGAAGAAAGTCACTCAAGCTACACATCATTTAGTCAAGGAACAATACAACTACAATCACAAGGTAAATACTCGCACATTTGAGGTAGGTGACTTGGTTCTCAGAGAAAATCCTAAAAATCAGCAAGACAGAGAGAAGAAGGGCAAGTTCGAACCAAATTGGCTTGGTCCTTACATCATCACAACAGCATATGGATCCGATGCATATCAGCTCTCAACCATAGAGGATGAACCTTTGGAGGGTCCTATCAACAACATGCACCTTTGTAGGTTTTACACATAGCTCGTCAAAGTATCCTAATTCAAAAAAAAAAAAAAAACTATATATATATATATATATATATATATATAAATTTGAAAAATAGAAAACAATTCGTCCAACAGTGAAAACCACTTCGGTGGTGCCCTGGGCAAGTACCATGGTGAAAAATGGGTCACCGATGCCATGTGTAGAGACATTTCTCCTCCCTCCTTTAGGATTCCATTTCATCCTTCACTTTGCACACACTCACAACCTATCCGTCCATAATAAACTTACCTATTCTCATCATGGCTTGTTATTGATCTACCTAAGATTGGTTCGCCATTCATAATAAACATTCCTTTTCATCTCTTTCCATTCATAATAAATCAGCTCCTATCTGTGGCTAAGGCAAATCCTACGTCTAGTAATAGGTGTGGAACTGAGAGCATCACACGTTCTGAGGAGTACAGTTTCTTCCAGTTTCCTTTGTTCTATTCGCGTACAATCCGTAATAAAGCAACATTTGCATCGCCAATCTGCAATAAAGTTCCATCTTCTCCACAATAAAGTAGCAGTTTCATGGATTTAGTCAGTTTCAGATGAGACACAACAACAACAAATGAGCTTGAACAAATCGAATCTTTCAACAGACTCAGACAACATTATGGTTCAATGCTATCTATCTTTTTTGTGAAAGTAAACATTGTGACCACAATCAAATAGACTTATACAAGTGACAAGAGACACTAAACTTGAGGACTACAGTGGATGTTGGTGTCGAGTCTTGGTTTTCTTTTGATTTTATCTTTAGGTGACATGTCTTTTAGCTTTTCCAAGATGTCTCTGACTAGAGACTCTATCTCCAGGATGTCTTTGACTAGGAAGGCAAGGATGGGGTATCGTCACCTATTTTTCTTTGTTGTTTGTGGATTGTCTCTTAGTAATGCTATGACTTGTCCAAGGATATGAGGACACTCTGAGTCTAGTGTGAACTGGGGCATTCCTTTTTTGCAACTGTCTTATCTCCATGCAAATAGGTACAATGACTTTCTGGGTCGAACATATGCCTCGATTGTCATAACCTATTTTCCATAATAAAGCTCAATGATGATAATGCACAAGAAGTTCTTTCATTTTCATATCTTCTCTCATCCTTCTTGAGTCCGTGTAGCCTGCTAACACATGACTGAGTATAATGACATACCAAAAATATTTACATTTCATCTAGTTTGTACCTGCATTATCACATGTTAGCATATTTCATTTCATACATACATATAGATATCACAATTGCATCACATCCTGCATACATCACATGTTAGAAAATTTTACATTTTCATCATGTAAGTAGTTATTTGCATTATCATATTCATCTGCATTTCATACATTCACATTTGCATAACATATAAAACATAAAAGAACAAAAATATTGCATTGTATCATGTAGATATTTGCATCCATATCATAAGCACCACATAGAACCAACATCACATAGGTACACATGCATATAGCTACCGCAAGGATGAATCATCTTATATATATAATCATAAGTGTCATGATACAATGATGTCAAAATACATATGGCTACAAAATCACCCGAAGGTGTCTACATCATCATACAAAATGGTACAAAACTAATACATAGGAACCCACTGATCACTCCTGCTAGTACCGCTAGTAGTGCTAATCCTGTCTGTCTCATGGTATCCCAAGCCACGTGTCCAGCCCTCATCTCCAATCCCAGATCCTAGGACGCTCGTCTCAGTGCATCCCTGCCTCCATCTCGATCGTAGGGTACTAACTCCCCATCTATCAGTATCCTCAATGTCCTGTATACATCCTCCAAGGTGATTTTCATCTTACCCATCGACAAATGAAAACTACAAGTCTCTGAGTGCCATCTCTCAGCTAAAGCAGTTAACAATCCCATGTTCGCCCGAAACTCAGGCACATATAAAATATGTCGTAGGCCCATAGCCTCAACTGATTCTCTCTCCTCAATTGTTAGCTTTGGTCGTAAACTTTGAATCGAAGGGAATCTCTCCCGTGACTCAAGCATAGGTAGGTACTCATGTAGTCAAACAAATCAATCATGTCAATCATAGTGGCGTTCACTGTTCATCACAAAATGTTGCTTATTATCTTAGTGCTTCTATCATATGGTGCTCTATCCTAGTGACACTCACTGTTCATCACAAAGTGTTGTTGTTTATCCTAGTGACACTCACTGTTCATCACAAAGTGTTGTTGTTTATCCTAGTGGTACTCCCTGTTCATCACAAAGTGTTGCTCATATTTGCACTCACTGTTAATCACAAAGTGCTACTCTTTTTAGTACTCCCTGTTCATCACAAAGTACTATGTCTTGGTACTCCCTGTTCATCACAAAGTGCCTCGATCTATCCTATCCTAGGGCCTCTGCTTGAGTGTATCCTCTTGAGTAGTTTCTTCATTGGCAACGTATGTTCTATCACAGAATTGTCAATCCTAGCCCTATCTGCTATTCTGGTCTTCCCTAGAGGACCTGCTTGAGTGTATCCTCTCAGCAACTTATCCAATCGACAACGTATGTTTATCACAAAACTGTTGATTTGACCTTGAAGACATATTACCCTACTTGACATGCATTTATGACAAAAATTAATGCAACAAGGTACAAGGAGGTTTTGTGGTACTTACCCCCTCTCCTACATCTGCTGGCCTCTAAAATTGGCAAACGCGATCGAATCTGTGAACTAATGTCATCACTACTGACTGTTGCGGCTTTATTCTTTCTCTACACTCTAATCTCTTGGATGTGTGGATTACAATGAGGATGTATTCCCCTCGTGGTCTATTTTATAGACTGCCCTAGCCCTAGCCCCAGCCTTCGTCTCTCGAGCTAGTCTTCGTTATCCCGTGACTCTGTCACTCTATCCTATCTGGTCGGTCCATTCTAGCCTTTCTTTCTTATCGAGAGATTGTCTACGATCTTTTCAAACATTTTCATCCAATCTCTCAAGGGGGCATATCATTCCCATCTTGGGGCAACTTTGTATCAGTTCATATTATCTTCTTTGAAACAATGCAACACGTTGCATTGTCTCAAAGAGGGGCAAAATGTAGACACCTAAAATTGTCATGTCTAATTAAATAAATATCTTTATTTATTTAATTATTTAAGCCTAATTCTTCTATTAATTGAATAAATCTTTATTTATTTAATTAATTCATTTATCCTCTTCTAGCCTTATTTCTCATTTAAATAAATACATTTATTTATTTAAATTATCCTTTTCCTAAATTAAATAAATATTTTATTTATTTAATTGATCCCACTTCTTCTATTAATTAAATAAATATTTATTTATTTAATTAATTCATTAGCCTTTTCTACCCATGACACATGTCATTCATCTCTTAATTCATACACCACCTACCCTCTAATCATAGCCGACCATTTATCGTTTACACCTCTTAATCTTATCCCTCTGTTTCTTATAGTGTCTTCTCTATAAGGAGATGTTTCCTTCATTATCAAGCCCCTGATGATTACCTGACTACACTACACCTTTGAACTTTCATATGTGATCCTACTTGCAACCACATTTCCGTTCTTTGTTGAGCTCTTGTGCACATAAAATTTGAGAGCAAATATATCAAGCAAGATCAATGGAGATAGGAAGAATGGAGATTCAAACCCTATTGGACATGTGATGGTATAATCTTTGTGATTCCATTTGATTTGCATTATCTTAGGTAATCTTCATATGTTATGGTGGATCTTTCTTGTTGTTAGGCTAGGGTTTTGTGGTTGAATTCGTTTAGTCTTTCAATATTGTTTTATCCATTTTCACCGTATACAATATGCATAAGATCTTATAGGACTACATTGATGATATCTTAGCTAAATATGTTTTGTGCCAAGATCATGTTAAGATCCTTCATCAAATCTTTGAATGAATTTGTAAATACAACATCTACTTAAATCCTTCAAAGTGTATTTTTTGTGTGGATAGTGGAAAACTATTGGGATTAATTGTTTTGCATCATGGTATTGAGGTGGATACAAATAGAATAGGTTCCATTGTTAATATGCCACCTCATAGAAACATCTCTCAATTTTGCAGTTTACAAGAAAAAATACAAGTTATTCGTAGGTTTGTTTCACAACTTGTGAATCAAATTTTCCCTTTCACCCAGTTACTCAAGAAGGATACTACTTTTAAATGGTTGAATATTATCAAAAAGATTTTGAAGATTTTAAATATTACTTAGCTAATCCTCCAATTTTACAACCTTCTATTCCTAATCAACCCTTCCTTCTTTACATTGTTTCTTCTTCTAATGCTCTTATAGCCTTGTTGGCACAACATGATAATTATGGTAAGGAATGTTTTTATTACTACATAAGTTGGACTTTGCTCAATTATGAAGTGTGATATACTACAATAGAGAATCAATGTCTTGTTCTTATTTTTGCAAATCAAAATTTAAGACATTATCTCCTTAATGTTGAAACCCATGTTATCATCAAATTTAATCCCTTAAAAAATCTCTCTTCCAAAACTGATCTTTCAAGATGCTTAGAAAAATGGGTTATATTGCTAATTGAATTTGATCTTAAGTTTATCTCTCAAAAATCAATTCAAGGCCAAGCCTTAATTGACCATTTGGCCAATGCTCCTTACCCTTTTAATTTACCTAATCAAGACCCATTTCCTGATGATCTTATGATTCCCTTAGAGGTGGACAAAACTTGGAAATTATACTTTGATGCTTCTAGGTGTTAGACTAGTTCAGGTGTAGGTGTTATATTTATAACTCCTTCATGAAAACTAATTCCTCTATCTTATCATCTAAATTTCCTATGCATTAATAATATTATTGAATATGAAGCTCGTATCACTAGATTGAAATTGAATTTATTCTTTAAAGTTTAACACTTTAGCATCTTTGGTGATTCACAATTGATTATAAGACAAGTTATGGGAGCTTATCAGGTTAAACATACTAAACTCTCTCCCACAGAAAAATAATCGACATGTGGATGCAATGGAAAGTGTAGATTCCCTTATATCCCTCGAAGACCCTTTTGTGGATTATCAGTTCATCATTCATATCCTATCTCCACCTACTATTTTAAATAGCCTTAGTGAGATTACTTGTTGTTATACCTTTGATTCGGATAAATGGTACTCACATATTTTTTTATATTTGCATGATGCTACTTTTCCTAATTCTACAAGTAAAAACACTAGAGCTTGAATTTAAAAAATTTCTATAAAATACATCATCCTCACTAATGTTCTTTATAGAAGGGGTTATAATGGTCTTGTCATGTGTTGTGTCAATAAATCAGAGATTCTCATTGCCCTTGAAGAAGCTCATTTAGGAGCTTGTGGGGGACATTTTGGTGGCAAATCTTTGGTTCAAAGGTTGCTTCAAATGGGATACTATTGGAAAACCATGTACAAATAATCCTTTGCCTTTGTCAAAAAGTGTCATTAGTGTTAGCAACATAATAACTTGATACATGCTCTTGCTCATGAACTTAGAGCCCAAGTTGCTGCTTGGCCCTTTTGCTTGTGGGGTTTGGATCTTATAGGAAAAATATCCCCTCCTTCAAAAGGACATAATTTTGTCACCACAACTATAGATTACTTTACAAAGTGGGTAGAAGTCATTCCACTTCAGTCTACTACCACTGAAGTAATTTGTCAATCTATTATAGACAATATTATATCTCGATTTGGTATACCTTCCACTTTGGTTTATCACAATGGCACTTCATTTAAAAACAAATATTTGAATAAGTTTCTTATGAAATACCACATTCAACATCGATTTTATACTCCATATTATCCTTAATAAAATGGTCAAGCCAAATCTTCTAATCCGATAATTATGAAAATCCTTCATAAGACTGTTAACAAGCATGGTAAGGATTGGCATGCTCAATTGCCTTATGGTTTATAGGCCTATTGAACTACTACCCACATAGCTACAAGTACCACTCCTTATAATCTTGTTTACAACACTGATGCAATTATGCCTTTAGAGTTGGAGATTCCTTCATTGAAAATATCTCTTAAGGGCCTTATTGATGATGATTCTTATAGAGAACAACATCTTCAACAACTTGAAATGCTTGGTGAACAACATATGAATTCTCTTGAATATATTCAATCTTATCAGAATACTATGCAACAAAGTTACCCAACACTCTTTTTCGGTTGGTGATTTAGTGCTTTACATGAATCAATGCAATGTAAATGCTCTACTTGGAGAAAAGGGTTCAAAGTTCAATCTGAATTGTCTTGGAACTTACATCATTATTGAAGTCTATGGATCAGGCGCTTACAAGATAGCAAATATGGAAGCTAATAATTCCTCTTAAGGAACCCATTAATTCTATTCACTTATACAGATATTATGCTTAAATATATCTCTTATTTACTTATTACTAGATAGTATGCTAGAATTTTCATCATTAAAGCATGTTATGTTAGATTGTTTGATTGTCATTTTGGTGTATAATGCTTCATTCTTCACAAGTTTGTTCCTATTTTTGTCTTGAGTTCATTTTTATATTTTCTTACTTGTAGAGATTACTTTTCTTTATGCTATAATATTGTTTAGTATTATTTGTGGTTATGTTAGTTAGATTATGATGTGTTTAGTTAGAAAACATGTTTAGACATTTAATTAAACATAAGTACATAACATCAATTATAGCATTTAGTTAAAAACTTATTAAGTTGTTTACTTAAATCATGCATGCATCCATTCAATCATTATAGCATTAATTCTAACAATCTACATTGGTTGATTCAAATTAATCATATGTGCATTAAATGAGAACATACATGTACATCACCATATTTTTTACTTTTTATCAAAGAAAATATGAACAAAATTATTTTGCATTAAAATAACAAGTATGTGATACATCATCATATATAGGTTTTGATGTAAAAAGACATGCATATGGTGTAGGAGCACCTAGGCTACCATCTAGCCTCTATGAGGCAAATTTTGAATATTTTGTGTTTTGAAGTATGAACAGTTGTAATAAGGTCTTGCAAGTCCATATAAGATGTAATGAGTCCATATATGATGTAATAAGGTCATTGAGACTAATGGTTTGTATGTTGAGTCTTAATGGGGGCCATCTTGGCACATATTGGCAAAATTGGCCTAATATGGGATGTATGCCTCCATAGGTAAAATGTGATGTTTGATGATGTATAAGGGTATTTATGGTCTATTTAGACCTATTTGTGTCATTTCTGAGTCATTGAAGTCATAGGTTGGGTCTAGGATTAAAGTTAGCGAAAGCTGCTTATGTTGTCCAAAAATTGCTCAAGCAACTTTTTGTGTTTAAAGGGGTGATTAGGTGTTTGTTAGCAATGAAAGATAAAATGATGGTTATAAAAATTGGGGAAGGAATTAATACCATTAAATAATCCTTTCCATGGCTTTATTAGGGGTTGATATGTATTGGGAAGAAGAAAATCAATAAATTTTTTATTGTTTACTACACTTTTCTTGAGAACTACCACATGATAGTTTGATAAGAGGCAATTTTCCGTTGAGAAATTCATTCATTTTGCACTGATTGACCATTGGATATGAGAGATGAATGAACTACCTCTTATTTGGCTTTTGTATCATTCAGTTTCATTGAGTTTTTAGAAAGATATCTCAAATTTTGTGAAATCAATCCAAACCTTTATCTAGGATAACCCGAGACTACTAAAAAATGATTTTTTTTTTCTCTCATGTAAAATAAGTCAATCCAAATGAGTGGAAATTTTTTTTATATATAAAATATACTTGTCTTATGTTTTCTATGGTACCATGAAGCATTTGGCATGTGTAATCATGATGATAAAGGACTGAAATTTTGTGTCTCGGCCTCATAACACAATGGTTTAATGAAGTTTGAATGAAGTAAGGGCATAAAAAGTGGTTTGGAAGGTTGGTGAGAGAGTTGGAAGGTGTAAGGAGGTGTCCTAAACAAAAACCAAGTAATTATTACCAAAAGAACCAATTCAAAAGACCACAACACATGACTATCCTAAGTCTCATGATGATTGTCACAGTTTGATAGTACTTTGCAACCACTGCACTTTACATGTATAAGAGTGAACTTGGTGTTGAATTCAATTTAAGAGGGTAGTAGGGTGTATTATCATCTTCACCACTTTCATTTGAGGGGTTGAGAACATTTTGTGTAATAATGACTGCCCCAAAGTACATGACCGTCATAAAACATGTCAAGACAGTCCTAATGAGCAGTGTACTGATTGTGAATGAAGAGTAACCATGTTGGGCTGATTGGGTGGGTGTAGATTCAAGAGTAGGAGTGTTGTGAAGTCCTTGAAGGTATTTCTAGGAGTATATGTGGTCGTTGTAGTCTTTGTATGTTGGAATGGAGTTTGGAAGTCCTAATTGAGCATGTACAAGGGTGAGTGACTAGTAGGAGGTCTTATAGTGTTGGAGTGTTGGAGGACTTGGGGTTTGGATTCATACATGTTGGAAAAGTATATGTGAGAATGTTCCAATGAGTGGATGAGGGCTAGGAAGTATGAGTGTGGTTTTGATATATTGTACCTTATGAGTACCAATAACCTCGTGAGGGGTCCCGTGAGGTTTTAGAGGGTTATCACCTTATTGCATAGGTGAGTTGGTAGAAAGATCTCCCCCTATTGATTAGTTCCTTGGACTCTTTGCATCAGAATCATATCCTACCACTCATACAAAATGTGGTGACTCATCATACATCATATGGATGATGGCTACTCGTGCCCTCAAGACCTATCCATGGTGGTCCCATAGAGGTTTTCCTATCAGATGTCATGGAGTGCGAGTGACTCCTTCATGAGCTCCTCCTCTCTCTCTCTTGGGAAATACCAATATAAATTGTGGTCTTTTCCCTAGCCTCTAGAAGGTCATTCTATAGATGCTCCCTCTCCTCCTTTGCAACCTATAGCTCTACCTTCACTACATCGAATATATCCTCATGTCGCCTCACATTGCACTGTGCTCTAGGAGTAATCTATGAGGACCAAAAATGTGATGATATCTCTAAGCACATGACCTACAAAGTCATGTCATCCCTATGCACTAACTATAAGATAGGGATATATTAGTAACATCATCATTTGTATCAAAACCAAATCAACTCAAATCAAATTAAATGAAATCTATAGACTATCACATTTTATCACTTGGGTCTCCCACTTGACAAGTTGGATCAACTATGGTTAGGGGGTGAGATACGCTAGTCGAGGGCATGGTGCTACTCTCTCCATGCTTATATCAGTGGGGTATCTATGTGGTTTGTGAGAGTGATGATAATCTTAATACTCTAGAAGTAGACCTCTGAGGGGGAATATCATCATCATCATCATCCATAACCTGTCCTCTATCCTTTGCATGCAGTGGATCCAGTATCTCCTCCCTAGAATGGATAGAATTCTCATCATGACCCTGCTCTTGTTTCTCATCATGGATTTGGTCCTATTTATCACTATCATTTGCTAGCCCCTCATATCTCTCGTGCTCTACCTCTGGTCATTGAACCCATGGTTATGGATCTCCTATTGAATAATTAGGTGGAAACAAAATGTTAAGATAGGTCACCTCCTAGAACCTTGTGTATGCGTGTTGAATGCCAACTTCATCCTCGAGTGGGGGAGCTTGTGAATCTTGTCTACCCTCCTCATCGCCAGTAAGCTACACATCCATTGTTCTCAGTTTAGGCTAGGCTCTAGGTCTTGCAACACTCTAAAAAAATGTCAGACGTAGGCCAATAACGTAGTGGGATGACTTTGTACCTAACTGAATTAGTGCATCACTCTATCATAATAGAGTGGCATGATGATGTACTGGTGGTGACCCTTTAGAAAACAACCTTACTATATCATGTTCATCTATCTCCTCTTCTCATCCCATATATACATGCATCTATAAGTTCTCCAAATGATAGATGTAGGCTATAGGCAGTCCAATATAATCCTCTAATAAAGTAGATCCCATCTCTACCAAGGGCTCCCAAATGGGTATGCATGTGCTTGAGGCTAATCAAAGGAAATATCTATAGGAGATCCCACAGGCCTCATGCATGTTATGTACCCAAACATCCACACCTGAAGGATAGTATAGGTCATCAAATTCTCACCCTCATAGTACATAAATTTCCCTAAATCATGGTAGATATGGGCAAGCATGTTACATCCCCATGAGATAATTGTTTGAAGCTTCTCCATCTCCTAAATGATATGAGTGAGGCCTCTAGGCATGTGAGTGCTATGGTGTTGATCAATATCTTCTCAATAAATGAAATACCTTTGGTGGTGTGTAGCACATCATATAAAGATCCATCCTCAATAATATTTAGGTGTCACCTGACCTATGTAGTATATCTAATCCTCCTTCACCATAGTGGGTGAAAATGATTCCTATAATCTAACAATCTTGCCCCACACTAGTAGTTGCAAGATCCAATAGACATCTTCTAATGTGATAGTCATCTCCCCTATTAAAAGATGGAAGTTGGAGGTGTTTGCATGGCATTTCTCCATCAAGGTCATAAGCACATAATTATGATATCACATATGAGGCACGCTATATATCTAGTACATTCCTACATTTCAAAGGAACTTCTTCTCCCCCCTCATGAGATCTTTGATACAGCTAAATAAATAAATTTATATAGATCCTTTGCCATGTTCTTGCATAAATGGTAGCTCCTGCATTCACATCAATCAAAATTCTTATCAGATTCATGTTATCAATTTTATCCATGCATCTGTCATCATTGATATAACACTTTAATGTTTATAGTGGTGCCTAACTAGGGCCATGGTGCCCCTGTCGGACCATGGTGCCTTGAGGGGACCATGACGCCTTTTCCAAGTAGGTCTACTTGGCCACCTAGGGCTACAAGAAAATCAACAACTCAAAATTTGTAAAGTCACACAAAGCAAGGTTATCCTACCTACATCATCTATTGGGAGACCCTCCTTGATGGACTGCTTTAAAACCTCCATCTTGGTAGGCTGGTTTGGTTGATTGGACAACATTTTCTCCTCGGAAGACCCCTTTGTACATCAAAACAAAAAGTCTAAATAAGACAAATGAATAGTGAATAGGTCACTATTTAAAGGCAATTTCTCTTAAAATGCTAATTTCTTATGTTTTACTTATCATCTCATATCTTGAGCTAGAGAATTTTATTTTCATGCCATTCCGATCAAGAAGTTTTGATTTCATAGCAAACCTTGTTAAGCACATTTGTCATCTTCCATCTTTCATGCATCTTTCACAGGTCGAAGTGGTAAAGATGATACCCTATTTCTACCTCCTCATTAGAAGTCAAAAATAGAGGGGGTATATAGCTACCCTCAAATTTCATCACTGTTAGTAAGTATTCTGGGAGCTTTTTGATTTGAACTAACAAAGTGATTTTGTAGAATGTGGTTCCTAACAATGTATTACATATATTGTTGGGGGATTCATTCAGCTCTTATGGAAATATCCTTTTTCATGAATGTTTACTTTTCTATACTTTAGGTTTCATATGCACGTAGTGTCACATGACCACTAAAGTGGGGGATAAATGTAGCATTGTAAATTGTACACCTTTAATTAGGGTGTCTAATTCGATGCTTTGTTAGCACTCATTTTAGTATGTGTCATTATACTGTGCATTATAGGACTATCATATGCACTTAATTAATAATTTAATCAAAAGATGAGTCTGTTCTTGATTCTAACATCATCATGTTAATCTTATGAGGATCCAGTGAATACTGAGAGGGGGGTGAATCAGTATTAAGACCAATTGAAACTTTAAACCCAAAAACAAACTTATATTAGATCTGACACCATTTGACAAATATCTCAACTTTTTTAGGGTATGTGCATGATCATGGTGTGCCAAAACAAGCCCTTAAGTGACAATGAAATTTTAGAAAATCAGAGTTATGTAGCTTGACATGAAAAATTGACTAAGTTGTGAACATTATTTTTAAATTATGTAAGAAGAGAATCTATAGAAAATTAAAAGTTGTTAGGATAGCTGGTGAACAACTGAGAGGGAGGGGGTGAATCAGTAGTTAATAGATTATAATAATTAATCCACAACGCAACCTTAAACTAGAGCACATAACATTTAAATACTAGTAAAGAAGAAATAGATACTAGTAGAAACAGATACCGATAAACAATGCAACATAATAATAAACTAGATAATTAACACAATGAAACCATACCACATAACATCATAATTTGTACGTGGAAAACCTAGTAAAGGGAAAAACCATGGTGGAAAGCCTACCCACAGTCAGATGATACTTCTATAGAAAGTATCTGATACAACGAGGGGCCTACACATGCAGGAAGGCACACTGCCTAGAGCGCACTATTCATTACAAAAGAGCTTCACTGACTACAGAGAGGTTAAAACCACCTCAAGATATTGGACAACAATCTAGTGGAGTGAACTGCCATAGATAACATCTACCATGTTTGATTATAGTCTCGGTTAAGCTCAACATTGGTGGTCTTTGACCACTTACATAAACCCAACTCAATCCTCAATGAATAACCAAAACACTCCTTCACATATGATATTAAAATTCATGATCATGATACCCGAGGATACCCCGATCTATAATGAGATCTTACATCAATTTATACCAACCCTAATGCCTAAACCAATTAGGTCAGCCACCTAAAAGATATTACAATAAAATCATTACATATGTCCATATTACAATGATATGCCATGCCGGCTTTAGACCAAAACAATATTAACCAATCCATAAATCATCCTGATAACGTCTAGAGAACATGTTAACATGATATTGATCCATAACCTAGATAGGCACCTGACCTATTGTGGGTCCACCACGCCAAAGCGATGTCACCAACTGGTTGAAGCACGATCTGAGAACATCTTCAACATCCTGAAAGCCACACCAACACCACTTATGCATCCTGTCCAGAATTCCCAATGAAAGTTCTATTGGTAGAACCTTAAACCAATACCGATAACCAAAACCTATATGTCAATAGCCAACCATAACAACTAGTGTTGACATCAATGACAAAACATCAATGCAACACATAATCAATTCCTCCAAAATGCCAACAATCTCCCCCTTTGGCATTGATGGCAACACTAGATGTGAAAAACATCTAAGTACCAAGAAAATGCCAAACAAGTCACCCCCAATGGAAGATAACCAACAAACTCCCCCTTTGAATAATTTCTTTGTATAGCTCTTAAGTTTCCTTTTTCACATCAATGCCAGAGATCTGACAAAAATATCAAAGCAATAATATAATTCCCCGAATCTCAAAGCTGACTACTCCCCCAAAGTAGTAGCACCACTTCATCAGTACCAGAATGAATAGTATCTCTGATAATGCATGTCAGACTGATGCCAAACTGCATCAATCAAGTCTCTGTCAGAGGGGCAAAAACCCCCAATTTGTCTCTCAAATACTCAAATGATTCTTTCGATAGCGGTTTAGTGAATACATCTGCAATCTACTCTTTAGCGTTCACATAAACCAATTTGACTTCCTTTTCCTCTACCGTGTCCTTCAAAAAGTTATACTTTATTGATATGTGCTTAGTCTTAGAGTGAAATACCAGATTCTTAGACATTTCAATAGCTCCAGAGTTATCACAATAGATAACTATCAGTTCACTACATTTTACCCTAATATCCTTCAACATTTGCTTCATCCACAGGACCTGAGTACAATAAGTTGTTGCTGCAACATATTCAGCTTCTGTAATAGATAAAGAAATGCATGACTATTTTTTGTTGATCTATGAAACTAGTTTTTTTCCAAGAAAGAAAGCTCCACCAGAAGTGCTCTTCCTATCATTGGTATCTCCTACCCAATCTGAATCTGTATATGCACATAAAGTGAAGTTATAAAGTGAAATATTCTCTTTACCACACATTCATGATTTTCTTTAGGATTACTTTGATATCTTGAAACAATACTCACAACATTCCTAATACCTAGTCTAGTCTAAGTTAGATATAACATACCACCAATCATAGACTTATACCTTGTTGGATTTACCGGTGCAGATGTATCATTGATAGATAAATTATCACTTGTCACCATAGGGGTACTCACTGGTTTGGAATTATCTATACCAAACTTCTTCAACAATTCCCTTAGATACTTAGTTTGACAGTTAAAGATACCTTTGTCAATCTGAGTAATTTGCAAACCTAAGAAAATTTTCATTTCACCAATCATGGACATCTCAAATTCATTTTTCATGTTGTTAGCAAATTCCATGCACAATTTGTCTTCACCTCCAAAAATGATATCATCAACAAATACTTCAATAATCAAAATATCATCATGAATAATTTTGTAATATAAATTACTATTAGCACAACCCTTAGTAAAACCAAGCTTCAAAAGATATTTATCCAAACTTGCATACCAAGCTCTGGGAGCTTGTTTTAATCCATATAATGCTTTCTTTAACCATATCTTTATCATCTTTCAATGAAAAACCATCAGGTTTCTCAATGTATACCTCTTCTTTAAGTCCACCATTCAAAAATGCACATTTAACATCCATTTGACAAGCCTTATAGTTCTTATAAGCTACATAGGCAAGAAATAGTCTAACAACTTCAATTCTAGCTACAAGTGAAAAGGTTTCACCATAATCAATTCCTTCCTTTTGAGAATATCCTTTACAAACTAGTCTACCCTTGTTTCTTATAAATTGACCATCCCCATTCAGTTTATTTCTAAAAACCCATTTAGTTCCAATAACATTCTTATTTTTAGGCCGGGGAACTAAAGTCCAAGTTTCATTCTTCTCTATTTGATCTAATTTGTCTTCCATAGCCTTTAACCAATATTTATCTTTACAAGGTTCAATAACAGTTGTTGGTTCAACTTGAGAAATAAGACATACCTCTTCATTTGCCAGTATTTTTCTAGTCATAACTCCCTTGTTCCTATCTCCATTGATTTGATCTTCAGAGTGGTTTAATCTTACATACCTTGGAGTCTTCTCAACTTTAGGTTCACTGATATGATCATCAGTCATAGTTGAGTTTTTTGATTGTGTTGGTGCAACAATTTCAGTGTCCTATATTGATTGAGGTATTGTCAGTTCAGTTATGATCATTTCCACTGCCCGTTCCCTATCATATGATATAGATTAATTTCTGTATTGCTCATCCACTTTCACATTTGCACTTTCCACAATTTTCTGCAATCTTTTGTTATAACATCTATATGCTTTGCTTTGATTAGAATAACCAAGAAATATCCCTTCATCACATCTAGGATCAAACTTTCCAATTGAATCATCTCTTTTGATATAACATTTATTTCCAAAAATTGTGACATATTTAACAGTAGGTGTATGTCCAAACCATAATTCATAAGGAGTCTTACCAATTTCACCTTTGATGTGAAATTTGTTGAATGTGTACACTGTTGTACTGACTACTTCTCTCCATTAGATATGAGGCAATTGGGCTTCCATCATCATGGTTCTTGTTGAATCCAAAATGGTTCTATTCTTTCTTTCCACTACTCCATTCTGCTGAGGAGTCCTAGGTGCAGATAATTGTCTCCTAATTCCATTTGTCTCAGAATAACTGTTAAATTCATGAGAAGTGAACTCACTACCTTGATATGATCTTAGACATTTGATTTTTAGTCCAATTCCATTTTTACTTTTACTTTAAAGATCTTGAATTTCTCAAAAGCTTCAGACTTCTCCCTAAGAAAAGTCACCCACATCATTCTAGAATAATCATCAATTATCAACATGAAGTATCTATCACCTTGAAAGCTTCTAATCCTTGTTGGACCATATAAGTTAGTATGAATCAAATCAAGAACTTCATTAGATTTATCTTTTATGCTCTTAAAAATAGTTATCACTTGCTTTCCCAATTGGCATTCCTTACATACCAGATTAAGAGGCTTCATAATCTTAGGTATATCTCTAACTTCCTTTGTTGAACTGATCTCGACAATGCAATCAAAATTAACATGACACAAACTCTTATGCCATAATCAACTCTCATCAATATGAGCAATCAAACATGTCTTATTACTAGTGTTCAAGTGAAAGATGTTACCTCCAGTCTGAGTACTGATAGAAATCTCCAAACCAATCTTGTTAATGATTTTGCATTTTCTATCCTTGAATTGAAGTTGGAATCCCTTGTCCACCAATTTACCAACACTTAAAAGATTATTCTTTAAACCTTCTACATAATAGACATTTTCAGTATTATGCTTACCATCCAAAGAAATAATGCCTCTACCTCTGATCATACATGCATTGTCATCTCCAAATATTACTTGACCACCATTGTATTCATGTAGGGACAAAAATTTTATTTTATCTCCAGTCATATGATGTGAGCATCCACTATCAATTACCCATTCATCCTTATCTTCAACTTTTTCTGCCAAGGCCTTCTCTTCATTCATGATAGCCAATTTCAGTTCATCTTCCTTTAGGGTATAGAACACCCATTCCTTTCCATTGTTGGATCCACTAGCAGAGTCTTTTGTCGGTTTATCCTCAGAGTCATCAACTTCTCCTTCCTCATCTGCTATGAAGCATTGTTTGTTTCTCTTGAATTTGTATATGTTCTGATTAGGCTTAAAATATTTCTTAACTCTTTCCTCAAATCTTGCATTCCTTTCAGGACATCTAGATGCAAAATGTCCAATCTTATGACATGCAAAACATTTAAAAGGTGTTTTTCCTTCATACTTACCTCCTACCAGTCCGTTAGGTACTCTTCTAGAAAATAAGGCTTCAAGTTTCTCAAATTCTTCATCCTCTTTCCTCATGTCTTCCTATTCCTTTGCATATAGGGCTTTCCAATCCTTGCCGATAGATGATGATGATGATGCATGAAAAGACAGTTCAGATTTTGCAGCTCCAGAAAGTCCAAATTCTTCAAGCTTAAAAGAAGATAACTTCCCAACTAGAATGTCTTTGTTAACTGATGTGTTTTCCATTGTTCTCAACTCATTAATTGTAGTTGCTTTCATCTTGTAAGTCAGTGGAAGGGCTCTCAAGACTTTGGAAACTATTTCATCTTCACTCAAAGATCCTCCACAACATTGAATTCCCATGACAATCTCATTTACTCTCTCCATAAATGTAGTGATTCTCTCATTGTCATCCATCTTCAAGTTTTTATCTCACCCGGTAGCCATAAAGTATACCAGTTTTGACAGTAGGGTCATCTTCATTCAAAGTTTGCAATTTATCCCACATAACCTTTGCAGATGATTTATCAGTCAATGCCATGATCTATTGATCAGTAAGTGCACATGGGAGGGCTTCTCTAGCTCTGCAATCATTGTCAATATTCTTATCCAAGTCTGCAAGAACAAGATTGCTAGATGCTAGATCATAAGGTGTGTAACCTTTATCAGTGATCTCCCCAATATCCTCGCCAAGACATCTAAGATGAGTCTCCATTTGGATCTTCCATATCCCATAATTTGTTCCATCAAGCTTAGGGATTTCTCTCCCGAAGATAGTTGCCGGTGGATTAGTTGCCATAGGATCTACCTCAAGTGGTTAAGCTTCTGCAAAAGAGGACCAAAGCTCTAATATCAATTGTTAGGATAATCGGTGAACAACTGAGGGGGGGGTGAACTAGTTGTTAACAGATTATAACAATTAATCTACAACACAACCTTAAACTAGAGCACATAACATTTAAATATCGGTAAAGCAGAAATAGATACCAGTAAACAATGCAACACAATAATAAACCAAATAATCAACACAATGCAACCATACCACATAACACCATAATTTGTACGTGGAAAACCCAATCAAGGGAAAAACCACAGTGGAAAGCCTACCCAAAGTCAGATGATACTTCTGTAGAAAGTATGTGATACAATGAGGGGCCTGCACATGCAGGAATACACACTGCCTAGAGCACACTTCTTGTTACAAAAGAGTCTCACTAATTATAGAGAGGTTAAAACCACCTCAAGATATTGGACAACAATCCAGTAGAGTGAACTGCTAGAGATAGCATCTACCATGCCTAATTATAGTCCCAGTTATGCTCAACATCAGTGGTCTTTGACCACTTACATAAACCCAACTCGATCCTCAATGATTGACCCAAACTCCTTCACATATGATATTACAATTCATGACCATGATACCCAATGATACCCCAATCTACAATGAGATCTTACATCAATTTATACCAACCCTAAGGCCTAAACCAATTAGGTCGGCCACCTAAAATATATTACAATAAGATCATTACATATGTCCATATTACAATGATATGCCATGTCGGATTTAGACCAAAACAATATTAACCAGTCCAAAAATCATCTCAATAACGTGTAGAGATCACGTTAACATGATACTGGTCCATAACCTAGATAGGCACCGGACCTATTCTGGGTTCACCATGCCAAAGCGAGGACTCCAAATGGTTGAAGCACGATCGGAGAACATCTTTAGCATCCTGAAAGCCACACCAACACCACTTATGCATCCTGTCCAAAATATCCAATGAAATTTATGTCAGTAGAACCTTAAACCTATACCGGTAACAAAACCTGTCTACCAGTAACAGCTAGTGCAGGTAGCCAACCATAACAGCTAGTGTTGACATCAATGACAAAACATCAATGAAACACATAATCAATTCCTCCAAAATGCCAACAAATGTAGTTTCTAAGCTACCAGTTGTTTTTTGGAAAAAAAAATCCTATTTGATGAAAATTTCAGATTTCAATGTAGTGGTACTAAAATTTCAGGAAAAAGATAAGAAGTAGGCATATATCTGACCATCCTAATCACAGTCAAATCATAATTTTTTCTATAAAATTTACAATATAAGTATTAGACTAGTGTCCGGATGTGACACATTTGTTTTATAATTTTTTATAAAGTAAATTATTATTTATGAATTTTTTACTACAGCTTTTCATAAATTCATAAACTCCTACGTCTAACCACCTTAACTTGGTCAAAACCTTTTGAAATTCATTTTTAAATTTTTTTTCCCAATAGTAGACGAAGAATAGGATGTGACGCATGTTTCAGATTCAAAAAATGTTATACCATTTGAAAGTTATGAGTGTTTTTCAATTAGTCTATCAATCAGAACTTTTGTTAGAATTCAATTAGAAAATAAATAATAATTATTTATTAAAGTCAAAATAAGAAAAGCCTTAGATTGTTGGAAACCTGAGAATGTCCTTAAAAAATCTTTTTTGTTTTATCAATTTTGACTATAAAAAAGCTCGTCAGCCACTAGTGTAAAGTCTGGAAAATCAAGGAATACTGAAAAACACGTTTTTAGTTGACTTTCCAGGCTTGTCACTTCCAAGCCAAATCCCAAAGCATTCCCAAGCCAAAATTTCAAATTTGGCATTTGTACAACAAAAATTGGATATCCAATAGAATCGAATATCCGATTTTAATAAGTAAATTCAATAACTAAATTTGCACATAATTAATCTACTGTTTATTAATATATAATATATTAATATACAATATATTAATTTATAAATAAATTAGTATATGATATTAGGGAGAGGGAGAGGGGGGAGTGGGGGAAAGAGAGAGAGAGGGGAAGGGAGAGAGACATAGAGAGATTAGGAGAGAGAGAGAGAGAGAGAGAGAGAGAGAGAGAGAGGTGGGGGGAGGGGGAGAGACAGTGGGAGGGGGAAGGGTCATATTGTGTCCTATAACCCCTTAGGTGTCAAATTTTTGTAAGCAATATTGGCACTGCTTTTTGTATTGTAATAATGGTTCATCTTGCCACCTTATGACACACTATGGCCCCTTATGACACCATATGGTGTTGTTAGAGGTCATATGGTGTCCTAAGGGGTCATGGGATACCATATGACCCCTTATGACACCAAATTGTGTCATTATGGGTCATATTGTGTCCTAAGGGGTCCTATTGTGTCATGTGACCCCTTTAAGAAACCATATGACCCCTTAGGACACAATATGACCCTTTATGACTCTATACAGTGTCGTTATGGGTCATATGACCCCTTATGACACCATATAGTGTCGTTAGGGGTCATATGGTGTCCTAAGGGGTCATGGGACACCATATGACCCCCAAGGGAAACATATTACCCCTTATGACACCATATTGGGTTGTTATGGGTCCAATGGTGTCCTAAGGGGTCATATTGTGTCCTACAACCCCTTAGGATACCATATAACCCCTTATGACACCAAATTATGTTGTTATGGGTCATTTTGTGTCCTATGACCCCTTTAAGACACCATATGACCCCTTAGGACACAATATGACCCTTTACGACTCTATACGGTGTCATTATGGGTCATGTGACCCCTTACGACACCATATGGTGTCCTAAGGGGTCATGGGACACCATATGACCCATAAAGACAACATATGACCCCTTATGACACCATATTGGGTCGCTATGGACCCTATGGTGTCCTAAGAGGTCATGGGATAGCATATGACCCCTTATGACACCAAATTGTGTCGTTATGGGTCATACTATGTCCTAAGGGGTCATATTGTGTCATATGACCCCTTTAAGAAACCATATGACCCCTTAGGACACAATATGACCCTTTATGACTCTATATAGTGTCGTTATGGGTCATATGACGCCTTATGACCTCTTATGACACCATATGGTGTCGTTAGGGGTCATATAGTGTCCTAAGGGGTCATGGGACACCATATGACCCCTAAGGGAAACATATTACCCCTTATGATACCATATTGGGTTGTTATGGGTCCTATGGTGTCCTAAGGGGTCATATTGTGTCCTACGACCCCTTAGGATACCATATAACCCCGTATGACACCAAATTATGTCGTTATGGGTTATTTTGTGTCCTATGACCCCTTTAAGACACCATATGACCCCTTAGGACACAATATGACCCTTCACAACTCTATACAGTGTCATTATGGGTCATATGGCCCCTTGTGACACCATATGGTGTCCTAAGGGGTCATGAGACACCATATGACCCATAAAGACAACATATGACCCCTTATGACACTATATTGGGTCGCTATGGACCCTATGGTGTCCTAAGGGGTCATATTGTGTCCTACGACCCCTTAGGACACCGTATGAACCCTTACGACACCAAATTATGTCTTCATGGGTCATATTGTGTCATATGACCCCTTTAAGACATTATATGACCCCTTAGGACACAATATGACCCTTTACGACTCTATATGGTGTTGTTATAGGTCATATGACCTCTTATGACCCCTTATGACACCATATGGTGTCCTTAGGGGTCGTATGGTGTCCTAAGGGGTCATGGGACACCATATGACCCCTAAGGACAACACATTACCCCTTATGACACCATATTGGGTTGTTATGGGTCCTATGGTGTCCTAAGGGGTCATATTATGTCTTACGACTCCTTAGGACACCATATGACCCCTTACGACACCAAATTGTGTTGTTATTGGTCATATTGTGTCCTAAGGGGTCATATTGTGTCATGTGACCCCTTTAAGACACCATATGACCCCTAAGGACAACATATGACCCCTTATGACACCATATTGGGTTGTTATGGGTCCTATGGTGTCCTAAGGGGTCATATTGTGTCCTACGACACCTTAGGACACCATATGACCCCTTATGACACCAAATTATGTTGTCATGGGTCATATTGTGTCCTAAGAGATCATATGGTATCATATGACCCTTTTAAGACACCATATGACCCCTTAGGACACAATATGACCCTTTACGACTCTATACAGTGTTGTTATGGTCATATGAATCCTTATGACACCATATGGTGTCGTTAGGGGTTGTATAGTGTCCTAAGGGGTCACGGGACACCGTATGACCCCTTATGACACCATATTGGATCATTATGGGTTTTATGGTGTCCTAAGGGGTCATATTGTGTCCTATGACCCCTTAGGGCACCAAATGACCCCTTACGACACCAAATTGTGTCACCATGGGTCATATTATGTCCTACGGGGTCATATTGTGCCATATGACTCCTTTTAAGACACCATATGACCCCTCGGGACATAATATGACCCTTTATGACTCTATACGGTGTCGTTATGCATCATATGACCCCTTATGACACCATATGGTGTCGTTAGGGGTCATATGGGGTCCCAAGGGGTCATGGGACACCATATGATCCCTACGGACAACATATAACCCCTTATGACACAATATTGGGTCGTTATGGGTCCTATGGTGTCCTAAGGGGTCATATTGTGTCCTATGACCCCTTACAACACCAAATTATCTCTCTCTCTCCCTCTCCCCTAATATCTCTCTCTCTCTCTCCCCCTCTTCCCTAATCTTTCTCTCTCTCCCCCTTTCCCATAATCTCTCTCCCGTCCCCTCCCCCCTCTCTCTCTCCCCTACCCCCTCCCCCTCTCCCTAATCTCTCTCTCTCTCTCTCTCTCTCTCTCTCTCTCTCTCTCTCTCTCTCTCTCTCTCCTTCTCTCTCCCCCCCTAATCTCTCTCTCTCTCTAAAATATGAGTACTGAAATTGGATATCGGATTTCATTGAATATCCAATTTTTGCCACTACCATTAATGTGGCAACAGTTAAAAAAAAAGGCAGCAATGAGTATAATTTTTGGGACCACAAATTTATACATTAAAATCGGATATTCGATATAATTCAATTTTTGTAAATAAAAAATAGCCTTGTGGGCCATTTTGTGGATTCCAATGGCCCACATTCTTCACATTTTGTTTTCTGTCAACAATCATGGGTTTTTAGACAGGTTCAGATAAATTTGTGCTTTTGAGAGATTCTTAAAGTCAAATCTTACATTGTCAATCATTTAGGAGCATCTTTGTGGAGGTAAATGGGGAGTAGTAGTCGTCAGAAGTCTAAACACAAAAGAAAGCTTTCAAATGACCAAATTGAAGTGTATAGAGAAGGTCATAGGAGGAGAAGACAAGGTATGTTAAATATTGCTAATGTTACTTCAAGTGAAGAGGAAATTGAATTTGAAAATGTTGAACAAGTTATTGAAAATGAAAATGTAGATTTTGAAAGTGAAAAATGTTGAACATGTTGAAAATGTTGAAAGTGATAATGAAAATGCTCAACATGACGTGAGAATGGAAAGTGAAAATTTGGGATTTGACAATTAAAGTGTCCATAATTTTGGCAAAAATATGATTTTTTTGACATTTGATGAGAAAATGTATGAAATTTGACATAGGAGGTGAACATATGGAAAATTTTGATATTAGAGGTGAAAATGTGGAAAAATTTGACATTGAAGGTGGAATTGCTCAACCAAGTGAACAATAATTAACACCTAATTACTTCATAAATGAAGACCCTTTCATGGATGAAAGACAAATTCCAAATCCAAGACCTTCAAGAACCCCAAAATGGTTACTTGAATTGATGAGAACATTATTCAGAATCTTGAAGGCAAGAGGTCAACAAGAATTGTTTGATTGTGGGCTACATAACTTTTCGACCAAAATTTTAGCAATAAGACATTGATTGAGCAATGCCAACTTTTTGTTCAATTGCTAAAGATGATAAAGATGAGACCATTGCTAAACAAATTGAAGATTTGTATGAACAAGAAGATGGTGATAAATTCTATTATTGCTAAAAATCTATTTGATGCTCT
Source organism: Cryptomeria japonica (assembly GCF_030272615.1). Classification (NCBI taxonomy): domain Eukaryota; kingdom Viridiplantae; phylum Streptophyta; class Pinopsida; order Cupressales; family Cupressaceae; genus Cryptomeria; species Cryptomeria japonica. Next base: position 38,903,542 of record NC_081406.1, on the reverse strand, counting down.
CAATTCTATTGGAAAGAATACCAAGGAAAGAGATAAGAGAGTTGCTCAAAGAGTGATTACAACCTCCTTAGTAAGCCATCAATTGAGGAAGGCTCGTCACATGAGACAAACTTGTGTTGATTTGAACATAAACCATAAAACTTTGGATAGAGCACTTGCACGAAGACAAAGACTTGATGATCCACTTCAACATGATGCATGGGCTTTTGATGGGAGGCTTCCATGTGTTGATAGAAAGTTGATTGACAATGTGAAGGAGGAGATTCAACAATTTTGGCACTCTAATTCTAGAGTATCACCCAATGTAAAGCACATTTTGAAATTAAGAATTGCCAATGGAGACCACACACCACATCCCAAATATTTCTTGTAATCAAACCAAACAATATTGTACAATTTTTTTGTGAAGTACATCCAACTTTGCAAATATCACAAAGGGCTTTTGAATCTTTGAAGCCATTTTATTGTGTATCTCTTAAGATTTGTAGTACTTGTTGCAAGTACCATGTGGATTTTTCAATGTACCATGAACTTTTATGCCATATTCATTCTACGATGCATACTAATGAGAAGTTGCAGGAGTGTGGTGCAATGCTATTTCCGAGATCATCAAGAGACTTGCAAGATCTATTTTATGCCCTAGAGATGATGGCTATTATTTCTATAGAAATGATTGTTTCAATGAGACATGCTCACAATGTGGTGAGTTGTCAAAGTTTGTTTCATGTTTTCATGAGGGCAGCAAACACAAGTTTGGAAAGAATTATGTTGGGAAAAAAAGATATGAGATAGTGAAATATACTTTGAAGAGTGGAGCTAAAGGTTCTGGATGCGAATTAGTCTCAAGAGAAGTGAGTGTTGTGGATTTTATTTTAAATTTTAAGGAAAATATTTTCTACAAGTATGCAAGGCACACCCATAGGTCTCAGTGGTTGGATCAACAATTCAGGATGTGTAATAACTCTTTCCTGATTGGCAATATTGTATCGGTGGTTGATTTTGCAGAGAAGTATACATTGCAACCACAGAATGAGGTACAATCTCAGTACTACAATTCAATCCAAATTGTTATTTTTGTTCATATTACATATAGACATTCACTTGATAGAATAGAAGAGGACAGGAAGATAATTAAGGAGTATCTTTTTTATATGAGTGATGATAGATCACACTCCTTCGAGTATGTGCAACATTCTTTTGATGTTCTTTTGAGTTCTTGCATGAGAAAGATATTGCAATTTATCAACATATCATATGGTCAGATAATTGTATGGGTCAATTCAAGAACGCACGTATGTTTTATTGGTTGAGTACAATGCATGTAGAGAGGTGTATACCTCATATTTGGTGTTTTTTTGAGGTAGGGCATGGGAAGGGGGAGCATGATGGAGCAGGTGCATGCTTGAAGAGAGCTCTAGTTAAGAAGAAATTGAGGATTTTAGGTGCAAAATTTCTCTGATGCACATTCTATTGTTGATTGGTGTAGTTCAACATTATCACATGGAGGTACTCTTGATTCAGCAGTGACCAGATTCTTTTGGTTGGTTGAGGAGGGCATAATGGGATATAGATTGGATTGTCAAACAATAAAAGATTCTTCAAAGATACATTCATTTCTTAGCTTAGATGCAAGTACATGGACCAATTGGACACAAGTATTGGCTTGTTTTTGTCAAAGTTGTGTTCTGTGTGATTGGGATCAGTGCAAGTCAAGTGAGTGGGTTGATATGTGGGTTCCCCAATATCTAACTCCTTTATCTCAAACAATATCCTTGTCAAACAATGACCTGGAAAGTTCACTTGAGTATGATTGTCTATCAAATCTTGTACAACCACGATATGCTTTTGCAGTTGTTGCACCACAAGGGAATGAAGAGAGATTAGAATATTGGTTGGCACGATGTGTATAGGGAAAACATAAGCTAACACAACCAGTGTCAAATGATGATGGGTTCACATATCCTACAAGTTCAGTTGTTGTTGTGGGAACTTGGTTGTGAACATACATTATTAGAAAGAATGGAATACCTGTATTTCAAGACTATGAGAGACACAAAACCATTCTCATGTATTCACACCTTATTATAGCTACAAATGTCAATTTGTTGAAGCATTAAGCAAAACTGAAGACCAAATACCTATGGATAGTGACTACTACTAATCATGAAGCAATACTGGATACTCTTAAGAAAAGAGATGACCCTTCAAACATACTTGAGTAGTAGGTCTTTAAGAGGTGGCCCATAGGTTCAAACGAATCATTCGCAAGTGCCACAGATTTCGAGTTAGGGCCCATCAAAGTTTGACAGTTTTTAGTACTTAGGGTGCTCGAGGGATGACACTAGTAGGGTATGACCCTGAGCATTTGATCGAGTGGGGGGGAGGAAAAATAGGAGCATGAATAGGGTAATAATGCCTAACTGGACATGTCGGAACTGACGGTTCGTGATCATGACAAGCAGAATGAAAAATTGGCCATGCAACAACATTCGATTGAATGAGACTGGCGATTTTTTCACCAACCTGAAAAATGTTTCCCTAATACAACCATAGGGAAAATTGAAAAACCAAGATATGCTTTTGTAGGGACCCCTCTTGTGGCCTCGTAGGTTCAAACAGATCATTCACAAGTGCCACAGATTCTGAGTTAAGGCCCGTCAAAGTTTGATAATTTTTAGCACTTAGGGTGCTCAAGGGATGACACTGGTAGGGTATGACCCTGAGCATTTGACCGAGTGGGGGAGAGAATAGGAGCATGTATAGGGTAATAATGCCTAACTGGATATGTCAAAACTGATGGTTCATGATCACGATGAGCAGAACGAGAAATTGGTCGTGTGACAACACTCGATTGAATGAGACTGACAATTTTTCGCCAACTGAAAAAATGTTGCCCTAATAAAACCATAGGGAAAATTGAAAAATCGAGATAGGATTTTGTAGGGACCCCTCTCATGGCCTCATAGGTTCAAATGGATTGTTCGCAGGTACCATAGAGTCTGAGTTAGGGCCTGTAAAATTTTGACAATTTTAGCATTTAGGGTGCTCAAGGGACAACATTGGTAGGGTATGACCCCGAGCATTCAACCGAGGGGGGGGGGAATAGGAGCATGCATAGGGTAATAATGCCTAACTGGACATTTTAGAACCAATGGTTTGTGATCACAATGAGCAGAATGAGAAATTGGCCACGCGACACCATTCGATTGAATGAGACTAATGATTTTTTTGCCAATTGAAAAAATGTTGCCTTAACAAAACCATAAGGAAAATTGAAAAAATGAGATATGATTTTGTAGGGACCCCTCTCATTGTCCTATAGGTTCAAACAGATCATTCACAAATGCCATGGATTCCAAGTAAGGGCCCATCAAAGTTTGACAATTTTTAGCACTTAAGGTGCTCAAGGGACGATGTCAGTAGGGTATGACTCCGAGTGTTCGACCGAGTGTGGGGGGGGGGGGGGGGGATAGGAGAATGCATAGAGTTATAATGACTAATTGGACATGTCGGAACCGATGGTTCATGATCACAGTGAGTGGAACAAGAAATTGGCGATGCGACAACATTCGATTGAATGAGACTGATAATTTTTTTGCCAATTGAAAAAATGATTCCCAAATAAAACCGTAGGGAAAATTGAAAAACCAAGATAGGCTTTTGTAGGGACCCCTCTCATTGACTCATAGGTTCAAACAGATCATTCGCAAGTGCCAGTAATTCCAAGTTAGGGCTCATCAAAGTTTGACAATTTTTAGCACTTAGGGTGCTCAAGGGACAACGTCGGTAGGGTATGACCCCAAGCATTTGACCGAGTTGGGGGGGGGAATAGGAGAATGCATAGGGAAATAATGCCTAACTAGACATGTCAGAACTGATGGTTCATGATCACGATGAGCATAACGAGAAATTGGCCACGCAACAACATTAGATTGAATGAGACTGACGATTTTTTTCCAACTGAAAAAATGCTACCCTAATAAAACCATAGGGAAATTTGAAAAACTGAGATAGGATTTTGAAGGGACCCCTCTCATGGCCCTGTAGGTTCAAACAGATTGTTTGCAAGTGCCATCGATTCTAAGTTAGGGCCCGTCAAAGTTTGACAATTTTTAGCACTTAGGGTGCTCAAGGGACGACGTCGATAGGGTATGACCCCGAGTGTTTGACCGAGTGGGGGGGGGGGGAATAGGAGCATGCATAGGGTAATAATGAATTGTATTGTTCATTATACAAACAACACTTACAATAAAATGAAATGAATTGTATTGTTCATTAAATAATTATTATTAACCATTGTTAATTACTGGATTGAAGATTAAATTTTTCCATGATAACACCATGCACACATGAGCAACAATTTATATGATCAAATATCAACTTCTGTATATATAAAAATGTCAAATGATTACAAGTGTATGTCCATACACAAATATGGCATAAATGCCAACTCAAAGAAAATGTATGTCTATATACGTGAATGTATGTCCATATAAAAAATATACATACCAACTAGACATGTAAGAATCCCAAAACTATTTATAACATCCTAAACTATTGATGGATCATCAAAATCGACCCTCTTCATCACATTGCTTGGCTCTGAAGGATCTTGCACAAGAAAAAGCAAACCACAATTAAGATTAGTTATATTATATAACTCACATTTGAAAAGTTAACATCAAAATGAACTATAATTGACCTATTCTTGTTTACTTCATCTCCACATTTTCTCTTCGGCTTTGGAGGACTCTTGATGTATGTCTTCGGTAGAGGAGGTATGTTTTCAATATTTTCATACACAACCTACATATGTTCACAAACATGACATTGATACAAGTTAGCATATAATTGTCAATGATAATAACAAATTATATCTACTAAACACAAAATAAAATAAACACACATGTACTTGAGGCATCTCTTCTTCTTCTGCTTCTTCTTCAGGTATAGTGGGTGTACTCAACAAGGATGTGAAGCCAAGAATTGTTTGTACATGTACACAAGTATATGAAACTATCAATCTATGTCTAGACGTGTATAATCATTATAAGTTATTTTAACTATTCATTCAATCATATTTGCATTACCAAATCTTGAATCACATGGCCCTACACTCATGCTACTTGTGCCCTACAAGAGTAAAATAAGATATACATGCAAGTTACTACATAATCTAATTAATACCAATATAAATGATGAGCATGCATGTACAATAAACTACAAATGACTAGGTGCAATAATATATGTATTGTAAAGCTATCAAGGCCAAATGAAATGACTTTCAAGGTGCCTTCCTGAATCTGTGTCAACTCCTCCTCTGTCATCAACTGTTAAATAGACCATGTAAATAAAAATTAGTACTTAATATTACCTAGATTATAAATATTCATTTAAAATATAGAATGAACTGGGAAAATACAAATCTTACCACTACATCATCAATGTATGATGAAGGTGCCTCCTTGCATATAGTATGCAAGGACTCTATAGGGTATCCTCCAGTCTCTATCATAACATCTGGTGCATCATGCATCTCATGCACCTCATAATCTGCAATGTAGCAGGATGATCAATAGGCTATCCAACTGGACCCAAGCATACATGCCCACACATGACATGACTATGGGGCATGCAAATGTGTGGAGTTGAGGAGGATGTGTCAGCGCCATTGGATGCACCGCTACCATCAAAAGTAGGATGAGCTACTGCCCTAGCTTGAGAAACCAAAAGGCTACTCAAAGAGTGAATAGTCATTATGGTCTGTGATTCCGCCTCACAGATGATATTTGGATGCTGCACTGGAGGTGGGGGATCAATAGGAGGAGGGGGGACATATGGGCCCTAGACTACTCTGACTACCCCAAGTCTATTTTGGGGCATACCTAAACCCACACCCTGGAAAGGTTGGATGTCAAAGTAGTTCACATGTTTTCTTAAAATAAACTCAGCATACAATTTTTTGATGAAGTAGAAGGGGACATCAATATTGTTGTTGGGTGGTTTATCAAAAACCATCCACCAACGATTCCAAAAGTTTCCACAATACCATCATTTGTGCACCATTTAATAGAAAGTTTTCTTTTTTGGGGGTCTACGGGTTCACCAGTGCAAGGATTCACAAACAATGCGGTGATAGCAGCTTTGGATATCTCGAGATCCTTGATCTCCTTATAGGAAAATCCATACGCATATTGTTCCCTCATAGAATCTCGCCACAAAAGAGCGACATTGTGCTCCTCAGTGATAGTTTCTATACTCTTTATGATCGACGTGAGGGGATCAAACATTGGGTTCAGGTGAGGGATCCTACAATAGACATCTGCAATCCCCCTCAATTGGTTCAAATTTTGTGCAATTAAATCCTAAATTCAGGGGGGGTTTGGCAAAGGAGGGTTTTGTGTAGGAGGGTTTGGTTGTTGTGGTTGATCAATGTTTCACCATTATCCCTCATTTTCAACCTAATTGAATGTAAACAATTGAATTTAGTTAACAAATTTGAACAATTTTGTATTTGATTTTTAAAAACCTAGTTTTCATGAAAAAAACATATTTTGAATGAAAAAACAAATAAACATTAAAAAAAATGCAAAAATTTGAATGCAAATGATGAAAAACAATAAAAATCCTACCTTTCAATGGATTTTTTTGCAAATTTGGGTCACAAAATTGGATATTGGGTCCAACTAGATATCGGATTTGAAAGAAATCACACAGCCCATGGGTGAAAAATAACCCACGGGCTGTCACAGTCCACTTATATTGTCTCTAAAAATCAGATATCCAATAAAATCCAATATCCAATTTTATCAAATATCGGATTTTTATAGTTAAATTATTTTAAAATAACATTATATTATATAATATATAATATTATATTATATTATATAATATATAATGTAGTATAATAATATATTATATATTACATATTATAATATATAATATATTATTATATATTATATAATATATAATTTATTTTTAATCTAAAATTACCTATAAAATTCGGATATCTGATATATGATTTACTTGGGTGTTTACCATGTCAAGGTGTACTGACACCCAGGCCAAGCAAAAAATTAACACAGATTTTCGCATATTTACGCGAGTGGAAAAGGCTATTTTTTTCACATCGCCACTTTTTGGCCCCTCATTATCCCGCACTAACCCTTTAATCAGATCTAGCAACCCCTTTATTAGATTTTCTTAACACATTAATCAAATCATTTACCACATCAATCATTTCTTCCACCACTTAAGAAATCATATAGATTTGATCATTTACCAACTTATCTTATCAGATCAATCACTTTCTCTATCAACTTTTATCAGTACCAGTAACCTCTGACAAACTTTTGATATAACATCATAACCGGTGTCTCAAAAATAATGCATGAAGTGAAACATAAACAAGAACATCACATCAAAAACATTCCACACATTAACACCATGAGTTTTTGACGTGGAAACCCAAATAGGGAAAAACCACAGTGGGAGTTGGCACCCACAAATATTTGTACTCTTTTGAAGTATGCCCTGTTAGGAGCTTACAATACGCCCTATTAGGAGTCACCCGGTTAAGGGATTTGCCTAGAAGCCCTGTTAGGAGCTTGATGATCTATTAGGATCAACCTTGTGAGAGGATTTAACACTCTTTTGAGAGATGCCCTATTAAGAGACAAATGTTTAAGGCCTGATAAGACCTACCTGGTTAAGGGAATTAACTATTTGGGAACAACAATGAATAAATGATCTGTTACTTGCACTTCTCTAGTTGCTTGATCAGATCCAGTTATGCACAACACTCTGCAACTCTCAGGAAGATCTCACATTTCACTTGGATGGCTCAACACATTCTCTAAGACCATTGACATCATAAAAATCAACTATGTCATCCTAAATAGCAATCTCAACTAGGCCGACCACTAAACCTTAATTACATGATGAATTTACAATTCAAGTTGATGCTCTACAAAATGAACAATGTTAGACTAAAACCTATGGTCGTATAACACACAAAAACACAAGAAACAAAGATAGATGTTAGTGTCAATCAACCAAAAACTAGTCTAAGCAGGGATATCAAAAGAGACACTAAAAACATGATGAAATATTTAACTATGGAAGCAAATACAGCAAGGCATCTCCAAATGCCTTCTAACATGCTCTTAGCTCCTTCTCCCTTGTTCCTCTCCTCTCCAAGTTCCAAATTAGTGTAGCTCTCATTGGCTTTTTGCACTATGGATACCTTATGAAGATCCAAGATTGAAATGATGATTAATCTAAAATGTTATGCAAATGTGAACAAGAGCTAAAATGAGAGATTTATCTAATTAGCTAGTGTTGATTTTAAACCAAAAGAGTGAATATGATTTATTTATGCTAAATGCTCTCTAAAAATGACTATAATGTAAATGCATACAAGTTTCAGGATCTGGATTATGAAGAAATGGGCTCTATTTATAGGAAAAATGGAGCAATGGATGGTTGAGATTGAGTAATCTCAACAAGGGTTGAGATTGAAAGATATTTAATCCATGTGAGGGCTTCCAACCCAATCCTAGGATGACAAGTGTCAATATGAGATAGGTTGAGAGGAGAGGGAAGAAGCATTAAATGCTTGACATGACCTGAGAGTTAACTTGGGAGTTAAGGTCAAAGTTGGATTGAGTGAATAAATTCTTTATTCAAAGAATAATGCTTTTATCCAATAAATAAACTCTTGTGCAAAGGTTAAAGGGATAACCATGGTCAAAATAATAAATGCTTGAGAAGACACATGGGTCACATGAGGGTTGAGTTAGGGGTTAATCATAAATGGTCATGTAAGAGCCATTAGTGGTTTGGAAGACTTTAGAGGTTAAATTGCTGAACACACAAAGCAATAAATATTTTTCAAAGACTTTGGAGTCTTTGAGAAGTGACTTCAAGTTGCTTAGGAATGTGACAATAATTAGGAGATGGATTAGGCTAATTAGGAAGGGGTGAGAAGAATCTAGAAGGGGTTTTAAGAGTGCAAGTGGATTTGGTGGGTGAGGGAAAATAGAATTTTAATTAAAATAAAATTAATTTATTTCAACTTGTGGTTGCAACTTGCATTTGTAGGAAAATGCAAGTGGGGTGTGAATGATTTAAATAAATATTTTTAATTATTTATTAAAAAGAGGAAAGGGGGATTTAAATTGAATAAATAAGATTTATTCATTTAATTGATTTGTGAATTTGGTTTAATGGATTAATTAAAAAAAAATGAATAATTTATTTAATTAATAGGAGAATGTTTGAAGATTAATTAATTAAATATTTAATTTAATTAACTGATGGCTAGTGGGGTTTTAATTAAATAAATAGCAAATATTCATTTAATTAAAATGGATAGATTTGTGTGACTACATTTGCCCCTCTTTGAGACGGTGTGGTTTTACCGCATTGTTTCAAAGAAAGAAAAATAGGTGTGAAGAAATATGCCCCATAAAATGTTAATTTAATGGGTGGTATGCACCCTCAAGAGATGGGGCGAAAATTTCAAAAAATCAAGCGATCTCTCGAAAAAGAATGAAAATTGGTAGGGTGGTAGAAGAGAAGATTTTAGCAATAGTGGTGAAAAATAGAAGAAAACGGAGATAAAATGGAGAAATGGGAGGATCGGGAAGTTCACGGGGACCATGGTTGTGAACGGGGGAAAATTAGGGTTACGACGAAGGGTATATATGGGGGGAAAGGGGTGAAAATAGGCTCATTTGCATTCGTGTCCATAGTGAAATCTGAGCTCTGGGAGTGACCTTTTAGAAGAGCAAGGAGTAGTCAAGATGTCGGTTCCCATAGCAGAGCACCGATTAGAGTGAGTCCGACAATTCCAGCGGCTAGATGACCACGGACCACTGGTATGTGAATTTGAATTTTTGAATTTCATGCATTTTTTATAGGTTTTTTTGCTGGGTCCAAGTTGAATCAACACAATAGCACTAAAACTGTGTTTTGGTGCTATTGTCAACTAAATTAGCGCTATTGCATAGTGGTTTTAGAGCTTTTATTTAGGAAATAGATTCCCCAGTGTGTTTGAAAAAGAATCTCCTGATGCCAATGATGGATGGATGGAGATGTGAGGTGAGAGTTGTTTTGAACCATAGCAGCCCTGATGAGACTTAGGTCATTTAGGATAAATGCCTGTGGTAGTCTAGGTGTGCCATGATTGCTTACCTGTTGAGACCCGAAGATACTTGATCAAAGTATCTGTTGATAGTCTACGTTTAAAATTAATAAAGTTTGAAACAAAACAACTGATGATGATGGTCGATGCATGTGTATAGGAGGATCTTCGCGTCTTATAGATGCATGAGAGGCATCCCGCCACATAGGTGTTGTGCGATCGATTGACAGAGGCCAAGGTGGATTGCATTGCAGTGACAAGAATGTATGACGTTATGTATATGCTCATGATTCAGATGAATCGTGGGTTGATCACTACATTGGCAAAGCGATGGCATAGTGAGACATGCACGTTTCACTTGGCCTAGGTGGAGATGATAGTTACAATGGAGGATGTATGGCGCATCCTACACATTTCCATTCGAGGAGAGCTGGTGACGTATGACCAAGCTTGGGGGATAGCAGTAGTGCATAGATTTTTTGAGGATGTCTACATTGATGATGAATCGATAGCCTGGGAGAATATAGCAGCTTTGTATGAGCCATTACCATCAATGCTATCAGGGATTGTTGGGGGACTGCTATGTCAAGATCGATGATCGCATGGACTTGTCGTTGGTTGGGGTCAGGTGATTGAGCAAATGATGACAGAGGGGACCCAGTTTGCATGGGGACTGTGCATGCTATCGCACTTATATCGGGATTTACATGAGGTAGCATACAGAGGGGTGGGCTCATTGGGAGTGGGGATCACTCTGGTATATATTTGGGTGTGGGAGCACTTACCAGTTACCCAACTAGTTAGTCTGAGATTTTGAGTAGTGGACCAACCATATGTATACATGTATGGAGATATGATGAGTCAACCCCACCTGGGGAAGTTAGAGTGGTGGTGGTGGGCATTGGACAATTTGGATATAGTGATCTGGAGGTCGTACATTGAGTGTGAGATGTGGGAGGATGATGCAGAGGCATTGCCCTATGTGTTCATGACACAATACCTCATTGGTAGGACAACCTACAATGTTGAGAGACAACTTCCTGGCAGAGTTTTGAGATAGTTTGGGCGGCGGCAGGGATTGCCTAGTGGATCGAGGGAGTATGCACAAGTGGTCCAAGAGAGGTACTTATGGGGACCAGTGTTACCTTATGATTAGGCATTGGTAGAGTTCCACACATTATAGGCGAGACCATGGCAGATAATGTCGGGGGTAGTAGATGCTGGGGTGTCAGATGAGTACACTCAGTACATTGCGGCACATCCGATTCCTCATATATCAGATCCAGCAGAGCTGATTCCAGATTTTAAGGAGGATAGGGGATGAAGATGGAGGAGGAGAGGAGGTTGTGGAGTGGTAGGTGGACGAGGGAGAGGGGATGTTGGTGGTGGGGATGGAGGAGGAGGAGGGGGTGGTGGATTTGTAGGTGGAGGGGGGGGTGGATGATTACAACAGAGAGGGAGATGTGGGCAGCCTTTGCGGCTATCTTAGGGACCTTTGATGCAGGGAGGTATGAGATTAGGTGGCAGGGATGCAGGTGAGGGACAGGTACCTATGGATATAGGGGAGGGAGCCAGTGGAGAGGGAGCCACTAGAGAGGCTCCTCTGGATATGGGGGAGGGAGCTACAGGTGGAGATCTGCGAGACCATATGATACTATTTTTGTAGAGTCGACTAGAGGATATGGAGGCAGAGGTGGGCACTAGAGATGTGCAGCTATTTGCACAAGAGTTAGAGCTGACGGTAGTGCTGTGGGAGAGAGATCAAGCCATGGAGAGATTTGCAGCGTTGGAGGAGAGAGTATGGGTGGGAGCAGGAGTAGGAGCACAGGGTCCTACTAGGGATGCGATGAGCATAAGAGGAGATATATTATTGGCGAGGGTTATATAAGCAGGTGGTGCCAGCTAGTCAGCAAGCACTTAGCTATTCACAGATGCGACAAGAAAGATCAGACCGGTCTCAGAGGATGCAGAGCAGTGGTGGTGTGATGGGTCCTCCACGAAGAGATGATCAGGTGATGTGGGGGCTAGTGGAGGAGCAGGGGGTGATGGTGGTGCAACATCCAGTCAGAGTGGCATTTGAGAGAGCATTTTGTATGGATTTGCATTGTCATTTTGGACTATGTCTTGGATGGCTCTTGGTAGCCGATATTTTGGACTTCATTGTACTCTGATACATGTATGTTTTTGTCGATATGATATGATATATGAAGAGATCCCATATTTTGTGATGATATGTATGCATGCTTATGTAGGATGATGATCTTATGATTTTGCTTAGATGTATACTTGTACTTGCTATATGGATGTGTTGATGAGATGATTTATTTATGCATGTTTCATGATGATTTATTCCTACATGATGTCTACATGCATGTTTTATGAATGGAATGCTAATATGTGGATACAGGTTTATATATGTGCATGATGTGTTGGTGAAATGCTTTATGTATTTAATGCCATGATGCTGATGTATGCATATTTAAATGATGATTATGATGGTATAGATAGTATCTTGTACTTTATGTTGATACAATGATGAGGTAATGATATGCAATGATGTTAATGTAATGTGTTGAATGAATGATTTATTTATGTAAATGCATCTAGATGGTCTTTTAGATGAATGTAATATGGATAAACAAATGTAAAGTACAAATGTTTAAATGATGATTTCTAAATGAATGCATATGTATAATGTATGAACCAATGTTGAGACAAATGGTTTTGTTATGATTCTAAATGGCGAAAAATATGATGAAGTGAAATGATAATGCAACTCATGGGTAACAAATAACTGCACCTTAATGCAATTAAAAGGATAATGAATGCATTTTTAATGAATCTTAAATGGCACTGAATGCATCTGTAATGGTTAATCATGGTAGTAAATGCAAACAAAGACAATTTTATCGTATAAATGAATCTAAATGTCATGATTATGCAATGATGAAATGATATAATAATACCAATGTAAGTAAATGAGAATGAACTATATTTATAAAATGTAACTAAATGATATTAAATGCATGCTAATGAAGATTTAAGATTTTAATAAACCCACATGCAAGTAAATGATAATGAGCTAGGCTTATGCAAATGCAACTAAATGTAATGCAATGATGATGTGATTATGATAGATGAATGTAAGGTTGTTTTAACTTTTGCATGATGCACTCATGGTGTACAAAGTACTCTGTCGTGATTGTATCCAAGACCAACTCAATTTTCATATCTCTTCATATTAATCTTGTTCACACTTGAATACACAACCATGCATATGAATAAGGAATGAGTAAATGGATGGGTGATATGCAACGGAATACAATATAAATAGATGAGATGGAATGATGATCCATAGTGCTTTTATTTTCATCATTGAGCATGATAATATCGAACTTGGATGAGGCAGTAGGAACCAAGGATGGAGCATTGTACCTGCAAACAAACAACATAAATAAAGAATAAAGAATACGGACCCTCGATAATGGTTCATTCTCATATAGTTGAGGTATACACTATAGTCAGCAAGCAATAGTGATCCATGATTGTATTTTGCATATGATCACATAGCTTAGTGAACTTCCCACGTAGACACCATTAGGACATGCCCCAGGAACTTCATCGGAATAATTCACAAAAGACATACAAACAATGCTTAGGAACCATCCCGACCACTCTAATCACTTGTGGATATCCCAGAGTAGTGTAGGAACCTGATATAAATGAATAAATAACCTATAAATCCAACCAAGTATTTGATAGCTTAAACAAAATTTTCTTGTCAAAGAAAAATGTTATCATGTCTTTGTTTTTGGTAAGGAAGGATGCATCCTTGTTAAGACGGTTTGTGTGTCGATAGTTGATTGTTTAGTTGATCGGATAAGTGGTCATTGTTTGATTATTTCACAATGTTTGTTTAGTATCTGCTTTGAAAAACGTATGTACAAGGTGTTGCCATGTATTTGTTTGTTTGATGTTTTTTGATGTTGTTTTGGATTTTGTGAGATAGTTTTCCAATGTTTTATGTATTTTGATGATTGTTTTGAATGTTTTTGGTATTTTGTGAGATAGTTTTGAATGAAGAACTCAATGAATCACAAGTAATGCATAATCCACTTCCATCCAACAAATTAAGGGCATTGCCCCTAGTTTAGACATGACTATGAAAAAGCAGGATGCAAGACGCGTGAAGTACTATCCTTTATAGCAGATCAATAACAAGTTATGGTTTTGGATTGATGGATGAGTGAATGTAGTGAATGTGATCGCAACAAGTCTGAAAGACAATGGAGCCATAGCCTTTACGAGTGGTGCCTGTTTGCTAGTTTTCACCATCGCACTGACCGAAGGTGCCACTGGAGTGGTTGTTCACTGTTTGGATGCATGATTTTTCTTTACTATTTTGATGTTTTTGTATTTTCTTCAGGACATTTATCTGAATGTTTTTCATGTTTTTCCTGATATGTGTGGGAGCCTGATGCTCTATGCAACATAGGTATAAAACCATTTGAGGTGCACGCTGTTAATCGGATCTGCTAGCGGTTCTCCTTCGAACGTAGCCAACTGATATGCCCCGAACCCCAAATACAACAGTGATAACATATGGACCCAGCCAGTTTGATTCAAACTTTCCCTGATGTTCTCTATGTGGTTGGTTATGAGGATTCTCTTGAAGAACAAAATCACCTACGTCAAATGTGTGAGGTCTAACTCGATGATTATAGCTTCTTCTCATGCGTTGTTGATAGGCTTTGAGGTGATTGTATGTAGCTTGTGATTTCTCATCAAGTAGCTCTAAATCTTGGAGACATGACATTTTGTATGCTTCATCATCTATGAGATTATGCAAGGAAACCTGTAGAGATGGTATCTCAACCTCAATAGGAAGGATAGCTTCTGCACCATAGACCAATGAGTAGGGAGTTGCACCTGTAGGGGTTTGAATGCTAGTTCGATATGCCCATAGTGTTGGATTCAATTGAACATGCCAATCACAACCGGCATCATTGACTTTCTTCTTGAGGATTATTAATATGTTCTTGTTTGATGCTTCAGCTAGACCATTGTCTTGTCGGTAATAGGGAGTGGAAAAGTGGTGTTGGATGTAAAACTTCTCACAGAGTACACAGACATCCTGATTTTTGAAAGGAAGACCATTATTTGTGATGATGGACATGGGTACACCATATCGGCAGATGATGTAATTAACGATGAATGAGGTGATCTGCTTGTCGGTGACTTGGGTAAGTGGAACAACATCGGTCCACTTTGTGAAGTATTCAGTGGTGGTAATGATGAATTTGTGGCCATCGAATGAAGATGGATGAATCTTACCCACAAGGTCAAGTCCTCATTGACAAAAAGGCCATGGTGTTGTGATTGGTTGTAATTCATGTGCTGGTGCATGTATCAAGTCTCCATGAACTTGGTATTTCTTGCACTTTCGGACAAAGTAGTAGGAGTCATTTTCCATGAATGGCCAATAGTATCCAGTGCGCATGAGTTTCCTGGCTAGTGACAGACCGCTTGCATGAGTTCCATAAATTCCTTCATGTACCTCTTCCAAGGCCTTTGTTATCTCATCCTATTCCAAACATCAAAGGAGAGTACTATCAAGACTGCATCGGTATAGGGTTTCACCAATAATGGTATATCGAGCGGTTTGGCGAATAAAGGTTTTACGTTGGCTATTCGATTGGTTAGGAGGAAGTGTTTGCTCGCGTAGATAGGTGTAGAACTCACCGTACCATGGGGATTTGGAACTAACAAGGTGACATATCATCTCGGATTTGGGGATATCATAAGTGGGAATCCAAATTTGTTCTACCAAGAACTCATAGCGTGTTGAATTTTGTGGAAGATCTAGGAGAGATGCAATGGTAGCCATAGCGTCATAGCATCAGCAACTTGATTATGATCTCAGGGTATCTGCTTAAAGGTGATAGTAGTGAATGATGTCTTTAATTTGTCCACCATTTGTTTGTATGGCATGAGTTTATCATCCTTGGTCTGATATTCATCTGTTGCTTGCTGAATGACCAGTTGGGAGGTTCCATATACTTGTAGTTCTTGTAACTTCCATTGAACAGCTAGTCGGAGTCCTATGATCAAGGCCTCATATTCAGCTATGTTGTTTGTGCATGGAAATGTGAGCCTGTAAGACTTTGGGATGCTGTCACTTTGAGGTGTGATAAATAGAATGTTGGCCCCTGAGCCATGCCTATTGTATGAACCATCAAAGTATTGTTTTCATGTTTGTGTTGTTGTGATCATGAATATCTCTTCATCTAGAAAATTGGAAATGAGAGGATGATCGCCTATGAGTGGTGCATCGGCCAACTGATCTACAATAACTTGACCCTTGATAGCCTTATGGTCCACATACTCGATGTCAAATTTACTTAGAATCATCACCCATTTGGCCAAGCGACCCATCAATGCTACTTTGCTGAGTAAGTACTTTAGTGGATCAATCTTTGCAATGAGCTATACTTTATGTGTTAACAGATAGTTCCTCAGTTTAGTAGCTGCCAAGATTACTGCTCGGCAAGCTCACTCAATAGGTGTGTAATTGAGGTCATAGCTGACCAGTGTGCGAGAGATGTAGTAAACAACACACTCTTTTGCTTCTGCATTGTGTTGAGCCAGTAGTACTCCCAATGCTATATTTGTAGCTGAAATATAGAGTAATAAAGGTTTACTCAGATCCGGTGGGATAAAAAATGGTGTATTCATCAGATAGTCTTTAAGCATCTGGAATGCTTGCTGGTATCTGACATCCCATTGAAATCAAATATTCTTGTGTAATAGGTGTGTAAAGGGGTGACACTTATCTGCCAGTTGTGCAATGAATCTCTGAATTGATTGTAGGCGCCCTTGTAATGTCCTTAGCCGACTAATGTTCTTTGGAGGTGGCATGTCCATGATTGCTTTGACCTTTGCAGGATCAACCTTAATGCCTTTCCTTGAGACAATGTATCCTAGAAGATTCCTTGAGGTTACTCCAAAGACATATTTCTTTGGGTTGAGTCGAACATGATATTGTTCCAGTTTGTTAAAGATTTTCTCTAATATTTCGAGATGACCTTCTCTTGTTAGTGATTTTTCCATTAAGTCATCAACATAATCTTCCATTATAGTATGCATCATATCATGGAAGATGGTGGTCATTTCTCTTTGATAGGCCACTCTTGCATTCTTTAGACCAAAAGGTATTACATTCCAGTAGGATGTTCCCCATGGACATGTGAAGGCCATCTTATGTTGATCCTCTGGTGCAATCTTTATCTGATTGTACCCTGAAAAGCCATCCATGAGAGAAAGCATGGCATGTCCTATTGTTAGGTCTATGATTATGCCAATGTTTGTTAGGGGGAAGTCATCTTCAGGACATGGTTTGTTCATATCTCTAAATTCAGTATAGATATAGATGCCCCCATTTGGTTTGTCGATAGGCACAATATTGGATATCCAATCCGCATAATCAATTGGTCTAATAAAACCAACATCTAGGAGTTTCTTGAGTTCTTCTTTGATGAGTACTACAATCTGGGGATGCATCTTGCGAAGCTTATGTTTGACAGGTTTGGCTCCTTCTGCTATGGCGAGGTGATGCATGACTAAATCTGGATCAAGACTAGGCATGTATGCATATGACCATGCAAAGTTGATCTGACGCTTCTGGAAGAATTCGACAAACTTAGGTTGTTCCTCTAGAGTTAAAAGAGATGCCAGATGTATGTAGTGAGGAGTTTTAGGAGTCCCCACATTGTTTTCTTTTGTTTCCTCGATGAGAATTTTTTATCATTCCTGCTATGTACTAGAAGGGAGAATGCCAAACCTTTCATCCTCCAGTGCCTCAAAGAGGTTTTCATCATTCGATACACTCTTTCTTTTTACTTTTATGGGATCAAACAAGGCCACATTGTGGTTTTCACTAGAAGATCCATGTTTTATTGTTATATTTTTGCAGCTAAAAGGTTTGGCATCCACCCCGAAGTATGTTTCTCTATTAAGTTCAATGGTGAATCCATCTTTGTGATCCCCACTTGGTATGTTATCTCGTAGTTCCAAAAAGTCAATGATAGCCTCATCGTTTTGGAAATGGTCAAGACATGGGGGATTAGATTGGTTCCATTCAATGAGTTCGGGATGGATAATGGGCATTACCTCATCAATTAGGTTAAGTTTGTTAGATGTGTCAGTGAGGGTTAAGACGTTGTGATGAAGGTCGTTGATGGTACTCTCCCTATCAGAATCAGGCATAGGATGTGACATAGGGTCTATTGAAGATGTTTCCAATTCAGGAACCCAAGACGTCTTTATCTGTGCTTCTTTGTAAACAGGGATGTCTTTGCAAGGTGGAGGTAGTGATGTGTCTTCCTCATCTGAAGCATTAAGTTGGACAGAATCAAATTCCCACTCATGTGAGTCAGTCTCTAAGTCACTTTCCAGAATCCGATTACTATACCATACTGGGATATCTTGAGTTAAACATTGTAGGTGTGATCGGCTGATGTGCCATTGTAGATGAAATGATCAGTGTTGTAGGAAGGATTATGGGGATTAATAAATCTGGTATGGGGAGTACCGATAGTGTTGAATCTGCTACTTCTGCTGGAATTGCCAGTGTTGTAGATACTGCTAGGGGTTCTGATAGTGATAGTGGTGTTGTTGATGCAGGTGTTGTGGTTAATGGGATCATTGGTTTGATTGGTGGGATGATTAGTGTTTTAGATGGTTTTGCTAGGATTTTTAGCCTCAATGGGACAATTGCTATGGTGCGCAGTGCTACTGATATAACCAAAGGTGACCTCTTTGTAATAGACTGATATAGTGGTTTGTTGGGTTTCCCTTTGAATCTAAGTTTAGTAAGGATCTCCTTTTGAAAGCCTAAGCCTATGTTATCTTTGGCTTTTAATTTTGGTTGCAGTGGTTCATGTCATCCTTGCTTGCAAGGTCCAAAAGTACTGTGACCATCATAACCCATTCTTTGCATAATGAGAAGGCCTTTGCCATATAGATCTGTGTGAAGCTTAGCTTGTGGAATTTCCATGGTGATAGGATCTTTATAGATCCATTCTTCTAAGTCCTCATCTCTGGTTTCTTCTTCTTGACTCTTTCCAAGGATGAAAGGCGTCAAAGTGCATGTTGGCTTGACCAGTGGTGTTTGAAGTAACCATTGAGGTTTACCATGAGTTCTAGGAGAAGTAGGCATTTGTCCAACACAAAAGAGTTCACTCAAATTGTACTCCTCTGAACCTTCCTCTGCTATTTTCATCTTGAGCTTCTCTTGCTTGGGTATAGTGGTGTTTGAACTGGAAAGAGAGGTTGGACCTATGTATGATGTGGATGAGATGGCTTCTCTATTGTTGGGAATGGTAATCTTTGGTTGATGACTTATATTATGACAATATGCAAATGGGTTTGCATCTCCCAGGATTGTAATTTTCACATCATTATGAAGGAATTTGATACATTGATGGTAAGTGGATGGAACAACTTGCATGGCATGTATCCAAGGTCTTCCTAACAACAAATTGTATGGCAGAGGAAGGTCCAAAACTTGACAGATGATGTCTTTCACCACAGGGCCCACTCGGATTGGAAGCACAAAATATCCTTTGGATGAATGCTCTGCATCATCATAGGCTTTGATTGTTATCTTCTTTCAGGGATCCACTGATTCAATTGCATATCCCAATGTTGTGACCAATTGTAGTGTATAGATATTCAAGCCTGCTCCATTGTCAATCAAGACTCACTTGATCCTATGTTGGTTGATAAACCATTCAATGTGGAGTGAGGAATTATGGTTGTTGGAAGGATGCATTGTCACTTTCAGAGAAAGCGAGACAAGGTGATGATTTAGGTTTCCAACCATGGCTTGGAACTGATCTGTATTTAAGTTTGCAGGGACTGACACCTCTTGGAGAGCTTGATCCAAGATTATTTAATGAGATGGAGATAGGCGCAATAGCTCTAAGATAGATATCAGTGCATATGTTTTGTTTAAATGTTCCACAAGGTTATACTACTTTGGGATAGATGGGGTGCCTTGTGGAGCTACTTTTATGGTAATCTTTCTACGACGTGTAACAACATTGCAGTTAGAACTGGGATTTTTGATGGTAATAGTTGCAATTTGTTCACTGGCATCATATAGGTGATTCATAGTGTAATTATACATGGCTTGTATATAATCAGTGGTATCTGTGTTTCTCCCTGATGTGGAAGGACCCCTTTGATCCTGTGATGGAATTGGATTTTTAAACATGTGATGATCATTGTTTGTTGTCTTGGGGTCGTGCCCTTCGATTTTGATTTCACCTTGGTCAATAACATCCTGAATAAGATCTTTCAATCTGTGATAATTTCTTCTCTTATGCCCTTTGCCTTGATGGAAATCGCAATGTTCAATATCTCTCCATGATGAAGGTTTAACTTGAGGTTCGTAGTTTGATGTTTTGGGTAAGGTCACCAGATTTTGAGAAACCAACTAATGTAACATTGTTTCAATGGGTTCCCCTAAGGGAGTGTATGTTTGTTTTGGTTTAAAATTTTGCTAGCATTATATAGGTTCCCCTTGAGATATGTTGTGTCCTTGATTTGGAGGAGCAACTGTGCTATTCTTGGGTTGGGGGTTCTGTTCTGCAAATCAGACCACAAGTTGTGCACTTTTGATATTTCTTGCATCCACAACCCCATCATTGATGACACTTTTGTTTTTGTTCCAAAAATTAGGCTTATCACTATTGAAGCGTGGGTGAGGGTCATCCTTTCGCTCATTGTATATCTTGATAAGCCCTTTTTTTATCAGATCCCACTCACATTTTAAATATTTGGTGATCATGTCATTGAAAGAGTCTATGTCATTTACGTCTAGGTGAAATTCCATTTCATCATTTAAGTTGGAAATAAATATTTCCACTAGTTCTTGTTTAGGTAACTAAAGAGAACGTTTGCTAGACATTGGACACCATCATTGCGGAAAGATTGAAAATAGATCACCTGGTTTTTGCTTACTGTTACATAGATCAGCCATGGTGATATCACGTTCAATGTTGTGTGAGTAATGTGCCACGAACTTTAGGACAAGTTCTTCAAATGTCCTAATACCACCTAGTAATAGGGAAAACCATGATGTGGTTGTTCTTCCCAAGCTTTGGGGAAAAAGTTGCATTAGGTATGTATCCTCGTATGCCACTTCGAGGTAAGCTGAATGGAATTCTCTAACATGATCGTGAGGATCTCCTTTTCCTTGGTACTTTTCAAACTTGGGTGTTTCAAACCCTTGTGGAAAAGGTGGCATATGAAGATTCCGATCAAAGGGATAGGGATAAATTTCATTGAGTGAAAATTGATTGGTTTTTACACCGCTATGAAGTTGTTGGGTGAGATTCTCAACTTATTGCCGCAACATGTCTATTTCATTTGGAGGAGGAGGAGGTGGGGGATTACCTTGATGAAGGTTGTATCTGATGTGATTTCGACCTCTTTCATCCTCAGTATGACTTTGGCATTCTGATGCTTGTCTTAGTTGTGCAACATCAAAGTCAGAGGGTAGTTTAGCCCCCTCTTGAGCAAGTCTTAAAAAGTGAGCATCAACATTGCTCCTGAGTATTTCGTCAAAAAGTCTATTAAAGAGAGGGTTGTGTTGTGCCCTTTCTATTTCCGCAAGAGTAGGAGTACTTGGATTTTCATCATTCGCATTTCCTCCAAGGGCTTCTTGGAATTCACTAATATTTTCCCCCTCTTCCTCTTCAATTTCTTGTTCTCTAGACATTGATCTGGTATGATCCATTTTGTTTATAAGTTTTTGTTGAAGTTTGATGAAAATTATGATGAGTTGGTGATGAAATGAAAGATTGATGTTTGGTGAAGTGTTTTGCATATGAATCTCTAGCACTAAAGATAGATGCTGCCAAAGTTCTTCCTTGAAATTGCTTGTTGTATTTTATTGACAAAGTTTGATGTGATAAGGTTTAGAGAGATCTAAGATGTGTTACATACTCAACTACCTAGTAATGAGAGGATTCACTCATAAACTAGTTTTAACCTGCGTAGAAATGTCTCTTAGGATGAGTTTATCCTAGATGTAGAGACACTCTAAAAAGTGATGTGTTTGTGTTTGATTCAAGCAATATTGAAATAGAATTTTAGGATAAAAACCTCTTGATGTTTTGAGAGTTGAAATGGATTTGATGATGTGTGAATATGGTTATGGATGAGATGTGAAATTCAATAGAAACTTTGTGTTACAAAAGGAAAAAACTCTTCCTCTTCTTATTCAGGGGTTGGTGGTTCTACCCTACCTGAGTTATATGTGATACAAATATCTAGAAAGAAGGCATGATTGATCTTGCATCCCTTATTTTGATGATAACTCAAAGCTCTATATTGAGTAAAAGCTCTACGGTTTAATGACTCTTGATCAAACTCGTTTGATTTCCCTTGAAGGTATAGATGCATGTGATGTAAAAAGGTTCTATGAGAGACAAAGATTTGTCTATTAAGATAGAAGAATTTCCTCCTTTTGATAAAAGACTTTGAGCTCAATGGTCTTTTCTTCAAGTTGATATTTTGATGAAGATTCTTCTTTCTCAAGATGTGAAGAATGGTCATATAGTTTGATACCTTTTGTTGTTGCTCTTGGTTTTTGATCTTTTGTTGGTATTTTGAAAATCTTTATGTTGGATGAATACTTGTTTTGTAATTGGATTTTCTGAATTTTCTTTGACAAGAAAACAAAGCAAGCACACAAACACAAGAATGTTGCCTCAAAAGGCATAAATATGTGCGGGTCTAGATCAACCTAATCCTTTGAACTTTTTATTACCCTTTCCTTCAAATGTATTTTAGGTGTTTCCAAAGCCTGAAGTCAGCTCAATATGCACTAGTCTTGACTCACAACAAAAAACACTTCAAACACTCTTTATCCCTAAGGTCAAATAGCCAGTTGCGATAATTTCAGCCCACATCTTGATATTTCTTTGACTTTGGTACTACATACCTTATGAATCCCGTCGTGGCAGGTAAGGATGTGATATACTAAGTCTTGCACAAGCATAACAAATAGGTGATCCCTATGATGGGGGAGTCACCACTTTTATCGGGCTACAAGTAACCTTTCAAAAAGCTCTGTTTCTACTCAAGGAAATATGTATGGTGAGTATCTTGGTAGCAAAACCTTCTATGCTCTTGCACTGAATTTATCACAAATATCCTCAATCAATAGAATAGGTGGGCTACTACATAAAGGTGTTTAGTAATTTTTGATGTCTTTGGACATAAGTTCATTCTGCAATGACTCACTTAAGAGCCTTGTAGCTTGTGGTGGGGCCCATTTATCCTTTCAACAAGTTACACTGTAGAAACAACTATACCCAAGGCTACAACTTTTTCTCTCACCTGATTTCTATAGCGGCTCGAAGGATTTACCATGTGAGATCGTTCCCAAGAGTGATGTGTCTCTTGGCAGGCCTCTCTTAGAAAGATAAAATTTTGAGTGTTACTAACACTTTTCTCTTTCACCTAGGACCATGAAATCCAAGGGAGACAATAGTGTGTGTTAGAAGTAGGACCACTCAACAAACTCTTTTGCACAAGTGTGCCAAAAACAAAATAAACTTGTTCTTTTTAACTTGTCGTTGCAATAATGTTCTATCTATTTGGAGATGTTTCTCCAACAACCATGATGTTCTTTTTAACTTCAAAGGCAATATGTTTGAGTAAACTAGGAATTTGAAATCCTAGTCAACTGAAATTGAAACACGTATGCATGAAGTAAATCATTTTGCAAAATGAGACAAGTTGATTGTTCTATTTACTTGGACAAAAATTAAAGTGTTGATTGTGAATTTCCTTAAGTTTGATGCAAGGAATGAGATTTGTCTTGTCTTGTTTTAAGCACCAAATATAAGTGAATCCTAACTTGCAATGAAAGCAAATTTGTTTGGGAGTTTTAGAGCACCAAAAAAGAAGTGTTTCTGCAGTTGATTTTTAAGCACCAAATGAAAGTTCTCAGGTTTGCCTATCTTGCATAAAAAGCAAAATTTGTTTTGTAAGTTTTTTTCACCAAATGAATTTTTTTTTTCAAGTAACAAAAAGGGTTAGTTTAAAACCTGCACACGAAATGAAAAGTTAGTAAAATCCGAACATATGGTGGGCTTCCACAAGCCTAAAAAAAAAAAGTTTATCAGTTACAAGGCCTTTTTTACAATGTTCTGTTACAATAGCGCACGAAAGTATAGACAAAAGCACTAAAGAAGGATATTAATGCAGAAGTACAAACACACTAAAATAGAAAGACTAGCACTAATAAAAAGACAAAAGCGCTAGACTATAGACAGAAGTGCTAAACTTTGGACAATAGCGTTATTGTAGAAACATAAGTGCTAGAATATTAAATGACAATAGCACTAAAGCATTAACAAAAGCACCGAAGCGTGACCTGTGTGTCAAGCTAAACAGTCAAAAAGTTAGTTGTCAAAAAAAATTGTTGTTGGGATTCATGTCAGGTTCACCAAATGATGCTCTACAAAATTAACAATGTTAGACTAAAACTCGTGGTCGTATAACACATAAAAACACAAGAAACAAAGATAGATGTTAGTGTCAATCAACCAAAAACTAGTCTAAGCAGGCATATCAAAAGAGACACTAAAAACATGATGAAATATTTAACTATGGAAGCAAATACAACAAGGCATCTCCAAATGCCTTCTAACATGCTCTTAGCTCCTTCTCCCTTGTTCCTCTCCTCTCCAAGTTCCAAATTAGTGTAGCTCTCAGCAGCTTTTTGCACTATGGATGCCTTATGAAGATTCAAGATTGAAATGATGATTAATCTAAAATGTTATGCAAATGTCAACAAGAGCTAAAATGAGAGATTTATCTAATTAGCTAGCATTGATTTTAAACCAAAAGAGTGAATATGATTGATTTATGCTAAATTCTCTCTAAAAATGACTATAATGTAAATGCATACAAGTTTTCAAGATCTGTATTATGAAGAAATGGGCTCTATTTATAGGAAAAATGGAGAAATGGATGGTTGAGATTGAGTAATCTCAACAAGGGTCAGGATTGAATGATATTCAATACATGTGAGGGCTTCCAACCCAATACTAGGATGACAAGTGTCAATATGAGAGGTTGAGAGGAGAGGGAAGAAGTATTAAATGCTTGACATGACCCGAGAGTTAACTTGGGAGTTAAGGTCAAGGTTGGGTTGAGTGAATAAATTCTCTATTCAAAGAATAATTCTTTTATCGAATGGATAAACTCTTGTGCATAGGCTAAAGGGATAACCATGGTCAAAGCAATAAATGCTTGAGAAGACAGATGGGTCACATGAGGGTTGAGTTAGGGGTTAATCATAAATGGTCATGTTAGAGCCATTAGTGGTTTGGAAGACTTTAGAGGTTAAATTGTTGAACACACAAAGCAATAAATGCTTTTCAAAGACTTTGGAGTCTTTGAGAAGTGACTTCAAGTTGCTTAGGAATGTGACAATAATTAGGGGATGGCTTAGGCTAATTAGGAAGGGGTGAGAAGAATCTAGAAGGGGGTTTAGGAGTGCAAGTGGATTTGGTGGGTGAGGGAAAATAGGATTTTAATTAAAATAAAATTAATTTATTTCAACTTGTGGTTGCAACTTGCATTTGTAGGAAAATGCAAGTGGGGGGGTGAATGATTTAAATAAATGTTTTTAATTATTTAGTTAAAATAGGAAAGGGGGATTTAAATTGAATAAATAGGATTTATTCATTTAATTGATTTGTGAATTTGATTTAATGAATTAATTAAAATAAATTGAATAATTTATTTAATTAATAGGAGAATGTTTGAAGATTA
This sequence comes from Cryptomeria japonica, assembly GCF_030272615.1. Lineage (NCBI taxonomy): Eukaryota > Viridiplantae > Streptophyta > Pinopsida > Cupressales > Cupressaceae > Cryptomeria > Cryptomeria japonica. The sequence goes on along the minus strand of NC_081406.1, from coordinate 38,877,537 downwards.
ATTAATTAAATATTTAATTTAATTAACTAATGGCTAGTGGGGTTTTAATTAAATAAATAACAAATATTCATTTAATTAAAATGGACATATTTATGTGACTACACAAATCATAATAGATAATCTCAAATCGATATACAGATCATTACAACAAATTACAATGAAATATCAATTGTTGGTTGATCATAACCCATCATGAAAATCTATATGTACCAAAGTCAAAACCTTAAAATACTCTACTAAGCGTTTCGTCGATTCCAAAGAAATTCTTCCTTGAATCTTGCCAAAAATAGTAATTAAATATTTTCACGCGGGTTGTGTTGTGTTACCACCTTCACGTAGACTCGTTGTCAATCACTGTCATAATAGAAATAATTACCAGTTTGATGATATCTTCACCGGTCTTAAACCCTACTAAATCTTTAGCAAAACTTCTTCAAAAATTTGGAACACACCTTCCAGTAATCTTCACAAATTTTGGTTCCAATCAGATACTCCTTTCCATGATACAAGCTCACCTTCTAGACCGCAAATCACCAATCTTCATCGATCGTCCAATTCAACCAAAACAACTTTGCTTTATCGGTTAAAGTCCTATTTCACAAACTTTAGTTCTCTGTCGGTAAACCCTCTCTTTCGGTAAACCAAATCACTTAGATGACAAAAAAAACATTAGGAACATCATTTGACATCAGTTGCCATCAATGACAACTCAAATAACTAATCATGTCATCTAATCACAAAATCTCAATTTCTTCATCACAAAAGGACTTCTATCCTTTACAAGTGCAGTCATCAGTCTTCAACTACATCACCTGCATCTGTATCAGTTATTCCAAGTGCCAACACATTACACTCTCTTTTGGACCCTTAATTTTAGGTTTGCCCTTTATATTTTAATTATCCTGATTTTATCATAGGTCTTACCCTACTTTAAATCTCAAGACATCTTTCCCTTATCTAAATATTATATTGTCGCACAAAATTAATTCTGACATTAGAACCTATGTTGGATGAAAATGGGATCAGGTAAAATAGGACCTAATCCCACTCTCATTCATACATTAGAATACGAGAGAGCCTAAGAAAGCAATTCACTTTGACTAACTCTTATGAAACAAAGTCAAGGAATACTTTTAGGGTTGTATTCGTTTGCTGATATGAAAGAGGAATGAGCCAAATGAAGGATGCAAACAAACTAAGCTAGTAGGAGTAATGAAAACAACTAGAATAACAATAAATTATGTACTGATATAAAATAGAAACTGAGACATAGAGTACAGATCTAAGAGGGGAATTTTGATGTGCACCTGATATTGAAATCTAAGCTTGAATTGGTAGGACTAATGCTAGGTGCTTTGGTCCCAATGACTGCATTGACCTGCAATTTAAAAATCTACAAATTGAACTGCTTTAGATATGAACTACCAGAATCTACACCTGACTAGGGAGGACTTGGGTATTGGGTGCTCTGATCCCAAAGGTATGGACCTAAATTCTAGATCTATGTCTATTGACTCAAACTTCTCGAAAACTTGCAGCTTTGACTGAAACCTGTACCTATGCTTGCAATTTGAAAAATGGTGTTTGTGGATATATAGCATTTTGTCTTAGTCAAACTCCTTCTTTTGGTGATTTCCACCTCCACAAACATCCAATAAAGTATTGAAAATTTTGTGTGCCCTAGAATCTCATGTGTTTGTAAAATTCCTATGAGATAAAAATGCAAAACTAGAGTTCTACCCTATATTTGGAGTACAAACCCTAAATGAACATAATGTAAATGCTTCAAATCACAAATGCAATATGGATCTAAAGAAGTAATGAAAATCTGAAAATGAATGATATGTAGATCTGAAAACTCATATAAAAATATAGAGATATAAAAATAACATGAAACCATACCAAACCCCAAGGGAGAGGTACAAGCCAATCAACAATCAGTGATTTCCTTATTATTCTTCATTATCTCCTAAGCTTCCATGGTTGATGAAAATGTTGATGAAGACTTGATTGATGATAAATTTTCTGATTGAAGACTTCAAGTAAAACCTGCACTTTCACTTCATAAGAGTCTCCTTCAATTGCAAGTGAATGGATTAAATGAGGAAAGAAAAGGTTATATATATGAAACTCTAACTTTAATTTTGATCATAGGTTGACCTAGAATTGATGAAATTTCGCACAAAGTAGCATTTTAATATTATAATATCACCAAATTAAGCTCTTGAAATTTGGGGAGAAAAAGTCAGGACCATAGCAATGGTTGCTACAGTCCAACTAACTTGTTTTCAAATTTCTAGGGAAGCAAAATATCATGATTACAAAGTCAAATCCAGATCGGTGCATCAATCCAAGGTGTTTAGATGTGTGAAAATGCACTTTGAAGCTCAACATTAGGGCTTTATCAAGATTAATAAAAATGAAAATAAAAAGGGGCATAGTTAGGGATAAGGGCCCAATTTTATTATATGTGAATGGGTGATAAAGGACCTTAGATTTAAATAAATTCTTAAAGGAACCTTGAAAATGCAAAATGGAATAGAACACACTAAGGTGGGTGCCAACATAAACATAAAATTGGACAACCCTAATCAAGGGTGTACAATTTGCGATGTTACAAAACCCTATTATCTTGATTTCCTACAAAGTTGGGGTAAAAGTGTCGAGACTAGGACAAAAATTTGCACGGTCTTACGTTTTATGTCTTGGGGCAAAAGAAGGATTTAGAGGATGGGGAATGTGTATCTTTGGGTTTAGATGGATGAATGAGGGATTTGGCATGGATGCTGACATCTTGAGAGTAATGTATGTAGCCAACACCATGATAATTTGGATTTTCTTTAATATGAAGGAGTTCTAATACACCTTGTTCATGGATGCATAACCCTTTTCCTTGATAATACATGCTTTGAAAAATCTTTTTACCAATGTGATACTTTCTATATTTGAAACAAGATACAAGACCTTTTTGAGAAGGATATGGTATGGAAGGAATGATAAGCTCATGAAGTAGACCCCAGTTGGATGGAAGTGGAAGATCCCATTTGATAAGTAAGGGTTATGTGAATGGTTGAGATAGGGGCCATGGGATATTAAGGAGGATTAGGATCATGAGGGATATTGGGATTGATTTAGGGATCTTGCAATAGATATGGATCATTATGACAAGCAGATGAAGGGATAGTTTGATCTTGACATGGAAGAGGGTCATTGGATGGAGTAGAAAGGGTTCTTTGCTCTTGATTTTAAATTGGAGTATTGGAAATGATGGAAGGGATATCATGATCTTATTTAGGAAGTGGATTCTAAGTGGGACTTCAAGGGATAATTTTCTCTTGAGATGGAATGGGATCATTTTGGCTGGAGTGAAAAGGTATGGTGGGATCATTGTGAGGTTCTAAGGAGATCAAGGATCTTAGTCAACAATTGGATGGAATAGGAAAGATTTTGGATCTTGCTCTTGATTCATTTTATGACTTCTTTCTTCATAAATTGAATTATCCTCTTGACAATGGGTATGAGTTTAGATATGTAATGGGGATTATTCGATGGAGTTCATGTTTTGGCATGGTTGGGATAGATTTTAAATGAGACACTCTAGAGTAGGTTTGACTGGAACTAGAGTACATGGTGGTAATGGCTCTAGGATTTTTTTAATCATGGGAGGGATTTAAATCAAGAATTGGATTATCTTGGATTTCTATTATGGATAGTCATTGGGGATACACTCAAAAGGTGTTATTGTTGGGATCGTTGTTTGATGGAGATTGTGGGGATTGTTATTTTAAAGTTTTAGGGGATGAAGGAATAGTGGGAGAAATGGAGGCTAAGTGTGGGCCAATTTCTTTATGAGAGCTAGACATGTCATTGTTGTGATTGTTTTGGGATGAATCATTGCTAGACATAGGCAGATGATTTTGATCATGCTTGAAAATAGTGTCTTTAAATATACCTAATTCCTCATTAAGTGAATTATTAAGATGTTCTTTAATAGTAATGTCACCTTGATCAATAAGGCCTACATGATATTTTTAAATGTTGAGAAATCAAAAGTTTTATGTCCTTTGTTCCTATGGTATTCACAAAAGTCACTATCATTCTGATGAATACTAAGAGGGGGGGTGAATTAGTATGCCAAAAATCACTGCACTAAAACACTTTACCAGTCTGAAGACAAATCAGTATAACAGTTTAACAAACAGACCAGTTATCACACATGCAAACCAAAATGCAAGTAAAGCATTCACTCACAAAAGCAATACAACCATAACACAAGATATTTGACGTGGAAACCCAAATGGGAAAAACCATGGTGAGATGGAACTCACAAGTCACTATCTGCAGAATAGAAACCAGACCGGTTAAGGTCTTACAATGTTCTTCACCAGAACGGATCTTGTTAGGAATCTCAATCTTTGTTAGGAGATAAGTCCAATTAAAGACTACCTTGCTAGAGGATTTTAGATTCATAGTGGTGAACCACCTTGTTAGAGGATTTTACAAAGGCTTTTGGGCCTACCCAGTTAAGGGCTACAAACTTGTCAAAGATGTGAGTAATCAACAAGTGTTTGATCTATCTAATAGCACAAATTGCTTGGTTAGATCCAGTGTTGCTCACTGTTAATGCATTCTAGCATTACTTCAGTCTTCTCTATCTCTCTCTCAGTTACAACTTGATCTTCTCAGATAAGATCACTCTTACAATAACTCAACAATCACCTTAAACTCTAGCACAACATAAAACCCTTTCAGCAACAACCTAAAACCCTAGACATGATGTCCTTTTAAAGGAATCTGATTTCATGTCGGTCCAATACAATTTGATTAAAATTTCCTAGGTTCAATGAATCTAGACATACTCAGTAACACGATACAAAAAGCACCATCAGTGTGTCGGCACTGTCAAACAATCGATGGATTGGTAACTCATCACAGAGTATTTCCAGTTCATACAAAATACCGGTTTCCGGTTTGACAAAAATGAAGAATGGTAAGAATGTGTTATGTCACTTTGCTCCCTCATACCGCTTGAGATCTATGAACCGCTTGGGGTAGACATGTCGCTTCAGACCGGGAAACACATTCTGCAAAATCACCAATAGTCTAAAGACTAGAATACAACATACTGGTTGGAACAAATACTGGTTGAGCTCTAGCTCATACATATAAAGAGGCTCTCAATACAAGTGTGTGTCCATCAATGACAATCGCAACATAAACATAAAAAATGCCAACAATCTCCCCCTTTGGCATTGATGGCAACACTTAGGAAAATAAAATTTTGACATCTAAGTGTTTTACAACAAAAACGTTCCTTTAACAAAATTGCTCCCCCTAGGCATATACACTATCCCTTAATCAATACAATGTATAGCAATTTTGCATATAGATCACAAACATTGAGATATCAGAGCATATAGCATATATCAAAACATATATCAAAATTTTAAAAGCAGATACTTCTCCCTATTCTTCTCCAAAATAGATAGAGTACTTCTCCCCCTTTGCCAACAATGACAAAGTACCGCTGAACAGCCCTATTTCCATTTGCTATTAAAATAATAAAGGTTTATGACAATAATGAATAATACTTGTCAAAAACCGATTTATAGTCCTGCAAAAATTGTTTCATGGATAAAGACCAGGACTCAAGTAGGGAGGTTGCCACTTCTTTCTCTATTTGCATCTGGAATACCTATTCCTCCATGGCATCAACTGTGCTCAGCTCCTGCATAACTGTCAAGGCATTTAGGTTCAGATAACACTTCTAAAGAATTTGCAGACGTGGAAGTAAAACCAGTTGTAGCTCCTACAAATCACTAGATCATGTATTGATCTCTTGCTCCATCTTGGTTGACTGGATCTGGAACTGGTGAACAGTTTGCCCATAAGTTGCAAAGGAATCATAGGGTGGCTTAAATGTGCTCAAGTAGGACTGTAAGTCCGTTTGAAGCTTTTGCTTCTGAGTTAGCACATCATCACAAAATAGATGGGGTTGACAGATTTTGCTTAGTAACAAGTTTCCCTCATCCAAAGTGTCCCTTATATCCTTTTGGTCTTTCAGAAGTTCAAACCAAAGCTCATTCAACTTTTTCACCAAAGCAATGTTAAGAGCCTTTTGATTCTCTTTCTTGACATTTGCCTCAGCTACTTCTTCCAGACTCTACACCTGATCATCCACTATAGTACATAGTAATTTGAGTTGTGCTAGTGATGATTCAGTGTTAGGAAGATTGGTACTGAGGATCAAACTAGTAAGGGTGTCTACAGCTGCTTGAATGATATCTTGCTCCTTTTTCCTTCGAATGCGTTCAAGGCGCTCTTGAGCAACCTTGATGCTCTGCATAAGCTCCGACTCACTTGCAGACAAGAGATCGATAGGACTAGAGATATCAGCTAGTTTGGCTAGACTCCTGGTTGCCTTTGGAGTCTCCATCTGTGTGTTGTTCATTGCTTCCACTGCCTTGTCTGCTTCTTCCTTCTTCTGTTCTTGTGCCTTGTCTTCCTCTTCTTTCTTTTTCCTCTCTACTTCCTTCCTCTCTTCTTCTTTCTTTTCTTCCTCTTCCTTATTCTTTTCTTCCTCTTCCTTCTTCTTCTTTTCTTCCTTATCTTCTTCTTCTTTCTTCTTCCTATCATCTTCTTGCATCTTCTTTTCTCCATCTTTTCATTTCTCCTCTTCCTCTTTTCTCTTCTCTTCCTCTTTTCTCTTTTTCTCATCTTCATCCCTCTTCTTCTTCTCTTCCTGTTCCTTAGCCGCTTCATGTGTGTCCTTGGCTTGCTCACTGCCCTATTCGTCTTGTTGACCTTGTTTTGTTCCTTTAGAAGGTATGTCCTGAGTGACATCTTCTATGTCCAGTGCATCAACATCAATAGTGTCGATTGGTTCTTCCACCAAGTTTCCTTCTTCATCAAAAACTTCATCTGGTTTGGATACAACCGGTTCTTATTCCGCTTGGAGGTTGGCCATTCGTACTTTGTGAGAATTGATAGCATAGTCCATATGCTGATGAGTGTCTTTTTCAACATCATCAATTCTCCCCTCTAACAGCCAGAGTCTTCTTCTCCTTGTGAAGAAGAGTCCTTTATTCTGATCCAAAACATCAAATAATTCTGAATTTGAGAGGTCAGGAAAGTATTGTGCAAAGACTTTCTCCCTAATCTCCTGTTCCCAATGGCAATGCGCCATTTATTATCTAATTCTTTATATAAAGAATCCAGTGTCTAAGATTTAATCTCTGATGTTGACTGGTCATTTTTACACAAATAAATAATGATTTCTTGTAATACTTCTTCTTTCTCCTCTTCACTAAAATCATCATAATAATCTACTAAATCATGCAATAATTTTCTCCTAATATTCTTTATTGTCCTTTGAAAATGTGTCAAAGGTTTGTATGAGGAGATATCAATATTTACCAGTGTGGATGTTGTCGGTTCATTCTTCTTCATCTTCTTTGTCTGTCTAGCCTTCTTTGGCTTTTCATCAGACTCAGTCTCTTCAAAGTCTGGTTCATTTGACTTAGTCTTCCTTTTTCTTTCGAAGACTTTTGCCGGTGCTACTTCTGGTTTCTTCTTTGTAGGTGACCGCTTGGTCACTCTTGGAGTTGCAGTAGTAGCCGGTGTCGATGCTACAGGCATTGCCTTTGCTTTCTTTGAAGCTGGTTCTTTTCCTTTCTTAACAGAGGGTTCCTTGGCCAGTGCAATCCTCTCCAAATAGGTTCTGGTCCTCTTAGCCTTGGGATCAAGAGGCGAGGCAATAAGGGTTGAGGCATACCCTTCCAGCAAATCATACACCACCTCATAGCCCATTGGCTCCACTTCTTCCATTCTAGGCTCAACAGCCTCCATTAGGCATTTGTCCACTTGGATGGTGAAACAAATGTCATCTTCGTATTTCTTAATGATGTCACCTGAGATCCTTACCCTTTGACTCATCTTCCTTCTGAACTCATCAAAATATTTGTTCAGCACCTCAGGGTAGCTGGTTCCAATGGCTTGTATGTTGTCCTTGATCTGCTTGGTTACCAGTTGGTCAAGAGACCACTGGACATCTCCTACTCCAAGAAAGTAGCCTTCGAAATAGAAAAACAACCCAACCAGTAGTTGTTCGAACTTGAATCTCAGTGCATTATCTTGTTTAATCAGCTTCAAATTAGATAGGAGTTCCCTCTGCATACTGGTGCATAGGGTAAATGATGTGTCCTCTTTAATCATCCCGTAAGCAGCATTTACCGCTGCAGCAAATACAGAATTAATCCTGTTGGCTGAGAATGTTTTGTAGCCTATCACCATGCAGGCATATTTCACTAGATCATCCTTGATAGGATTGATTGTCATTCCTCGTGAGTCACTTGTTGAACTGGTGAGCTTGGCCATTTCCGTTTTGCTTACCGTTCTCAAAGCTGGCACTTCCCCTGTGTTGCAGAAACCGGTGACTGCATGAATTACCTATGGTGTGATATCATGTGTCCTCTCCAAGTACATCTTGTCACCATGGACTCTGCTCAAAATGATCTTGATATGATCCTCCGTGAATTCTTCCAGAAAGTATACTGCATTATGGAGTTTCTTCTTCTCTAGGATACTAAACTTCGGTTTGATTTTCTTGTCCTTGCCGCAAAATAAACGTAACTGGGTGTGAATAGATAAAGACCCTAGGTCCTCTATTTTGCAATCAATATAGTATGAAATTCCCTCTTCAACTATTACTCCAGTCGGAACTTGTGATAAGGCATTATATTTGGACTTCCTTTGAATGAAACTTTCTGACTCAATGGATGTACTTGAACTGGTATGAGATGCGGAAGCCATTGTAAAGTATTTCAAGAACACGAAAAATACCTTTAAAACACGAATTTAGGGCTTCCTGATTCTGCTTCACTCCACTCTCCATCAGTTGCCAAATCACCGCTTTGTGTTCTACACGACCATTTGCAAATTGGATTTGAATCTCCTTCAAGACTTGTCAATTTCTAGAAATCTTAGCTCAAATCACCTTTTCTTCACTCTGCACTTTGAAAAACTTTACTTCACTCAAAAACAGATAGTGAGAAATGATTTGAAATATGCTTTTATACATGTCTCTCACCTACAGCCATTAATGCTCCTCTATTAGGGCGTAAACCCTAATTTGCCTTTTTACCATTTCTAGTCTTCTGCCAAGCGACAGGTATCACATACCAATTAAGGTCTTTTATCGGTGTAACTGGGGGTTAACAATCATTTCGTCATTTTCTCCCCCTAAGCCTCTTTGGAGCTTAGTTTGTCGGTTTTGATATTTCCACACTAGGTGCAGAAACTGGTTCCTCTTCCAACATTGTTGTTTTCTTCCTCTAGGTTTTGTTCATGTCCACTTGAACTGTTTCAACATCAATTTCTCCTTTCTGAGTGACCGGTATATCATCAGATATACTCTTTCTGCTTCTGTAGAATCTTGCAATGTGACCCAGTTTGTTGCAGTGATAGCAAACCAATCCAAGTGCTCTCCAAGGTCCATTGTTCATGTTTCCATTCTTCCTTCTGCATGTAGCAACAGTGTGACCATGCCCATGATAGATCCAATAATTTTCTCTCCATCTGGTTGCCGCTTGATGGCCACCGCTTCTTGACTAATGATTGAAGACACTAAACCGGTTGTGGTTCCGGTTCACAAAAGATTCCGGACCAGCTCCTTCGGTCCTCTGAGGATATCTTCCGGTATAGTTCATGACAAACCTGCATTCAGATGCTCTATGCCCAAACTTGTTGCATGCATAACAATGACCATTGAACTTATTGGATCTAGGTGCATTGTTGATAAAATAAGGAAAATTATTGTAGGCTTTGCTCCTACATACATTGGCAGTGTGTCCTTCTTTAAGACAGTTAAAGCAAACAGGTTTGAATTTTTGCTTACCTTTTCCTTTGAGTGTCGTTTGCTTCTTTGATGCTTCAGCATTTGTTCCTGAGGATTCTCCTTCCTCATGTCCAAAGAAACCAAGTCCATTGGTATTCTTTATAGGTCTAGATGACTCAAGCTTTTTCTCTAGCTTGACAGTACTTTTGCTGAACTTAGCAAGTATTTCCTTTGACTCAGAGAGTTCTTTGGAAATAGCAGTATTTGACTCCATTAGGCTTGCATTTTCAGAGATGGCTATGTTCAGTTCATCTTGTACTCCTTCTTTTTCCATTCTTCTCTCATGAAGGCGAGCAGTTAGTGCACTAATCTCTTGTTTCAACTTGGAGATCTCATGATCTCTGTCCTTTACCAGATCTTCAGCTTTCCCCCTGTTCTCAAGCTCTTGACTAAACCGGATAGTCAGTCCTTCCAACTCCTTTCTCAGATTGGAGTTTGAATCATTCAGCTTATTTACTTCTGCAATCATGGCTTCCATATTTGCTTCATATTCAGAACTACTTTTTGATAGCTCCATTAGCTTCTCTGCATGTGTAGCGTCCTAAAATTGTGACACTTGCAATTTCGACCGCATTTCAGTCTTCACGATGGCGACGCAACACGCAACCTGAATGGAGACCCCAAAACCTGATTATGACACCAAAAACTGCACCCTGGCCTAAACCTCCTTTGCACCCTGTTGTCCCGGGAGGTGGGACCAGAGCGCCCAGCGCCCTGGTCCTTCAGGACTAGGGCGCCCAGCGCCCTGGTCCCTGGGTCCTATTTTGGGCCCGGTCTCCTTTGGACTTCGGGTCTTTATGTTTGCAAATTGGAAAATTATCTTTCCTGGTCGGCCTAAGGTCGGGAAAATTAGTCTATCAGCCCTAAATGACAAGTATATAAACTACATTTTCCTCTCTCATTTGGATAGAGATACATACATGAGGGAAAAAGCGTGGAAACTATATTCAAGCATTCAAGCATTCCTTCAAGCAATTGATCATTTCAAGTCTCCATTCAAGGCTAAGTGTTGCATTCAAGACAAGGATTCAACCATTGAAGAGGAGATCACTTACAACATACAACATCTATACCTTCGCACATAAGGATACAAACATCCTTACAACAAGGTATTAGTACTTGTTTTACATTACAGACATTTACATGTACAGCATTGCTCATTTCTTGGTTAATTCCAAAACCGGGGTTTGACCTAAAGGCAAACCCCTAATCCCTAACCCCCCAATCGTCTTCACTTTTCTATGTGTAGGTTGTAGGTACGCGGCTGAAATTGAAGATCTGGAATCCTTGTGCAGAGACGAACAGATCCCCCTTCGTTTCACGGATTTTTCGGAGGACCGTGGCGCTCAGGCGCCATCATCCCGGCAACTTTTGCTCAAATTTGCAGGACAGCGTCGTATCGACATTTTACTACTAATTCCAGGTCCGCAGCTTCATACTGTATTCCTATCTCAGTTTATAAGCGAATCTTTCTCACTTTCTATGCATTCCTAGCTTAATTCTTCTATGCACATTCTTTACAAAAGAGGGTAGCCTTGCTGTCATAACCCTTGAAACTCATTTAGCATCCAATCTTGCATTGCGTGGGATTGGATCTTGTGGGTTTCAACCCCTCTTTTGAATGTAAAGTCTCCCAAGTGAAAACCATCAACCCTAGCGACCTCCCTTCTCTCTCCTTGGAGTTGGAAGAGGGGAGAGCAACTAGGGTTCGATCGCGATTTTCCGCTTTACAACATGTTCTCTCCTTTTTGCTTGAGATGCCTTGTATTTGACAATAAGATCATCATAGGCTTTCTCAGACTAAGTGAGTTGTTGAGTAAGTTCCCTCAAGGTGTATTCTCCCATATCTCTTTCCAAGTGGTTAAACTTATAGAAAGGTAGGCTCTAATACCAATTGATGAATACTAAGAGGGGGGGGTGAATTAGTATGCCAAAAATCACTGCACTAAAACACTTTAATAGTCTGAAGACAAACTGGTATAACAATTTAACAGACAGACTAGATATCACACATGCAAACCAAAATGCAAGTAAAGCATTCACCCACAAAAGAAATACAACCATAACACAAGATATTTGACGTGGAAACCCAAATGGGAAAAACCACGGTGAGATGGAACTCACAAGTCACTATCTGTAGAATAGAAACCAGACCGGTTAAGGTCTTACAATGTTCTTCACCAAAATAGATCTTGTTAGGAATCTCAATCTCTGTTAGGAGATAAGTCCGATTAAAGACTACCTTGCTAGAGGATTTTAGATTCATAGTGGTGAACCCCCTTGTTAGAGGATTTTACAAAGGCTTTTGGGCCTACCCAGTTAAGGGCTACAAACTTGTCAAAGATGTGAGTAATCAACAAGTGTTTGATTTATCTAATAGCACAAACTGCTTGGTTAGATCCAGTGTTGCTCACTATTAATGCATTCCAGCATTACTTCAGTCTTCTCTATCTCTCTCTTAGTTACAACTTGATCTTCTCAGATAAGATCACTCTTACAACAACTCAACAATCACCTTAAACCCTAGCACAACATAAAACCCTTTCAGCAACAACCTAAAACCCTAGACATGATGTCCTTTTAAAGGAATCTGATTTCATGTCGGTCCAATAGGATTTCATTACAATTTCCTAAGTTCAATGAATCTAGACATACTCAGTAACATGACACAAAAAGCACCGTCAGTGTGTCGGCACCGTCAAACAATCGGTGGATTGGTAACTCATCACAAAGTATTTCCGGTTCATACAAAATACCGGTTGCCGGTTTGACAAAAATGAAGATTGGTAAGAATGTGTTATGTCACTTTGCTCCCTCATATTGCTTGAGATCTATGAACCACTTGGGGTAGACATGCCGCTTCAGACTGGGAAACACATTCTGCAAAATCACCAATAGTTTAAAGACTAGGATACAACATACCGGTTGGAACAAATATCGGTTGAGCTCTAGCTCATACATATAAAGAGGCTCTCAATACAAGTGTGTGTCCATCAATGACAATCACAACATAAACATAAAAAATGCCAACACATTCTTCCATAAGGGTTTGACTAGAGGTTAATAGGGAACAATTTCAGGTACAGTAATGTTGTTTTTATAGACTAATTTTCTTAAGAAAGATTCAATTGGTTCTTTGAGATTTGTGTTGTTTTTTTTTTGATTTGTTGTGAATGTTTGCTAGAAGACAAGAATTGTATGAGTGATTTTGAGGATTCTTCGTGGGGATGGATTTGGAGGTAAGGCTAGGTGATTTGTTTTGTTAGTAATAATGGGAGGTCATAGGTTGGGTTGTTTGGTTAAAATTGGATGTGAAGGTTTGGTTTGTTTGAGGTGTAGGTGTGCATGTGGGTTGTGTTGTCACAAGGATTTGCACCCGAGAGCTAAGAGTGATGCTCAACAATCCTGTGAAACATGGGAACATCTTCGTGTTGGGTATTAGAGTTGTTGGAATGTGTTTTTGCCATTGATTTCAACATATTCCTATGTTCTTGTGCTTCGGTGTTGCAAAGAGTTGGTTTGGATGATATATTGTAGATATGTTGATTTGGAATTATGGATTCAGAGATTAGTATCTTCAGTTGATATAGTATGAGTTTCTATGTTCTAGAAGGTGATTTGATCGGTTTATGTGGTCCAGTATGATGACTAGTTTTTTAGTTGGTTTTGTATTGCAGAGTTGTGATTTATATCTGTATTGCTCCAAAATTGATTAATTATGTTGTGTGGATTTTGGAGAGTGTTTGGGATGTTCATGTGTGTCCTCAATTCGAGTGGTTCATGATATGAAACTTCACAAGCATATCTTTTAGTTTTTCATGTTGATGTTCTTGAGGTCCGATAATGTGATGATGATGATTCTTGTAATCTGATTTGTTGCAGAGGAATTCACGTTTCTTGTTGGTGTTTCCAGATGATGTGTTATGCATATTGTTGGTCTATGTTGATCATTGTACACTTTATTGAAGATTTTATTGGTCTGGTGGTATCCTTCGTGTTATACAACTTTTTGGCCAACCTGAAGGTTCTTGCATGTTGCAGATCATCTCGACATGATATTTAGTGGTGTTGCATGTTCGAGGTTTTGATTTGGGTCCATGTTATGTCCTTATTGACATTGTATTGGTCTGCATATGGATTTATGTGTCGTGTGATGTAATTTTGTAATTAGGTCTTATGTGTTGAGCTGACCTTGAAATATAAGTTTATGAATTGTATAAATACATGTAATATTCATTTAAGAGATGCATTTGCATGAGAAAATATTATTTTGATCTTTCAGTAGCAGAGGAGAAAAGAGAAGTGCAAAAGAGTGTGCAAAAGTGTGAACAGCAGAATTTGAGTATATGTGCTTAACCAAAACTATAACTTGGCATTTGGAGATGCTATTCCTTCAGTTCATCTAATTCAGATTGGTGTTTGATCTTTGTAAGACAGTGAACCTTCCTAGGGTTGTAGCCCTTTGTTTTTTTTTAGGAATGAGCTCTAAGCAATGTGCTTGAATGCATGTGCATTCCCCATTGTAATATTTACACATACTACTGCATAGTATCTGTATACACCTAAAAATGGTCTAAAGATAATAATTGAATAAACAATTATTTAATTAATACTCGCCCTTCCCAATTTAATTGAATTCATATACAATTTGATTAAATTCCCCTTTTCATCTACTTATTAACCATGTCCCCTTTCATCCAACATCTTCTAGAACCTTTGTGACACTTGTCACTAAGTGTTCCCTTTCATCTAACCTCTTCTACAATCCTCTTGACACTTGTCACCATAAAGAAGATAGATGTTCCCTTTAATCCAACCCCCTTTGCCAACCTCCCCCAATTTAACCATTGATATCTTCAGATCAATCTTGACCATTGATTCTTGCCACATCACCCCTAGCCTTGGAAAATCCTATAAATAGACCTCAATTTGGAGCAACATTGGTCCCAATTTCATATCATTTTTGTATCCCATCTCATTCTCATCTTATGCATTTGTTACTATAGGCATCTAGCTTCTAGTTTATCATTCTTTAGCAATGTTATCATGCTCAATTTTAGCTTAATTGCATTTTAATCTTAGCTTATTTTCTAGATAAATCATGAAATCATGCAGCTTAATCATGTTATTCTTACTAGATAATGCATCTTCATCATTCAAATCCTCCATCTAAGTGTAGTCAAGTCACTGGAATATGCATAATCAGATCTGAGAGCATTTTTCATACTCACATTTACTAGGAGGCAATAAGTCGATTAGCTATGGTTTTGTCTTTCTTTGATTTAAATCTTCTAAGCATGCTTGTAATGATTTATTGAGTGCATTGTGTTTGCAGGTATAGGTACACTTCACAGAGCACAACAGTATCATCATATTGTGGGTAGGTTCCTCCCGTGGTTTTTCCCTTAACCGGGTTTTCCACGTAAAAATATGTGTGTTGTTGATGTGGTGTTTATCTTTGTTATTGTTTTTCTTGATCAGATCTATAGTTGAGGTTAATTTGTTTAAGTTTGGTGAAAACTAATCACCCCCCTCTCAGTTTTCCTATATTATTGATGCCAACACTTCGAGCCTGTGGGTTACTCATAGTAAAGATGAACCTCCAAATTATGGGTTGGCTCCCTTTTGATATCCTAAAACTACTAATTTTTTTACTATAAAAGAGGAATAAAGGTAATCTTGAATTGAAACTCTTGACTAACAAGGTGATGCACCAATTGAAAAGAAGACTTTCCCTGCTATTGGATTCACAATATACTCAACTAAGATGCTATATTAACTCACAATTGAACTACACATGTTTGCAATAATGTTTCATATGAGAGGTTAATTTTTTTGATGTTTTGACAAAGGAAAACAATAGCGCTTTCACAATTTTATGCACCAAAATTAATAACTCACTCATTCACCTACACTAACATAAACCAAGCATCGAAGGAATGAAACAAAAATAGAGGATTTCAAAATAAAATCACAGTATTCCTATCAGATTACTCACATTCAACACTAGAGCAAAAATAATTTGGAAATAATTTGGCTTCTTTATTGAAAAATAGGAACAAATTTCATTGCAAGACTGAAAACTTTACAAAAATCTGTAAATTACTCATAAATCTAAGTTACAAAGTATGTCTTCTACTACTAAAGCAAAGGAAAACTTACGAATGGAGAAGAAGATAGAAGAAGAATGACTTATATCAAGAAAGAGCTCCAAAAGTATTTTAATTTGAATTGTTGACTATCTTTGACTAATATTGACCACTCCAACTTCTCCAAATCAGGTGCTAACTGCTTGTGAATTTGAAATTTTAGTTGAATGACCCTACTAGGCAATCATATTTGAAAACTCCTAAAAAATAGGGCTGGAATTGAAGGGAACTTGCTGACTATGCTTCCAAATGCCCCCTTTGTTGATGAGTCACCCTCGAGGGCTTCAAATCAGGGGTTTGATTGCTTATTTTGTCTCATAATCCCCCTCAAAAAATGGGATTTTCTTTTGGTTTCTTTTTTGTCTTCATTTTTGAATTCTGAACTTGGTTGCATTGATAACTAATTTAAATCTGAAGTTCAAATCTTGTTGTTAATGACCTTTGAAAACATGGATATGATTCCTATTCCATTTGTTTCTCTATCCTTTGCCACATGTCATTTTGTTCCCTTCTCAAAATAGAGTTTTGTCTTGCATTAGATGACATCAAATATGTGCTCATTTTGATGATTACCTTTTATCATTGGGACTGCATATTCACTGCTTTTTATTGCTTTCAGACTATCAAATATTTATGATGACTATCATTTTCTTGTATGGTCTATGTATAATCACTGCTCAGCTAGGCATCACGACCTTTACTGCTACTCTAAAGATCCTTCTAATATGCTCTTGTAGCTTTTATGTCCCTTCCTTTTATGACTGACCTTGATCATTCTAATGTTGAGCCTTTCTTTAACTGTGCTTTGTAAGTTGCTCTTGAACCATGCCAATCATGAATAATCTTGGACTGCTTTTCTTACTATCGTTTAAGCTCTATAAGTCTCCTTGATTGATCTTCACATTGGGATTTGATGAATTCTTATCTATATGAATTTATTGTCCTCTATTTTTACTGGTTCAGACTATCCCTGTGACTGCTCACAAAGAAGATGCTGCCCACTATGATATTCTTTATCACTATCTTCTTAAGATCTGCTACTTTTTCTATTACAATCATAAACCTTTATCTTCATCAGGGTAGTTGCTACTTTTTGTGTATTAGATGACTATCTTTCAATATTACCTTTATCAGCAAAAGCACATGACTTCGGCTGACCCCTTGATTTATCTTAGCAAATTCAAAAGTTACACTGACATCCTACATTCTTGCTAAAGCTCAATACCGCTAAAAGACCAAAAACAATAGCGCTAGAAGACCAAAAACAATAGCGCTAAAGCGCCGAAGCGCAACCTATGTGTCAAGCTAAATAGTCAAAAAGTTAGTTTGTTTTAAAAAAATTGTTGTTGGATTCACATCGGGTTCACCAAATGATGCTCTACAAAAAAGAGATTGTTAGGATGACAAAAACACAAACAACAAGCGTTAGTGTTAGCAAATCAGAATTTAAACAATAGCCTAATCAAGCATATCAAGAGAGATACTAAATAAGAAATGAAAAGCATACAAAGAGAAAAGAAGTAAACTAAACTCCTCCAAATGCTAACCAAAACATCATAGTGGCTCCTCCCTTGTTCCTCTCCTCTCCAAGTTCCCAAATGAGTGTAGCTCTTAGTAGTTTTTCGCACTATTTTTTGGATGTCTTATGGAGATTCAAGATTATGAAATAAAAAGCAAATGAAATGCAAACATGAACAAACTAGAAATGAGATTATGGTCTAATCTAGTGTTGATTTTAGTCCAAAAGAGTAAATGTAAATGCTTATGCTAAATGCTCTCTAAAATTCACTATAGGTTAAATGCATACAAGTTTTCAGGATCTAGATTATGAAGAAATGGGCTCTATTTATAGGAAAAATGGAGCAATGGATGGTTGAGATTGAGTAATCTCAACAAGGGTCAGGATTGAATGATATTCAATCCATGTGAGGGTTTTCAACCCAATCCCAGGATGAAAAGTGTCAATATGAGAGGGGTTGAGAGGAGAGGGAATAAGTATTAAATGCTTGACATGACCTGAGAGTTAACTTGGGAGTTAAGGTCAAGGTTGGGTTGAGTGAATAAATTCATTATTTAAAGAATAATGCTTTTATCCAATAGATAAACTCTTGTGCAAAGGTTAAAGGGATAACCATGGTCAAAGCAATAAATGCTTGAGAAGACACATGGGTCACATGAGGGTTGAGTTAGGGGTCAAAGTCCCTAACCATGGGTGCAAGTGGATTTAACCATTAATGGTCATGTAAGAGCCATAAGTGGTTTGGAAGACTTTAGAGGTTAAATTGTTGAACACGCAAAGCATTAAATCATTTTCAAAGACTTTGAAGTCTTTGAGAAGTGACTCCAAGTTGCTTAGGAATGTGACAATAATTAGGGGATGGATTAGGCTAATTAGGAAGGGGTTAGAAAAATCTAGAAGAGGGTTAGGATTGCAAGTGGATTTGGAGGGTGAGGAAAAATAGGATTTTAATTAAAATAAAATTAATTTACTTCAACTTGTGGTTGCAACTTGCATTTGTAGGAAAATGCAAGTGGGGGGGACTAAATGATTTAAATAAATGTTTTTTAATTATTTATTTAAAAGAAGAAAGGGGATTAAATTAAATCAATAAGATTTATTTATTTAATTGATTGTGAATTTGGTTTAATGAATTAATTAATACAAATTGAATAATTTATTTAATTAATAGGAGAATGTTTGAAGATGAATTAATTAAATATTAATTTAATTAACTGATGGCTAGTGAATTTTTAATCAAATAAATAGCAAATATTCATTTAATTAAAATGGACAGATTTATGTGACTATAGTAGAAATGTTGGAGCAGAGGAACAACTTCTATATGGGCAAAGGGCGTGTGCACAAAGATGGTGGTCAGAAAAGTGGACACCACCCAAAAAAAACTTGGAAAAACAGGCAGCGCGTATGCGGTTTTAAAATTTCAAATTCCCGCATACACACTTAGGTTTGTTCTTTCCGAGCCTAGAAAAGGTAGCGCGTACGTGTTTCTTTTAGGAAAATGAATGCGTATGTGCTACGCCTAGGAAAATTAGTGCGTACGCGCTGCTTATAGGAAAATGAGTGCGTACACACTAATAATCCAAATAAAACCGCATACGCAGTGCCTGGTAAAAAAAGTTTTTAAAAAAAAATTGGGTCTCATTTACCCGTAAAGCGCATTTTTTACTTCATTTTTTCCCCATTTTCTAACCTAAACCGCAAACGGGGTGCTAAATTTGTCCTCCAAGCTATGGATCAAGGTTAGTTTTTGTTTACTTTTGTCTTTCTTTCTGGTTTATGCAATTTGTTTTACATTTTGAATTTAATTTCATTAATTTTGATTAGGTTTTTTCATTTTTCGTTTCAAAAACCAGATTCTTCTAATCCAGAACAAGAACAACCAAATGCAACTCCTGAAAACCCACAAGAACAACCAAATGCACCTCCTAAAAACACATAAGAACAACCCCCAATTCCTCCTTTTGACCGCACAGCTGAAACACAAGAAGAATTAATTAATCAGTTAGGACAAAATACGTCTAAAATCAATAGACTGATTGTAAAATTGAAAACTTTTGAACTTGACCATCATCAATCCCTTGCCACTAGCCTAGAAACATTAGCTAGTGGTGCCATAGCTGTTTCCACAGAAATTACCAAATGGGGAAGCTTTAGGGATAAGTGTCGTCAATTCTATGCCAATGGGCTATCATACGCTGGAGTAAAAAACAAAAATATTTCTAAACAACAAATATGTGCCCTTTTTGTTGATCCCAAAACTGGTAAGTCGTTACCTCTTAATGCAAAGAGGTTTCTCATACATTGGTGTACCAATGTGCAGATGAAAAATCTTTTTTGGCAGAGGTGGTGGATGGTCTTTGATGATCCACCTTGTAATAATTATGAGGTGCCATTATATTTTTTGAGAAAAATATATTGTGAGTTTGTGCTCAATGTGCGGCCAAACTATTTTTACATGACAGAGTTTCATGGTAGAGGTGGTGGCTTTGCCCAAGATAGACCTGGAGCCCGTAGGCGATTAGCCGCGGAGAGTCACTGCCCCCTAGCACCCAAACCCAAGGTGCATCAGGCTATCCCATTAGAGCTGAAAGAGTCGATGGAGCTACAAACTCTTTAGGCGGCCATAGCATTGACTGGTGCCATCATCCAGTATGGGACATCATTAGCACACCCTATTGTATTGGATGATGAGCCGTTAGAGGGCGACAGAGAGCCCATCGAGCATATGTGTGTCAGTTGCTCAAGGATATCCTCAGGGATAAATGATGCAGCCGATGCAGATGGATACTCATATCATCTATGCATGATTTGTGGTTGTAGATGTCATGCTCACATGGTTGAGGATGTCACGCTGACAGATGAGTTGATGGACATGGTGTTTGCCCATGAGCCACAGACACGGGTGTGTTGATTTGAATTCATAACATTTTATTTATCAGTCACTTTAAATTTTTAATTACATAAATGAATTTTCATTTATACATCGATTTAAATTGACACAAATAATATTTATTTCAGGATGCAACAGCGGTATCCCATACACCTCCCCCAGTTACCATAGCTGCAACTTCGATGCCTGAGGTATAAATTTTGTAACATGTTAAAATAGAATAGTACACTTTTAATTCAAAAAAATACAAGATATATTAACTATCGTTAATGCTTGGTCCAATTTATAGTTTGTAGGTGTTGACAGGGGATGAAATGTCCCAGATTGATGACATCGTGCTCTCAGCGATTGATTTTGGCCTACAAGGCTATACGGTATCATATTTTGTACAACTCTTTTTATGTATTGTTTTGATGGAATATGCAAGTCATTTCATTTTAGATTTTTAAAATTATGTTTAATTTATTATTTGTACTAATATCTCATGTTAAATTTGTGTTTTTAGGGTACCCCCTCCACGTCTAGGGCTCATCCTAAGAAAAATAATTCCTTGAAGATGCCAAAACATGTCAAGAAGGTAATTGAACACATTTTTAGTTGTACAATTGTTTGAAAATGTTGAAATCAAGTATTAGTTGGGGTTTTTAGATTGATTAGTGTTTTTTGTCTATTTTACATGCACAGTGGCCATTAAGCTTTGTGGATATGTTGAATGCACCTGATTCGCCCGCAGATCAAGAGAGGGCGAAGGTATGTATCTCTACTTTATTTTCTTGATTTCATGATTATATGCACGCGTACATGTGAACTTGTGATATATTATAATCTTATAATTTTTTCATACAGGAAATATCCATACCTATTTCGTCAATGGCGAACCCTCTTCCTTGCACTAGAGAAGCATCTTAGGATCTGATACACTTTTTTTTTATATGTAAAATTAATTGTTTTCAACCTTCAATACTTATCATTATATTAATTGTATTTAATCTTTGTACATTTTTTGTATAGGCAATAGCATCATTTTCTACATCAATGGTGAGCCATCCTCAGTCCATTGGAGAAGCATCTTAGGCACAGGTACATCATTGTTCTCTATATTATAGCTTTTAAGTCTTTTTGATATATTTATGTTAGTACATTGTATTAATTATACATTTAATCTATAATAGACTCCTTCGCGGTACGGCCATAACGTGGATCAATTTAAGTATGTCTTCAAGAAAACTCCTAAGAGTGACAAGGAGAGGAGAGCGAAGACATTAGCTCCTGGATCAGCCGATGAGGTAATCTGCATTTCAATTGCAAAGGAATTAAAGTTAAATGCATAGTTATGATGTTAATTGTGAACTATTTTCTACAAAAGAATTCTAACTTGGCTTTTGAATTGTGGTTTTGTAGCCATCTAGAGAGCCGCGTACTGCGCCGAAGAGGCTTGATTTTGATGATCCACCACAAGTTTAGGATCATATAGTGTTAGTTTTGGTCACAGAATGACCAATACATGTAGATATATTCTACATTTTTATTGTATATCAATTTGGACATGGCATATGCCACATTTTTGTAATACTTGTATTGACTTGGAAGACATGCCTTTTTTTATATATATAAATATCGATATTCGATCCAATAAATGTGTAATGAGTTCATTATTTTGTATTCGTGGTTGTCCTTTTATAAATTTAAATGAATATTTGCATATGTAATCAACAATATGAATATAAACAACAAAAATATATGATATAAAGTATTGCAATCGTGGAATATGATTTGATAAAATTTCTAAAATGTTGAATTAACCCTACAAAACTCTTTGTATTCAGTTCATTATTGTGTATTCATTGTATTTGGTGGCTGCCCTTTTATAAATTTAAATGAATATTTGCATATGTAATTAACAATATGAATATAAACAACAAAAATCAACAATATGAATATAAACAACAATGTGTTTGGTGCGAAAGCACCCTCACGCTTGCAATGGTCAAATTTTGTTCCTCATGTGCATAAACCGACGTCGTGAGTGCATTTGAGTGGGCAGGTTTATGCTAGACATGACCCTGTCATGCATCCCAAAGCACCAGAATGTCAAGAGTCATACCCACCAGTACGATCTCTCAAGTGCCATGAGTCCAAAAAATTGTCAAAATTTGATGAACTATTTCTTCCAATCCATGACACATACGGTCAATATATTTGATACCATGGGGTCGCATGAGGCTCCTTTACAATGGCCTATCTCAATTTTCAACGACTCGGAGCCATTTTCAATTAGTAGCATTTTTTTGCCTGCTCAAAAAACCGTCAGTTGCTTGCAAGGAAAAGTTGCAAGATTGGCTAGAATTGATTATGTTCCTCGTGTGCACAAATCAACGTTGTGAGCACATCTGGGTGGGTAGGTTTATGCTAGGCATGGCTCTGTCATGCATCCCAAAGCACCAAAACGTCGAGAGTCATACCCTACTGGTGCGATCTCTCAAGTGCTCTGAGTCAAAAAAATTGTCAAAGTTTGACGGACTGTTTCTTCCAATCCATGACACATACGGTCGATCTATTTGATCCCGTGGGTTCACGTGAGGCTCCTCTACAATGGCCTATCTCAGTTTTTTACGACTCAAAGCCATTTTCAATTAGTAGCATTTTTTCGCCTGCTCAAAAAATCATCAGTTGCTTGCAAGGAAAAGTTGCAAGATTGGCTAGAATTGATTTTGCTCCTCATGTGCACAAACTGATATCGTGAGCACATCCAAGTGGGCAGGTTTATGCTAGGCATGGCCCTATCGTGTATCCCAAAGCACCAGAACGTCAAGAGTCATACCCTACCGGTGTGATCTCTCAAGTGCCCTAAGTCCAAAAAATTGTCAAAATTTGATAGACTGTTTCTTCCAATCCACAACACATACAGTCAATCTGTTTGATCCCGTGGGGTCGCGTGAGGCTCCTCTACAATGGGCTATCTCGGTTTTCGACAACTCAAAGCCATTTTCAATTAGTAACATTTTTTCGCCTGTTCAAAAAACCGTCAGTTGCTTGCAAGGAAAAGTTACAAGATTGGCTAGAATTGATTTTGTTCCTCGTGTGCACAAATCGACGTCGCAAGGGCGTCTGGGTGGGCATATTTACGCTAGGCATGGCCCTATTGTGCATCCCAAAGCACCAAAACATCAAGAGTCATACCCTACCGGTGCGATCTCTCAAGTGCCCTGAGTTCAAAAAATTGTCAAAATTTGACGAACTATTTCTTCCAATCCACGATACATACGGTCGATCTATTTGATCTTGTGGGGTTGCGTGAGGCTCCTCTACAATGACCTATATCGGTTTTTGACGAATCGAAGCCATTTTCAATTAGTAGCATTTTTTTGCCTGCTCAAAAAACCGTCAGTTGCTTGCAAGGAAAAGTTGCAAGATTGGCTAGAATTGATTTTATTCCTTATGTGTAGAAATCGACATCGTGAGCGTATTCGGGTGGGCATGTTTACGCTAGGCATGGCCCTATCATGCATCCCAAAGTACCAGAACGTCGAGAGTCATACCCTACCGGTGAGATATCTCAAGTGCCTTGAGTCCAAATAATTGTTAAAATTTGACAGATTGTTTCTTCCAATCCACGACACATACGGTCGATCTGTTTGATCTCGTGGGGTCGCGTGAGGATCCTCTACAATGGCCTATCTCGATTTTCAACAACTCGGAGCCATTTTCAATTAGTAGCATTTTTTCGCCTGCTCAAAAAATCATCAGTTGCTTGCAAGGAAAAGTTGCAAGATTGGCTAGAATTGATTATGTTCCTCGTGTGCACAAACCGACATCGCGAGCGTGTCCGAGTGGGCAGGTTTACACTAGGTATGTCCCTGTTGTGCATCCCAAAGCACTAGAACGTCGAGAGTCATACCTACCGACGTAATGTAGAAGTTGCTTGACAACTTTTTTGACAATTTTTTTGACAACAATGACAATTTTTGCTCAAATTGTATCTAGTCTCAATCTATCACCCCTATGACCCGATAATGACTCAAATAATTATCCATGATTATACAAGAATCAAGAATGCTCATGATT
Organism: Cryptomeria japonica; assembly: GCF_030272615.1. Taxonomy (NCBI): domain Eukaryota; kingdom Viridiplantae; phylum Streptophyta; class Pinopsida; order Cupressales; family Cupressaceae; genus Cryptomeria; species Cryptomeria japonica. The sequence continues at coordinate 38,853,016 of NC_081406.1, read as the reverse complement.
GACCAGGGACACATCACATATACTCAAAACATAGTCACAAAACATTGACACACAAAATAGTCAGAAAACATTGTGACATATTATTCAAAAATTTGCCTCTAAATATGGTCAAATTAGCTCTTGGCTATTTGATTATACAAAAAATTATCTTACAAATAATCTCATGGGCTTTATACAAAATTTGGCATTACAATATATGTGATTCAGCTTATCGCCATTTTAATATACAAATCATCTCATGGGCTTTTATACAAAATTTGGCATTACAATATGTGCGATTCAGCTCATTGCCATTTTAATATACAAAATTTGGCATGTACATATGTACAAATCAACTCATTGCCACTTAAATATACAAAATTATGCCCCTAAACATGTAAAAATCAGCTCATGGGCATTTATATATACAAAAAATGAATATAGAACAATTAGTCAACGATTTATACAAAATTCTCAAAATCATTCTACTCTGAACCGTAGAATCAATCAAGTGAGCCTTCAGGATCGGCTCTAACCCGTATTGTGTCAAGTATTGCCTCATGGTCAAATTCATGAACTTTCCATAAAATCTTGTTATGAGGTCTATCATGATACTTCATCAAATGAATATTTGTTGCAACAATAAGGTTAGAGAAATGAAGAATATGTCTGTGTGTTTCAAAGTCCTCGAACAACCAAACATCATAATTCTTGATAGGGTATCTCCGAAGCCATGTTCCTGTCACGACAATAGACCCTATTGGGTACTCAATACCCTCTCCGTCAATGATTGTGGTTGTCAATTTTCTTTTAGGCTCAACACAATGACACAAATAGTAATTTGTTCCTTCTTCATTGTTCTCTCCTGCAAGAACTGCATACACATGACCTGCATTTTATAAAGTGTTAATTAATACCAAAAATAAAGTATGATGTACAACAAAATGAACCAAAAAGAATACTTGCAAAAAAATTAACTCAAAAAATCACCTAAATCCACTAGGTCGGATACATGGTCAAAATCCACTGATGTCTCCATCTGGCTCAATTGTAGTGCTTTGGGAATTTGATATGAATCAATGGGAACTAACGGTCTACAAGACCATTTGTCAAGCCACTCTTTTGATTCACATTCTTCCCACAAACAATACATGCATGAAGAGCAAAAACATACCATCTATCTCATATAAATTACCAGTGAACTTGAATGTGAACTCATAAATGAGTGCATATCACTCGATCCTGCAACTGTACAACAATCTAGATAGTTTTCAAACTTAGATTCAGTAATCAACCAAAAATATCTATGAACCAATGACGTACCTGGATTACCTGGACCCATCATAGACTTACACCATTGCACAATTGTTTTTGCATCTACCAACTCATCACCACCTTCGTACTTCAATTCTTCCCTAGCTAGGGCTCTTTTCACACATGCTCCTGCACCATCATGCTCTCCCTTACCATGTCCAACCTCAGTGAAATTCCAAAAATGTTGTACACTGCTTGTCACATGCATCCTTGTCAGCCAATAAAACATCCTTGCATTCTTGAATTGTGCGGTGCAATTATCTGACCATTTAAGCGTCAGTTGTATCGTATGTTCCTTTCCCTTAAACTATCATAGAAAACTTTAAAGCATCCTTGTACAAACTTCGATGAATGAGTACGATCATCACTTATGTAGAAGTGATACTCTCTTACAACCTTTATATCCTCCTTTGTGCTATCATCTGCATGCATGAATGCTATGTGTGCAAACATAGAAACTTGTGTAGAGTGATAATACATGGATTGCACTTCATTTTGAGGTTGTAGTGTATAATTTTCAGTGAAATCAGCGATGGAGACAATGGTGCCAAGAGGAAATGTGTCCTTATAGAACTCGAATTTCTCATCTAACCATCAAGCTCTATGTGTATGCATTATGTACTCATAAACTAGTTTCTCTTGAAACATTTTCATAAATTGAGCTACACATATATCATTTTTCACTAGCTCACATCTCTTCAAATCTTTTCCATCTTTAACTCCATATGTGACTGTCTTGTATTTTCTGAAAGAAACTAGTTTCGTACCAATTTCATGTGTGCTCTCCAAATGTATGCATCTTGGTAAACATTGCAAACCATCACATATAGCACAAGAACCTTCCAAACAAGGCATCTTATAATAAATGCAACCATCATGTCTATTACATAACACATTTGAAATAAATTCTCTTGCCGACTTAGGAGGTGCTTGTATATTACATTCCTGCAAAACATCGTTAGTGTGCAAAGTAGAACGAATATGACGAAAAATATCATAATGCATGGAAAATTCTATATGCATCCTACAACAACACCTAGTGCGTACATGATTAATCTTAATATAAAAAGGTTTTGCCATTTCAAAAAATCTTTGAGAAATTTTTATTTGAGGAAACTTTTGAATGAATCTTTCATAAAATTTAGTTTGAGTCATATCCAAATAGTGTTTCGCATGTGGCTCACGATTTTTAGACCCAATTCACCTTCTAACAACATCTCTTTGGTTGGGTGATACTCTTGTGTTGTCATGCCAGAAATTTTCAATTAATGTTTTTAGTGCATCTACAACAACCTTGTCTTTGCATGGTAGTCTACCCGAGAATGCCCAAAGAGAATTATTGTTAGGTTCCTCTATTTGTTCTTGCCTCTTTAATGCTTTACTTAATGTTGTTCTACTAACGTTTAATGACTTACTTGTTTTGCTTATCAAACGATCTTTTTTTATTTTCTTGCTCATTATGGTTGATGTAATGACATGTCAAGTAGCATTATCTTTACTACGTGATTTTGAACCAATAGATTGATATGCATCAAATAGATTTATGACAATAGTTCTTTCATTGTTACTTTCAGATGATCTTAGGCCTAGAATTTTCATTGTCTTTCTAAAATTAAAATTTTTAATCATTTGAACAATTAATTGACATCTTTGAGGTTTGATTTAAGATTTTAAAATAGTTTTGCCTATTCTTTTAACCATTCTCCTACAAGTTCGTTCATTCATTTTATTGGGCATTGACTTCAATATATTCTCATCAATGTCAATTAGATACTTTGTTTTTCTACGAATGATTCTAGGAGGTGTTAACATCGGTGCATTATGTACATTCAATTCATCAAGTAGAGAAGGTGTAATATGTTCATCATTTAATTGATTATTCAATGCGGTATCTTCTTCAATTGCATTAGGTTCAAATGGTAAATTATCAAATGTTTCTTCTTCAATTGCATTAGGTTCAAATGGTAAATTATCAAATGTTTATTCTTCAATTGCATTAGGTGCATTATATTCGTTTGTTAAATTGAATTGAGATGTTGAGGTTGACATACCTTCTTCTCCCATTGTTCTTATGTCACGCAATTTCTTCATATGCTTCCTTTGTCTTTCCTTTTGAGCCTCTCGTTGTTCCATCGTTCCTCACTTGTTCTTTCCCATGGTTGAGATTGGTTGACCTAAATAGAATCATATTACATATATATGTAAAGAAAAGTTCATAAATAAACAAATAACCATAAATATGCATCTTATCACTATTTTTTGGAATCAAACTATTAAACAATCACAATTCAGTCATTTGAAACCATGCAAAAACAAAAAACTACTGAAAACAACAATTCAATCATTTGAAATCATGCAAAAACAAAAAATTCACTTACTTTTATGTATACAACAGTGATAGAAGTGTAGACATAGTTCCAGTGGAGCCTTCAACGACCTCAAAAACTTCTTTTGAGGTCATTGAGGCTCTTGGGAAACTAAAACTATGTCTATAAACCGCGTACACTCTACATTGATAACCGTGTACACGTTGTTAGACCATAAAATGTTGACAAGCCCAACGGTATTCTTTTTTCCCATTCTGGGCTGATAAGTAGCACGTATGCGCTACTAAGCCTAAAAATGTTATCGCAGGGTATCAAATAATGGGAATAGTACCCCGTATGCGCTTGTGAGTAATAAGTACCGCGTATGCGCTACTAAGTCTTAAAAAAGTTATGGCAGGGTAGGGAGCTAATAGTTTCAGTACCTCGTATGCACTCTTGAGAGAGGTAGAGGGAGGCAGAGAGACAAGAGAGAGAGAGAGAGAGAGAGAGAGAGAGAGAGAGAGAGAGAGAGAGAAGAAGGGGTATGGAGGAAGGGAGAGGGAGAGAGGGAGACAAGAGGGGGGAAGGGATAGAGAGGAGAGAGAGAGAGAGAGAGAGAGAGAGAGAGAGAGAGAGAGAGAGGGGGGGAGGGAGGGAAGGAGGGAGAGGGGAGGGAAGGAGGGAGAGGTAGAGAGGTAGAGGGAGGGAGAGGGGGTGAGAGAGAGGGAGAGGGGGGAGAGTAGGGGGGAGGGAAAGAGGAGGGGTCTTAAGGGGTCACAGGATACCATATGACCTCTTAGGAAATAATATGACCTCTAATGACCCCTGTAAAGCGGAAAAATCAAACCCTAGTTGTTCTCCCCTCCCCAACTCCGAGGAGGGAGAAGGGAGAGTCACTAGGGTTGATGGTTTTCACTTAGGAGGGACTTTACATTCAAAAGAGGGGTTGAAACCCACAAGATCCAATCCCACGCAATGCAAGATTGGATTCTAAATGAGTTTCAAGGGTTGTGATAGCAAGGCTACCCTCTTTTGTAAAGAATGTAGATAGAATGATTAAGCTAGGAATACATAGAAAGTGAGAAAGATTCGCTTATAAACTGAGATAGGGATATGATATGAAGCTGCGGACCTGGAATTAGCAGTAAAATGTCGGGACGGTGCTGTTCTGCAAATTTGAGCAAAAGTTGACGGGACGATGGCGCCCGGCGTGCACACGGTCCTCCAAAAAATCCGCAAAACGAAGGGGGATCTGTTCGTCTCTGCACAAGGATTCCAGATCTTCAATTTCAGCCGCGTACCTGCAACCTACACGCAAAAAAGCGAAGACAATTGGGGGGTTAGGGATTAGGGGTTTGCCCTTAGGTCAAACCCCGGTTTTGGAATTAACCAAGAAATGAGAAATGCTGTAAATGTAATGTAAAACAAGTACTAATACCTTGTTGTAAGGATGTTTGTATCCTTATATGCGAAGGTATAGATGTTGTTGTTTGTTGTATGTTGTATGTTGTAGCATGTAATGTGTTGTAAGTGATCTCCTCTTCAATGGTTGAATCCTTGTCTTGAATGCAACACTTAGCCTTGAATGGAGACTTAGAATGATCAATTGCTTGAAGGAATGCTTGAATGCTTGAATGCTTGAATGTTTTGAATATCATTTTCACCTCTTTTCCATCCTCCCAAAATGAGAGAGGAAAAGTAGTTTATATACTTGCCAATTAGGGTTAAAAGACTGATTTTCCCGACCTTACGCCGACCAGGAAATGTTATTTTCCAATTTGCAAACAAAAAGGCCCGAAGTCCCATAGGAGACCGGGCCCAAAATAGGGCCAAGGACCAGGGCGCTGGGCGCCATGGTCCTGGGGGACCAGGGCGCTGGGCGCCTTGGTCCTGAAGGACCAGGGCGCTAGGCGGTCTGGTCCCACCTCCCGGGACAGCAGGGTGCAAGGAGGATCAGGCCAGGGTGCTGGAAAAATGCAGTTTTTGGTGTCATGAACAAGTTTCGGAGTCTCCATTCAGGTTTAGTGTTGTGTCGCCATCATGAAGACCCAAATGCGGTCGAAATTGCAAGTGTCACAATTTTAGGACGCTACATTTAGCCCCCACTTTAGCGGGAGTATAAGCGTACGCTCATACTTCCGGTAAAGTACAAGGAAACAACATTGAAAAACTTTCACCACGTCAAGGAGGCAAGATACACCAAACCCCCAGTGGACTAAGGATCTTACGACTTCGATTGACAAGGTAAAAGGGAAGATCACGAGGGAGAACCATGACTGTCAGTAGCAAGGTTCCCTCACTATGAGTCATGCAAGAAAGATATCAAAAATTTTCAAGGCAAAGCAAAATTTGTCAAGAAATTTTCAAGTATCTTGAAAAGATATGAACGGGATGTATGCCCCCCTACGTTAAAGCGATCGCACACGCCTCACCGGGGGTGATTGCTTTAAGGTAGTGATACATATAAGAAAATGAAAAAGGGAAAGGAGCATGTTATCACAAGGATTTAGCCCCCAAGTGTGAGATAAGCCCAAGGATAATAGACACAAAACACAAAGCACGAGGTGACTTCACTTTCCTCAGGGTCAGTATGCTGTATGATAATTCATGTATATCATATGTATGTATGCATAATTGTTCTTCATTCCCCAATCAAGGAAGGTCACCTAGAAGAAGGGAACACATGTGTCTTTTGAGTCAACATGAGAGAGATCGAGAGATCTCAATGCTTTGCATCGTCCTCAAGTAGACAACACTAAGGACAACAAATAGAAGAATGAGAATAACACATAGAAGAAGTAATGAAAGAGAGGAGGAGAGAATCTGCTATGCTAATGAAACTAGTCTAGCACGTCATCTACACCCTGATCTTGCTGATCAATGTTTCGGGAAGGCAGGGAACATGCTAGAGGAGGAACATCCAACATAGCAGATGGAGCTATCACAAGATCCAAACAAGGGCTATGTTCATATCCCAAGCTGCGGTGTTCTTGTCTAGGAGCTAGGATAAGTGCTTTAGAAAATTCGTTAGATAAATGGTTATCAATATCAACAAGTTCATATTCACTATCAGAATGAACAGGAGAAGTAGCATTTTCATCATGAATAACATTTTCATCTATATCATCATCAAGATTTATAAAAATAGGATCTTTAACTCGCATAGGATCAAGACCATCATGCATCTTATGTTTAGGAGATTTCGGCTCAATCGTCGGCTGAGGAGAAAATGGAATAATGCTTGTTGAAGGTGTTTTTGGGGATTGCAAAGTTTGAGCTCTAAGACGACGCTTTCGCCGGCGTTCACGTGCAGAACGATTTCATCTAGTCTTAGTAGGAAGTTGAGAAGATTGAGGAGGAGGAATGTTCTCATCCTTATCACTTGGGTGTTTAGGTTGTGGTCTCTTAGGCTGAACAATAGGAGAAGAGGAAGGTCTGTTCTCTCCATAAGAGGAAGGAGGAGGAACTGCTCCATATAAAGGAGGAATATTTGGTTTTGGAAGGAGACCAAGTCCATCATGACGAGGAGGGATAGGTCTACTTTTATGAAGTTTATTAATCATAGGCATAGTCACATCCATAGGGATGGGTTGGGAATCTTCTTGAGGAAAGACATTAGTTTTATCTTTCAAAGGAAGAACTTCCTTCTCAAGAATGATAGGAATGTCAAGTTTGGGTGTTCTAGGTTCACTTAGAGATAGGATCATATCTTTTTTCCACTTTTGATAAGATTTGAAAAGATGATCACTTCGCGGAGGAAGAGATTGGAATTGTTTAGGCCAAAAGTAATCAAGAGGAACGCTAGAAGTTCTTTCAGCTGGTTTAAAGAGACTATGATTGACAGTAACAACTTCACCATTATGGGGAAATTTCAAACACTTGTGAATAGGAGAAGCAATAGCTTTCATGGAAGATAGCCAAGGATAGCCAAGCTTCACACGAAATTGTTCGGAAGATGGAATAATAGCAAAGTTCACATCAAGGGATTTGTTACGGACCTCAATAGGTAATGTAATAGAACCAATTGCAGGAGAAGAAAATGCATCAAATAGTTTCACAACCACATCTGTTTTGTCATAGATAACTTGATTCAATTGCAAAGTAAAAAGAAATTCTTCAGTAATGACATTAACCATACAAGAAGGATCAATAAGAACTCCACGGCAAGGTGTGTTCTTGACTTTTGCAACTATATATAAAGGACCATCAGGTGCCCTGATAGTTTCACTGGAATCAAATGTGATGGAAGGTTCTTTAGGGATTTTCTGTTGCTCCACAAAGTTAATCACATTCGGAGTCATAGACACGAGATCATCAGGTGAGACAGAGGAATCAGTAGTATCAATCGCATTAGAGGTATGAGAAGGTAATGGATCAGTGAAAATCTGAAGATTTTGGTTAGGAGGAGCTACAGATGTATTGCCTTTATCATTCATACCAGAAACAAAGATAGTATTATTATCAATCAAATCTTGAATCTTCCCCTTTAAAGCAAAACATTTTTCAGTATCATGCCCAGGTTGACGATGAAATTGACAAAAAGATTTGTTATCAAAATAAGGTGAAGTAATCTTTGCAGGATCAATTTGCCTTATAGGAGGAAGAGTAAGCACATTTTGTTCCAATAACTTATTCATAATACTATGCAATGATTCATTCAAAGGAGTAAACTTTCTTTGTTTCTTGAAAAACTTAGAAATAGGAGACACACCTGATGCTGCATTCACATTGTTGTTGATGATGTTCTCATTGAATTTAATGGACTCTTTGTTCGGTTTAAACTTCCCAAATGGTTGTTGACTACTATCACCCTTATCACTCGGAGTCATAGGATGTGATTGTTCCATTTGACTCACAGTCAGTTGATAATTGTGAAGAGTTGCGCACAACTGTTGGAAAGAAGTAAACTCAAAAAATAGGAGTTTTTCTCTAATGTCTTTTTGTAAATTAGAAATAAAGATTCTTTGAATATCATTGTCAGGCACTGGAAAAGAAATTTGAGCATACAAATGCTTATATCTACCAATGAAATCAGTCACTTTTTCTTTAACACCATGTTTACAATGCATTAAATCAATCAAAGTAACTTTAGGACTTATATTGTTTTGAAATTGTTGAATGAAAGCATTTGCAAGTTGTTCCAAAGAAGTAATAGAATAGGAAGGCAACGAGCAATACCATTGTAGGGCTTTGTCTCTTAATGTTCTAGTAAACAATTTTGCAAGCAACCTTTGGTCATAAGCAAAATCAGTACATATTGTTTGAAAGGTCTTAACATGTGTTAGAGGATCACCCTTACCATTATAAAGCTCCAAATGTGGAATTTCAACATGTTTAGGGGGAATAGCTCGAACAATGTCAAGAGAAAGTGGACTCGCAACATCAAATGTGGGCACACTAAACTTAGATTGATTCATAGAGGCAATTTGTTGTTGTAAAGAAGACACAGTTTGTGCAAGATTGTTAATGGTCGCTTCAGTCGAAGTGTTCATATTAGACGTGTTAGATTGTGATGGAGGTGTTATGTTATTGAAAGAAGGTAGAGAGTAAGGTGGTGGGACACTATGATAGTTAGTCATAGGAGATGATTGGACAGGAGGAACACTACAAGGAGGAATGGAATGATTAAACGAGTTGCCCCCTTGCGTCATGTTCATTTGTGGTGATATAATAGGAACACTCATTGAAGGAATGAATGAAGAAGTTGGATTGAATGAAGGAAGAGGGTTAATTGAAGAAGAGGGATTGCCCCCATGACTGGTGATCATAGGAGGAATGTCTTGTGTTGAAGTAGTCATTATGTTTGATGTAAAAGTAGGTATACTAGCAATAGGAGTCGTCAAAGGAATAGAATGATTGTCTTGAGTAGGAGGTTGTGTATAACCTAAGGTTTCGGCACAACTTTTCATAGGCATCACATTTGAATCCACAATGTGTGCAATACCACGCAAAATATCAATTCCATTCTTATCACTTTGAAGCATACGTTTTAGACCCTCAATTAAAGGAAGAGCTTAACTATCAGGGTTTTCTTGAGACATCCATTGTCGAAAATCGTCAAATTGGTTATCCAATTTTGAAAGTTGTTCTACAGAAACCTCATGGAGAGCTTCTTCATCATTAAGAGGATTAGAGGAATTACCCATGTCCTCGTTAAAAAGACCATTCAAATTAGGTTCCATCTCCTCAGTAATTAAACCTTGGAAAGACTTAATTCTCAGGCTTCGTCTAACGGGAATAGTGTAGGTAGGGCTTATTGTTGTAAAACTCATGCACTAAAGAAAGAGAGAAGATTTTGAATTTTAGAGGTAGCAAATTTCAGTAAAACCAGCCAATCTTCTAGATTTAAGCTGTTAAATACAATCAGGACAATCTCCTGAAATTTCGGAAAAAATGTCCGGGACCGTGGCGCTTGGGGTGCACACGGTCCTCGCAACTTTTTTCGAAATTTGCAGGGATGAAAGTTATGATGATTTTACAGCTAACCTGAAAAAATTGAGTGATTTTACGATCTGTAGATAGGCCAAATTAAAGTTGCAATCTCAAAATTGAACCCTACCAAGATTGTCGAAAAATGCAAAATTTGAATTTTGAAAAAGAGAGGGAAACTGAAATTTTGAATTTTATGATTTTAGAGGGAATACCAAAAGCAATGCAAGTTTTGAAATTTGAAAATTGACTCAATTTCACGCAAAATTCAATTTTGAAAGCGGAAATCAAAGTTGTTGTAATTAAGCACTTAATTTCAAAAGTCACAAATTGCAAAAATTTGAATAAATCACTGAAATTTCAAATGAATGATAACACACTTTTCAGATTTAGGACTGTAAGAAACACAATTTTGACACAAATTTCAATTTCAACAATTTTTGAATGATTAGAAGCCTTAATCCAAGCAATCACTAGACCAACTTTGACTGTAATTTTGAAGGTGTTAAAATTGATAAAATCAGCCAAAATTCTGGATTTTAGCAGAAAAATACAGTAAGATCTAGCTCCCAAAATTTCGAAAAAAATGTCGGGGACGATGGCGCTCGGAGTGCACACGGTCCTCGCAACTTTTTTCCAAATTTTCAGGGATGAAAGATATTGTGATTTTATTGCGGAATCCAAAGTTACAGCTGATTTGGAGGTGTTTTGATCAGTGAAATTGTCGGACAAAGGTTGAATCAAGAGGGTTTCAAAAATTAGGGTTTTGACACTTAACCACTTAATTTTCAAAATTAAAGCACAAATATGAATTGATAATTTGTAATAGAAGGGCAGATCTGAAACAAGCATCAACAATTAAACATTTCACAAGTTTAATTACTTAAAAAGAAAATTTAGGGTTTTTATGCAATTAACCTCTAAAATTTTGCAAAAGATCAAACATGGAAATGTAATCAAGGAATCCAATTTTCAGATCTAATTATGAATAATCAAAAAGGATGTTCACGTCGGGTTCACCAAAATGTAAAGCGGAAAAATCGAACCCTAGTTGTTCTCCCCTCCCCAACTCCGAGGAGGGAGAAGGGAGAGTCACTAGGGTTGATGGTTTTCACTTAGGAGGGACTTTACATTCAAAAGAGGGGTTGAAACCCACAAGATCCAATCCCACGCAATGCAAGATTGGATTCTAAATGAGTTTCAAGGGTTGTGATAGCAAGGCTACCCTCTTTTGTAAAGAATGTAGATAGAATGATTAAGCTAGGAATACATAGAAAGTGAGAAAGATTCACTTATAAACTGAGATAGGGATATGATATGAAGCTGCGGACCTGGAATTAGCAGTAAAATGTCAGGACGGTGTTGTTCTGCAAATTTGAGCAAAAGTTGACGGGACGATGGCGCCCGGCGTGCACACGGTCCTCCGAAAAATCCGCGAAACGAAGGGGGATCTGTTCGTCTCTGCACAAGGATTCCAGATCTTCAATTTCAGCCGCGTACCTGCAACCTACACACAGAAAAGCGAAGACGATTGGGGGGTTAGGGATTAGGGGTTTGCCCTTAGGTCAAACCCCGGTTTTGGAATTAACCAAGAAATGAGAAATGCTGTAAGTGTAATGTAAAACAAGTACTAATACCTTGTTGTAAGGATGTTTGTATCCTTATATGCGAAGGTATAGATGTTGTTGTTTGTTGTATGTTGTATGTTGTAGCATGTAATGTGTTGTAAGTGATCTCCTCTTCAATGGTTGAATCCTTGTCTTGAATGCAACACTTAGCCTTGAATGGAGACTTAGAATGATCAATTGCTTGAAGGAATGCTTGAATGCTTGAATGCTTGAATGTTTTGAATATCATTTTCACCTCTTTTCCATCCTCCCCAAATGAGAGAGGAAAAGTAGTTTATATACTTGCCAATTAGGGTTAAAAGACTGATTTTCCCGACCTTAGGCCGACCAGGAAATGTTATTTTCCAATTTGCAAACAAAAAGGCCCGAAGTCCCATAGGAGACCGGGCCCAAAATAGGGCCAGGGACCAGGGCGCTGGGCGCCATGGTCCTGGGGGACCAGGGCGCTGGGCGCTCTGGTCCCACCTCCCGGGACAGCAGGGTGCAAGGAGGATCAGGCCAGGGTGCTGAAAAAATGCAGTTTTTGGTGTCATGAACAAGTTTCGGAGTCTCCATTCAGGTTTAGTGTTGCGTCGCCATCGTGAAGACCCAAATGCAGTCGAAATTGCAAGTGTCGCAATTTTAGGACACTACAACACCTAAGGGAGAGAACATGGGGGGAAGGGAGAGGTAGAGGGAGAGAGGGAGAGAGAGAGGGAGAGAGAGAGAGAGAGAGAGAGAAGAGGGGGGTGGGAGAGGGAGAGGAGAGGGAGGGAGAGAGAGAGAGAGAGAGAGAGAGAGAGAGAGAGACGGGGGAGGGAAGGTAGAAAGAGGGAGAGGGGAGGGGAGAGGGAGAGAGAGGGAGAGAAGGAGAGGAGAGGGGAGAGGGAGAAGGAGGGAGAGGAGAGGGGAGAGGGAGAGAGAGGGAGAGAACATGGGGGGAAGGGAGAGGTAGAGGGAAGGAGGGAGAGGTAGAGAGAGAGAGAGAGGGGATGGGAGAGGGAGAGAGAGGGAGAGGAGAGGGGAGAGGGAGAGAGAGGGAGAGAGGGAGAGAACATGGGAGGAAGGGAGAGGTAGAGGGAGGGAGAGAGGGAGAGAAGAGGGGGGAGGGAAGGTAGAGAGAGAGAGAGAGGGAGAGAGAGGGAGAGGGGGGAGAGTAGGGGGGAGGGAAAGAGGAGGGGTCTTAAGGGGTCACAAGATACCATATGACCTCTTAGGAAACAATACGACCTCTAATGACCTCTAATGACACCTCTAATTTCTTTAGGTGACAGGCGTTGTGTAACAACATGGGAACTCTCGCATACCCACCACTATCATTCTACAGGATATCATTTGTGTTAGTCTCTCTCTTTCTCTTCCTACCTGTTGTTTTCTTCTGAAAAACATATTGCAAGTAGAGAGAGAGGGAGAGAGAGGGAGAGAGAGAGAGATGGGGGAGGGAAGGTAGAGAGAGGGAGAGAGGTAGAGGGAGGGAAAGGGAGAGAGAAGATGGGGGTGGGAGAGAAGAAGGGGTATGAAGGAAGGGAGATGGAGAGAGAGAGAGAGAGGGAGGGAGAGGGAGAGGGAGAGAGAGAGAGAGAGAGAGAGAGAGAGAGAGAGAGAGAGAGAGAGGAAGAGGGAGAGAGTAGGGGGGAGGGAAAGAGGAGGGATCTTAAGGGGTCACAGGATACCATATGACCTCTTAGGAAACAATACGACCTCTAATGACACCTAAGGGGTCATATGGTGAGCTAATAAAATGATATATTAAATTTAAAGTTATGAATAGAACATCATACAACGAGACTCCAAGCGAACAAACAACAAGGCTTCACTAAAAAGCAAGTGTAAGAGATTGACCTAACCCTAAGAGTACTGCCTAAGTTCTAAAACATATGATGCTATTAAATTTGCAAGGTTATAAGACTTATCTCGATTGCGACTATAGGAGTTACACACTTGATTTCTTTCATGGGTATGTATCGTTCCAAGCTATTTGACAAGTGATGATCATCATATACTACCACCGCCATGCATAAAACAAACTTTAATTTCTTTAGGTGACAGGTGTTTTGTAACAACATGGGAACTCTCGCATACCCACCACTATCATTCTACAGGACATCATTTGTGTTACTCTCCCTCTTTCTCTCCCTACCTGTTGTTTTCTTCTGAAAAACATATTGCAGGTAGAGAGAGAGGGAGAGAGAGGGAGGGAGAGAGACGAGGGAGGGAAGGTAGAGATAGGGAGAGAGGTAGAGGGAGGGAGAGGGAGAGAGAAGAGGGGGGTGGGAGAGAAGAAGGGGTATGGAGAGAGAGGGAGAGAGAGAGAGAGAGAGGGAGAGGGGGAGAGCAGGGGGGAGGGAAAGAGGAGGGGTCTTAAGGGGTCACTGGATACCATATGACCTCTTAGGAAACAATACGACCTCTAATGACACCTAAGGGGTCATATGGTGGGCTAATAAAATGATATATTATATATAAAGTTATGAATAGAACATCATACAACGAGACTCCAAGTGAACAAACAACGAGGCTTCACTAAAAATCAAGTGTAAGAGCTTGACCTAACCCTAAGAGTACTGCCTAAGTTCTAAAACATATGATGCTATTAAATTTGCAAGGATATAAGACTGATCTCGATTGTGACTATAGGAATTACACACTTGATTTCTTTCATGGGTATGTACCATTCCAAGTTGTTTGACAAGTGATGATCATCATATACTACCACTGCCATGCATAAAACAAAATTTAATTTCTTTAGGTGACAGGCATTGTGTAACAACATGGGAACTCTCGTATACCCACCACTATCATTCTACAGGACATCATCTATGTTACTCTCCCTCTTTCTCTTCCTACCTATTGTTTTCTTCTGAAAAACATATTGCAGGTAGAGAAAGAGGGAGAGAGAGGGAGAGAGGTAGAGGGAGGGAGAGGGAGAGAGAAGAGGGGGGTGGGAGAGAAGAAGGGGTATGGAGGAAGGGATATAGAGAGACAAGAGAGAGAGAGAGAGAGAGAGAGGGAGAGTAGGGGGGAGGGAAAGAGGAGGGGTCTTAAGGGGTCATAGGATACCATATGACCTCTTAGGAAACAATACGACCTCTAATGACACCTAAGGGGTCATATGGTGGGCTAATAAAATGATATATTAAATTTAAAGTTATGAATAGAACATCATACAACGAGACTCCAAGCGAACAAACAACGAGGCTTCACTAAAAAGCAAGTGTAAGAGATTGACCTAACCCTAAGAGTACTACCTAAGTTCTAAAACATATGATGTTATTAAATTTGCAAGGTTATAAGACCGATCTCGATTGTGACTATAGGAATTACACACTTGATTTCTTTCATGGGTATGTACAGTTCCAAGTTGTTTGACAAGTGATGATCATCATATACTACCACTGCCATGCATAAAACAAACTTTAATTTCTTTAGGTGACAGGCATTGTGTAACAACATGGGAAATCTCGCATACCCACCACTACCATTCTATAGGACATCATCTGTGTTACTCTCCCTCTTTCTCTTCCTACCTGTTGTTTTCTTTTGAAAAACATATGGTAGGTACTCTGACTCATCATGTTGCTTTGTTGACAGTATTTTCCACATTTGCTCTGCTCATTAAAAACATACTCGAGAAGAATATTGCTATAGGTTTCCTTGTTTGTCACAATAATACACCTGTGGTTCAATTTCAAACCCTATTCCTCCTATTCAATATACACACAAAAATCCATCAGTCAATTTTTTTAGGAGAGGATACATGATAAAAATCAAAGAGGAAGTTGCAGATAAGAAATAAATTCACTTACTTCTATAGAAGTGCAGACACAGTTGCAGTGGGGTATGGAGGGAGAGAAGAAGAGAAAGAGGGATGGGGTATGGAGGAAGGGAGAGGGAGAGAGGGAGAGAGAGAGAGAGAGAGAGAGAGACCTTGTATGCATTTGAGAGGGAGAGACAATACACTTACATGTGTATATATATGTTTAATATATTATATGTATATAAACATATTATATATACAATGTCATATTATACACATATTATATATTACATATATTATATTTATATACACATATTATACATAGAATATCATATTATACAATAGCGCATACGCGCTGTTTATAGTAAAGATAGCGCGTACGCGCTGTTTATAGGGAAACAAGCGCGTACACGTTGCTTACACTATACATACCCCGTACGCACTTTTGACTGTTTAGGCTTGGAAATAGGCCTGGATGACAAAGCTACGGATTGGAAGTTTGATTTCCCTCCATTTCTCTCATTTTTGATGTGTTTTATTTTATCGACTTTGTCATCATCAGGTTTACACTTCATAAAGTAGGTATTTCTAAAATTGCCACCATATTTTCACCCATCTTCTGAGCTTTCTAACCATATAATTTGTTTTCAATTTGAACAACAATAACATATTATTATTGAATTTCTTTTACTAGTGTCTCCATAGTTCTCACAGACATAGGTGCACCATTTTTTGAATAACTTTTGATATACGTATCCAAATTTTAAAAACTTTATATATTATTGTAGTGCACTTGATTCTTTACAAAAAAAAATTTAAAAATTGTATTTTCGATTTGTTTAGTGCAACTTATGCTTCGCACACGAACAGGTACTGAATTTTCAGGATGTGCTCGATTGGAAAAATCATAAAAAAAAACAATACTCAACAAAAAATTACAAAAAAATACACATCTTCTAATGCTCACTCTTAACTATCTTTCTGCCAAAGGATTTGTCAAAATACTAAATCTAACTATGACTTTTTTTATGCACACGTCAGACAATATGTTTTGTTTTTCAGAAAAAAATAGGGCCAGTTTTTCATGCACGAAGGATTTGACCCCCTTAATCTTATCCAATTTTGAAAAAGTTTAGTAGTTTGGAAACTAGATTCAAACTACTACAATATTTGTTCTTTGATTGTCTTCATATCTTGAGTGGATGACTTTCAAATTTTGCCTCTAAGTTCAAGTTCACCTGATTTCAGAAAAAAAGTGTCCACTTATACCCCCCTTTTTGACCACCATCTTTGTGCACTTACCCCAAAGGTTAGAGAATAAACTTTTCGTCTAGGCTAAATTGAAGTAGAAATGTAGCATTGAAAGTGGACATTTCTCATCTATGCTCAACTCTAATCCATGACAAGTATTTGTATGCGTCACTATAGTAGATTGCTAAAAAATATTGCAAAAAAAATATATTGGTTTTATCTTAGTGAAGTTCTAATAAGAACATATCTAAAGACATGTTCTCCAAGCTAACTAGAATGAGCCATTTCAAGGGAAATGATGAGTTGTTGCAAAAAATTATTTGAAAAATTATAATTATAAACAAGGCATTTTGAAAGGTTGAGTTGAATGATCATACAACACATGGAGATAAGCCTATGGAAGAACGAGGACAAAATACAATCATGTTAGAAAGGTGTGTTTTATGCCTTATATAATGTTGTTATTATATTGATGTTGTCAAGAGATATGTTATCAACCTTGTCAATAACATTAAATGCTTGCTAGTAGATATGGTGCATTTCCAAATATCAGGGAACACCACACTTGGAGGTTCATACTAGAACACTTTATATTATGATAATTTTATGTCAAATGAGATGCTACATTTAAGGTATAATAAGTTTTCTCTTTAGCATTTATTGAACATATAACATTGGATAATGTGACAAGCTACTTGAAGAACTTAGATTAAATAGGATGGCCCATAAGTTTATCTTGGAAGTTGTAATCACCCTTTAATGATGAGTCAAATTTATGCATCCACCTTAGGAAATTCCACTTGAAGATGGCGAGTTTCCATTCTAGTTTTCTTAGTAAGTTTCCATGGTAAATTCTCCTATATTTCCTTGTTTATGTGTAGAGTGCTTGGGAAAGTGGCTTGAGAGAAGCTTGAAAAAGCATGCATAAAAAGTGCAATGAGTTTAAAAGTTAAATGAATCTACTAAAACCCTACCAAGAGTAGCATATTGTAAATATTTAGTATTGTTGAAAATTTCATTATATTTGTAAGCACATCTAGTGTTTAATTAATATAGTGTCAATAAGCATATTTTTGGCTCGATTTTTTTTCTCTTTAAGGGGTTTTCTCATGATACATATGGTGTTATTTGAATGAATGAGTTGTTTTATTTTCGATATGTTAGATTTATAAATCTATTTTGTTTTTCAGTTATATTGTTGATTTATGCCAATCTTAAATTTGATTTAACAGACCACTCTTAGGTTTTCCTCAATATAATTATTTGCAATTCCTAACGATTAACAAATGTGATGAGCATAGTTATTATGTTCAAAATATAAGTAGATGGTTCTTGTTAAGGATAACATTTGGAGGAGCACTTAGATTGTGGAGGATCAGAAGGATTAAGAGTCAATAGAGATAGGGCAACAAGAGCAATATAAATAAAAGTGCATTATTTCTTCAACTCTTATTTTTTAGTTTGGGCAATACTTTGAAATTAATTAAGGATAATGTCAATACTTTTATATTTTCAATGTGACTAGAAGAAGTTGGTAAATGCTCTTCCAAATTGAGTTTTTGGGTACTCTCCACTCTTGCAATCTTAATTTCATTGTTGGCATCCCCATAATGATATTTGCATCCTCGAATTTTTTATTATTGGGTATTGCATGAAAAATAAATAAAAAAACATTGATGAAGGGTAGTTAAAAGACTACTAGTAAGACATAGAACATCAAACTAAATTAACAACAAGACAATGAGAAGCTAAACCAGCTAGATAACTGCTAGTCCAAAGACTAAAATAAGAAGCGAAAATTATGACTTAATTACATCAATACATAATACCATACTAACTCCAATACATCATTATATAAAACCATACCAATGTCCATGAGAAGGACCAAAGTAGCAATACATACAAAAATTGAAAGTAGCAATCCTCAACATTTGCCAAACACCAGTTATTTTCATGATTTTTAAACCCTTAATGCTTGCTACCATAAAATCTAGTATATTTGCTTTAGAAATTACCAAATTTAGTGTGTAGCTACTTTGATGGAGGAATCTAACAAATTCTTCTAACCACCAAAATGCCTCTTGACCTCTCTCTCAATTTTATAAAAGATTTTATTTGTAAGGAGGAATTCATATATAAGTTAAGAAAGTTGAATAAGGAGAATGTCAAAATTAGGTGTGCAATTTAATTGTCATAATTTATATATTTATAATATTATGTTCAAATTTTTTTGAAAGAAAAAAAATGTTTCCCCTTTCTAACCTCATCCATTTTTAGTAGTCAATTCTTTCATTTCAAGTAGAAGAGCTTCTTATGTAGAAATGAAGTTGCAAGTTGAATCTCCCTCAACCCACATGATCCTTAATCTTATGTCATTAATTGCATTGTATGAATTCTCAAAGAAGAAAATTTGAAAGTAAGAAAATATTGTCAGTACACCAATGAAGCAAATTGTTATAAGATCATAAAATATATGTTAGTACAGATGGACATCTTTAATTTCTATGGTCGACATTTATACATTAGACTTTTAACACTTAATTTCTAACACGTTTATTTAAGAAACTCCTCTCCATATTTGAATATGGCTAATGTTTGGGTAGTCTTATCCATCCTAGGCCTGTAAGAAAATGTAATTAAGTCGTCGCTAGAAGCTAGGTAGACCCATGTATTAATCATATTTTTGTTCTATTGGAAAACATTTAAACATATACCCACTAAGCATTCTATTTTGAATCGTACCTATGTCTGAATACTTGAGAATGAATTGTTCCTCAATAAATTATCCTTGAATGCCTAGAATCCCTATAGACAAAACCATCTTCTTTGGCCCTGAATAAACATGTGTGCCATGTAGGAAATTTAGACCTCCACTCAGAGTACACCTCACAAGACCATATAATTATCACTTTCCCAACACTAGTTTAGTAAAAACCACCCATAAAAAGAGCGATTTTGTGAAATGTCCTGCCTATCTACTGTAGAGATAAAGGGATCAAGCGACGGAACTAGATTAGGGGTGGCTGATGAAGAGGTTGTTATGTATAGAATCCCATCTAGGGGCGAGGAGCCAGAACATGCTCACCCTAATTTCACGCTTCTCAAAATCATGTGGACATTTAGAAATTTCCTCAATTTTATACAACTACTTGCTTGTCAAGTCTCCTAATTAAAAATAAAATTTCAAGTCCACATGGTCAATATGATGCCACATCAGCATGCATTTTTGTGAAGGTGTCCAAAATGGTCCCAAATTGTCATAAGACTCGTAGGTGTGCACTAAGTCATGTTTACTTGTGCACTGATGTGCCATCACATCATTGTTTTTTTTTAAATTTTAGAGGTACTTTTTTGGGGATAAGCATTGACATGACATTTTTAGGGCACCACTATTGATCTAAAAGGGCTGTGTCTATTCTGGCTCCAAAATGGACAAAACTGTTAGACTAACAGCGGTGTGTTACACAATCTCAGTCATCCAATCGAAAATCTACAGTTAAAAAGGTGAGACTAACATCGCGTGTTAATCGTGCCGTATGCCATTTTGAAACCGGAATAGACGTATCCATCTAAAAGTATCCATATACTATCACATATATTGGTACCCTATCACCTATTGGTCCCTCTCCCCTAATCCAACTACTCCGACCACCTCCTCATTGATAGTTTACTACAAACCTTCTGTACCCACCCAACCCAGGAATCAATAAATGGATTGCCTGATTGAGTTTCAGCGTTACCTCAGTCAAGGCTTACCCCTAATGAAAGAGCTATCCCCTTCCTTCAATCGATCACCACTGAGAAGCAAGCATATCACCACTCCCAAATCAGAACCAATAAATAGCCTTGGAGGGAGTGGAATTGGAAGCAAGCAAAAAATTAGGAGGAGAAAGAAGCATAGAGAGTCAGTCATTCATTGGCGGTATCATTCACTCAAGGTTTCCGGCTCAACGGCTTATTCCAGAGGGGAAGGAGTGTATGCAAAACTTCATATACCATTTCATAACACAGAATATTCCCCTCCTTACACAGCTCTCTCTCTCTCTCTTGGCCTTTTCTCACCTGCCCCCTGCTCAAGAAAATCGGCCCTTTTTGTCTCAGTGAAACCCACTTGTTCGGTGTGCATTTCATACAACGCTGTGTGAATGTATTTTGCTTACACCCTCAAGCAAAATACCGAGCTTCCAACGTGACGCTTGCAGAGAAAAGGAAACAAGTGCATAGTGTTAAATTTTCTGCATAGCAGAATACAGACTAGCTAAGAAGTAAGAAACAAAATTTTCAGAAAACAGAGGAGAAAAACAGAGCTGCAAGAATGCAATTATATTAATTGTGTCAAATTACATTATACTAAATGCATGACATACAATAAATGACTTATGCAATAAATAACCACCGTAAGAACTGAAATTACGGTGAAGAGAAGAGGCTGTGAAAATAATGCATAGCATGCAATCTTGAGTTTTCCGTATTTAACGGAAGAGATTGTGTTACACCAAAAGTTGGACGCTTAGTAGAAATTAAAACTAAAACTCACTGTGCACTGCACTCTCACCGTAAATCAGGAAGTTACATTAACACATATACACCCATAAGCCCAAATCATCCGTATAAATCATATGTCAAGCCATGTTATTAGGAAATGAGTGTGTCTTATGAGTCGAGGACAATCCCACTTGCTGTGCTGGCCTGCCGCCCATTTGTCCACTCTGGTTGTACTAAGGGGAGAAAAAACAAACAGGAAAGAACAACTGTTGGCCTGAGTTTTTGAGTGAATTAAATGAAGGAGAGGGAGGGGGATGTGCAGTAATATGGACGCGTTCAGCTGGCTGACTGATTCTCCCCATTGAGGGGGTCTCTGTTTTGGGTTTGGGAAACAAGCCCATTAAAACAACACTCACAAAATTCACCATAGTTCCAGGGGAGGGAGAATGGTATTATAAAATGCAAATGATCCGTTATTTGTTATTTTTTAAGTCAAAGTCCAGACTTTCTTCCTTCCCAGCTCTTTTCACATCTACCCATCTCAGCTTGTTTCCTGAGATACATTAATTTATGTTTGACCTCTAAATCTAAAATTTTCAAGTCTATTCAGGTTCTGGGCTGGGAATTAACAGTCTTGTTCATAATACAAATACTACATTCTTGGGGATTTTGTTGTGGTAAGCGCAGCGTTCACTGGGCTGAAGAGAAGTCGAAGCAGACATCTTCCAAAATGACTTTTATGAAGCTGGGAACCAAACCAGACATATTTCAGGCAGAGACTAATATTAGGTTAGCAATTATCATACTAGAGCTTCAAAAATAAATTTTGACTGCACAGACTGGGGAAAAAACTCAGCTGTTTAGATTGTGGAGTTCTTCTGGTAGAGGAGAATGTGGTGTACTGCATTCTGGCTTCAAGTCTATTTTGGCTTCAAAACGGCAGGCATTCTGTTAAAGATGCATTTATTCTGGCTTCAAGTCTATTCTGGTTTCAAAATGGCAGTACGAATTGACTAACAGTCGTGCGTTTTACACTGTCGATTTTGTAATAAACGATAGGGATTGCCTAACACGTCGTTGTCCCGCTATACGAAAAATCTGTTTTAGAGCCAGAATAGCTTTGGCCTTCTGCTAATTAGAGACTCCTCCAGAATAACATTGTTATGACTTGAAAGCGTGCCCTTTTCTCTTGCTTTTGAAAGTGGAAATTAGGTACAGGGTATGTGTCGTTACTTCTTAGACAAAATTTTGGAGAGATGGACTGATTGTTGGTAAATTTGATTATGCAATAGATAAGATTTTTTTTCTTTTTAAAAGTTTGTTTATTAGTTTTGCGCCAGTGATACAGATTGATGACCTCTTTCTTTTTGTTCTTATTCCCAGTCTCAACCTCTGACAAATTTTGTATTTTTCATTGTATGTGCTTCTCAAATGGTTCTCGAAATCAGTCATTTTTATTTATTTTTGGTTGTATCTCTGCAGAAGGCACGCTATTAACAGGTTTAATCTCTGGCATTGGCAATTTTTGCTATGGTCTTCATGCTATTCAAAGGATAAAATACAAAGATGTTTGTTTCTCGTTGAGAAAAGCAGGCGGCCGGCATAGTTATGTGTTCTTTACTCTAGAAACCTAGCTAGCTTCCCAGCCGTCCGATTGAAAAGAACAGTTCCAAATAAAACTTTGGTGAATGTTTTATAAATTGTAAGTCTAGTTTTCTGAAAAGAAAAACAAGAGAAACATGCATAACAAAAACTCTTAAAACACTTAAAAGTATTGAAAACAAAATTATAATTATAATTCCACTTAACTTTAAAAATAATCAACCGAATGAAGTGGGGACATCATGTCTTTACTGTTACCTTTCCAAATATGGAAATATCTAATATTATTATAAAACTCACCAAAAGATGCCAATGTGGACTTCAGGGAAAAGAAGGCTCTCAAACTACCGAAACAGCGTTTTACTTAATAGTTTTTAACCACTCTGTCATCGCTGAAAAGCTGTCATTTTGAATGTTCTCTTATTCAGATATTATCATTAAATAATTCTCTAACCTTGACCACAGGAGATAAAAATTAGTCGTAGAGGCAATTGAATGTTCTCTTATTCAGATATTATCATTAAAAAAATTCTTTAATCTTGATCACAGGAGATAAAACTTTATGAGAAGAATTGAATTTACATCAACCTCATCATTTCTTTTTAATGCGATTCATAACATCGATAGACAATAATTTGCAGAAAAGTTACAAACCATTTCCAATCTTTGAAACCATGAATCAAGTCATAAAAACACAACCGTTTATGTAACTTGTAAATTGTTATCAGGAAGCACTAATCAAAACGAAATCCAACGAAGAAATTCGTAAGAACAGAGAAAGCCATTACAAAAGAAACCCTGACTCAGAACTCTGTTTCGCCATTTGCTTAAAAAAGCACTAAATAAACACCTTAAGGAAAAAAAGTGTTAAAAAACCAGGAAAATGTCAATGACCAGGCTTATAATATGTGTCTTTAGTAAAAGAGTTGCAGCACTGGCGGGGTGGAAGGCAAGTTGAGATCCGGCATCTCTGTATCGCCATTACTTTTCTCATCCAAACAGATGCTCTGCCGTTTTACGCCTTGTTTGGAATTGAGATTCAGCACCTGTGCCTTTGATGGAGGGGAGGGTTTGACGTCGCGGGTTCCATTCCCAACGCCGTCGAAATCTTCCCAATCAAACGAAAGCCGCCATACTGGATTACAAGTTCTCGCCTGTAAAGAAGTGAGGGATTTGGTAGCATTTGCATTTCGGAGCGCAGGGAATTGCTTACCTGTTTCCCTAATTCGCTGGAGCAGAGCAAAAAACTCGTCCACATCGCTGATGATGCAGCTCCGTTTGGCCTCCTCTTCTTCGTTTTCTTCCCATTCTTCTTGGATTGCCCGCTTCTTCGCCTCTCCTCTGCAACCTGAATACTCCATAATACCTAATAAAATCAAAATACCCTTCTTTACCCTTCTGAGTTCTCACACATTTTTCTTCACGAGAGGGTTAAATAGTGCATAAAAGTAAATTTGATTGATACACCTATTCAATGTATGCCAGCGCAAGGCTGGGCCGTCGTACAGTGGTTATTCGAACAACCTTAGGATGCTTCCAAAAATAGTAAATGGGGGAGGAATTAATGTGGAGTCGGGAAGTACAAAGTTGTTAAGTTTATCCTTCAGCCATGGCCCACAGCTATTTTGGTTTCAATATGGTCAAATCGTAAATCGTGTTATTGATATGTTAGTCAATCGCAGCCGTTGTTTGCAAAATCTACAGTGTAAAATGTGCGACTAACTTGCATGTTATGGTGGTGAAGGCATCTGACACCAACTTTCTGATGTAATATTCTTGACATCTACATTCAATGGCAAGACAATTTTTGCAAGCCACTTGATTGATTTCTTCTTGCAGTCAGCTTTTTGGTATTTTTGTTCAACTCCCCTAAGCATTTTTAAGTTGCACTTGGAAAAAGTAAATGCAAATTTGATTTACATTTCAATTTGTCAAAATTAGGACTACTTTAGTTATAATCTTTAGCCACGAATGCAAAGATTTGATTTGCATTTCAATCAATTTTCAGATAAGAGCCTTAAGTACCACATCATCAAAACATGGATTTAATGAGTTGCAATTACTTCCAGGAAGATCAAATCAAATCAATTCTAATCAACGTGTAGACACAAGGTAAACCATCAACAAAAACAACTTCCCAACTACCACCATCATCGAGCAAGATATTTTTATTTCTTTTGCACTCTTTTACAAAGTCTAATCTCGGACATTCGTTAAGGGTTCAATGTCTAAGTCTTAGTTAGTCAAGTATAATCATGTATAGGTCTTTTCTTTAGGTGTTATAGTAGAAAACATTTTGGGTTGTCATATAATGTACAATATGGCAACCTCTTTATCATAATGAATATATAATTTTTCAAGAGTGTATATCTCAGATGTCTCTATATTATTATACTCAAATCTTTTGAAATTAATAAACAAGTTCTATTGATTTCATCTTTATGTATTTCCACGGTATATGTTTTTCTTTTTTACATTTTTCAAGCAAAAGATTAAAATTACTCTATGTAAAACATAAAGGTTAGGGTAGAATATTATGGATCTCAAAGAAGAATTATAGATAGACCATATATTGAATTGTTGTTATTGGAAACTCTATGATAAATATTCATTTGTCATTTGTATGATATACATTTCTAAATGTTGACTCTATAACCCTAGATAGGTACCAGTCAAATAACTTGGCCCTAAATTAGAAAAGAATAACAATTCTAACAGAAAAAATCATTTCATTTTTCAATTTTTCTTTTGTTGTATAGATAGATTATCTGCTCTCAAGATCAATGAATGAGTTAATCAAGGGATTGAGCTACAAATTTTGAATTTACTATACAACTCGTATTTGAAGAAGTGAGAGCTTTGTGCTATTTGCAATACCTTATTTGAGAAGTGAAATATGTCTTAGGTATTGTATAGGATCACCCTCCTTGATTTTGCAAAACCTAAAGTACCGAAGAGACAATTTAATATTGCTCTCATTTATTGGTCAATGCCCTAAAAGTCTTTAAGCATGAGAAGTTGGAAAATCTCTAGAAGAATTTAGGTAATCAGTCCAAAACAAACAACAAAGTCAATGCATTATTCTAGGCTACATTGCACTAAGGTTGTCTCTAAAGAGCCTCAAGAGCAATAAATTGCCTATATATTCTCTCAATCCATGGCACCTATGAATATTTTATTTGTACTTATAGGTGGACATTTGATCCCTCTCCAATATTACGTATCTCAAATTTTTAAACTCTAAACCATTTGACCATGCTAATGATGATTGTATTTTTATAAAAGGCCTCATTTAAGAGCAATGTAAAGGTTCCAATAGGATTTTTTTATTCTTGTGTACCTTATGGGATCAAATTGACTATGCTAACATATCGAGATGGGCAAGTGAATATTATCAGAGGTGTTTTGTAGGTCTTAGGAACCTTCCAAGTTACATTGAACCACAATATTATTTAAAGAGCCCCTAATAGAAAATAAGTTACCAAGCTTTCACCTTCCTATTCTCTCAGTCTACAACACCTACAAATGTCTCATTTACACCTCTAGGTAGATATCGAGTCCCTATATAGTCCCCTATCACAATTTTTTCAAGTTCAAACCATTTAACCATGACAACACTAAACACATTCTCACAAAATACATTTTTAAGAGTAGTGTAAAAGTTTGAATAAGATTTTTTTCTTTTTCAAGTTGTGGAACCAAGCCAACTATTCTATCACATCGAGATTGACGATTGGATGACATTGGAAGCCTGAATTTATTTTGTAGTTCTTTACATCCTTCTAAGGTACATTACGCCATGAAACTAGACAAGACATCAATCAACCCTTGATGCTATCATGATTGTGAATTACCAAAGAATGCTCTTATGAATGCCAAATGATGATGAGATGGCTCATGAAAATCTTACTATAGAATTCCTACATGTTGATGAGATAAAATAAACTATATATGTATGGAGCCACGAGTAAGAAGGGGCTCTCATGACTAAGAAAAATAGGACTATCCACTTATCTTTTGGGTGTCCTATATCACTTTGTATAACCCTATCACCACACTCATCTAGGTTATCAATACCCTAGGTGGTTTGTCATGAAATCCTTATGTTTGCTTAACTTATGATGAAGATTACTATCTTAAACAAGATTAAAAGGACATTCCTTAATTAATTTACTTAAATTGATTTATATGTAAATTGAAAATTAATTTAATTGAATTGAATTAACTCACACTCGCTAATGCATGTTTCTTATGCACTCATTATACACATAAAACCATATAGAAACGCAATGTCATCATATAGAAATAATAAATATTACAGATCTATAATCGCAATCGATGATCATATGTGTGTGTGTGTGTGTGGACGTATAAAAATGACCATATTCCTAAATGAATATTCAATGTTCATTTTATTCTCATTCCTCTATTTAGTTAAATTTAATTTATTTAAATCACCCACATTCTTCTATTTAAATTAAATAAATTATTCAATTTATTTAGTTAAATTTACTTAAGCCCTTTTCATTCATTTAATTGAATAAATCATTTTATTTAATTAAATCCCTTCTCCCTACTTTTTAATTAAATTTACATTTAATTAAATAATTTACCCCAATTAAATAAATATAATTTATTTAATTTCCCAACTTGCAACCAAATTAAAATAAAGCAATTTATTTTAATTAATCCTAGTATTCCTCACCCACTTGCATTTTCCTACATCTCCCACTTGCATCCTAACCCTATTCCTAATTTCTTCTAGAATCCATCTAATCCTAATCAATTAACCTAAATCCATTCATTATCCCTTTTCCCTAAATTTGAGGAGGTCGCTTCTCAAATTTGGAGTAAAGTCTTCAAAAGGCATTAAAAGCCTTTATGCCTTCAACCCCCCAAAGTCTTCAAACCACTAATGGTTAACTAACCCTTAGTGGCATGCTTAGAGACGTTTTGCCTAACTTAACCCTCATTTAACCTAGGGGTCTCATCAAGCATTCATTGCTTTGACCACGGTTATCCCTTTAACCTTTACACAAGAGTTTATCCTTTGGGTAAAAGATTTATCCATTGGATAACCCTAACCTAACCTTAACCCTTACCTCCTAAGGTAACCATGAGGTCTTCTCAAGCATTTAATGCTTCTTTCATCTCCTCTCAAGCAGTCTTATGTTGACAATAGTCACCATTTCATTGGTGAAAATTGTAAACATGGATTGATAACTTTCAATCCCGACCCTTGATTAACTCCTTCAATCTTGACCATCCATTGCCCTATTTTCACTATAAATAGAGCTCTCATTCCTCCATTTTAAGGATCCATGCAAGCTTTTAATATCTCATTTATGCTCAAATTTATCAATACATCCAGCTTCTCTTTGTAATAAGAATTAATCTAATAAGCATTTTAGAGTATTTTCTTTATCATTAGCTTAGATCATTAACTAGTATATCATGTTAGGATAGTATTGCTACTAACCTTGTCATCTTATAATCTAGTTTACTTCATTTGTAGAATCATGCATAGATAGGATGCATTTCATGGTAAAATTAATCTAAAACATCCCTCGTTCTTGCATTCGTCATCCCTAAGCCACTTTGCTCAGTGATCTGAGAGAAAAGGCATTGGCTGAGGGACCTTGTGAGATAGAGAACCATGGAACCAACCTTGGAAAGTTGAGTCATTCTTCATGACTCCATAACTTGCACCAAGAAGTCTTGTAGGTGTGTGTGAACCAGCTCTTTGAGACCACATTTTCACATTTTAAGTTTCATCGACCCGCTTTTCCCGCACACATTTCTGGCGCCCACCATGGGGGAGTACCCCATTAATCAAATCGGTTTTTAAAAATAATCATTTTTGCACGTACGTGGGAAACAAGAATCAGCGCGTAGGGAACATCCATTAGTGCATCTGGTTAATCATCCAGCGCATCTGGCTCACTGTTCGGTGCGTGGGACTCATTCCCTAGCACGTGAAAACCGTCACTTAGCGCATCAACTTTTTAACATTTTCCTATAGGTTTTGGCATGGGAAAATAACAGCACAACGCATTCCAAAAACAGTTCAGCGCATTGGGTCTGTCCGATAGCGCATCCCGATTGTTTTGTAGCGCGTACAGTCCTTTCTGTAGCACATTACAGACATAAGGCAAAACCTAAAATTGTAACCAAACCTAAATTTAGACTTGTTGAAGTCCACAAGAGTCTATATTTTTCTAACTATTTTGGTTGGTGTTTTGTAGGATCTTTAACATTTTCTTGCAGGAAGGAGCATGGTTTTACTTTTAGAGTTACAATAGTTTAAGTTTTTTCTAACTTAGTTAAGTTAGTTAAAATTTAAAGTTTTTTAATTCATATAGGGTAAAATTGAACTCACTTTGTTTGGGCTATAAAAAGAACCACAAAACAATCCTTTTTGCTTTTCATAGGGAGACAAGGCTCTAAAAGGAACAAGGCAAATTTTCAGTTTTGCAAAATAAAGGGGCTTAAAAAGAACTTCACCATCCTTTGGTGCATAAAAGGATCCACTTGAAAAATTTTACAAAGTAAATAATCACACATGTCCAAAGTCATTTGCAACTAAAGAGGGAAGATCTTCCCCTTTTGACCGATTTATTTTGTTGACCAAACATCGGATTTACTTTGTTGACCAGTTCTTTTCATAGATCAGAATATCATTGTCTTGAAAGGATAAAATAAACACCATGTTTTCATGGAGCAAAATCTCCATATAGATTTTAGCAAATCATTGCCTTGAAAGTTAAAAAGAACCTTGTTTGCCTTGTCTCGAAAGTGGAAGGAATATACTCTCCCCTTAATTGGGTGATCAAAAAGCCAGACCACTCTTACGCTTTCAGTCATATTGCATTAAAACCTTTAGTAGACTTGCCTTCCCGAAGGGTTGAAAATCTCTTAAAGCCATTTTTGGTCGGTGTGAAGGGAATGATCTAAGTGGGAAACGACTTTGACGCCAAGTGTTCCAACCCACTATAATCAAAAGTGGAAAGTGACAAAAGTTCTTTTCAATGGTTGTGCACAACGATTAGCCTTCCCCTAGTATCGTTGAGATATGTAAAGCCTTTGTTCTAAAGGTTGGGAAGCCTCCTGAGGGAGTTTATCACTAACAGTCGAACGGGAAGCCTGATTACGAACCTTAGCATAGAAACTTTGAGCCAAGTCAGTATCTAGACATTTGTAATATCATAGTGCAAGGGTGGGGAAGAATCTGCCCCCAAGATTGCTCACCATATATCTCCCAAGAAAACTACTCAATTGTGAAGCAATTCACTTTGGGTTAATTTCTGGCAAAAGGCAAAAAAACGGGCGCCCCCTAGGGGGTGACATAGCTGTTTGAGCTGATGGAGTATTGAGACTAATGGGCTATGATATCATTTATGACTCTTGAATAAAGAGTCTGACTGAATTGCTTGTTGTATCTAAACCTATTAAAACATTGGGGATTTGAACACATCCTTGCAGAACATACACTCATTGTTTAGATTAAGCAAAATGGTTGTTTCTTTTGTGTTGTGATTTCATATGTTACTTCAAAAAATCATCTATCAACACTGAAAACTCAGAGCAAAATTCTAAAAATTGCAGAAAAACAACCAAGTCAAATTATCAGGGCAGTTTAACGCGTAAGAGAAACTTCTTAGCACGTAGAAACCATCTTTTAGCGCATTAGACCTTCACCTTAGCGCATTAAGTGTTAACGTTAGCGCTTCATCAAAATCCAGAACTAGCAGTTTCAAGTAGCGCATTTTGAAAATAGTTTGGCGCGTTGAAGCATCAGCTTAGTGCGTAGAGGCTAAACTTTAGCGCGTAGGGTTTAACAGTTAGCGCGTTGGCGGCCCATATTGGCGCATAACATTTCGCACTAAGACAAAATAAAATAAACCAATTAGCACGTAACAGGGGGCAGCTTAACGCATGGATTTTTTTCTCTAGCGCGTTGAGAACTTTCTATAGCGCATTACGTCTCTATCTTAGCACGTAGCCAAAACCAGCAAAACAAGGGGCAAAATAGAGGTCATTTTTGAAAAAATTTGAAAACAATTTTTGAAGCTTTCCTTCCTCAGCCTGAACTTCATCAAACAGAAAACCAAAAATAGAGTATCAAAAACTATTCCCAAAAGCAAGTTCTCCATCAAACAAAGTTGTCCAAAACCTGAAAACTAGTCGCAAGATAACACATCTCTCCTATCAAAATCAGGAAACCTCATCACAAGTATCAAACAGGTCCTTCAATCAAACAAATTTATTTTCCAAAACACACTTGTTTTAAAACTCTGAGTTGTCAAATCGAGTTTCCATATCGGGAAAGTTTGTATTCCATATCATTTGACACACTTTGTCGTAAGGGGGCATCTAAACCTTCATTTTGATAAAGTAAAACTTGAGTTTCCAAAACAAGCTAAACTAAATCCAAAACAAATCAAAGGAAACCATTGATCGCTTGTGCATGACTAATCCTCATATTATGAGAAGAAAGAGTATTTATCATAACACTAAGTTAAAGAAACAACAACCCAGTTCTCTGAAACTTGCCAAAAGGAATAAATTTTTATACATCAATCGTCAACTCTTCAAATTTCATCGAACATTCCTTCGTCATATGCGCTTGTATCTTCAAGACAAAACAAATGAATTTGACAAAGAACCATTGAGGAGTAGAGCATTCTGTCAAAAGTCAGCATTCAGGCAACGCCTGAATCAAGGAGGGAAGATCAATTTGACCTTCTTTCCCGAAGAGTGCATCACTTACAACATACCCCGATTTGAACCACTAACCCCTGAACAAAACATCGAAGAGGAGTCCGTTCCGTTTATCACATAAAGCTTTTATTAGATGCATGTTGTTACTCGCTCTCAACGAAACAAACAAAGCGAAATGCAACCAGAGTCCAACATGAATCGAAGATTATCTAATCCTTTTGAGTGTCTGAATCTAGAGGACACCAAAATTTCTAAGGAACTCCTCCAAGAATGTCAAGAAAGCGCTTCATTTCAAAAACTTGTGGAAAGACTCATGGAAAGTGACAAGGAAAAATATCTGCTCATGCTCACAAGCAAAAGAGTTAAACTTCCTGAAGACTTTGACACCGACACTTTTTAGAACAAGGTCTCGACATTATGATTATCAAGAACGACAAAGAGAGGAAGAAGCCCGTGACCCAGAACAAAACATACATGAGCAAAATCTACCAGAACAAAACTTTCCTGAGCAAGATATCCCTGAGAAAAACATCCCCGAACCAAACATACCATTCCACACACCATTTCAGCTTAGAACTAATACAAGGGAAGAACCCTTCCCTCAGAAAAATAATGCACCTTTGATTTCTCTCACTCAACAAATGCAAATGTTACAAAGACAAATGCAAGACATGCAACAAGGGACAACAGTATGGTACTCCTTAACTGAAATTTGTCTTTATCCTTTTGACAGACGATTGACATGGTGCCTTTTCCCCCAAACTCAGATATTCCCAAATTTGACAAATATGATGGGAAAAGCGATCCCCGTGATCATGTTCAAGAATTATGTACAATGAGTCTTGAATTCACCCATTATGACACCTATTTGATGAGGTTATTCCCAAGAAGCTTGGAAGGGTAAACAATGGAATGGTTATCCAAAATCACACCTTGTGTTAGATAATTCGATGAATTAGTCAACAAATTCATAACTCAATATTCCTATAACATTCAGCACGCTATCACCATGTTAGATGTTTGTAACACCAAACAGAAAAACAATGAAACATTCATGGTATTCCTTCAACATTGGCAGTGTATGGTTTTGATATATCCTCGAGATGTGCCTGAAAAGGAAAAGATGGAGATTTTCATCGACAACTTGAATAGTGAGATGAGTTACATACTCAAACTTCAGTGCATAGCATCTTTTGCCAAGTTAATTGAGAATGACATCCAAGTAGAAGAGGCATGTGTTAAGAAAGGAACATTAAAATTCTTCAAAGAAGGAACAAGTTCATCCAATTACAACAAACAAAACAACAACAACTTAGACAAATCCAGATTCTGGACCAGAAACAAAAACACTGGAAATGAAGGAGGAAATGAATCAAATGATCCAAAATCCAAGCAACCAGTGCTAGCATTATCAGCTAATCCTCAAGCTACAAAGAATCCCAAAGGTGGTAACCAAGGCACTAACACTTATGCACCAAATACCATTCAAGATCAACTCAACACAAACAACACCAACAATGCTGAAAACAATAATACCAATCGAGGACCTAATCCAAACTCACGGGGTAATGCAAACAACTTTCCAAAATGCATTTACACACCACTGGGGCAATCACTGGAGTCAGCATTCAGAGAACTCTTGGCAAACAAAATTATCTCCTTACTAGCGATCAACAACTTTGAACCACAAATCAAACCACCCTGGTGGAATGACTCTCACTTTTGTGATTTTCATCACAACAAAGGTCATCAAACAAATGATTGCATGAGACTGAAAAACATTGTTCAAGACATGATTGATAGAGGTGATTTAACAGTCGATGGTCTCAAGACAAATGGTGACCATGGAGCCTTTAAAAATCCTCTTCCAAACTACAATAAGGATGGAGCTTCAACCTCAAACGATACATGTGGGGCTCGTATCAATCACATATACAATAACACCATCAATCATATATCAGCTGAGGACAATCAAGTTAATGTTATCACAATCAAGGACAAGCGTGAACATGAATTTGTCAAAATAACAACCAGAGCTCAAAAATATGTCCTGAAGGGGCATATGTCAACAACAAACACCATACCCAAAATTCAATATGATCTAGTCAGTCAACTGCGGAAAACTCCTGCTCAAATATCTATACTAGAGTTACTGAAACTTTTGCCAAAACACAAAGACATATTGGAACAAGCGTTATTGGAAACAAATGTACCTCAAGATCTGGATGCTGACAATTTCCAAGTCATGGTAGCTCATATGATAGGGCCTCATAACCTCACTTTTTCTGAGCATGATAATATCTCATTGAGCCATCCACACAATACTCCACTCCACATTGAAGTCTTGGTCTATAAGCATCGAGTCAAAAGAGTATCAATAGATGGAGGACCAGGACTCAATATTTGTACCTTAAAACTTATCTATGCATTAGGCTTCTCCAAGCAATCTATTGATCCACGCAAAAAGATCACTATCAAAGCCTATGATGATGAAGAGAGATCATCCAAAGGAACAGTAATGTTGCCAATTCAAGTAGGATCAATACAAAAGGATACTATGTGCCAAGTCTTAGACATAGACCTCACATACAATATCTTATTGGGTCAACCTTGGATACATGAAATGCAAGTAGTACCTTCTACTTATCATCAGTGTGTTAAGCTCCCCTACAATGGGCAGGAGATTTCTATATCAGCAGATCATAATCCATTTCAACATTGTAATGCTATGGGGGCAGCCCAAGACATCTTGGTTCCGCATTATAGAGAAAAACAAAGTTACTCAACACCAAATCTTCAGCAAGAAAAGTCTAAATCACTATCTATGGATTTCAAGAAGAAAATGAAAATCAAAGAGCAAGGCATGGGAGAGTACTCTTTGAAACCCATGTGTTTGGCCAACTTACCAACATCACCTAAATCTCATGGATTACCTACAACATCAACACATCAAGCAACCTAGCCCATCACCAAGTTTGATGGCACATTTATCGAACTAGGCACTCTAGCACATGAAGACAAAAAAGGATTGGGCTATGAACTCACTCTACTACCAAAGAAGACACCACACAAATACCCAAAAACTCAGTGGAAAGCAAAGACGAAATACAAGGAAGACTCCTGGCAGGAGGCACTATTTGAGTCAGTTGAGACAATACGTAAAGAACGTGAAAATCAAGAGCAAAAGCAATATCAAAAGAAGCCTATCAATCAAAAGAAGGAAGCATCTATTGCAGAAGCACATCATATTCAAGAACCACTATCCAACAAAGAAGAATCATCTCCTAGTAACATCATTCCTCCCCAAGGCGAGACAGTATATGAACAAATGCAAAAGGTGGAAACAGGATCTGACACAAAATCAGAGAAAACTATCAAACTTGTATCAATCATCAAAAGCATGTTCTCACCCTACAACATACTAGTCCATAGCACTGCCAGAATCTAGGATAATACCTCTGAGACTGATTCCAATGAATATGAATGGGGCAACCGTTCTAATGTTACTGAAGATATTGGTGTAAATGACAGTCATACACCCATCTCTCAAGAAAAACATGGCACAGAATCTAGACCACTTGAATTTGGCCCACAAAATATCTATGACGCCAAGGAAAACGAGCAGCGACATTACGAGCAAGTCTATATAGAAGATGATACCATCGAAGACCTTGACAAAATCCTTAGCTTCTTTAACACCCAGACCAATTGCGATGATATCTCCATCCTGACACTTACAACAGCAAAACTTGGTCCACCTAATGACTCCTTACCACTTGTCTTTCCTAACCTCATAGACTGGGATGAACCTGAAACTTGTGATATACCAATTTTACCAAATGATGAATCCATTATCCATTACTTGTGTACCGTTAACCCAGAAATAGACTCAACTAGTAAACAAAGTAATGACATCTGCAATCAAGGGAGTGCCAAGTCTCTCAGTCGCAAAAATGAACAAAATAAAAGTTCTATTGCTGAAAACCAATCAATGGCAGCAATAGATCACAAAAAAGTAAAAATAAAGGACACATCTGAGGGTGAAAACCTTTGTAAGGAACCTAAAGATGGGAGACTTGACACACTTCCTGAGCATTATCATGAGCTATCACCCATATTGATTGAGCCCACTTAATCAATCAACATTGGTACTACAGAAGCAGCCAAAAATATACACCTGGCAGAATCTTTGACAGAGGAAGAAAGATAAGAGTTTATCAAAAATTTTAAAGAAAAGCAAATGAACTTTGCTTGGTCATATGCAGATATGCCCGAGATTGATTCATAATTAATCATGCATCACTTATCCATTATTTTGGGAGCTAAGCCAGTCAAGCAAAAACTGCGAAAGATGAATCCACATGTGGCACTCATGGTTAAAATTGAGCCGAAGAAACTATTAGATGTCGGATTCATTCGACCTATCGACTATGCTAAATGGATTTCCAACATTGTACTAGTATCAAAACTAGATGGCAGTATCAAAATATGCACTGATTTTAGAGATGTCAACAAAGTCTGTCCCAAGGATGACTTTCCTTTACCCAATATCAACATAATTGTAGTCCTCACAATAGGCCATGCAATGCTATCACTAATGGATGGTTTTTCAAGCTATAATCAAATCAAGATAGCCCCGGAGGATCAAGATAGAACAACATTTACCTATCTTTGGGGAACATACTGTTGGAATGTCATGCCTTTTGGCTTAAATAATGCAGGAGCAACTTATCAATGAGCAATGACAACAATCTTTCATGACATGATGCATACTTTCATGGAGGACTATGTGGATGATTTACTAGCCAAATCATTCACCAAGGTAGAACATTTAAGCATCTTAGAAAATATTTTTGACGGATTGGAAAAATTCCAAGTCAGGCTCAACCCTAAGAAGTGTGTCTTCGGGGTTACATCAGGCAAGTTACTAGGCTACATAGTTTCAACTAAGGGTATTGAAGTGGATCCAGCAAAGGTACAAGCCATTATGGAGATGCCACCACCAAAGAACATCAGCCAGCTCAGATCTCTACAAGGATGACTCCAATCAATCAGGCGATTCATTGCTCAACTAGCAGATAAAAGTCTATCATTTAATCATTTGCTACAAAAAAATGTACCATTTGGATGGGAAGCCAAATGTGCAGAATCATTTTATCAAATCAAGCAATATCTAATGAATCCACCAATTCTAGTACCACCAATAGCAGGGAAGCCACTCATTCTCTACATTTCAACAACAAATATATCACTGGGGGCATTGTTAGCACAAGAGGATCAATAGAGCAAGGAATGAGCCATATATTACATCAGCAGGACGTTGAATGGATATGAACTCAACTATACACTCATTGAGAAGGCTTGTCTAACAGTAGTATTTGCCTCTCAAAAGTTTCGACACTACATGCTAGCTCACACAATTAAGCTAGTTGCAAAAATTGATTCTCTCAAATATTTACTCAGCAAGACAGCTATTACAGGTAGATTGGCTAAATAGATCATGATTCTCAATGAATTTGATATCTACTACACAAAGCGACAAGCTATCAAAGGACAAGCAATTGCATATCAACTGGCAGAAGCATCACTACCTGGAAAACAACCTATGGAGATCCAATTTCCAGATAGAGATGTTCTTGCTATCTCCACCAAACAATGGACCTTATACTTTGATGGATCCTATACGCAACATGGCTCAGGTGCAGGCATTCTGTTCATCACTCTTGAAGGGCACACCATACCAAGATCATATAGGCTTATGTTTCCATGCACAAATAACGTTGCTAAATATGAGGCACTAGTTATAGGCATCAAAATGGTCGTGGAATGGAGAATCACAAAATTAAAAGTCTATGGAGATTCACAACTAGTCATCAATCAAATCAACAAAGACTACCAAACAAAGGATGACAAGCTGCTACCATACAAGCAAATGGTGGATGATTTTAAACAATATTTTGTACACATCACCTTCGAGCAAATACCAAGGTTGAATAATAGAGTAGTCGATGCAATGGCTACCATCATTTCACTACTGCAAATTCCAGAGCAACAGAATCATTACGAGTTTCTGGTAGAGCAATTGTTCTCCCCAGCCTATGACCATTCTGTTTCCCATGTTATCTATGCCTTGACTAGTTCGAACTCTCCATTATATGGACTAATATACAACTATCTTAAGAACAATATCCTACCCATTGACCTATCCTGAAACAAAAAATGTAACTTTATCCGACAAGCCGCCCATTATACTCTCACTACTGGTACTTTGTACCGTCAAGGTCTAGATGGTACTCTTCTTCATTGCCTTGATCGTAATGAATCTGATTCCGCTTTACAAGAGCTTCACAAAGGTATCTGTGACACACATTCAAGTGGTCCTACCCTTGCTAAAAAGCTTCTAAGAATGGGATATTACTGGTCGACAATGGAAAAAGATTCTTATCACTTTGCAAAGAAGTGTCCTAAATGCCAAATCCATGGAAATCTTATACATGCACCAGCACAGGAGCTGCAACCATTCACAACATCCTAGCCCTTTTGCCAGTGGGGACTGGGCTTAGTTGGCAAAATTCATCCTTCATCTTCAAATGGACACAAATTCATTATAACTGCAACAAAATACTTTACCAAGTGGATTGAAATGGTCCCCATGACCACAGTAACTGGGAAACAAATAACCTCTTTCATCCTTATTTATCTGATCTGCAGATATGGCATTCCAAGTTCCATCATCACAAATAATGGATGACCTTTTAAGAACCAAGATGTGTGAGAACTATGTGAAAAATTCAAAATCCAACATCGTTTCTCTACACCTTACTACCCACAGGGGAATAGTCAGGCAAAAGCATCCAACAAAACAATATTGAAAATCCTAAAGAAAACAGTGAATGATGCAGGCAAAGATTGGCATGTACAACTCAATCCAGCACTTTGGGCATACAGAACTAGCATCCGCACACCTATGGGAGCTACACCATATTCATTGGTATATGGATCAGAAGCAATCTTACCATTGGAGGTAGAAATTTCATCTCTCAGAGTCTCTTTGAAAGGCCTAATTCCAAATGAAGAGTATCGAGTTAATCGACTGCAGGAGCTCAAACTTCTTGATCAAAGATGCCAATGTGCCTACACTCATCTCAAATCATATCAGCAATGCATGTGCAGAAGCTACAACCACAAGGTCATTCCCAGAATTTTTAAAATTGGTGACCTAGTACTCAAGGAAAATCCTAGAAATCAGCAAGATTGGGAAAAGAAAGGGAAAGTTGAACCTAACTGGTTAGGTCACTATGTCATCATATCAGCCTATGGATCAGGCACTTATCAGCTAACAACTTCAGAAGGAGATGTGCTTGACGAACCAACTAACAACATCCATCTAAAGAAATACTACACTTGAGCAGTCTAATGCACGAAAAAGTAAAAAAATCAAGAAAAAACAAATAAAAACAACTAGTGAAAACCTGGCAATAGGCGCTATTGTGAGAGGAAAGCTCCTCTATCTATCTTTTACTACCATGTCATTATATCCACAGTTAAGCAATATCAGCCATCGCTCGACATTTTATCACAATATCCATCCAAAACATACTTAGCATAGTCACTATCCTGGTTTATCCACATATCATTTTGCCGCATCTCACCATGGCATGGTAATCACTGTACATATCTACATTATGAGGAACATTCAGCTAGGGGCAGCATTGATCAACACTTGTAGCAAATTCAAGACGTCAAAAACTTGTAGCAAACTCAGAACATCATATCCAGCAAACAAAACTCAACAATCACAAAACCACACATTAATCACTTAATGGGATTCACAAAATATGATGGATGATTTTCTGAAGTATCAAATGTTGCATCTTGCATAAAGTTTTGATTATTTTTGCACTTGAACTTTTTTAATTATTGGATCCTCTACATTTTCACAAAAGCTTCAAATCTAGAGAAAGTCGTGGGGACTCTAATATTTTTAGTTTTTTGCCTGTGAGGCGATCATTTGTACTATTCAGATACTTGTCTCGAGACGTGATTCAAAGCATATCACTGAAGACATGATCCCACATCGCACATACAAATGGTTTAATCTTGTCTGTTTATATGCAATCTGCATTTAGGTCGTCCTGGTTCAATTATATCTTGACACTTGTGCTATCTTGCAAAATCAAAAATCATTTAAATTTTTCTCAGGTCATTATGGTTCAATTATACCATTATGCTTGTATAAATTTTCAACATATCCCAAACAAATCAATGCTCAATGATAATACCTACAAAGAAAGCAAACAACATGTGGCTATACAGGGATGACCAATGTAGAATGAGGATGCTCAAATCAATTAGTTGCATATCATTTTACAACTAGTTGCATATCATTTCACAATTAGTTGCATATCATTATCATACATCTCATTTTCAAGATACATCTCATAAACATTATGCATTATCACATCATATTCATCACATATCAAATCACATGCATCTATCTAAGCATTGCATCATCATAGAAACAACAAAATCATATAGAAAGCATAATCCATAACACATCACATAAGGATCAAAGAAAATGGCATCATATATATCTCAAAAAATGATCAATATGCAAAATATGTCATTTATGTGCCAATACAACAAAATGATCAAAATACAATGGAGACAATGTCTCTCAGGTATGACTATCTCCTAAAGGAGACGCTCTTATTGCAGATGTCCTAGCACCTAGATCTCCAGGTGGATCATGTCTAGGAGGCCATGTCACACCTTTGCTCTCTGTCCTCGACCCAGTCTCTCGAGATCGACTGGATCTCGACGCTATGAAACTCGACACTCGGCGCTCCCTGGGCACCGCATCCTCATAATGCCTCCTGTAGTACTTTGCCTTCTTGGCTCTCAAAGCCAGCTCTCTCAAGGTGTCTCTCATCGGGCCACCTATTGTTGCTCTCTGAAAACTCCCTGCAAGCTCCTCTGCTCGACCCTGACGCTCTATCTCTGTATCCCGCTCGGTGGTCAGCTGAATAATCTGACACTGATGTGCCAACAACTGTGTCTGCAACTGCTGCACTGACAACTGCAGAGATCTAATATGCGCATCCTCCTATTGCATCGAAATCCGCATTTGCGAGGCTACCTGTGAAGGGGTACCCGCTATCCCTCTACCTATCCTTAGTGCTAGTGGAGGTAAAACATCTAACCTCCTCCTCTGAGGCAGTTGTCTAAAATCATCTTGCCCTCCCACCGCCACTATCACCTCTCTAACCCTCTCCTCACCCCCAGCTCCGATAGCCAAACCTCCTCTCCCTCTATCCACCACTTCCCACCACACTACTCTCTCCACTCGTATCCCTCTGTCACCACCATCTCCACCCCTATCTCCTCTCCTCCCCTGATCCAATCTCCCCCTATTCCCTCGCCGACCTCGATCACCTCCTCCACTATCTCTGTCATTGCCTCCTCCACCATCACCACCTCCCTCATCCACCTCCTCACCAGCCTCTCCCCATCTACCTAGTCTCTCGAGTTGATCATCCTCATCATCATCAAAAGCAGGAATCATCTCCGCTGGATTTGATATCTTGGCCACTGCACGTGCTGTGAAGAGTGTTTCAAACTCATCAGTCATCCTCGCATCCACTATCTTAGGGGCATAGTCCCATATCTGGCCAGCTAAATGAAATAACTCCTCAACTACAGTCGTGCTATCAATAGTGGGTCCCCGCTCTGGAACATCATGTCTCCATCAAGCATATAAACATGCTCCCTATGGTATCCCCTACTGTCAACCATATTGCCGCAACACTCGGCTATACAGAAACCTCTCAATAACAAAGGGTGTCTGCCCTATCAGATATCTGATCATGTATACATAGGGCATCTCCATTCCATCCTCTGCCCATACCTCACAAAATGATTGCCAGACAACCATATCAATATCATCTAAAACTCTCCTCTAGTGCTCTAGTTTGCCTAGCTTACGTTGGACAACTATCCCGCGATATCCGTATGCATAAGTACACCCAACATGCCTATCTCTATCTGCTAGTGGCCTAGCTATGGGAATATGCTCCCATGCCCATACCTGTAGTAATGTAACTCTAGCGGATAGACTGTTATACCCCAAATACACCACCTGATGCAGATCCTTGTATAAGTGGGCCAGCATAGCTGACCCCCATGTAAATCGGCAACCCTATGTCACCATGTCCTCCAGGACCAACCCCCATCCTACAGCTAGTCCCTTCGACCTACGGTCAGGACATAAGAAACCACCTATGAAACCTGCCAGCACTGATGGTAAAGGAGCGTAATCCAAGTCTAGGAACTCTTGCTAGGGGATCTCATATACACAAACTGTATCATCCTGAAGAATCCAACGAAGTTCCTCTGTCCCACCCTCCTCAGTCTGCTCATAGGGTAACAATGCACCTACCACAAAAATCTGTAGAATCTGGTAACAATCCTTAGGCGTCACTATGATCTCGCCTATCGCCAAATGAAAGGTATTCATATCACTATGCCACCTCTCAGCCAACGCTGTCAATAAACCCCGGTTAACGATAAACCGAGGCATCTCTAACAAAGAGGATAGGCCACACCTCTCAATAATATCCCTATTAGCCTATGTCAATCGTGGTATCAATGACCACGGTCTCAGAAATCGCTCTCGCGACTGAACAACTCTAAGGCGCTCCTGTCACAAAGCAAAACAAGTCCAATATCAGTTTCCTCATCAAAATAATTCATATCAAAATAAAAATTCATATCAACTTGAAAATTTGAAAATCTAATCAAGTTCCACATCATATCAATCAATTTTCATATCAAATCATATCAGCTTGTAACACAACTCAAGTTCCACAATCAAATCAACTTGTAAAACAACTCAAGTTTCACATTCATATCAACTTGTAATACAACTCAAGTTCCACAAACTATATCAGCTTGTAAAACAACTCAAGCTCCACAAATATATCAACTCGAAACAATGTAAATCAAATCAAGTTCATAACAAAAACATCCCTATCAAAAACCACATCATATCAAATCAACATCAAATCAATATCAACTTGAAACATAGCAAATCAAATCAGGTTATATCTGAACTCTTATTGGACAACTTATCAAAACAATGACAACAGGCACGTAGACTAACACTTCGCACTCATCCCGACAAAACTAGTAAAACTTACCTTTTTTTCTTCATCCAAAAATCTTGTTTTACCCAAATTTTTCTCTCATGCGCTAAACAATCTTGTCTACGTGCTAAACTGTTGGGTATGCACTACCTTGTCCTCTCAGCGCACTACACCATTCACCCTATGCGCTAGCCAGCATCTACACGCTACCCTATCCTATTTTTGCATCACTTAAACTACCCTAAGCGCTAAACTACCCTATGCGCTATCTTATCCTGGTCTTGCGCTGCAAACCTAACCCTATGCGCTAGGGTATACCTACGCGCTACCTATGCCTACCCATGTGACCCCCTAGGAACCCTATGCGCTAGGTATCTCCTACGTGCTACCCTGTACTCCCGGTGTGCTAACCTAATCATAAGCACTACCCTAACCTACCGCTGCGCTATCCTAATCTTTTCGAACGCTACCCTATTTTATTGAACCCTACATGCTATGAAACCTATTGTATGCGCTACGCTTTGAC
Organism: Cryptomeria japonica; assembly: GCF_030272615.1. Classification (NCBI taxonomy): domain Eukaryota; kingdom Viridiplantae; phylum Streptophyta; class Pinopsida; order Cupressales; family Cupressaceae; genus Cryptomeria; species Cryptomeria japonica. The sequence goes on along the minus strand of NC_081406.1, from coordinate 38,809,895 downwards.
CCTAACACGCTAAACTGCCAAATCCGCGTGACAAAATTGAAAACATTATAAAAAACAACAAAATAAAAATTCAAAAGGGGTCAAAAAGGCTGACTTACCGGTGGTCCATATGCGATGGGCCTCTAATACCTTTGCACGCGCTCGAATCGATGAGAAGCATAAGGAACCGACATGTTGACTTTTCTCCAAGTGTCACTTTCTCTAAAGTCAACAAGCACAAATGAGACAAAAATAAATCATTTTTTTTCCTTTTATAGGGTAAATCGAAATTAGGGTTATGTGGAGGAACGCGTACATTGCTCGTGGTGTCTCATACAACCCTACCCAACATCATTATCGAGAGATGAATCAACTAACCGCATTCAACATAGCCAAAAATTTTACAATGCAATGAAATTTATCAAATTTATCTAAATCAAATCAAATGTTCAAAATTTTTGATTCATCTCCCAAGGGGGCATTATCAACATCATTTATCAAATCTAGGGCATTGGTTATCAAATATGGGGCATGACATGAAAATCTCAAAGTGACATAAAAACTGATCATAACCAAATCATGATGACACATAATTTTCTTTGAATCAACATGTGCACACATGTCACTTCAAAGAGGGGCAAAATGTAGACGTATAAAAATGACCATTTTCCTAAATGAATATTCAATGTTCATTTTATTCTCATTCCTCTATTTAGTTAAATCTAATTTAATTAAATCACCCACATTCTTCTATTTAAATTAAATAAATTATTCAATTTATTTAGTTAAATTCACTTAAGCCCTTTTCATTCATTTAATTGAGTAAATCATTTTATTTAATTAAATCCCTTCTCCCTACTTTTTAATTAAATTTACATTTAATTAAATAATTTACCCCAATTAAATAAATCTAATTTATTTAATTTCCCAATTTGCAACCAAATTAAAATAAAGCAATTTATTTTAATTAATCCTATTATTCCTCATCCACTTGCATTTTCCTACATCTCCCACTTGCATCCTAACCCTATTCCTAATTTCTTCTAGAATCCATCTAATCCTAATCAATCAACCTAAATCCATTCATTATCTCTTTTCCCTAAATTTGAGGAGGTCGCTTCTCAAATTTGGAGTAAAGTCTTCAAAAGTCATTAAAAGCCTTTATGCCTTCAACCCCCCAAAGTCTTCAAACCATTAATGGTTAACTAACCCTTAGTGGCATGCTTAGAGACGTTTTGCCTAACTTAACCCTCATCTAACCCAGGGGTCTCATCAAGCATTCATTGCTTTGACCATGGTTATCCCTTTAACCTTTACATAAGAGTTTATCCCTTGGATAAAAGCTTTATCCATTGGATAACCCTAACCTAACCTTAACGCTTACCTCCTAAGGTAACCATGAGGTCTTCTCAAGCATTTAATGCTTCTTTCATCTCCTCTCAAGCAGTCTTATGTTGACAATTGTCACCATTTCATTGGTGAAAATTGTAAACATGGATTGATAACTTTCAATCCTGACCCTTGATTAACTCCTTCAATCTTGATCATCCGTTGCCCTATTTTCACTATAAATAGAGCTCTCATTCCTCCATTTTAAGGATCCATGCAAGCTTTTAGTATCTCATTTATGCTCAAATTTATCAATACATCTAGCTTCTCTTTGTAATAGGAATTAATCTAATAAGCATTTTAGAGTATTTCCTTTATCATTAGCTTAGATCATTAACTAGTATATCACGTTAGGATAGTATTGCTACTAACCTTGTCATCTTATAATCTAGTTTACTTCAATTGTAGAATCATGCATAGATAGGATCCCACTTTGCTTAGTGATCTGAGAGCAAAGGCATTGGCTTGAGGGACCTTGTGAGATAGAGAACCATGGAACCAACCTTGGGAAGTTGAGTCATTCTTCATGACTCCATAACTTGCACCAAGAAGTCCCGCGGGTGTGTGTGAACCAGCTCTTTGAGACTACATTTTCACATTTTTGCTTTTCCCGCATACTATACATACATACATACATATATATATATATATATATATATAATTTAATATTTCATATACATAATGTTTTGAATAATCAACATATAAAAAATCCATATAGACATGCAACACTATACATATATGAGACAAATATGTATATACAACAAAGCTATATAGACATATGATGTTACATGTTGGTGAAAATAAACATATTTAGAAACTTCATATATAAGAATAGAACAAAGTCTTATAGACATACAAAATACGTCATATTGCTATTAAATCAGTTGACTAGACCTTCTCTCTAAAAAAATTTGGATGCTCAACCATTAACCAAATAAATCAAAATATACACATTAATATAGAGAAATGAAATATATAATAACATAAGTTCATGATCACTTAGTACAAGCTAATAATCCACCTTAATCATTCTCTACTTTTCTTCATCCATTGTTTTATTGCATGAATAATCGCGAGCATTTCTTTCTCATAAATAATTTGTAATTTCTACTTTATGCTAAGAATCAATAACTCATATTATTGTTAAATAAAATATTATTTTTTTAATTAACAAATTTATAAAAATAATTGTTTGTAAACTTTTGAACCACCATTTCCTATCCATCAACAAAGAGAAGAAATAAACTAGATCAAGATTTTTGAAAAGAAAAAAAAACTCGAATAACAAAAACTCTTAAAAACACTTATTAAAGTCTTGAGAACAAAATTATAATTAAAAGTAATTCCGTTAAACGTTAAAAATGACGTAAACTAAATGAAGTGGGGACATCACGTCTTTGGCGTTACTTTTCCAAATATGGAAATCTCTAGTATTATTATTAAACTCACCAAATGATGCCATGTGGACTTTAGGGGAAAGACGGGTCTCAAATTACTGAAACAACATTTTTTAAGCACTTTGTCATCGCTGAAAAGTGGCATTTACTTGGTAGAAGTAATGGAAGCTGAAAAGTGGTATTTAGTCGTAGAGGTATTCAAGAATTTTTCATAAAATATTCGTAAACCTTAACCATGGGAGACAAATTTATAGACAAAATAAAAATAAATGGGAGACAAATGCTTTGCCTTGCGAGTAGATCGAGGTAGATTTAGAGCTAGACACAGTTTTTTCCTCAAAAATATACCACTAAAACTCTTCATAAGAAATTCACATCAATAGACATTAATAGAAAATAATTTACAGAAACATTTCAAACCATTTCCAATATTTGAAACCACGAATCAAGTCATAAAAATACAACCGTTTATATAACCTGTAAATTGTTATGAGCGAGCACTAATTAAAACCAAATCCAACGAAGAACTTGGTTGAACAGATAAAGAAGTTGCCGCAGAAACCCTGACTCAGAACCCTGTTTCTTCACCATTTACTAAAATAAGCACAAAATAAACACCTCAAGAACCGAAAAAAAACTGTTAAAAATCCAGGAAAATGCAAATATCCAGTCTAATAATATGTGTTTTTAGTAAAAGAGTTGCAGCACTGGCGGGGTGGAGGGCAAGTTGAGATCCGGCATCTCTGTATCGCCATTGTTTTTCTCATCCAAATACACGCTCTGTCGTTTCACGCCTCGTTTGGAATTGAGATTCAGCACCTCTGCATTTTCTGGAGGCGAGGGTTTGACGTCGCGGGTTCCATTCCCGCCGCTGCCGAAATCTTCCCACTCAAACGACGGCCGCCATACTGGATTACAAGTTCCCGCCTGTAAAGAAGTGAGGGATCTGGTAGGATTTGGCTTTCGGAGCGCAGGAAATTGCTTACCTGTTTCCCTGATTCGCTGGAGCAGAGCAAAAAACTCGTCCACATCGCTAGTAGCCTCCTCTTCTTTTTCTTCTTCTTGTATTGCCCGCTTCTTTACCTCTGCTCTGCAACCTGAATTCTCCATAACAGGCATAAAAATCAAACCCTCGTTTACCCTCTGAATTCTCCCACAGGTTCCTTCATGAGGGGGTTAAATAATGCATAAAAGTAAGTTTGATTGATACACCTATTCAATGTATGCCAGTGCAAGGTTGGGCTGTCGTACGGTAGTTATTCGAGCAACTTCCAAAATAGTAAGTGGGGGAGGAATTCATGTGAAGTGGGGAAGTACAGAGTGCCAAGTTGATCCTGGTGAAGACATCTGGCACCAAACTTCTGACGTAATATTCTCGACATCATCCCATGCTCTGAACTTGGGCGAAGCATCTACAAAAGGAAAAGCTTTCACATCGACGGATTTTTTTTACATGGATATTGGCCCGGATTTGTAAGTAAAGAAGTTCTATTTTTCAGTTTCATATTTACCTGTATATTTGAGGCATTTTTAATGGTCAAATGGTTGATTTTATAATTGAGACCATTGCTGATTTTGATTATTTTAGTTTAATATTTCAGATCGAGTGGTTCTTAATGGTCAAACTATTGGTTTTAATTTATTTTTGGTTTCCTATTTATAATTGAGATGTCTTTAATGGTTTTGTTTTTTAGTTTCATATTGTATAATTGATATATCTTTAATGGTTAAATTACAAATGGCTTGAGATGAAATAATTCTAAAATTGGGGAAATGCAAAAGACTAACTTGTGCCTATTCATAAAGTCATAATGTTATAGATTTTCCACCACAACATTCAAACATATCTTGGCGTCCAGTTGAAACATTTTTATCTTATGATACGAGACCTACAAAGAGATTAAAATGTAATTCTACTTAGTGATCCATTTGAAACAATAACATTTTTTATTTTTTAGGCAATAAATTAGAATTTTAGTTGAAAAAAGCACACATCAAAATAACTCAATGAAACAAAGTTGCATGAAGAACTTGAGATTCTTTTATTATATTATTAAATAACATTACATCTCAAAATAGAGATAATTACACTACATCATGTATTCATATTTACACAATTTATAATACAATAATGTTGTGAAATATTTTACAAACACCAGAATCTACTTCATATTATAGACCAAAAGGACTCTGAAATCCCACCCATTTACAATTTAGAATCTAGAATCCCTTTAAATGGGTTGCAAACCTCCTTTAAGGGTGGAGTGAGTGTGCAATCCCTTGAAGGAACGAAACTTATCATTCTTATAATTAATAACTTTACCTCCAATGAAACAAAATGTGTATGACAACATATTATTATTGCGAACCCACTTGAACAAATTGAGATAAAATTTTCTTGCTTTTGTAGAAGAGGAAGTTGCAAACTTGTTCTCATGCTTAGGAGCATGTGGAAATTGGAAAATCTACAAAATTTTGGTGACATGGAATTTTATCTTCACATATTATATTTTGCCAACCAAAGTGCATAGTCCTCTTTTGAAGGCCAATGACTTGTCAAAAATTTGTGTATGTTGTTAGTATGGGCTATATACCTAGTATCTAGTGTAGACACTAAACACCTTGGCAACCTCTTTATCATAATAAATGTACAACTTTGTAGGAGCACATATCTCAGTTTTCTCCATGTTCATTGTACTCAAAGATTTTGAAATTAATAAACAAGTTTTATTAATTTCATCTCTGGGTATTTCCATTGTATATGTTTTGCCTCTTTGCATCTTTTCAAGCAAAAGATTAAAATTGCTCTAAGAAAAACATAAAGGTTAGGGTAGAATATTATGGATCTCAAAGAAGAACTGTAGATAGACCATATATTGAGTTAATGTTACTGGGAACTCTATGATAAATGTCCATTTATCATTTGTATGATATTGTTGAGCCCAAGGAAAGACTGAGAGTGGGGGGGGAAGGGGGTGAATTAGTCATGAACAAAAATTAATGCAGCAAATAAACAATTTATCATCTACACAAACACAACACATCAACATCTATATTTTCTATGTGGAAAACCCATACAGGGAAAAACCACGATGAGCACTTGCCCACAAAATATATCCACTAAGTATATCATATTACAATGAAAAGAGCTCACTACTTCGGACTTGTAAACCAAGGCTAATTGCTCTTGGGGCAAGGTACAAAAGAGAACCCGCAAAACTCGAAGCTAACTACAGTAGGACAAGATACAAAAATGATCTGAAAAGAAGGATCTCCTGATCATGATGTTGTTCTTGAACTCTACATCAAGCGACCTACATTAGCACACACAACTCAGACCTCAATTGTCAACACTATGTCACACACTTTTGCCACAGTATCAATTTAACAACTCGCATATAGTTCAATCACAACTCTTCTTCTCTTCTCTTCACTAAATTTTGCACACTTCCTCTTGCATCCTCTACTCTATTCTTCCCACTCTCACTTTTCACACACTTGTACACAACTACATAACATTTTTTGTATACAAGATAGATCATCAAAGCTTGAACCAAATCGGCCTGAACCAAAATATACCTTCCGGACCAAAAAAGCACACATTGATCCACTCCAGGAGAAAGAGGGAACCACAACACATCTTCCAAAGATCAATTCACTGACCCGCAATCACCAAAACATAACTAACAACATACCAACACACTACACATCCATATAAGCAATTAACGATCAAAACATATCCTTTAATACAAATAACTCTAATTTGGATCTCTGCATGCTAGGATGAGACCCACAACATATCAAATTACCTTCCACAAATCATATCCAGACTGAAAGATAGGTCTAGCATAGAATATCACAACATGTTATGAAATATGTACCACAACTTCCGATGAACACAAAGATATTTTCAGACCACAAAACCAAAATATCCATGATACCAAAAACATAAACAAAGAAGATAACAATATCAAAAAATGTCAACAACACATTTCAGACCCGAGCACTTCTAGAACAACCAATAGAACAATTGTGTTACAAAATGTGCGCCCTTGGTCTCCTTGTGTTGTGCAGCGCATCGCTCGGCTTTGTTGCATGACTTAACTGCCTCTTGTGGATTGAACTATAATTCTAGTGGTTGTATAACGCATTAATAGGTCGATATTTTGGTGCAACAACAACCGTACTTCTAACAAGTGGTATCAAAGCCAGGTTCCCAGGTTCAAACCCCCTCGCTTGCGCTGGGGGGATTGTTACAAGGTATGCAACCTTGGTATCCTTGTGTTGTATAGCACAATGCTCAGGTTTATGACATGGATTGACCACCTTGTGTGGATTCTATAAGCCTAGTGGTTGTATCGGGCATTAACAGATCAATCTTTTGGTTCAATGAAAATTGTACTTCTAACACAACTACAACATCAACACAATAAGATATCTCTACACCATAGACTTTCTGGAGCAACACCTATCTGGAACAAGTTTGACATCAATGACAATGATAACAACACATTCTTCCAATATATATATATGTTGACTCTATAACCCTAAATAGGTACTAGTCAAATAACTTGGCCCTAAATTAGAAAAGAATCACAATTCTAAAGGAAAAATCTATTTCAATTTTAGTTTTTATTATTTTGTATAGATATGTTATTTTATCTCAAGATCAATGAATGAGTTCTAAATAGATTAAACCGCAAGAGGCTCGAACTGTTACATAACCACCAATAAGGCACACAAAAAGGAGGAACTCACAAGCTACGAGACCACCAAAACACACAAAACCAAAAGAGGACATGCTCTCTTTTGAAAAGACACTTTTGGATGGAGCATAAAATTGGCAAGAACAAGAGTCCCAAATAAAAAAATTATGAAGGAACCCCAAATTGCCATTTCAAAAAACTCGTTAGCACAAAAGCTAAAGCCACCAAGGGAACAAATTGCAAACAATGGATTTCAAAAGAATTCATGCAACCTTTTACCAATAAGACTACCTTGAACAAAGACCACATCAAGCAAGGAAGGAGACCACAAATAATTGGAGGAACCCATAAACCTTGCGAACAAAATATCACTAGTAGAAATCCCTCTAGATGACATGCCATGGACCACCTCAATAGGTCCTTTATCTGCAGTATCCATCCTAGCCAACCTAGCAATTAGGTAACCACCATGCACCATCAGAAGGAAGCCCTTACTACAATCCTCCACCTCAATAGGAGTATCTATAATAACGAACTTAGTAGCCTTACAAGAATGATCCAACCGCATCACGTGAAGATAAAACCTCCTCCACGGGGTCATCAAAATCACTATTACAATCTCCACAATGGGGAAGGATAACCAATCCCTCAACTAGAACAAAGGAGACAAAAACCTTATCTGTGTTCAAAAGAAGCCAAAATAGCTCATGAGAACATAGGACAAACCTTAGAAAACCTTTGATCCATCAAAGAAAATGAGGCAACAAAAGAGCCCCAAGCATTTGGTTTAGAGCAAGCACTACCACTAACCCCAAAAGAGCACTCACAACAAAGAAAAGGAAGAGAACCCGTACTCAGAAAGGCAAACACCAGGAAAAGAACCAAAGAATGAGTAGATCCACTACCATGAGCCCCATAAGAGCACTCCACCCATAGGTAGGAAGGGATCTACTCCCTATCCAAACACCCCTAGGGCTCCAGAAAATGTAGATGCTAGGTGACCCACAATAGAGTAAACATGTAACATGTAGAGGTCTTGTCTAACATCTTCCAAGACATAACATTTCCACACTCACAATAGAGGATAGGATGAGAAGTCACATCCACACTAGGGAACACAATGACAACCCTCCAAATGAGAACAAGGCATAGGAAAACCTCCCCATAATTCACAGAAGGGATGCACAGATATAAGGCCAAAGGCCCTTCTAGTGCAAGAAACACAAGAAAAAAAAAAGGTCAAAGTGACCAAAAGGAGGGGGCTCCAACAATTGAACCCCCAACGAACATCGACCAGATAAGATCTAGCAAATCTCTCTACCAAAACCCCACAGAAGAATAGGGCAATGTATGGATGCTAGGGGCCATCACCATCATCCTCATCATACCCATCCCCCTCCTCTACATCCATTGCACCTGCTCCTCCACTTGAAACCCTCGCCCTGTTCATCGCTAAATTAACTTAAGTATACAATTTTTTTAGATCAATGAATGAGTTGTTAGGGTTTCAAGAAAATCCGAAGCAAATATGAACTAACAATTATATGCAGATTTAAATACAAATGATAAAGAAATAAAATAGGACACAGATAACACAAAGATTTAATGTGGTTCACCTAGAATGGGTTACGTCCACCATACACAATCGTCCAATCTTTCTTATTATCCAGCAAAAATAGTACATCAACCTTGCAATGCCTTAAGCATCCCAGCCGCTTATAACATGTGTTTTTAGGGCAACAAACAAAGTCGACATTTTTAGGGTTTTATTACAATGTCAGTTTTCATCAACAAAAAATGGCAAAATTTTTTTCTTGAGGGCTGCCACCCTTGAACCCCCACAGTGGGCTTCGCTTGCTTTCCTGGGGCCCGACGAGAATACATGGTGAGTGTACAGTACTTTGCTGATTAGTCACCACATATAAAAAATCTCCCACTTGGAGATTGATACTAGATGACACCACTGTACTTGCAACATCCCTTGGATAAAACATTGGGACTTGACTGGTATAAATTCCATAATTATCAATCAAGAAGACCAACAGAAACTGATGAAGAAAATAACTTCTCCTGTGGAACTGCCTTCGTGAACATATCGATAGGACTCTCACTTGTGTGAATCTTCTCAAGACGTAACTGACCCTCCTCCAAAATAGTCCGGATGAAGTGGTACCTGAGCTGAATGTGCTTTGTCCTTGAATGAAAAGCAGAGTTCTTTGCAAGATGAATGACACTCTGGCAATCGATATACAATGGGCGATCCTCCTGTGTCTGACCTAATTCTTCTAGAAAATATTGTAACTAAATCATCTCCTTGTTGGCTTCTATAGCAGCAACATACTCAGCTTCAGTGGTTGAAAGTGCAACAACCTTTTACAGCCTAGAAATCCAACTGACTGCAGTTCCTCCTATAGTAAAAACATACCCTGTAGTACTCCTTCGTGAATCAATATCCCTTGCTAGATCAGAGTCAACAAATCCGCTCAGAGAAACATTAGATCCTTTGAAACATAATGCCTTTGTAGTAGTTCCTTTCAGATACCGAAGAATCCATTTCACAGCATTCTAATGTTCCATACCCAGATTACTCATAAAACTGCACACAACTCCCACTGCATGTGCAATATCTAGCCTTGTGCAAACCATTGCATACATCAGACTACCAACAGCTGATGAATACAAGATGTTAGACATTTTATTTACCTCTTCATGTGCCTTTGGGCACATCTCCTTAGTCAATTTGAAATGACTAGCCAAAGGTGTACTAACTGCTTTTACATCCTGCATGTTAAATCTTTTCAACACCTTCTTTATATACTCACTTTGGGACAAATTCAAGGTTCTATTTTTCCTATCTCGTGTAATCCTTATACCTAGAATTTGCTTAGCTGCACCCAAATCCTTCATAGCAAATGACTTGGCTAATTTATGTTTAAGATCATTTATGTGTTGCATGTTAGACCCAACAACAAGCGTGTCATCAACATAAAGCAACAAGATAATATAACTGCCATTATCCAATCTCTTAAAATATACACAATGATCAGAATGACATCTATGATAACCGTGTTCAGCCATGAAACTATCAAATTTTAAATACCATTGTCGGGTGCTTGCTTTAGGCCATACAAACTTTTCTTCAACCTGCACACCAAGTTCTCCTTACCTTTCACCTCATATCCCTGTGGTTGCAACATGCAAATTTCCTCATCCAAATCTCCATGTTGTTTTGACATCTAATTGTTCAAGATGTAAATCATCTGCAACCACAAGACTAAGTACAATTCTAATTGAAGTCATTTTTACAAATGGAGAAAATATTTCATCATAATCTATTCCCTTTTTCTGTGCAAAACCTTTTACCACAAGTATGGCCTTATGTCTTTTTTGACCTCCTTCAGCTGATAAACCCATTTGTTAGGCAAGACTCTTTTTTCTGTAGGTAAAGGGATTAAGTCCCAAGTCTTATTTTTCATCAAGGAGTCCATCTCCTCTTTCATGCCTAGCTCCCACTGTTGTTTGACATCCACCTGCATTGCTTCTTCATATTCTTCTGGTTCACCATAATCAGTTAATAATATAGAATACAAAGAAGGAGAAAATCTTTCAGGGGGTCTACTTGACCTCTTAGAATGTCTAACACTTGCAGGAGTTTGTGGGACAATCTGTTGTTGCTGAGCATCAGGTACTTGTGGCATTTCATTTTTAGGAATTTCATCCAACACCACATATTCTTGTTTGTCCTGTTCATGCTTCTTTTCCTGCATCTGTTCTTTATACATAATCTTCTCATTGAATATATAACAACTCTACTTCTAATTATTTTCTTATTTTCAAAATCCCATAACCGATAGCCATATTCATTTATCCCATGTCCAATGAAGGTACATTTATGAGATTTAGCATCAAGCTTGGTTTTTTTTTGTTTATCAACATGGACAAAAGCTTCACAACCAAAGGTTTTCAGAAAAGAATAATTTACCTTTTTACCAGTCCATGCCTCCTCTGGAATACCGCCATCCAAAGGGGTTGAAGGTCCTCTATTTATCAAAAAGACAACAATATGTACAACATCTGCCCAAAAATGTAAGGGCAATCCAACATCCAATCTTATACTCCTTGCGCGTTCCATGATAGTCCTATTCATTCTCTCTGACACACCATTTTCCTGTGGAGTTCCAGGAAGTGTCTTTTTCTTTCGAATCCCATTTAAGGAGCAGTAATATTCAAATGCTTTGCTGCAATACTCACCTCCATTATCTGATCTGAGACACTTCAACTTTTTCCCTATCTCATTCTCAACCAAAGCTTTCCATTTCTTAAAAGTTTCAAAAACATCTAATTTTTGTTTTAGGAAATATACCCATGTTTTTTTGGTTGAGTCATCAATAAAAATAACATAATAACAAGAGCCACCAAGAGATGATACCTGAGCCGGTCCCCATACATCAGAATACACAAGCTCTAACTTCTCACTCTTCTTCTCTTTCCCAACCTTGAGAAACTTGACTCTTTTTTGTTTACCATAAACATAGTTTTCACAAAACTCTAAATCAATCTTCTTTAGTCCTGGCAACATATTTTTGGAGTGAAAGATTTTCATCCCTTTCTCACTCATGTGCCCAAGCCTATGGTGCCAAATTATCGAATCTGTTCTTACAACATCTATTGTTGTTGTCCCTACAGTAACTTTATCTGTAGCAGCTAGGGTAGAGTAAGTGTTACCAGTACATAGATATAATGTGCCTACCTTTGCACCTTTAGCTACTACTAATGATCCTTTAGTGACCTTCCACATACTGTCTGAGAAGGTAACTATGCAACCTTCACTACCTAGTTGCCCTGCAGAAATTAAATTTCTTCTTAAATTAGAAACATGTCTTACCTCCTGCAGAAACCAGTCATTTCCATTCTGCAACTTGATCTTTATCTTTCATTTTCCAATAATTTGACAGGGCTCATCATCACCCAAATATACCTATCCAAAATCACCTTGAACATAATCTAGAAAATATTTTCTATGGGGTGTAGCATGAAATGAAGCCCCAGAATCTATTACCCAGGAATCATTAACATTATCCAAACATAAGATTAAAGCATCTTGTAAAGTATTACTTGCAATATTAGGTTCCTTACTGTCATTTTCATTTTTGTCTCCTCCTTTATTTTTCTGAGACCAACGATCTTTCTTTAGATGACCAGGCTTTCCATAGTACCAGCAATCTTTCTTTCCTCTAGATTGAGAGCGTCATTTCTTTGACTTCCCTTGTGACTTCTCATTCCCAGGGCCTTTTCCTCTTTCCTTTGATCTTCCTCTGTTCTCCACATTCAAAACACTACCCGATGATGTTGGAGTCTCACTTGTGCTTTTCCTTCGCATTTCCTCGCTTAGGATAACACCAACAATATCATCAAATACCAAAGTATTTTTACCAGAGACAGAGTTACTTACAGCCATAACCAAGCTATTCCAGCTTTCTGGCAAAGAACATAAAATCAAGAGAACCCTAACCTCTTCTGTAAAGGTAATTTTTACCGAAGACAATTGACTGGTAATTGTATTAAATTCATTTAAGTGCTCCACTACAGATCCTCCCTCACTCATTTTCAAATTAAACAAACGCTTCATAAGAAATACCTTATTCGAAGCCGAGGGTTTCTCATACAACTTAGCCATTGTCGCCATCAATTCTACAGTCGTTTTTGCTTCTGTTATATTGAATGTTATAGACAATGCAAGGCACAATCAAATGGATCCCAGTGCCTTTCTATCTAAAATGTCCCACTCTTTATCTGACATTGTGGTCGCTTTCTTTGCCTTTCCTTCCAATGGCCGCCGCAAATCCTTTTGATACAGGTAATCCTCCACTACATTTTCCATAACTTATAGTTTTCGCCGTTAAAATTTTTGACCTTGAATTTGGAATCCTCCATTGCTCACACTCAAATCTAAGAGTCCTGCCAATTTACAGAAAACCTCGCTCTGATACCAATTGTTAGGGTTTCAAGCAGATCTGAAGCAAATATGAACTAACAATTATATGTAGATTTAAATATAAAAGATAAAGAAATAAAACAAGACACAGATAACACAGAGACTTAACGTGGTTCACCTAGAATGGGTTATGTCCACCATACACAGTTGTCCAATCTTTCTTTTTATCCAGCAAAAATAGTACATCAACCTTGCAATGCCTTAAGCATCCCAGCCGCTTATAACATGTGTTTTTAGGGCAACAAACAATGTCGGCCTTTTTAGGGTTTCATTACAATGTTAGTTTTCATCAACAAAAAATGGCAAAAAAATATTCTTGGGGGCTACCGCCCCCGAACCTTTGCAATGGGCTTCGTCCACTTTCCTAGGGCCCGACCCGGCCCCGGACGGGCCCTGGACCCTGGCGAGAATACGTGCTAAGTGTACAGTACTTTGTTGATCAGTCGCCACATATCAACATGAGTTAATTCAAGGATTGAGCCACATGAATTTACCATAAAACTTGGATATGAAGAAGTGAGAGCTTTTTACTATTAGTAATATCTTATTTGGGAAGTGAAATATGTCTTAGGTATTGTATAGGATCACCTTCCTTTTCCTTGCAAAACCTAAAGTGTAGAGGAGACAATTTTATATTGCTCCCATTCGTTGGTCATTACCCTAAAAGTCTTTAAGCAAGAGAAGTTGGAAAATCTCTAGAAGAATTTAGGTAATCAATTGGAACAACCAACAAAGTCTATGCATCGTTCTAGGCTACATTGCACTAAGGTTGTCTCTTAAGAGCCCCAAGAGTAAGAAATCATCAATTTTTTCTTATCTATTCTCTCAATCCATGACATCTATGAATATATTATTTGTACCTGCAGGTAGACATTGGGTCCCTCTCCAATATTATGTATCTCAACTTTTTGTAACTCTAGATCATTTGACCATGCTAATGATGATTTTGTTGTTATAAAAGATTTCATATAAGAGCAATGTAAATGTGTCAATTTAAGATTTTTTAATTATTTTGTACCTTATGGGACCTGTAGACACATAAATCTGTCCACTAAATTAAATAAATATTTAATATTTGTTTAGTACACTAATTTTATTCTATTAATTAAATTTACATTTAATTAATTCATTCCAACCTTATTCTACTATTTTAATTAAATAAATTTCATAAATTTATTTAAATTAAAATTACTAACTATAGTCCAACTATTAAATAAATTGATCCAATTTATTTAATTATCCCCTTTCCTCTCATTTAAATAAATTACACATTTATTTAAAAATACCTAACCAAAATCCCTATTTAAATAAATAAATATATATTTATTTAAAAAACCCATCCAAGGAAAGTTGCACATTAAATTTAAGATGGAAGAAGCAACAATGGACTTTGCCGCACCATTTTGTATCCTGGTTGCCCCCCCTTTTTTAGTTTCTATCTGATCGTTCGCGCGAAATATGCCCATCTATTTGTCTGGAAAATAACGGATTCTTTTTTGGGGGGTTTTTTTTCCACCCTTCTTGTTTCTCTTATAGTTGGCCCATTAATGACGAGCTTTTGGTCATCGGTTTGTGAAAAAAAAACAAAAAAAAAACTGATATCTAGAACAGAGATATTTCCATAGAAATGGGATAACAATAAGGACTTGACATTGGTAGGGATGATCAAGTAGTACTTCTCCAAAACCCCGATCTAGAATATCTTTCTATCTACTTAAAAAAAATGGCAAATAAATTTATTTTAATTAAATTGTATTTACCCTCACCCACTTGCATTCTCCTGCAAAGCCCACTTGCTCACTAACCCTTATTCTAGATTCTTCTAATCCCTTCTAAAATAGCCTAAACCCACTTCTCATCACTTGCACAATCATAATCCAAAATTAACCTTCAACCCATCATCTCACCCATTTAGGACTCTTACAGAGTCTTAAATGCTTCCCTTCTTCAACACAATAACCCATATGGGTCTTGTCCCTTTGACCAAGGCCTAACCATGGGTAAACCTTGCACACAAATTTACCCATCAGATATTAGCTTTATCTAATAACTCAACCACATGAGGGTAAGCACTTAAAGCTTCTTCCCTCTCCTCTCAAACCCTCTCATGGTGCCACTTGTCACCAGCACATTGGTGGAAGTTGCAAGAATGGATTGAGTATCAAGCCCTCATCATGCAATCCTAGCCCTCCATAAGCCAGATCAATATTGACCCTTCAATCAACCATTTTGCCTATAAAAGGAACCCTCATCCTCAAGCAAAGGAGGAAGCATTTTGGGGATTGTTAGTACAGTTGCATAAGCATTTCTACTTAGCTTTCTCATAGTAATTCCATTTGTGCATTTTAATAGTAGTAGGAGTTCATTTTCAACCATTCAATCCTTCATTTGGCATCCATGGCTACATGCTAAAAATTGAGAGCTACACTCAAGCAAGATTTTGGATCTTGGAGAGGAGAAGAACAAGGGAGAAACATCTAGAGCATCATGGGCTCACTTCTTAGGGTGTCTTTTCTCTTTTATTTTGCCCGTTATTGCTTCTATTATATGCTTTTAAGCTCTTTTGGTATGCATTTGGAGAGTTTAAAGTTCATTTGGTTTTAGTTTTGGTCGAGGCTAACATATTGACATTTAATCTTTTTGTTTTGCATGTCCCCTTTCATGTGCATCAGGACCAACTCAACTATGCTAATATATTGAGATGGGCAAGTAAATGCTATTAGAGGTATTGATTTGTTTTGTAGGTCTCAAGAGCCTTCCAAGATACATTGAACCAAAGGTATCCTTTAAAGAGCCCCTAATAGAAAAGAAATTACCAAGATTTCACCTTCCTATTCTCTCAATCTACAACACCTGCAAATGTCTCATATACACCTCTAGGTGGATATCAGGTCCCTATACAGTGCCCTATCACATTTTTTTCAAATGCAAAGCATTTGACCATCGCAACACTAAATTTGTTCTCGCAAAATACATTTTAAAGAGTAGTGTAAAGGTTTGAATAAGATTTTTTTTCTTTTTCTACTTGTGGAACCACACCAAATATTCTAGCACATTGAGATGGGCGAGTGAATTCTATTGGAAGCTTGAATTTATTTTGTAGGTCTCTAGATTTTTTTTGGGTACATTACACCATGAAATTAGACAAGAAAACAATTAATCCTTGATGCTATCATGATTGTGACTTACCAAAGAATGATCTTATGAATGCCAAATGATGTTGAGATGGCTCATCAAAAAGTTTAACTATAGAATTCATAGATGTTGATAAAATAAAAGAAATTATATATGTATGGAGCCATGAGTAAGAAAGGGCTATCATGAATTGGAAAAGTGAGACCATCCCCTTATCTTTTGGGTATTCTAAATAACTTTGTATAACCCTATCACCATACTCATCTAGGTTATCAATACCCTAGGTGTTTTTTCATGTGATCCAAGATTACTATCTTAAAGGAGATTAAAATGATATTCCTTAATTAATTAAATTAAATTGATTTATATGTAAATTGAAGATTAATTTAATTGAATTAACACACACTAGCTAATGCATGTTTCTTATGCACTCATTATAACTATACAACCATATAGAAATGCAATAGCATTGTATAGAAATAATAAATATGACATCTATAATCATAATCAAAGATCATATATACAATTAAAAATTTCATATACATAATGTTATGAATAATAAACATATTAAAAAACCATATAGACATACAACACTATACATATATGAGACAAATACACATATACAACAAAGCTATATAGACATATGATGTTTTATGTTGGTGAAAATGAATATGTATGATGTTATATGTTGGTGAAAGTGAATATATAAGAATATAATAAAAAGTCATATAGACATACAAAAATCTCATAATTTGTTAGCCTATAGATTAAGATGAAAGAATTGACAACTCTTTAGTGAGAAGATAGAGAGAATTGGTGGCTATTGCTATTAAACTAGCTGACATGATCTCCTCTCTAATTTTTTTTAATGAAATATATAATGACCACTTACTACAAGCTAATCATCCACCTCACTCATTCTCTACTTTTTTCATCCATTATTTTATTGCATGAATAATAGCAGCTTGTATTTGTTTCTCATAAATAACTTGTATCTTTCACTTCATATTAAGAGTCAATAACTTATATTGTTGTTAGATAAAATATTATTTTTAATTAACAAATTTATAAAAACTATTGTTTTTAATTAACAAATTTATAAAATGTTGCTCCAAGTTTCCTAAAAAGAAAAAACATTAAAATTGCATTAAAAAAAATCCCTCTAAAATGTAATGAAAACAAAATTATAATTAAAAGTAATTTCAATTTAATGTAAAGTATTTTGAAGACAACATCTCATTACTTTTAATTTATTTATCCTGTTTTAACTGTAATGAAGTGGGAACATCATGTCTTTGGCGTTACTTTCCAAATACGGAAACCTCTAATATTATTATAAAACTCACCAAAAGAAAGCCAACGTGGACTTTAGGGAAAAAGAAAGGTCTCAAACTACCCAAACAACATTTTAGTTCATATTTTTTAAAGGACTATGTCATCACTGAAAAGTGTTATTTTAGTCGTAGAGGTAACTGAAGGTGAAAAGTGCAATTTAGTCACAGGTAATTGAATGTTCTCTTATTCAGAAATTATCATAAAAAAAATTCTTAAATCTTAAGTATGGAAGAAAAAATCAGACAAAAGTAGGGCGTTTATTCTGATTTTAAAATGACAGTATGAATTGACTACGATTGATTAAGAGAGGAATGGAAACGCATGTTAGTCGAGCGTTGATGACAGTATGAATTGACTACGATTGATTAAGAGAGGAATGGAAATGCGTGGTAGTCGAATGTTTTACACCATCGATTTTGCAATTAATGATAGTGATTGACTAAGATGAATGGAAACGAATGCTTTGACACCCAATATGCTAGGGGAAGAGCACTAGTAGTTGAGCACCCTAACTTTGCGCTTCTCAAAATCCTACGTAGAAATTTCAAATCACTACCAATTTTTTTACAGTAACTTACTTGGCAAGTCCCTTGCTCATAACTAAGCTTTCAACACCACATCATCAAGTATGGTGCCACATCAGCATGCTTTTTGCCAAGGTGTCCAAAACAGCCTAAAAAAAAGAGAGACCAATAGACATGCAAAAGAGGCCCCAATAATTGTGCCGCTGATATGTCATCACCTGATTGGTTACTTTTTACAATATTAGTACAAATCAACTATTGGTACATTTCCTAACAAAAATTGATATTTTATGTTTCAAACAATAAGTTTTATTTGTTCAATTATGAACAACCCTCACAACAATTGATACATGCTCAACTAATGGTACTCTTCCCTACCTTATTCCAATGCCTTTGCAAGTAGATTTAGAGCTAGACATAAATTTTTCCCAAAAATATACCATAAATGACTGCTTCATTTTTTTTAATGTGATTGTAAACTGTAGACGTATAAAAATGACCACATTCCTAAATGAATATTTTATGTTCATTTTTCTATTTGATTAAATCCAATTTAATTAAATTATCCACATTCTTCTATTTTATTAAATAAATTATTCAATTTATTTAAATAAAATTCACTATACCATTTAATGAATAAATCATTTTATTCAATTAAATCCCCCTAGCCACTTTTAATTAAATTCAAATTTAATTAAATAGTTATCCTAAATTGAATAAATCAAATTTATTTAATTCCAACCAAATTGAATAAAAATCAAATAAATTCAATTAAATCCTATTATCCCCTCATCCACTTGCAAAATCCCAAACCCCTTCCTAACCCCTTCTAGAATCTTCTAATCGATTCTAATTAACCTAACCCTCCTCTAAACTTTGTCACATCCCTAAGCAAAGGGAGGTCACTTCTCAAATGGCCCAAAGTCTTGGATAACCATTGAAGGTTTTCAACCTTCAACCACTAAAACCCTAAAGTCTTTGAAAACCATTGAAGGCTTCCAACCTTCAACCACTTAATCCCCAAAATCTCCAATAACCATTAATGGTTATTTCAAACCCTCCCACATGGTTAAAACATTTGTTTTGACTCAACCTCTATCCAACCCAAGGGTCTCATCAGGTCATTAATGCTTTGACCATGATTATCTCTTAATCATTTGCACAAAGGTTTATCTTTGGATTAGATCCTAATTTAGTGGGTAAACCTAACTTAGACTTGACCCTTAGCCTTTAGATAACCATGAGGTCTCCTCAGGCCTTTAATGCCTCCAACCTCTTCTTTCAACCCAATCAAGTGTGGACACTTGTCACCATGTCATTGGTGCCAATTGTGCACATGGATCCCCAACTTTCAAACCTGGCCCTTGATTAAACCTTTCAATCTTGGCCATCCATTGCCCTGTTTGTGCTATAAATAGAGCTCTCATTCCTCCATTTTAAACAATCATCTTTCAAATTTGAAGCATCACACTTATGCTCAAATTCTTTCAAGCTTTCATATCATCTTATGCTCATCATTTAGCCTCTTTTAGATCAGAATTAATCATGAACATGCATGCTAAAGTAGTTTATTTATCATTTTAGCTCAATCATAGATTAAATATAGTATGCTAGGATAGTATTCATACTAACCTTGTCATCTTATCATTTAGTTTATTGCATTTCTAGCATCTCATCTAGCTTATAGCACATCTCATATTAAAAACAGTTAAAATCTCTCTCGTTCTCATATTTGCCATCCCTAAACCATTTTGCTCAGTAATCTGAGAGCAAAACATTGGTTTGAGGGACATTGTGAGATAGAGAACCATGGGACCCTCCTTGGGAAGCTGAGTAACGCATCGTTACTCCATAGCTTGCATCAAGAAGTCCTGTGTGTGTGTGTGGATTGGTTTTTTTTACGTATTTTTCACATTTTAAATTCTAACAACCCATTTTTCCCACATACATTTCTGGCGCCCACCGTGGGGCACGCACCCCAATAACCTATCGTTTTTTGAATTTGAAGAGTTTTGCAGGTACGCGGGAAATTAGAATTAGCGCGTCAAAGACATATTTTAGCGCATCCGCCTAACAGTTTAGCGCTTCTAGCCTACTGTTTAGCGCGTGGGCTTTCTGTCTTAGCGCGTTAAAACTGTTCCTTAGCGCATGATACTATTTAACATATTTTCTTGTAGGTGTCGACGCCGGCGAAACACAGATTAGCGCTTCTACATGACAGATTAGCGCATATACCCACAGATTTAGCGCTTCATCTTCCTATACTAGCGTGTCTCAGCAAACAGTTAGCACATAGAAATTCACCATTTTCTGAGAAAAATCGAAACACAGATCAGCGCTTCTACCTGACAGATTAGCGCATCGGCCCAATATACAAGCGCTTAGACTAAATCTTCCAGCGCATCCGAACGGACAGTTAGCGCATTTAATTTCAAAATTCCCGAAAAATAGGTCGCTGAAATACCAGACCATAAATTAGCGCATCAAAGCCACAAAGTAGCGCTTCGGAGAAACAGGATAGCGCATGCAAACAGGACAGTAGCGCATCCACCGAATATTGTAGCGCGTACAGTTTGTTCTGTAGCGCATCAACAACAAAACCAACAAAAAGATTGTGTAACCGAACAAATAATTTTAGACTTGTGGAAGTCCCCCGAAACAAACTAACCGATTTCTTTTGCAGGATTTTTAACAAATTTCTTGCAGGAAAAGCGAGGAGATTTGTTTTACAAGCAAAACGTTTTTCCTTTCGTTGACCTCGAAAATCGAAATTTGCTTTGTTGACGATCTATTTTCCATAGATTAAATAATCATTGCTATAAAGGGTTAAAAAGAACACCATGCTGATTGGAGCAACATCTCCAAATAGAGGTTAGCAAACCATTGTCTTGAAGGCTAAAAAGAACAACTTATCTGCTGTGTATCGAAAGTGGAAGGTATATGCTCTCCCCTTAACTGGGTGACCAAAAAGCCAAACCACTCTTATGCTTTCTTTTATTCAAGCAATAAATCCTTTAGCAGGCCTGCCTTCCCGAGGAGTTGCACTCAACTCTTAAAGCCGTTTATGGCCGGTGTGAAGGGAACGACCTAAGTGGGGAACGGCTTTGATGCCAAGAATTCCAACCCACTATAATCAAATGTGGAAAGTGACGAAATTCCTTTTCAACGGTTGCGCGCAGCGATTAGCCTTCCCCCAGTATCCTTGAGATACGTAAAGCCTTTGTTCTAAAGGTTGGGAAGCCTCCTGAGGGAGTTTATCACTGACGGCCGAACAGGAAGCCTGATTAAGAACCTTAGCATTAGAAACTTTGAGCTGAGTCAGTATCCAAACATTTGTAACATCATAGTGCAAGGGTGGGGAAGAATCCGCCCACAAGATTACTCACCATATATCTCCCAAGATAACTACTCAACTGTGAAGCAATTCACTTTGGGTTAACTTCTGGCAAAAGGCAAAAAAACGGGCGCCCTCTAGGGGGTGACACGGCTGTTTGAGCTGACGGAGTATCGAGACTAGTGAGCTATGATGTTGCTTATGACCCTTGAATAAAGAGTCTTTCTGAAGTGTTTATTTTGTACCCAACCTGTTAAAACATTGGGGATTCGAAAACATCCTCGACAGAACATACACTTTATGTTAGATTAAGTAAAATGATTATACTTTGTATGCCGTGTTTACATTTTGTATTTTAGAAAATCATCCATCCTACTTGATAATTCTCTCAACAAAAATCAAAAACATCACAAAAGCACCAAGAGAAAAAATCAAGGCAGTTTAGCGCGTGAGAACAACATATTAGCGCGTCAAACAGTTATTTTAGCGCATCTGAAGAACAAAATAGCGCGTCCAAACCACAGTGTAGCGCATCAATTTTCCGAAAACTTCACAACAAAATTCAAAAAAAATCTGTTTTAGCGCGTGTAACAAACATTTTAGCGCGTTGAAGCTCTTCTTTAGCGCATCAACAAAACCAGTTAGCGCGTCAAAGCCACAGTGTAGCGCGTCAATTTTCCAAAAACTTCACAACAAAATTCAAAAAAAATTGTTTTAGCGCGTATAACAAACATTTTAGCGCGTTGAAACTCTGCTTTAGCGCATTAGCCAAACCAGTTAGCGCTTCAAGGTCACAGTCTAGCGCGTAATTCTCAGAAAAACTTCACAACAAATTTCAAAAAAGTCTGTTTTAGGGCGTATAACAAGCATCTTAGCGCGTGGGATCTCTGGTTTAGTGCATTAACCAAACCAGGTAGCGCGTAGAAATTACAGTTTAGCGCGTACATATTTCACAGTCAACCACACAAAATTTTCCAGAATCAATTGTTTAGTGCATAACCAGGGGCAGAGTAGCGCGTAGGTAAGTATTCTTAGCGCATTGAAAAAATTTGCTAGCGCATCGAACAACTGTTTTAGCGCGTGAAAAAAAGGAGAAAAACAGAGAGTTGGAAAAACCAAAATTTTTGAAAATCTCAAAAATATTTCAAACACAGTTTTCCATCAAAACACCTTTTTCATCAAACCAGAGTGACAAAAACAAACCATAAAACTATTTTTCAAGTCAAAATTGCGTCAAACAAGGTTGTCCAAATCTGAAAACGAATAAAGCATTAGAGGACGTCTTTTCTATCATAATCCGGAAACTTGTCATCATCAGTATCAATTCAATCCTTTAAATATCTTACGGATCTCATCTCAAAAACACTTGTCTAAAATTTTTTCAAATTGTCAAAATCAGTTTCCAGATCGGGAAACTCTTATCCATATCATTTGGCGCGCTTTATCCTGAAGGGACAGCTAAACCTTCACTCTGATA
The DNA here is from genome assembly GCF_030272615.1 of Cryptomeria japonica. NCBI lineage: Eukaryota > Viridiplantae > Streptophyta > Pinopsida > Cupressales > Cupressaceae > Cryptomeria > Cryptomeria japonica. The sequence goes on along the minus strand of NC_081406.1, from coordinate 38,786,624 downwards.
AAGTAAGATTTGAAATTTTCAAAACAAGAATCAACTGAGTCCAAATCAATCAAAGGAAATCATTGATCACTCATGCATGACTAATCGCCTTATTCTGAGAAAGAAGAACCTCTATCGCAACATCACGTTAAAGAAACAGCAACCAAGCTTTTCCAAATTCATCAAGAGAAATAAATTTTTATACATCAATCGTCAACTCTTCAAATCCCATCGGGTATTTCTTTATCACGTCAAACGTTATATCCAAAACAAATCCAGCGAATTTGACAAAGAACCCCTGAAAACAAGAGCATACTGTCAAAAGTCTGCTTTTAATCAAAAGATAAACCGCGGAGGAAAAATCAATCCAGCATTCCTGCCCGACGAGTGCATCACATATAACACACCTAGACCAGAACCACCAACACCAGAGCAAAACATCAACGAGGACTTTGTTCCTTTCATCACTGAAAGTTTCTATTGAAATGCCTGTCACTCGTTCTCAACGAAACAAACAAAGCGAGACACCCGCGGAATCAAGTATGAATCGCAGGTTATCAAATCCTTTTGAAATTCCATCTTCAGAAGATCCTGAAATTACTGATGCAATTCTTCAGGAATGCCAAGAAAATCCTTCATTCCAAAAACTCATTGAAAAACTCATGGAAAATGACAAAGAAAAATATCTTCTTATGCTTACAAGCAAAGGTGTCAAAATCCCTGAAGATTTCGACGCAAATGTCTTTCAAACAGGATCTCAACAATACACATACCAAGAACAACAAAGGGAAGAAGAGACTCGCATACCTGAACAACGTATTCCAGAACAACATATACCAGAAACGTGAGTACCTATGTTCGAAACCCCCGAACAACACATACCATTTGCTACACCTTTTCAAATGAGAACAAATCCAAGGGAAGAACTCTTCCCTCGACAAGATAATACGCCTTTGGTTGCTCTTACTCAACAGATGCAAATGTTGCAAAGACAAATGCATGATATGCAACAAGGGACAACAGTGCGGTATTCTATAAACGAAATCTGTCCTTATCCATTTGACAGAAGCTTAAACATGATACCTTTTCCTCCAAACTCAGACATTCCTAAATTTGATAAATATGATGGGAAAGGTGATCCTCGAGATCATGTTCGAGAATTTTGTACTATGAGTCTTGAATTTGCTCATAATGAACGTATCTGATGAGGTTATTTCCAAGAAGCCTGGGAGGACAAACAATGGAATGGTTATCCAAGATTACACCACCTGTTAGATCATTTGACGAATTAGTCAACAAATTCATCACCCATTATTCTTACAACATCCAACATGCCATAACCATGTTAGATATCTGCAACACCAAACAAAAGAACAACGAAACATTCATGTTATTCCTTCAACGTTGGCGACGCATGGTATCAAGATATCCTCGCGATATTCCTGAAAGAGAGAAAATGGAAATCTTCATTGATAACTTGAATGGGGAAATGAGTTACAGACTCAAACTTCAATGCATCCCATCTTTTGACAAGTTAATTGAAAATGGCATCCAAGTAGAGGAAGCTTGTGTCAAAAAGGGAACACTCAAATTCTACAAAGAAGGAACGAACTCATCAAACTACAATAACCAAAACAATACCAATCTAGACAAAACTCGATTTTGGACTCGAAACAAAAACGACGGCAACAATGAATCCTATGATCCTAAATCTAAACAGCCAGTGCTTGCTTTATCAGGAAATACTCAGAATACGAAAAATCCTAAAAATGCTACTCCCAATACACCCAACAATACTCAAGGACAACTCAACACCAACAATGCCAATGATAATCAAAACAAAAATCTGAATCCAGGGCCTAACAACAATTCACGCAACAACACCAACAATTTCCATAAGCGTATTTTCACACCATTGGGCCAATCATTAGAGTCCGCATTTAGAGAGCTGTTAGCAAACAAGGTTCTTTCTTTACCTCCAATCAACAATTATGAACCCCCGATCAAACCACCTTGGTGGAATGATTCCCATTATTGTGATTTTCATCGAAACAAAGGTCATAGAACAAACGAGTGCATGAGATTGAAACACATAATCCAAGACATGATTGATCGAGGGGACTTAACAGTGGATGGTCTCAAAACAAATAATGATCACGAAGCCTTCAAAGATCCTTTACCAAATTATAAAGATGGAGCATCAACTTCAAACGATACCCGCGGAGCTCGTATTAATCACATCTACAACAACACAATCAATCACATATCAGCTGAAGACCATCAAGTCAATGTTGTAACCATTCGAGATAAACGTGATCATGAATCTGTCAATGTAACAACCCGGACCCAGAAATATGTCTTAAAGGGGCATACTGCACCTCCAACCACCACACCCAAGATCCAATACGACTTAGTTACTCAACTGCGAAAAACTCCGGCTCAGATATCTATCCTGGAATTGTTAAAGCTATCTCCAAGACACAAAGACATATTGGAGCAAGCGCTCTTAGAAACAAATGTACCTCAAAATCTGGATACAAACAAATTCCAAGCTATGGTGGCCCACATGACAGAGTCTCATAGCCTCACTTTCTCAGAGCATGATAATACTTCATTGAGTCATCCGCATAATACTCCTCTACATATTGAAGTCATTGTTTGCAAACACCGTGTCAAAAGAGTCTTAATAGATGGAGGAGCCGGACTTAATATATGTACTTTAAAGCTTATCCGTGCACTAGGTTTCTCAGAAGAATCTATTGATCCTTGTAAAAAGATTACCATAAAAGCATATGATGATGAGGAACATATATTGATCTCACTTATAATATCTTACTAGGCCGACCCTGGATACATGAAATGCAAGCCGTACCTTCTACATACCACCAGTGTGTCAAATTTCCTTATGATGGACAGGAAATCTCCATATCAGCTGATCACAATCCATTTCAACATTGCAATACAATGGGGGCAGCCCAAGACAGTTTGGTTCCTTATAACAGAGAAAAGCAACAGTCTTCGACACCTGATCTACCACTAGCAAACTCCAACTCCTTATGGGGAGATTTCAAACAGAAAATGCAAATCAAAGACCAAGGCATGGGCGAATACTCTATGGAGCCTTTGTGTTTAACCAAATTGCCAACATCACCTAGATCACATGGTTTACCTACTCTATCAATACATCAGGCAACTCAGCCCATAACTAAATTTAATGGTACCTTCATCCAATTGGGGACTCTAGCACATGAATCAGAAGATAAAGATGTTCTTAACTGGTTATACAAAGATGAAGAAGAAGCTAATAGAGCGGCCGCTCTAGACATTGTTCTACCAACACACTTGTATGGAAAAGGCTACCTGATCATGAAACAAATGGGATATGGCGGTAAGGGACCTATTGGGAAACGCCAAGAAGGAGTCACTGAACCTATAGATCTTCCTTCACAACCTAGTAGAAATAAGGCAGGATTAGGTTCTAAATTCACTTTCCTATTAAAAAGGCCGCCACATACAAATACAAAACCTCAATGGAAAGAAAAGAAGAAATACAAGGAAGAATCATGGCAGGAAGCTCTCTTTGAATCAGCAGAAACAATCCGTAAGGCAAGAGAACGTCAAGATCAGAAGATACATCAGGGAAAGCTTCTGAATCATAAGAAGGCCATATCTGCAGCAGTGGTTCATATTCACACACCAGTGGCTCAAGAACCAATCCTATCATCACAAGCACCCATCATTCCTCCCCGAGGAAGCACAATATATGAACAAATCCAGAATGTAGAAGATGGATCAGATACAGAATCCACACAAAATGTCAAAATAGTATCTATCATCAAGGATTTATTTTCGCCATACAACATACCTGTCTACAACACAGATAGAATTTGGGATGATGCCTATGAGACCGATTCAAATGAATATGAATGGGGTACCTGTTCAGATACTACTACAAATATCCCAGATGATACTGATTTCATATCCATTTCTCAAGAAGAACATAACGCAGAAGATAGACCTCTTGAATTTGGACCACAACATATCTATGATGTTCAGGAAAGCGAACAGAAATATTACGAACAAGTCTATGTAGAAGATGATACCATCGAAGACCTCGATAAAACACTAAACTTCTTTAACAACAAGACCCATCACGATGATAACTCTATTCTAACACTTACAGCAGCTGAACTTGACCCGCCCAATGATTCCTTACCACTTGTCTTCCCTGATCTCATCGACTGGACTGAACCTGAGACTCATGATATCCCAATTTTTCCAAATGATGAATCTATTATCCACTACCTATGTACCATAAATCCCGAAACAGGCTCTACCAGTGAACCGCATAACGACGTCTGTTCTTCAGGGAGTGCCAAGTCTCTCAGTCGCAAAAATGAATCAAATAATGAATATAATGCTGAAAACCAGTCAATGGCAGCAATGGATCCAGAAGAGGTAAAAATAAAGGACGCATCTGAGGGTGAGAACCTTTATAAGGCACCTAATGATGGGAGACTTGACACTCTTCCTGAACATTTTCATGAACGATCACCCATATTGATTGAGCCCACTCAATCAATCAACATTGGTACCACTGAAGCAGTCAGAAACATTCACCTTGCAGAATCTCTGACCGAAGAGGAAAGATTGGCATTCATCATCTTCTTTAAAGGACAGCAAATTAACTTTGCCTGGTCATATGCTGATATGCCTGGAGTGGACCCACACCTAATCATGCATCACTTGTCCATCTCTGCAGGGGTCAAGCCAGTCAAGCAGAAACTACGAAAGATGAATCCACAGATAGCACTCATGGTCAAAACGGAATTAAAGAAATTATTAGATGTCGGATTCATCCGACCTATTGACTATGCAGAATGGATTTCTAACATTGTTCCAGTCTCAAAACCAGATGGTAGTATCAGAATATGCACCGACTTCAGAGATGTCAATAAAGCTTGCCCAAAGGATGACTTTCCTCTACCAAGTATTGATATAATTGTAGATCTCACAGCAGGCCATGCAATGCTCTCATTAATGGACGGTTTCTCAGGCTATAATCAAATCAAAATAGCTCCTGAAGATCAAGACAAAACAGCATTCACCTGTCCTTGGGGAACATACTGTTGGAATGTAATGCCTTTTGGCTTAAAGAATGCCGGAGCCACTTACCAAAGAGCCATGACAACCATATTCCATGATATGATGCACACATTTATGGAAGACTATGTGGATGATTTACTAGCCAAATCTTTCACCAGAGCTGAACATCTTGGCATCCTAACAAAGATCTTTGATCGATTGCAGAAATTCAAAGTCCGACTCAACCCTAAAAAGTGTGTCTTCGGGGTTACATCAGGCAAGTTACTAGGTTACATCGTCTCAGCTAAAGGTATTGAAGTGGATCCAGCAAAGGTACAAGCCATCATGGATATGCCACCGCCAAAGAATATTAGTCAACTTTGATCTCTCCAAGGGCGACTTCAATCAATTAGGCGATTCATCGCTCAATTAGCAGATAAAAGTCTACCATTTAACCACTTGTTACACAAAAATGTGCCATTCAAATGGGAGACTAAATGTGCAGAATCCTTTTACCAAATCAAACAGTACCTGATGAATCCACCAGTTCTAGTACCACCAATTGCAGGAAAGCCTCTTATATTGTATATATCAACGACAGATGTTTCACTGGGGGCATTATTGGCACAAGAAGATCAACAAGGAAAAGAACACGCCATATATTACATCAGTAGAACATTGAATGGATATGAGCTCAATTATACATTCATTGAAAAGGCTTGCCTAACAGTTGTTTTTGCATCTCAAAAGTTCCGACATTATATGCTAGCACACACTATCAAGCTAGTAGCCAAAATTGATCCTCTCAAATATTTACTCAGCAAGGCAGCTCTCACAGGCCGATTAGCTAAATGGGTTATGATTCTCAGTGAATTTGACATCCACTACACATAAAGACGCGCCATCAAGGGACAAGCAATTGCAGATCAGCTGGCTGACACACCGCTACCAGGAAAACAAATCATGGACATTGAATTTCCAGACGGGGACGTTTTTGCTCTTTCTTCCAAACAATGGATCCTATACTTTGATGGATCCTATACCCAACATGGTTCAGGGGCCGGCATTCTATTCATCACCCCTGAAGGACACACTATGCCAAGATCATACAGGCTTATGTTTCCATGTACAAATAATATGGCTGAATATGAAGCATTGGTCATAGGCATCAAAATGGCCGTCGAATGGAAGATCACAGAATTAAAAGTCTATGGAGACTCACAATTGGTCATCAATCAAATCAACAACAACTATCAGACAAATGATGATAAGCTACTACCCTACAAACGGATGGTGGATGATTTCAAACAGTATTTTGTGCACATCACTTTTGAGCAAATACCCAGGTTAAATAACAAAGCAGCCGATGCAATGGCTACGATCGCTTCATTACTACAAATTCCAGAACAACAGAGTCGTTATGAGTTCCTGGTAGAGCAACTGTTCTCTCCCGCCTATGACCATTCTGAATCTCATGTTATATATGCCTTAACCGGTTCAGATTCTCCGTTATATGGACCAATATATGACTACCTCAAGCATAATATATTACCCATTGACCAATCTCGCAACCAAAAACGTCACTTTATCCGACAAGCTGCCCGTTACACCCTTACCGCTGATACCTTATATCGTCGAGGTCTAGATGGTACTCTTCTTCGTTGTCTTGATCATAATGATTCTGATTCGGCTTTACACGAGCTTCACGAAGGTATTTGTGGTACACATTCGAGTGGCACTACTCTTGCTAAAAAGCTTCTACGAATGGGATACTACTGGCCTACCATGGAAAAGGACTCATATCATTTCGCCAAGAAATGTCCTAAATGCCAAATCCATGGCAATCTGATACATGCACCAGCACAGGAACTGCAACCATTTACCACATCCTGGCCCTTTTGTCAGTGGGGATTAGATCTGGTAGGCAAAATACATCCTTCATCTTCAAATGGACACAAGTTCATTATAACTGCCACAGAATACTTTACCAAATGGATTGAAGCAGTTCCCATGACCACAGTGACTGGGAAACAAATTGCTTCTTTTATCTTAAATTATCTGATCTGCAGATATGGTATTCCAAGTTCAATTGTCACAGATAATGGACGACCTTTCAAAAACCAAGATGTGCAGGAACTATGTGAAAAATTCAAAATCCAGCATCGATTTTCTACACCATACTATCCACAAGGAAATGGTCAGGCAGAAGCATCTAACAAAACAATCCTAAAAATCCTTAAGAAAACAGTGAATGATGCAGGCAAAGATTGGCATATACAACTCAATCCAGCTCTTTGGGCCTACAGGACTAGCATCCACACACCTACAGGGGCAACACCATATTCCTTGGTATATGGATCAGAGGCTATTTTACCCTTGGAGGTAGAAATTCCATCTCTTAGAGTCTCTTTGAAAGGTTTGATTCCAGATGAAGAGTATCGGGTCAATCGACTGCAAGAATTGGAACTATTAGATGAAAGACGCCAACATGCTTATACTCATCTCAAAGCATATCGGCAACGCATGTGCCGGAGCTACAATCATAAGGTCATTCCTCGTAACTTCAAGGTTGGTGATCTAGTCTTAAAAGAAAATCCAAGAAACCAGCAAGATAGAGAAAAGAAAGGGAAATTTGAACCTAACTGGTTAGGTCCCTATGTCATCATTTCAGTCTATGGATCAGGTGCCTATCAGCTAACAAATTCTGAAGGAGATGTGCTTGATGATCCAACTAATAGCATTAATCTAAAGAAGTACTATACTTAAAGTAGCCTAGTGCACGGAAAACGACAAAAACAAACAAAAAAATACAAAACTCCAGAATAAGTTAAAATACAAAGTACAATAAAAACAAATGGTGAAAACCTGGTAAACAGGCGCCTTTGTGAAAGGTCGGCTCCTTTCTCTATATCCATGCCATTTTATCCATCAAAACACTCTCGGCCATCGCCCGACACTTAGCATATATCTATCCAGGACATACTTAGCGTAGTCACTATCCTGGGTTATTCATCTACCACATTTTACCATGGCTTGGAAATCACTGTACATACTCATATCCAGCAGAAACACTCATCTAGGGACATTAGACTGTTCAAAAACTTGCAAACATTCAAGACATACCAACTATTGTAAAACTCAGACATATGACATCCAACAAACACAACTACACTACATCACAACAACCAAACACGAACAATACACCAGAAACTTAAGGATGGATGATTTTCTGAAGTACTCAATGTTGCATTATCGTATTAAAGTCTTGATTATTTTGCATTTTGAACTTTTTAATAAATTGGAATCTTTTCCTTATCTCATCAAAAGCTTCACAGCTAGAGATCATGGGAAACTTCCAACATTTTCTTAGTCTTCTATTTGGGAGGCGATCACTTGTATTGTGTGAATATTTGCCTCGAGACGTGATCCATATCACTGAAGGCTTGATCCCATTTCACGCATTATAAATGATCTACTCTTGTCTGTTTACGCAATACGCACTCAGGTCGTCCTGGTTCAAATATACCTTGGCGCTTGTGCTATCTTGCAAAATTAAAAATCATGTAAATTTTACTCAGGTCATTATGGTTCAATTATACCATTATGCTTGTATAAATTTTCAACATATCCTAAACAAATCAATGCTCAATGATGATATTTACAAAGAAAGCAAATGAATGGTTATATCGGATGGCAAATACAGAATGAGAGATGATCCAAACACAATTAGTTGCATATCATTTTACAATTAGTTGCATATCATTTTACAATTAGTTGCATCTCATTTTATAAAAAGTTGCATCTCATTATTATCCCATCTATCATTATTACATCATTACACATCATCTTACATAAAGCAGCATGTTAACATCATACATCTCATTTTCAAGATACGTCTCATAACATACAAAAACATACATATATATCATACATTACATCATGTATATAAGCATTACATCAACATGTAAAAAGGAAGAAGCACACATACAACATACATCCATAAACACATCACATCGGTCAAAAATGGTGCTCTATATATATATCTCTCAAAATGATCAAAATCTACAAAATGTGTCACAACTGTGTCCAGTACAAAGAATACACTGCTCAAAATACAATAGAGACCACGTCTCTCAAGTATGACTATCCCCTGATGGAGATGGTCTAGCCCCTGAGGCACCTGCTCCCGGATCGGCAGGAGGGTCCTGTCCCGCTGGCCCTGTCACTCCACGACTCTCCGATCGTGTCCCGGCAGTTCGAGATCAACTCGATCTCGACTGCGCAAAGCTCTCTGCACGCCGCTCTCTGGGCACCGCCTCCTCATAGTGCTGCCTGTAATATGCAGCCTCCTGCACACTCCGTGTCAGCTCTCTCAGGGTGTCTCTCAAGGGACCACCCGCTGCAGCTCTCTGTACGGTCGCCAAGGCCTCCTCTGCTCGCCCCCGCCGCTCCATCTCGGTATCTCTCTCAGTGATCAACTGAGAGATCTGCCTCTGATAAGTCAAAATCTGTGCCTGCAGCTGCTGCACAGTGATCTGAAGCGTTCGGATCTGGGCGTCCTCTATGTGTCCCGGCACTCGAACCCGTAACGGTACCTGTGCTGGCGCCACTCCCCCCACTCGGCCTGTCCTAGGTACGGGAGGTGGAAGAATATCTATCCTCCTCTGCACTGGTCTCCCCACCTCCTCCTCTCCTCCTCCTACTGCCGCTAATACCTCTGTAACTCTGCCCTCTCTACCAGCCCCAATGGCCAATCCTCCCCTCCCTCTCTCAATCCGGCCCTGTCGTACCGCCCTTTGCACACCTCTCCCTCTCCTCCTCCCTCCATCACCCCCATCATCCCCATCATCCCCCTCATCTCCCCCGTCTCCCTCCTCTCCATCCGAATCAAAAACCGGTCTCATCTCCTCTGGATTTGAGATCCTCGCAACCGCCCGCGCAGCAAATAAACGAGCAAACTCGTCAGTCATACCAGCATCCTGTATCTCTGGGGCATAGTCCCAGATCTGCCCGGCCAAACCAGTAAACTCCTCAATCGCAACGGCACTGTCAATAGTCGGCCCCCAATCGGCCACATCCTGCTGCCACCGTGCATATAAGCACGTCCCCTGTGGAACCCCCTGCTGCCTCCCGAACTGCCTCAAAACTCGGGTAACCAAAAACCGCTCAATGACGAACGGGGTCCTCCCAATCAAATGCCTCATCATAAAAACGAACGGCATCTCCATCCCATCCTCAGCCCATACCTCGCACCCTGTATACGGTCTCCAGGTGACCGTATCTATGTCATCAAAAACCCTCCTCCAGTGCTCTAGTTTGCCCAGCTTACGCTGGACAACTAGGCCTCTATAACCATATGCATAAGCTGCCCCCACGGGCCTATCCCTGTCTGCCAGAGGCCTCGCTGCTGGAATATGCTCCTAGCACCATACCTGTAAGAGTGTCACCCCTGCTGATAAACTGCTATAACCGAGGTATACTACCTCGTGCAGGCTCCTGTAAAGGTGGGCCAGCATCGCTGACCCCCATGCAAATCTCCGGCCCTGTGTGACCATCTGCTCCAGAACCAGCCCCCATCCCACTGAAAATCCCTTTGACCTGCAATCAGGACAAAGGAATCCTCCAATAAATCCTGCCAATACAGATGGCAGCGGTGCATAATCAAGATCCAGGAACTCCTGCCATGGGATCTCATACCCGCAGACACTCTCATCATGAAAAATCCGGCGCAGTGCCTCTGTGCCGCCCTCCTCTGTCTGCTCATAGGGCAGTATAGCTCCTACCACAGGAATACGCAGGATGCGATAGCAGTCCTCTGGTGTCACGGTCATCTCCCCAGTGGAAAAATGGAAGGTGTTCGTGTCACTATGCCACCTCTCTGCCAGTGCTGTCAAGAGTCCCTGGTTCACAGTGAACCGAGGCATATCCAAAAGTGAGGTCAATCCACACCTCTCAATAATATCTAAGTCTGCCTGTGACAGACGTGGTATCAGTGTCCATGGTCTCGGGAATCTCTCCCTCGACTGCACGATCCCCAATCGCTCCTGTCAACAAACAAAACATATCCAATATCAGATTCCACATCAACAAAAAGATATCAAAATACAACTCACATCAAATACATGAAACAAATTTGCTCATCTACATCAAGTTCAAAAACCTATCATTTCATATCAACTTGTAAAACAACTCAAGTTCTCAAAAACCATATCAAAACTTGTAAAACAAATCAAGTACCACAATCACAAACTTGTAAAACAACTCAAGTTTCCCACCCATATCAAAACTTGTAAAACAACTCAAGTTTCCAACCCATACCGGCTTGTAAAACAACTCAGGCTTTTATATGCATTTTGAACTTAAAACAGATAACACAAAATAAATCATGTTCTGATCCCCACAAATAGCTTGATATCTATACATAACTTGGAAACATTCACATCAAAACAAGTTATACAAATGCTCATATTGGATACATGCATCAAAAACAAGACAGACACGCAAAAACACCACATTTTGGATCGACCACAACACAAATTTTTCCTAGATGTGCTAAAACAGACATGAAATGCGCTAAAAAGGACCCACACGCTAGGCTGTTTGTCCTACGCGCTAACCTATTTATCTCATGCGCTAGATTCCATCTATGCGCTACGCTGTTTTTCCTATGCGCTAATATATTTGCCCTATGCGCTAGCCTATGTTTATGCGCTATTATTTTCCTCCATTGCGCTACCTAAACTAACCTATGCGCTAGACTCTGTCTACGCGCTAATCTATCCTCCCTAGGCGCTCGCCTTTTCATTCTATGCGCTAGAAACACTCTACGCGCTAATCTAATCTTCCTAAGCGCTACCTGTTAAACCCTATGCGCTAGGTTATGATCACGCGCTAACCCTCTGGCTTCCTGCGAACTTTTATGCATCCTATGCGCTAGGTCAAAGTGATGCGCTATCCTGTTTCCCTTACGCGCTAACATTGGCTTTACATGCGCTGTTTTCTGTCTACGCGCTAACCTAAAAATCCTATGCGCTACCAAATATTTTCGAACGCGGCCCCTAAATCTGACACCGATGCGCTAGATCGCATTGCGTATGCGCTACTGTTTACCTTAGATGCGCTAAACCGCAACGCCCGAACTTAAATATTCAAAAAACACCTAAAATCGACAAAATCAAAAATCAAAAAAGGGTCAAAAGGGTTGACTTACTGGTGGTCCATGCGCTGCAGGTCTCCGATATCTCCGAACGCGCTCGAAACGGTGTCTGTGGTAAGGAATCGGCATTTTCTCTCCAGAGCAAATTCTCTTTTCTTCAAAGTCAACAAGCACAAATGAATTCAAATCAAACCCTTTTCCCTTTTTATAGGAGAAAAATGAAATTAGGGTTACCTCACTGGACCTGTAATATGGTCGCGGTCTTCCCTATACTAAAACATTTTTAATTTATCGGGAGATGAATCAATTTACACACTAACTACACGCATGAAATCCTACACATCATACGAACGTCATCAATTTAAATCAGAAATTTTCCAACCAAAAAAATATTGATTCATCTCCCGAGGGGGCATCACATCGCATCGAATCTGGAGCATCGCATCAAATCTGGGGCACGATTGGCAAATCAAAAGAGCGACACAAAAATTGCATTTGATCATAAAAACACAAAAACACATCATTTTCTTTGAATTAACATGTGCACACACGTCACTTCAAAGAGGGGCAAAATGTAGACGTATAAAAATGACCACATTCCTAAATGAATATTTTATGTTCATTTTTCTATTTGATTAAATCCAATTTAATTAAATTATCCACATTCTTCTATTTTATTAAATAAATTATTCAATTTCTTTAAATAAAATTCACTATACCATTTAATGAATAAATCATTTTATTCAATTAAATCCCCCTAGCCACTTTTAATTAAATTCAAATTTAATTAAATAGTTATCCTAAATTGAATAAATCAAATTTATTTAATTCCAACCAAATTGAATAAAAATCAAATAAATTCAATTAAATTCTATTATCCCCTCATCCACTTGCAAAATCCCAAACCCCTTCCTAACCCCTTCTAGAATCTTCTAATCGATTCTAATTAACCTAACCCTCCTCTAAACTTTGTCACATCCCTAAGCAAAGGGAGGTCACTTCTCAAATGGCCCAAAGTCTTGGATAACCATTGAAGGTTTTCAACCTTCAACCACTAAAACCCTAAAGTCTTTGAAAACCATTGAAGGCTTCCAACCTTCAACCACTTAATCCCCAAAATCTCCAATAACCATTAATGGTTATTTCAAACCCTCCCACATGGTTAAAACATTTGTTTTGACTCAACCTCTATCCAACCCAAGGGTCTCATCAGGTCATTAATGCTTTGACCATGATTATCTCTTAATCATTTGCACAAAGGTTTATCTTTGGATTAGATCCTAATTTAGTGGGTAAACCTAACTTAGACTTGACCCTTAGCCTTTAGATAACCATGAGGTCTCCTCAGGCCTTTAATGCCTCCAACCTCTTCTTTCAACCCAATCTAGTGTGGACACTTGTCACCATGTCATTGGTGCCAATTGTGCACATGGATCCCCAACTTTCAAACCTGGCCCTTGATTAAACCTTTCAATCTTGGCCATCCATTGCCCTGTTTGTGCTATAAATAGAGCTCTCATTCCTCCATTTTAAACAATCATCTTTCAAATTTGAAGCATCACACTTATGCTCAAATTCTTTCAAGCTTTCATATCATCTTATGCTCATCATTTAGCCTCTTTTAGATCAGAATTAATCATGAACATGCATGCTAAAGTAGTTTATTTATCATTTTAGCTCAATCATAGATTAAATATAGTATGCTAGGATAGTATTCATACTAACCTTGTCATCTTATCATTTAGTTTATTGCATTTCTAGCATCTCATCTAGCTTATAACACATCTCATATTAAAAACAGTTAAAATCTCTCTCGTTCTCATATTTGCCATCCCTAAACCATTTTGCTCAGTAATCTGAGAGCAAAACATTGGTTTGAGGGACATTGTGAGATAGAGAACCATGGGACCCTCCTTGGGAAGCTGAGTAACGCATCGTTACTCCATAGCTTGCATCAAGAAGTCTTGTGTGTGTGTGGATTGGTTTTTTTTACGTATTTTTCACATTTTAAATTCTAACAACCCATTTTTCCCACATACATAAACATTGATGGAAAACAATTTACAGAATCATTTCAAACCATTACCAATATTTAAAACCATGGATCAAGAAATAAAACACAAACGTTTATGTAACCAATAAATTGTTATCAGCAAGCACCAATCAAAACGAAATCCAACGAAAGAACTTCGTAAGAACAGATAAAGTCATTACAAAAGAAACCCTGACTAAGAACCCTGTTTCTTCGCCATTTACTAAAATAAGCACAAAATAAACACCTTAAGAACGGAAAAAAAACTGTTAAAAAGCCAGGAAAATGCCAATGTCCAGGCTAATAATACGTGTGTTTAGTAAAAGAGTTGCAGCACTGGCGGGGTGGAGGGCAAGTTGAGATCCAGCATCTCTATATCGCCATTATTTTCCTCATCCAAATACACATTCTGCCGTTTCACGCCTCGTTTGGAATTGAGATTCAGCACCTCTGCATTTTCTGGAGGCGAGGGTTTGACGTCGCGGGTTCTATTCCCGGCGCTGCCGAAATCTTCCCACTCAAATGACAGCGGCCATACTGAATTACAATTTCCCGCCTGTAAAGAAGTGAGGGATTTGGTAGGATTTGGCTTTTGGAGCGCAGGAAATTGCTTACCTGTTTCCCTGATTCGCTGGAGTAGAGCGAAAAACTCGTCGACATCGCTAGTGGCCTCCTCTTCTTTTTCTTCTTCTTGTATTGCCCGCTTCTTTACCTCTGCTCTGCAACCTGAATTCTCCATAATACCTAATAAAATCAAAACCACCTCCTTTACCCTCTGAATTCTCCCACAGGTTCGTTCCTTCATGAGAGGGATAAACAATGCATAAAGGTACATTTATCTGCCCTAGCTATTCAATGTATGCCAGGGCAAGGGTGGGGCATCGTACAGTAGTTATTGGGGCAACTTTCCAAAAATAGTTAGTGGGGGAGGAATTCATGTGAAGTTGCCAAGTTTAGCCGTGGTGATGAAGGCATCTGGCACCGTCTTTCTGGACATCATCCCATGCTCTCACAGTCTGGAGCATCTATAAAGGGAAAAGCTTTCATGGCCGGTCTTGATTTGACGTCCTACAATTCCGTCAGGAATTTCTAAGTAAAGAAGTTCCATTTTTCCGTTTCATATTTTATACCTACTTGAGACGTTTTCAATGGTCAAATGGTTGATTTTATAATTTTATGATTGAGACTTTTTAATGGTGGAATTGTTGATTTTGATTATTTTAGTTATTTGAGAAATGGTCAAATGGTCATAATTGAGAAGTCTTTAATGATCAAATTGTTGATTTTGATTTTTTTAGTTTTATATTTTATAATTGAGATGTTTTAAATGGTCAAATAATTTTTTATTTTTTTTTCAAGAATATTCTTATAATTTGGAAAAAAAGGGGTGTTTCTATTTAGTTCTTTTACATCTTGTTTAAGATATAGTTTCATATTTTATTTTTGAAACGCGTACAATGATCAAATTGTCTTACATGAGCGGCTTTGGTTTTTTTATTAGGAATATTATTATAATTTTTTAAAAAAAGGTATCTTTATTTATTTAATACTTTTACCTTTTGCTTACGTTTTCAATGGCTAAATTCTCTTACACACAATTTTCATTTCTTAGGGGCAACTATTATTACAATCTGAAAAAAAATTAGACATCTCTTTCTATTTAGTACTTTTACCTTTTGTGTAATTGAAACATTTTTAATGGTCAAATTGTCTTTCATATGATTTTGATTTTTTTTTTTGGGGGGGGTAAGCTAGGGGAGGAGAGATTATTGTTATAATTTGAAAAAAAATGGGTCGTCTATATGTAGTATTTTTATCTCTTGTTTAATATTGACTCTTTCATTTTTTATTTAAATATATAACATAATGATTTATTTATTTAATATATAAATATATTGAGCTACATGTAATGTTCTTGAAATTATTTTTATGATAAAAAGATAGTGCGATGTGATCATTTGGATGTTTTTGTATAAAGTATAAAGTATAAAGTATAAAGATAGTGCTAATTTATTTTCTCACTTTTTCCCTTCTTGCATTATGGGAGATTATTTTATTAGGCTTTGGTAGGGTTTTGTCATTTCTTTTTGTCAAACTATGTTCATTTTTTTCTCATCAACATCATTGACAATATGGGACATTATGTGTAGATATGGCACATAGATTTTTATGAATGGTGCATAGCACAAATCATTGAATGGGCCTCATGTCTTCATCCAATAGCCATGATCTCTCCCTTTGTTCTAGCTAGCAAGATGTGGTGACTTTTAGTCAACGTGCTAGCTAGCAAGATGTAGTTCACATGATGATGTAGGTTATTGGTAACACTTCATTGTTTTTTAATCTTTTTAATAGGCTTCATTTTAACTTAGATTTAAGTTTTAAATTTATTTTAATTATTTATGTCCTTTTATGAAATTACAATTAATAATCAAAAGTAATTAAAATAAATTTAATTCATAACTATCTATCTCATCTCTCTCTCTCTCTCTCTCTCTCTCTCTCCATATCTTCTATGCCTCTATTTCGCTATCTCTCTTTCCCTCTCTCTATATCACCCTCTATCTATATCTCTCCCTTTTTCCCTCTCTCTCTCTCTAGAAATTGAGGTATCTCTCTCTCTCTCTCTCTCTCTCTCTCTCTCTCTCTCCATATCTTGCCCTCCCTTGCCCCCTCCCTATAGCCCTACTGATCTTTCTATTTCTACATCTCTCCCTTTTTATTTTTTGTATATCCATATCTATCCCTTTTTCTTCCCATATATCTCCATCTCTTCCACTTTATTTCTCCCTCCCTCCCTTTATTTCTCCATCTCTATATCCCCTTATTTCTCTCTCTCTCCATCTCTATTTGACTATCTCTTTTCTCTTGTCTCCCTCTCCTCTCTCTACACACACACATCTCTCTCTCTCTCTCTCTCTCTCTCTCTCTCTCTCTCTCTCTCTCTCTCTCTCTCTCTCTCTCTCTCTCTCTCTCTCTCTCCATTCATATTTATATCTTCCTCTTTATCTCTATTTCCCTACCTTGATCTCTCTCCCTCACTCTCCCCCCCTCTCTCTCCCTATGTTTTCCTCTCTCCCTATTACAAACATAACATGAGTTTACTGGGAATGGAGCCTAATTATCTTTTTCATATAGAGGTTTTATTTCAATCATGTTTGTATTCATATCTCTCACATATCCATTGAGACCTTCATTGCACAAACAACATTTTTATATGACTTACCAATTGACCTTGCGTATTTTTTTATATTGAATCAAGAAATTCACTTCATGTATTACACAAATGTATGCAACAAATAGACCATAATTTTCTGATTATACTTGTTCGGCGTACCCATTGCACACCAAGGTGCAATTGCTAGTATATAAATATATTGAGCTACATGTAATGTTCTTGAAATTATTTTTATGATAAAAAGATAGTGCGATGTGATCATTTGGATGTTTTGTATAAAGTATAAAGTAGATAAAAACATGCATGGTTTTGTCATCTTAAGACAAAGACTAAAAACACAAAAGATGTGAATGGAATAAAAAAATTGTATTCTTGCTCTTGATCAAACATAGCCCATAACACAATGATAGAGCTACATCAACTACCAAAAATACTAAACCATCTCTAACCATACTCTTTAGTCCTTTTCTATGATCAATCTATTCTCATTTCCTTAGTTTTTAGATTGATGAAAATGTATGAAGTTTTTTATTAATATAACTATAATAAATGCTAGAATAAAGATCATGAAAAAAAGGAAATAAGAAATAACTTAGAAAAAATAATTTTCCCTTTTCATTTTGGTGAACATGCCAACCTGTATGACTATTTGAGATTTTAAATATATTATTGTTGCTTCAAATACAAAATTTTCTTGACATAGATCTAGATTTTTTCCAACACATAAACCTCTCTCCCCCTTGTTGGTTCTCCAACCCTATACCTCAATGACTCCTAAAGATTAGTTAGACCTTATACTCAAATACATTGGGAGATTATCCAATGAACATGAGACATATTTCAAATTTGCCCTTTCATACACTTTAAGCTCTACAAGACCTAGGTGGCTCTTCCTTTTATGACACTAAAATGAAAATATGTGCCTCATTTACAATACAATGCTTGCCAAATATTTAACTTCACACAATTTGACAAAGATTCCAATAATTTTATACATAATCAACTCATTCTTTGTAATCCCTTAATAATTTGTGTGAAGCCAACTCAATAGTCTTTGACTATATTATTCAAATAATATTACATCTCAAAATGAAGACAGTTACATTACATTATGTATTCATGTTTGCAAAACTTATAATACAATATTGTTGTTGTGAAAGACTTACACACATATGAATCTATTTCCTATTATATAAAACTCCTGAAAGCTCTTGAAATAATGAAACATGTCATTCTTCTTATATTTAATAGCTTTACCCCAATGAAAAAAAATCTGTATGACAAACCATTATAATTATCATTTTAATTCATATATGTTGGTGATCTAGGTTCATTCCTAGAGTGAATGTTATGTAAGTTTGGCATAAGAGTTGTGCATTTTCTCATTAATATTAGTAGAGGTGAATTAAGGTGTGTAAATCATGTTGTAGATCTTATACATACACATAGTATTTTGTAGCTAATCAAATCTGGCTAATGATCAATTCTAATTTTGGAAGGTTTGCATAATTCCTATCTTATTTGTTAATGAGGTTGGTGCCTCATAATATGAGCTGGTGCTCAATTAGATTGTGTATAGGGATTGGTGTCTCCTATAGGTTGTTGCATGCAAATTCATTGTAAGGGGATAGGTGTCTCTAGCAGGTCGGTGTCCATAAACATTTCTACATCTCATATTTTTTTATGAGGATGGATTTGCACAATAGATCCAAGCAACTATTCTTCCCATGTTTTTTCCCTTGTGGGTTTTCACGTATATCTAGTGCTCACTTATGTTGATGTTGTATTTATCATTTGATTGGCTACATTAATAGCATAACTAAATTGGAAGAAGTCTAACAACTTGAGGTGGATCCAAGGTGGAACAATCAAATGCTCAAGAAGGTCTTTCTTCAAACAAGGCACCATTTTTTGACGGATCCAATAATGCATTTTGGAGAGTAAGGATGAAAGCCTATGTGATGGAGTTAAGATTTGATGTTTGACAATATTTTATAGATGGATATAAGATTCTAGATAACCCTTCAAGAGGTTAGGTTGGGAAAACAACATGTGAAACCAACAAAAAAGAAAGAAATGTTATTCTATGTGGTATAACTAATGATGAGCCAAAAGAATGGCTCTATTTTATCTATGTTTATGTCATTACTAAGACATTAGGAGTCTAGATATGTCTGTTGGCAATTGACACTCTATTGGTTGGTTTCACTATGTTGTCATTGATGGTAACATGATTTTGGGTTTTGACTTCATATGGTGTACCTGCAGACACTTCACAGACTCTACATTGGCACTGGCACCGACACCGACAGGGTAGAAGATTTCTTTGGTCACCAACAATGTAGGATGACATGGCATAGTAAAGGTCATCAGTATTAGAGGCCAACACTTCTTGGATCTAGCATCAACAACTCGTTTTAATGTTTATTCATTTATGTTATATGGCCAACATGTAATCTGATATTGTATATATCCTTGTAAGATGACATAAGACATAAATTTGTATAGGGTATATAGGGGAGATTGATTAGATCATTTTGATATGAGATAGGAATGCAATGTAATGGACTTGGAAATTTAATATGATATGAAATAATTCAGAGAGACTATGTATGTGAGGAATTCATTGTAAGGGTTATTCTGGTATAGAGGTTTAGGGTTTTAACTGGAATAGACAGAGCTTAAACTGGAACTGTATTCTGGCATAAAAGATGCTATCCTAGCAGTTCACTATTCTTTGGATTGTTGTCTGGTATGTTATGTAGTCAATGAGGCTCCTATTGTGATTAAGCATTACGCTCTAGGCTGTAAGCTTTCTTGAAAGTGTAGGCCCATCATATATTGTAATATCTCTTCATATGGCCAGTGAATTGATATTATGGGTCACAAATCCCATCGTGGTTTTTCCTCTTTGAGGTTTTCCATGTATAAATCTATGTGTTATGATTCTCATTTATGTGTTTGGCTTATTGGTTGCATTACTTCTTTCAATTCTATTTATATCGGTATACTGGTTGGTGTATGAATGTTTTGTTAAGGCTAAAATCTATTATTCTGGTGTAGCATCCTAAAATTGCGACACTTGCAATTTCGACTGCATTTGGGTCTTCACGATGGCAGCGCAATGTTGAACCTGAATGGAGACCCCGAAACCTACTTGTGACATCAAAAACTGCATTTTTCTGCACCCTGGCCTGATCCCTCCTTGCACCCAGCTGTCCTGGGAGGTGGGACCATGGCGCCCAGTGCCCTGGTCCCTGGCCCTATTTGGGCCCGGTCTCTTTTGGGCATCGGGTCTTTAAGTTTGCAAATTGGAAAATAATGTTTCCTGGTCGGCCTAAGGTTGGGAAAATCAGTCTATCAGCCCTAATTGACAAGTATATAAACTACTTTTCCTCTCCTAGAAAAGAAGGAGGAAAACATATGTGAGCAAGACGCGGAAGCGATATTCAAACATCCAAGCATTCAAGCATTCCTTCAAGCAATTGAGCATTCTAAGTCTCCATTCAAGGCTAAGTGTTGCATTCAAGACAAGGATTCAACCATTGAAGAGGAGATCACATACAACATACAACATACTACATACATTACACCTTCTAATGTAAGGATACAAACATTCTTACAACAAGGTATCAGTACTTGTTTACATTACAAACATTTACATTTACAACATTCTCATTTCTTGGTTAATTCCAAAACCGGGGTTTGACCTAAAGGCAAACCCCTAATCCCTAACCCCCCAATCGTCCTCTCTTTTCTATGTGTAGGTTGTAGGTACGCAGCTATAATTGAAGATCTGGAATCCTTGTGCAGAGACGAACAGATCCCCCTTCGTTTCGCGGATTTTTCGGAGGACTGTGTGCACGCCGGGCGCCATCGTCCCATCAACTTTCGCTCAAATTTGCAGAACAGCACCGTCTCGACATTTTACTACTAATTCTAGGTCCGTAGCTTCATCCCATATCCCTATCTCTGTTTATAAGCGAATCTTTCCTACTTTACATGCATTCCTAGTTCAATCTTTCTATCTACATTCTTTACAAAAGAGGGTATCCTTGATGTCACAACCCTTTAAACTCATTTAGAATCCAATCTTGCATTACGTGGGATTGGATCTTGTGGGTTTCAACCCCTCTTTTGAATGTAAAGTCTCCCCTAAGTGAAAACCATCAACCCTATTGACTCTCCCTTCTCTCTCCTTGGAGTTGGGGAGGGGAGAACAACTAGGGTTCGATTTTTCCACTTTACATCTGGTATAACACTGATTCAACACCCCTCTTAGTATTATTGGTTCCCAACAATTGGTATCAGAGCCTTGTTCCTCAGAGGAATTTTAACAGCTTGAGGAAGATCTTGAAACCAAAATCATTGAATATGGCTTTGGAGAAGTAGCTTGAGATAGCACTTGAATATTATGATGCTAAAAGATTGAAGAACTTAAGGCTACAAGATGAGTTGAATTCTTCTAAAGAATTTATTCTTGTCCTACAAGAGAGGCTATCATTTGTTCAAGCTAGGAGGGAGGAACTTTTGCAAAATTAAGACGATGAAGAGAAAAATGCACTTAAGGAACAATGTCAAAAATTGAGTTGGGAGAACATGGTTATGAATAATGAGATGCAAACTATGACTATGAGGATGTCCAAGGAGATTGAGGATAGAAAGAAAAAGGAAGAAAATCTTGTTGTATCCCTGAAGAACAAGTTTGAAGAATGTGGTAGGTTGGTTCATGAAAAATGGGTCATCTATAAGTAGTATTTTTTATCTCTTGTTTAATATTGATTCTTTTATTTTTTATTTAAATATATTATATAATGATTTATTTATTTAATATATAAATATATTGAGCTACATGTAATGTTCTTGAAATTATTTTTATGATAAAAAGATAGTGTGATGTGATCATTTGGATGTTTTCGTATAAAGTAGATAAAAGCATGCATGATTTTGTCATCTTAAGACAAAGACTAAAAACACAAACAATGTGAATGGAATAAAAAAATTGTATTCTTGCTCTTGATCAAACATAGCCCATAACACAATTATAGAGCTACATCAACTACCAAAAATATTAAACCATCTCTAACCATACTCTTTAGTCCTTTTCTATGATCAATCTATTCTCATTTCCTTAGTTTTTAGATTAATGAAAATGTATGAAGTTTTTTATTAATATAACTATAATAAATGCTAGAATAAAGATCATGAATTAAAGGAAATAAGAAATAACTTAGAAAAAATAATTTTCCCTTTTCATTTTGGTGAACATGCCAACCTATATGACTATTTGAGATTTTAAATATATTACTATTGCTTCAAATACTAAATTTTCTTGACATAGATCTATATTTTTTCCAACACATAAAATTCTCTCCCCCTTGTTGGTGATGGTATGGTGAAAGAATAAGTATCTGGTAGATTACTAAGAGGGGGGTGAATTAGTAAATTGAAAAACTGATACAAACTTTCCAAATCTCAATCTCAATCACAAAAAGTAAACTTGTCAATAAAATTTCTTTGTCAAGATAAAATCTTCATAAGAAAAATCAATATCAACCAGTTAACTATTATACCAACTTAACAGTAAACATCATTAAACTTCTAAACATCCAGATGCTTTATCATCTGTCAAATGACTTCATTTCTCAATGCTTTCGGTTATCATGACTTATCAGAATAATTAAGTAGTTAATCAAATCAACCATAAGATCATAACCACAAAAACATTCTCCACATGACACAAATATTTTTTGATGTGGAAACCCAAATTAGGTAAAAACCATGGTGAGATGAGACTCACAAGATAACTATCTGAACTCTTCTAAAGTTTGCCCTATTAGGAGCCAAACCCGTTAAAGCTTTTACAAAAGTCCTGTTAAGAACTGATCCTGTTAAGAATCACCTGGTTAAGGGATTGACTACAAATGCCTTGTTAGAATCAAGTACCCTGTTAGGAGTAACCTTGATAGAGGATTTTGAAATCCAAGCTAATGGATCACCTTGTTAGAGGATTTAAGAAGTAACCAAGCTTGTTAGAGCTTACTCGGTTAGGGGATTTCAGTTCTACTGTAATTGTTAGAAAACAATAGGGTTTTGCTTGATCTGTTTGAATAACACTACACTTGCTTGATTGTATCCTTTTTAAATTTCCATCTGCCTTTACTTGAATTGCAGATTCATTATCCAGTTCGGCAACCACACACTCAACTGATTTCTGCCAACACCTTTACAAAACAACTTCATTGACCTTATAACAAATCAATTAGGTCGGTAACACAACAAAAACCTAATTCTCTCATAAATATTACAAACAAATCGGTTCAAGTATGACCATTAGATTTACATAGCAATCTATACACATCAATCAATAAAACTCCAACTGCTCCTTGATCTCCGCTTCTGCAGACTCGGTAACTCAGCACACACTTTACATTAGATGCAATACATTTTTCTCTTTCCCTAGACAAAAATGCGTCAAAACAATTTGAACTTATCTTCATACAATTGATCACATGTGTCGTCATCATTATCGCTCATCAACATAACCAGTTCAACAACTTTTCATCAGTTAGGGTTCAAGAAAAAAACAACTGGTAGGGTTTAAACTTCTTATACCCTTTCAACCTTTTAACCTATTACCGGTTACCGATTCAACTCATAAACTTACATACCGATTTCAATATCTTCCACAAAGCTCTTCCTATTGGTTATAAGACAATATCAATAATATCAACAATAACAACAATATCATTACCAGTTAATTGACATCAATGACAACATAACATATCATTAATGCAATCTTCATGCAAATGCCAACAATCTCCCCCTTTGGCATTGATGGCAATACAAATATCAAGGCCTATGATTGTTGTTGTGATTGTGAATAGGAATCCTGGTTTACATTACCAAGTATTCACAATGCTCTCCATTTCTTCATCTTGTTATTGGTTCTCCTCCTCATAATCACATAATACTTCTCCCCCTTTGACAACAATGCCAAATTGAAAGTAAATCATGTAATTACAAATTTTACTGTACAACAATAATAATCTACAACATAATACTTCCCTTGTGGAATAGCTTCCACTACTACATCAATCCTTCTATAAAATTCTGCAAGATGTTCAGGGACTGGTGCAATCAGCATCATGCTCAACTAACCTCATGAAGGGGTACAACCCCTAGTTGACTTCTAAGATACTCAAATGTAGTCTTAGGTAGAGGTTTGGTAAAAATATCTGCAAGCTGCTCCTTGGTAGAAACATGCTCTAAGATAACATATTTTCTTTGCACTTTTTCCCTCAAGAAATGATACTTCAATTCAATGTTCTTGGTTCGTCTGTGCAAAATAGGATTCTTCAAAATATTTATGGCACTTGTATTATCACATAAAATCTTTATGGGTTCTGAAATCTTCATCTTAAAACCTTCTAATATGTGCCTCATCCAAATAGCCTGTGTGCAATTCATTTAAGCTGCAACATACTCAGCTTCAGCAGTAGATTGTGAAGTGCAACTTTGCTTCTTACTACTCCATGAAACAAGTCTTCCTCCAAGAAAGAATGCTCCATCGGTTGTACTTTTCTAGTCATCAACATTTCATGTCCAATCAGCATCTGTGTACACCTTCAAATCAAAGTTTCCTCCAAATGGATACCATAATCCATAGTCAACAGTACCTTTTAGATATCTAAAGATTCTCTTGGTTGCTATCATATATGTTTCCTTAGGATTCTTCTGGAATCTAGCAACTATGCCAACCATATGGGCAATATCTAGTCTGCTGTGAACAACATAGTACAATTTCCCAATCATTGACCTGTATTCCTTCTCATCAATAGACTTAGATTCATCTTCCTTAGACAACTTACAATCTATAACCATTGGTGTCCCAACTGGTTTAGAGTCACTCATGACAAATATCTTCAAAACCTCTCTCACATACTTAGATTGTGTAATGAAAATACCATTCATCATTTGTTGTATCTGCAAGCCTATGAAATTTTTTATTTCCCCTACTAAAGACATTTCAAATTCATTTTTCATTTCATCTACAAAACTGTTACTCATGACATCATTACCTCCAAATATGATATCATCAACAAATACTTCATTGACTAGTATTTCATCTCCTTCAGACTTGAGATATATGTTACTATCATCACTAGTTCTCAGAAAGTCTATCTTCATCAGATGTATATCAAGTCTTTCATACCATGCTTTGGGTGATTTCTTTAATCCATATAAATCCTTATGCAATCTGCATACAATATCTTTCTCACAAATCAAAGCATAACTATCTGGTTGCTCTATGTATACTTCTTCTTCCAATATCCCATTCAAAAATGCAGACTTAACATCCATTTGATATACCTTGAACTTCTTATGAGCTGCAAATGCAAGTTAAGTTCTGACACCTTCCAGTCTTGCTACTGGTACAAAATTTTCACCATAATCTTCTCCTTCTTCTTGTGCATAGCCCTTGCAAACCAACCTAGCCTTATTGTGAACTACAACACCATCTTCATTCATCTTGTTCCTGAATACCCATTTAGTACCTATAACATTCTTATTTACCTGTTGAGGTACTAGGGTCCAAGTGTTGTTCTTCTCAATTTGATCCAATTCCTCCTCCATAGCTTTAACCCAATGATCATCACCAAATGCCTCCTTAGTAGTTCTTGGTTTAATGGTGGAGATCATGCAAGAGTTCTCTCTTATTCTCCTTCTAGTTAGTACTCCAGCATCCTTATCCCCAATAATCTGTTTAGGACTGTGATTCAGTCTCACATATCTAGAAATAACATGATCATTATCTTTAGGTTTAGCTTCATCATTATCATCTTCTAAATTTATTTGTTCCGGTTGAACAAGTGCATCAGAATTTGCTTTGTCGGTTTCAAATTTCACAGTTTTTGGTTCCAAAAATAAAATGCAAGGATCTTCATCCTTCTTCTCCAAGTTGATTTCCTTTGAAACTTCAGGACATTCATCCACTCAAACATCAACACTCTCAACAATTATCTGTGTCCGGTTGTTAAAACACTTGTAGGCTTTACTCTTGGTGGAATAGCCAAGAAATATGCCTTCATCACTCTTAGCTTCAAATTTGCTAATGTAATCATCTCTCTTAATAAAAAATTTGCTTCCAAATATCTTAAAATAGCTAACATTAGGTGATCTTCCATACCAATATTCATAAGGGGTCTTGTCCTTACCTCTTTTCACCATAACTCAGTTCATAGTGTAGACAATTGTACTGACAACTTCTCTCCAAAATATTTTCACTACACCTCCTTGCATCAACATTTTCCTAGCAGCTTCAACCACTAACCGATTGTTCCTCTTTGCGATACCATTTCGTTGTGGTGTCATTGGTGCAGAAAGTTGTCGTTTGATGCCATTCTCATCATAGTACCTAGTGAATTCCTCAGAAGTAAATTCACTACCTTGATCTGTTCTAAGACATTTTATCTTCTTGCCACTCTCTTTCTTAGCTAAGGCCTTGAATTCCTTGAAGTTACCAAAAGCTTTAGTCTTATCCTTCAAGAATGTGACCCACATCATCATTTAACAATCATCAATGAGGATCATGAAATATCTTTCACCTTGAATGCTTTTTGTTCTTATTGGTCCACAAATATTTGTATGAACCAAATCTAACAAATGCTCCACTGAGAAGGATGTGCTCTTGAAAGTTGAAGAAGTCATCTTGCCTAACTGACATTCTTTGCAAAGAGCATTAACTAGTTTGTCTAACTGAGGCAAACCTCTCATTGTCTTGGACTTACTCAATTTAACAATGTTGTAAAAGTTTATATGACAAAATATCTTATGCCAAAGCCAGCTATCATCTATTTTAGCAATCAAACATTTTCTAACTTTAGGATTAAGGTGAAACAGGTTACCTTTAGTTTATTTACCAGTTGCAATCAATTCACGTTTGTTGTCAAATATTTTTCACATACTATTTTTGAAATCCAGTGGGTATCCTCTGTCATTAAGTTGTTCTACACTCAAAAGATTATGCTTTAGACCTTCAACATAGTAGATATTGTTAGCATTGCTCTTCCCATTAAGAGAAATAACTCCCTTACCTTTAACCATGTAGGGTGAGTCATTGCCAAATCTTACAACACCACCATCAAATTCCTTCAAGGAAAGAAATTTGCTTTGATCACTAGTCATATGATGTGAACAACCACTATCAATGATCCAATCATTAGGGTTATCCATCTTGGACACTAATGCCTTCTTGTCTGATATCTCTTCTCTAATAGCTACAAACACAATATCTTCACTAGCATCACCATCAGATTCTTCATCAGTGATACCACTATGAATAGCAATAAGACAATCTCTCTTGCCTTTACCGTTATACTTCTTGAATTTATCTCTCTTGTGTTCATTTTCACCATTAGGACAATTAGCAGCTATGTGGCCAATCTTGTTGCATGCAAAACATTTTAAAGGTGATTTACCTCTGTATTTGCCAGTGCCTCTAGGTAGCCATTTTGTCAACAATGCTTCAAGCTCCACTAAACTGTCTTCACCATCAACATCTCAGCTAGATTTGGATTCATAACCATGACTAGTATCTCTACTTTTTCTCACAGATGGGTTAGAAACAAAAGATCTGAATGCAACTCTGATTTTTGTACACTACCATCATAACCATTTAATTCAAAAGCAATAAGTTTGCCAATGATGGAGTCAAGAATTACCTTAGTTTTGTCTATGGACTTCAACTCCTGAATAGTTGCAACTCAGATAGCGTAGATCAGTACCAGGGTTCTCAATACCTTACTGATCACTGTGGCATCTTCCACTTTATCTCCCACACTCTTAATTTCACCGACTATCTCTTTTATCCTTTGACCATACTTCTGGATATTCTCACCTTCAGTCATCCACATGTCATCAAAATTTCCTCTTAGACTCTCCTCTTTATCAATCTTAACATGTTCATCATCGCTATAAATCTCCAAGTTTTTGCCATACCTCATGTACAGTTTCTAGACCTTGAACATCTACATATTCAACATCAGACATGGAGTTGATAATGGCCTCTAATGCTTGATGATTTTCTTATTGCTCTTTCTTCTGATCATCAGTCAGAATCCCAGTGGGTGCAACATATTTAGTATTGGCATGTTCCCAATACTAACTTCCCAGGCTCTTGATGTAAATTTTCATTTTGTCGCTCCATATCCTATAGTTCTCTTTGTTAACTTTTGGACCTTCCTTCTTCATCATGATCTGCAAGATCTTTACCTAAAGCTGTTAGGCTTAGATCTCAGAGGACCTAAGACTGCTCTGATACTGATTGATGGTATGATGAAAGAATAAGTATCTGATATATTATTGAGAGGGGGGGGGGGTGAATCAGTAAATTGAAAAACTGATACAAACTTTCCCAATCTCAATCTCAATCTCAATCACACAAAGTAAACTTATCAATAAAATTTCTTTGTCGAGATAAAATCTTCATAAGATTGATCAATATCAACTGGTTAATTGTTATACCAACTTAACAATAAACAACATTAAACTTGTAAACATCCAAATGCTTTATCATATGTCAAATGACTTCATTTCTCAATGCTTTTGGTTATCATGACTTATCAGAATAATTAAGTAGTTAATCAAATCAACCATAAGATCATAACCACAAAAACATTCTCCACATGACACAAATATTTTTTGACATGGAAACCCAAATTAGGTAAAAACCACAGTGAGATGAGACTCACAAGATAACTATTTGAACTCTTCTAAAGTTTGCCCTATTAGGAACCAAGCCTGTTAAAGCTTTTACAAAAGTCTTGTTAAGAACTGATCCTGTTAAGAATCACCCGGTTAAGGGATTGACTACAAATGCCTTGTTAGAAGCAAGTACCCTGTTAGGAGTAACCTCGATAGAGGATTTGAAAATCCAAGCTAATGGATCACCATGTTAAAGGATTTAAGAAGTAATCAAGCTTGTTAGAGCTTACCTAGTTAGGCGATTTCAGTTCTGCTATAATTGTTAGAAAACAACAGGGTTTTGCTTGATCTGTCTGAATAGCACTACACTTGCTTGATTTGTCTGAATAGCACTACACTTGCTTGATCAGATCCTTTTTAAATTTCTATCTGCCTTTACTCGAACTACAGATTCATTATTCGGTTCGGCAACCACACACTCAACTGATTTCTGCCAACACCTTTACTAGACAACTTCATTGACCTTATAAAAAATCAATTAGGTCGATAACACAACAAAAACCTAATTCTCTCATAGAGATTACAAACAAATCAGTTTAAGTATGACCATTATATTTACATAGCAATATGTACACATTAATTAATAAAACTCCAACCGCTCCTTGATCACCGCTACCTCGAACTCAGTAACTCATCACACGCTTTACATTAGATGCAATACACTTTGCTCATTTTCTAGATAAAAATGCATCAAAACAATTTAAACTTATCTTCATACAATGATCACACGTGTCGTCATCATTACCGCTCATCAACATAACCAATTCAATAACTTTTCATCGGTTAGGGTTCAACAAAAAAAACTGGTAGGGTGTAAACTTTTTTGTATTAAGTATCATAGAATCATTATTACTCATATGAGCATCCACATTACAAAATTTATTACAAATACCAGCTCCTTTCGAGCACACAACATAGAAACAACAATTGGAAGACCAAGGGTCACAACATAGAAACAACCAATGGAAGACCAAGAGTCACAACCTAGAATATCACAAAGGTGTCCCTCATGGGAGTTGAACTTGGGTCTCCACATTGAGAACTCGATGCTTTAACCAACTAAGCTCAACCCCCTAGACGTAGGGTTTAAAATTTTTATACCCTTTCAGCCTTTTAACCTATTACTGGTTACCGGTTAAACTCATAAACTTGCATACCAGTTTCAATATCTTCCACAAAGCTCTTCCTACCGGTTATAAAACAATATTAATAATATTAGTAATAACAACAATATCACTACTGGTTAATTGATATCAATGACAATATAATATATCATTAATGCAATCTTCATGCAAATGCCAATAGTTGGTTCTCCAACCTTATACCTCAATGACTCCTAAAGATTAGTTAGACCTTATACTCAAAGACACTGGGAGATTATCCAATGAATATGAGACATATTTTAGATTTGCCCTTTTATGCACTTTAAGCTCTACAAGACAGACCTAGGTGGCTCTTCCTTTATGACACTGAAATGAAAATATATGCTACATTTACAATACAATGCTTACCAAATATTTAACTTGACATAATTTGACAAAGATTTCAACAATTTTATACATAATCAGCCCATTCTTTGTAATCCCTTAATAATTTTTGTGAAGCCAACTCAAT
This sequence comes from Cryptomeria japonica, assembly GCF_030272615.1. NCBI lineage: Eukaryota > Viridiplantae > Streptophyta > Pinopsida > Cupressales > Cupressaceae > Cryptomeria > Cryptomeria japonica. The sequence goes on along the minus strand of NC_081406.1, from coordinate 38,755,814 downwards.
AGTCTTTGACTATATTATTCAAATAATGTTACATCTCAAAATGGAGATAATTACATTACATTATGTATTCATGTTTGCACAACTTATAATAGAATATTGTTGTTGTGAAATACTTACACACATGTGAATCTATTTCCTATTATATTAAAAAAGGACTTAAATCCCACCCATTTATAATTTATAATCTAGAATCCTTTACAAGTGAGTTACAACCCCATTTTAAGGGAAGAGTGAGTTTGAAAGCTCTTGAAAGAATGAAACATGCCATTCTTATATTTAATAGCTTTACCCCAATGAAACAAAATGTGTATGAAAAACCATTATAATTATCATTTTAATTCATATATTTTGGTGATCTAGGTTCATTCTTAGAGTGAATGTTTTGATTGATTAAAAAATAGGTTTTAAGGACCCGAAACCTTTACATCATAGAAAGAGAAAGAGCAGCAAAAGGATTAAAAGTCCGCATACATAACGACTGGCCAGAAGACCAGTGAACAGAAAGAACAACAAAGCAACAAAACAACAAAACACAGCAAAGAAACTAGGGAGACACTACTCATCAATTTTCTTTAGTAGGTCCTCTGCCTTTATCACCAACTCATCATAGGTAGCCCCAACAACTTTTAGCTCTTCTAGATCTTTGCTCATTTTATTTTCCTTCCTCTTGCTTCTAGTGCAGGTTTTGGGACCTTGAGCTTCCCCTGTCCCTTCAGTATCCAGGTCAATTTCCTGGATTTCCTTGTCATCATCAAGCTTACTGATGAGGGTATGAGTATTATTGGCCGATATTTTCAGAATATTGAAGCTCTGCTCCGCGATATTCTTAAGGCACTCCTCAACTTTTCCCACTTTAGTGACAGTATTCGAGAGTGTTTTTTCACTAGTTTCGGCAAGGCTTTTTCTGTCCAGCATCTCCTTTTCAATCTTCTCAAACCTGGGGTTGAAAGCATCTCTGATGTCTTCTGCTTTAGCAATAGTGTTTTTCAGGTCCTCAATATAGTCAGCCATTGTATTCCCCTCCCCTATATTGATGGTCTCCAGAATCAGGACTCTGTTGCATAGTTTTTTATACTCATCCACAGCTTTCTTGTAACCATTAATGAGCCATTCCATAGTTTTCATAAAACCATGCAAACCCTCGGGAGGAGGGCCATCAGGGGGAGTCTCTTTTCCAGGGGTTACCTATTCATCTTTAGGGATATGGAGGGTAGAGATAATGTCGGCAGCCCTGAGAGTCTCTTCCATTGCCTCCTTTTCCAGGCTGTGCTCGACTTCCAGGGTCCTAGCTTGCTTATCAGCTTCCGGTTCCTTGCCAGTCTCCTCTTTTTTCTTATGCTTTTTCTGGGTCTAGGCTTGGTTTTTAATTTTCTTCTTCAGCAACCCTTTAGGGTTCTTCTTCTCCTCAGAATAATTTGAATCCTCTTCTTCCGAAGAGATGTTGATCAAGGGTTTGGTTTGAAGTTTTTTGCCCTTGGAAGATGAGGGTCTTGTTTTCCTCTTCTTACTACTCTCATACTCTGAATCATCAGAGCTATCCTTAGTATTAGATGAGGAATCATTGTTGGATTCCTCCTCCTTTGAAAAAGTAGAATCAGACATATTTTCCTTAGAGTCCACAGAGGGCTGCATCCGGTTAATTTTACTGGCCTTTAAATGGTCATAAATTAGGACCATTAGGCCTTGGTACATTGCTGTATCACCTAGAGGATTCTCTTTGTAGGCTTTAAGGGAAGCATTCATTGAGCAAAGAAAGAAATAAGGAAAATTCACCTTATCATTATGCCTAAAGTGGTTTAACAGAACAAAATGATACCCATAGACTTTCGTAAACCTACCATCTAGAGTTATATACCGTTGGTCACCCATTTTTAACATGCCCTTCTTCCAGTTTTTGTAGAAAAGGCTATTTACCATTCCATCATGGCCGTGGAGTCTCTCTATGAAGTTCGAGAGACTGCCCTTCTGCAAAATACCCCACACCTCTTCCTTCTATTTCCACTCTTTGCAGCTACTTGGCTCATATCGTCTCCTATTTCCGCCCATGATGTCGCTTCTCACAACCAAATTTTGAAACTTGCAAAACTGGTTAAATAGAGAGCTTTTCAGAGCTAAAACAATTACCCAACAAGCGTGGGAGTTGATGACATTGATGTTATAATGAATGATTTTCTCATTATAGAAATAACTCGGAGTGCTCACATCAGTACTTTTCATTATTACCCTGTCAATCAAGAGTCTTTGGGGTACTTCTATATCACTCATCACTTATGATTTGTCTGACATCTTCGGGGAGTCCGCTCTCACCCATCCACATGGTAATTGTCTCAATTTTAATCGCCACATTGGCAGCCCAATCAACATAACAGTTGGCCTCCCGATAGATATGGGAGTTATGGAATTTTTTAAAGGTTCTAATAATATCAATAGCAAAAGTGATAATGTTGTGAATTGACCATGAAGGTTTTGAGGTCCCATTGAGGCACTTTATTATATTATTTGAGTCCCCTTCTATCCATAGATAGGGGCAATTCCATTTTTTGGCTAGGATTATGCCTTGAAGAGCTGCCATAGCTTTAGCTTTATGGTTAATTTGGGTTCCAATAGGGACAACAATCATCTCTTTGCAATTTCCTCTATGATCTCTAAGAATAGCTCCACAACCTAAAGGACCTGGGTTACCTTTGGTTACACCATCAAAATTGTTTTTGAGCCAGCCTTGCGGAGGGGTTTGCCATTTAGCTTCAAGCCTTTTATTGTAGCTGAGATTAGGACCATTGGTGATCTTCATATTCCAAGCCCTTAAGATATTTGACTCCAGGGAATTATTTGAGTAACAAGGACCCTCCATGATTCCCATATTTTCTTGGATAGCCCTTTGAATTTTCTGGAATACAGTATCTTGATTTAGGGAAACATCCTTGAAGATTCGGTTGTTTCTTTCTTTCCAAAGACCCCACAAGATGTGAGGAAGAGAGAGCTGCCACATACATCTCAAAAAAGAGTTAGTCCATTGAATATTCTAGGAGGAGAACAAATCTTTGATGTTACTCGGAAACACCCAAGCTAAACTAAAACTCTTGAGGAAATTTTCCCAAACTAAGGCTGAGAAGGAACAAAGAAGGAACAATGGAGGGCAATGTGGTCCACAAACTCTTCCTCTTGAAAGCACAACACACACTTGTTAGGAAGGGCAAAACCTCTACCTTTTAGGTTGTCAACAATAAGGATCTTATTTTGGAGGATAGTCCAGAAGAAAAAATTGATTTTGGGGGTGAGACCTTTTATCCATGCTTTAGACTAGAAAGGATTTGTAGGAGGGGGGGGGGAAAGGACACAATACAGTGAAGACACAGTTAAAGTACCTTTGGGATCATATTTCCAAATCAGGGAGTCTTCTTCATTATTCAACCATATAGCAGAAAGATGGGTCTTAAGATTAGAAAGGCTAGGGTGGATACTATCAATGTTCTGCCAATTGTTCCCATCCTAGTATTCTACCACTAAGGAGCCAACGGAGCCAATATAGGAAGGGGCATGGGAGGCCCATTCATGGAAGTCCATTAGGGGTTTATCAAAAAGCCAGGGATCCTCCTAGAATCTAACTTTTCTGCCATTTCCAAGTTTCCATATCACTCCTTTAGCAATCACATCTTTACATTTAGAAACATGGTTCCAAATATGGGATCGATTTATACTGAGATCCAAATTAAGAAAAGAAGAAAGAGAAGAAGACAGAAGAGAGTAATTACTTCTCCAAATTTTGCACCATTTAGAATCAGAAAGAAACCATCTCCAAGCTTGTTTGGACAAGAGAGCTTCATTTAAAGTACGAATCCTCCTGAGACCCATACCACCTTTACTTTTCAGCCTACAGACCTGGTCCCAGGCCACCAAGGACATTATTTGCTTTTCCTCAACCCCAAACCATAAGAATCTTCTTTGAATTTTCTCAATTGTTTCAGCATACTTGACTGGAATTCTAAAGAGACTAAGAGCATAAATAGGAATACTTTGAAGAGTAGCCTTAAGGAGTTGGAGCTTACTAGCTTGACTTAAGAGGGCCCCTTTCTAACCGGCAAGTTTCTTATGAAATTTGTCAACTAGAGAACTCCAGAAGGAGTCAGGAGGGGCAATCCCCATGGGGAGTCCAAGGTAGGTAGTAGGAAGGTCAACAATCTTACACTCTAGAATTTTGCTGATCCTCTGTTGTCTTCTCTCTGGAGTATTAATGAAAAAGACTTCACTTTTAGCCCCGTTGATAAGCTGCCTCGTGGCAGAGGCAAATTTACACAGGGTACTCTTCAATACTTTAGCTTCTGAGATACTTGATTCCCCCATAATAATAGTGTCATCAACAAACTGTTGATGGGAACAGATAAGGTCAGCAGAAGAAGGTTGGAGGCCCTTAAAGGATCCTTGTTGCACCAATTTTTCCATGGTCCGACCAAAGCATTCTACCAAAATTATGAAAAGGATGGGGGAGATAGGATCTCCTTGCCTAAGACCTCTCGAGGCTTGGAAAAAAGTAGAAGGAGAACCATTGACAAGAATAGAAAAAGATGCAGAGGTAGTTAGTTGGGAGAAAAGATCCACAACTCTAGAGGAGAACCCAAAAGAAGTGAGAACTTTCTAAAGAAGAGACCAGTCAACCCTATCATAGGCTTTGGAGAGGTCAAGCTTAAGGATGAGACCCTACTTCTTAGCTCTAACAAGAGAGTGAATGTTCTCATGAATTGTAATAATGGAGTCAAGAATTTTTCTTCCAGGAGCAAACCCATTTTGCTGGTGTTTAATTAAGGTAGGAAGGATAGACAAAACTCTAGTAGTAAGGACCTTAGAAATAATCTTGTAAAAGGAGTTGCAGAGGCTAATAGGTCTGAATTTGTCCAAAGAGTCAACTCCTTGAGTCTTGGGGATAAGAGCAATAAAAGTACCATTGATTTCTTTCAAGAGTTTTCTAGCCCCAAAGAATTCCTTAACCCCATTGGCAACATCAGTACCAATAATATCCCAAAAATATTGAAAAAAGAACATTGGGAATCCGTTAGGTCCAGGTGCTTTGTTACCCTCAAAGGAGAAAACAACATTTTTAATTTCTAAAATAGTGGGAATGGAAGAGAGGGAGGCATTATTATGAGTATCAATGAGACAAGGAATGTTCTAAAGAAAAGAGGATTGGACTTCAGCATCCAGACTGTGATCCCTCTTTAGGAGGTCCGAGAAATACCTCTTAGCTTCATTCCTTATTTCATCCTCCTTGACCAACTCCCCACTTTCCACAACTAGCTTGTTCATTCTATTGACTACTTTATGCTTGATAGTTGACATATGGAAGAATCTTGTATTCCTGTCCCCTTCCTTGAGCCAAATGCATCTCGATCTCTGCTTCCAGAACATTTCCTCTTTGGCAATAATATCATGGTATTTTTTAAGGATCTCATTTTCATCAGCAATAGACATAGTACTGAAACCATCCTTCTAGATCTGGTCCTGTATTTCTTTAAGGTTTTCTTGAATTTTACTCTTAGCCTCAAATATATTCCCAAAACTGGTTTTATTCCAGAGTCGAATGTTGTCCTTCACACTTTTGAGCTTCTTAACAACTTTGAACATAGTCGTTCCCTCAACTTGGATACTCCACCATTTTTGAATATTTCTTTTGATGTCGGGATGAAGGATCCACATTTTTTCAAATCTAAAGGGAAAGTTTCTCCTTCTATTGATCAAGTCAGCAATGAAGGTGATAGGAAAATGATCGGATCCAACCTGAATGTGGGCAGACAGAGAACATAAGTACTAACTATACCAGTCATCAAAATTGAGAGTTCTGTCAAGACGCACTTGAATAAGGTCATTACCAGTTCGTCTGTTGGTCCAAGTGTAATTGCAACCCTGTATCTCCAAGTCATTAAGAGCTTGGGAGTTAATAAAATCCATGAGGGCCATCCTACTTTCCAGCTGAGGAGGCCTGCCTCCAAATTTTTCCTCCTCTTTCAAAGGCGTATTAAAGTCTCCCATAACCATCCAACTAAGATTTTTGAAGCTGTCTCTAGCCTGGATGATCTTTTTCCAAAAAGAGTTTCTAGCCTTTAAGGTATTAGGAGCACAAATGTTAGTGAGAACCCATGAAGAACCATCTTTTAGGTGCTCAAATTTGATACAAGAAAAGTTACTTTCCTGGATAATGACCTGATCTTTAATAGTGTTAAGATTCTAGATGGTAGCAATGCCTCCAGAAGCACCCTCAGAACTGCCCCCACTAACATTACCATTTTTGAAGAACTTCAAAGATTCAACTTTTTCTCTACTCATTTTGGTTTCTTGAATAAGAAAAATGTCAGGATTACTATCTCTTATCATATTCCTAATAATATCATGTTTATGGGGATTGTTGAGTCCCCTTATGTTCCAAGAAATAATCTTCATAGCTACTTACCAATTCCCAACTCCTTGAGAGTTTTTTGAGTTCCATCTGCTATGTTCTTGCTGGCCTCCTTGTCTCTAACTTTGTGGTTAGAAGGCCATCCTGGGGAAGAGGAAATGTACCCCACATCAACTTGAGCTATAATGCTAGATTTCCTTATTAGAGAAGTCGAGGGAGTTGTTGCTTTCTTGTTCCTATATTTTGGTTGCTTCCATTCCATTTCTATCACAGGAGCCACTTCCGGGTTGATGAGGATTTTGGAAATTTCTTCTTCATTACCCCATTTAGGAGTTCTGGAGTCAGTTGAAACATTGTTCACTATTCTTGAGCTCTGATCCGAATCCAAAAGATTCATACCCAAAATTGCACATTTTTGGGCTTCTTGAATTTCAAAACTTGGCATGGCTAGAGAAGAGTCAATCCTTTCAACTTGGGGATCAGGGATCTCTCCTTCCTCAGGTTGGTAATCTCTTTCTTCCATTGCCTTGCTTTCATAAGTGTTATCAATCACTTCAACTATCTCATTTGGAGGATCATTTTGATCTTTTATTTCCTTTTTTTGAGTTGTTCTTACGGGGCTGGCTTTGGTTGATTCATTTCTCTCTCCTTCTTGTATTGTGGGCCTGAAGATAGAATTTGAGTCTTCCTTCTGTTCCCCCAAAGGAAAAAAATGATTGGAATTTTCTTCCTTATTTTTTGGGTTTTTAACTTGCCACACCTGTTTCTCTGGCAACTTTTGACTTTCAATTTGAGGTTTAAGCTACTTGGGTTCCACCTTTTGCTTGTTTGGGCAGGATTTTGCCCAATGACCTACTTTTTTACATTGGAACCATGCGAAAGGAATAGTTTCATATTCGATATGTTGTTTCCAGGTTCCCAGCTTTGAAACTAGGTCTATCTGCTCCAGCATATCTGCCTCAGGGGCTACTCCTACACAGAACCTTGCATGAGTTAGTCTTCTTTTTGAAGTAGTGACTAGGTCTATAGAGAGCAACTCGCCAAAAGAACTTGCTATTCCAGAGAAGATACTTTCTGCCCAGTATTCAAGAGGCAATCCTGGAAGCTTAATCCAAATTGGAACTTGGGCCAGGAGAGAATCATTCATGTTTAGATTCGGATGCCATTTTCTAAGAACCAGAGTTGTCTTTCCTACCATCCAGGGACTCCCACACAAAATCTTAACCTTATCTTCTTCACATGAAAAGGAAAAAGATAGAAGAACTTTGGGTAGTGCCAAAATTTCAACATTTCCTTTAAGGGCCCATTTTCGTTTGACAAAGGCCCCCGACAACTTCAATATTAGGGCACGAACCCATGAATTTCCCTACCAAGGAGTTTGACATACTACTGATATTATGGTCTAGAACCTGGTCAGGGATAGAGATAGCAAACTTACCACCAGAAGGGTCAGAAATATTCTTAATAGGAGGAAGGGAGGATTTACCAGTTGGTCTGGTTCCAAAAAGGGAAGACCATTTCTTTTTCTCCCTCCTGCTATCCACGGAGTCATCTCATGGGATGGGCCCCCCATTGGACCCTTCCCCCAAATGCCTAGATGAACCCGTTGTCTTCTCAAGTAAAGTACCATCAGACTATGAGTCAGCAACAACACCTGGGAAGTCCAGGGGCTTGTCCTTATCGCCAATAGGACCAACACCATTGATCTGGTTGATCCCACCATTGGAACAAGGGTTCCTGCCTAGCTGAGAATTTGAAATTTGAGCTCCTGCTCCTGCTCCCGCTCCCACTTCCGCCATAGTTCAATACCTTTTTAGAGTGAATGTTATGTAAGTTTGGCAGAAGAGTTGTGCATTTTCTTATTACTATTAGCAGAGGTGAATTAAGGTGTGTAAATCATGTTGTAGATCCTATACATACACAAAGTTTTTTTTGTAGCTAATCAAATTTGGCTAATGATCAATTCTAATTTTGGAAGGTTCGCATAATTCCTATCTTATTTGTTAATGAGGTTGGTGCTTCATAATATGAGCTAGTGCTCAATTAGATTGTGTACAGGGATTGGTGTCTCCTATAGGTTGTTGCATGCAAATTCATTGTAAGGGGACTGGTGTCTCTAACGGGTTGGTGCCCATAAACATTTGTACATTTCATATTTATTTACGAGGATGGATTTGAACAATAGATCTAAGTAGCTATTCGTGCCATATTTTTTCTCTTATGGGTTTTCACGTATATCTAGGGTTCACTTATGTTGATGTGTGATTGTATTTATTATTTTATTAGCTACATTAATATCATAAATAAGTTGGAAGAAGTCTAACAACTTGAGGTGGATCCAAGATGGAACAATCAAATTCTCAAGAAGGTCTTTCTTCAAACAAGACACCATTTTTTGGCAAATCCAATAATGCATTTTGGAGAGTAAGGATGAAATCTTATGTGATGGAGTTAGGATTTGATATTTGACAATATTTTGTAGGTGGTTATAAGATTCTAGATAATCCTCTTAGAGGTAAGGTTGGGAAAACAACATGTGAAACCAACAAAAAAGAAAGAAATATTATTCTATGTGGTATAACTAATTTAGCGTTTGTGAAGATAATGCATTACAGGACTACAAAAGAAGTTTGGGACAAGCTATACAATATATATTAAGGTGATGATAAATTAAAGGAGGCAAAACTTCAAACTTACCGGGGATTGTTTGAAGGTATGAACATGAAGGAAACAAATGTCATGCCATACCTACTCTAGGCTGATGAATTTAACAATACCATCAGAGAACTCAATCAAGTGAAAGAATTAGTTATTGTTAAAAAGGTACTTAGATCCCTTCCCCCTAAGTTTGATTTAATTTTTTTTTCCAATAGAATAAGCTGAAAATAGAAATAGTTTAACTATGGATGAGTTAGATGGGACATTAACTACATTCACAGTTATGTAGATTCATAGTGGGCAGGTGATATTGATAGCAGAGGATCTACCAGTGCTTATGTGTTTACTTTATTTGGTGGTGCAATTAGTTGGATGATTAAACAATAGACTATGGTTGCTTTGTCCACTACGAAAGCAAAGTATATGGAAGCTACTCATGCTTGTAAAGAAGCCATTTGGCTTAAGATACTGTGTTTAGATATTGGAATAAAACAAGGTGTGGTGATAATTTATTGTGACAATCAGAGTGCAATCTTCTTGGCTAAGAACGCGACGTTTCATGCCTAGACCAAGCACATTGATGTTCAGTATCATTTTGTTAGATATATGTTTGAAGATGATAGGGTGAAGCTAGTTAAGGTAGAGACTGTGATGAATATTGAAAATTATTTAACTAAGGTTGTAAGCACAAAGAAGTTCAGATAGTGTTCGAAGTCTATGGGCCTCATGGCCCCTAGCAATTAATTTATTGTGTTGATAAGTTCTCTTTTCTCTTGAAAGGTGTTCGACAAGTAGGAGAATGTTGGGAAAATGGTATCTCAACCTTGCATTTACATGAGGTTACTATTTATAGTAAGTTTTTGTTTGAGCATAAAATGGTGCGAAATTCCATCCAAAGCTTTAGATTGGCTAGATAAGCACATCGATAAATTTTCATCGCAAGATCATAGCTAGTTTTTAAGATATTAAAGTTTCCATTTTTGGAGGGTGTGATGAAAGGTTTAAATTTGATTTTGAGGAATTTAGACCCTCTAAAACACCCTATAAAGTGGGCCTAACCAGTGTAGTGGGTTACAAGGTGATAAAGCACTTCACAAGCTTTTTGATGCTTCAAATAATTCATGAATCAGACACATGGTTACAAGTTATGGTCTTCTGAAGTTTGGACTCCTGAAATAGGTAATATAAATTACATCAAACACATAAATGAGTTGTAAAAGGGAGGAACACATGTTGATGTGTGTTTTGACATGTCATAGGGCATCTAGAATGGAGATAAGGTTGGGTCTACTTTATTGGGTGGTTTTATCCCCTTTTGTAATATCGTTTGAGGGTTTCTTGTATTGTATCTCTTATATATGAGGTGCATGAGATAGAGGTTGTGTGTAGGAGTCTTATGGCTATTGGGTTACCTTTGAATCTTTGATTAGTGGTACTCGTATGAAGAGATTTCTTTGCAAGTATATTGTAATTTGTTATTGATTGTTGAATAATATATTGAGTTGCTTTTGGAGTGTGGGGTTTTTCTCGCGAAAGGGTTTTCCCCACGTAAATCACTATTTTGTGGTATGCATGATATTATTATTATTTTTGTTAAGTTTCTATAACTGCTGTAATGATTTGTAAAAAAAATTGCATTACCCTCCTCTCAAGGTTAGTGTAGGAAGTTGTTCTACTACTTAACTTCCTTAAAGTAGTCAAGTATGATCACTCCTCTATATTCTTTTGTATTCCAATGTTAGTGAGAAGGTTGATCTTGGTCCTAATACAACTCAATTCCATTCTAACATGAAATAATGAGTCTCTTCAACAAGTCCCTATTTTCATTGTATCTTGTTCGAGAAGTCCTTTTTGAAAGCATCAAGCTTCCTTGGGCAGTGAGCCCTAAAAAAATACTGTAATATCTATTTTATATAGTTTGATTTAACTCTCATTGTGTTTTTTCTCTTATTGGTTTTTTCACGTAAAAATATTTGTGTTCCTATGTGGTGCATGCTTTATTTATGTTATTTCCTTCAACAGATCAGATATAATGTTTAATTAACTAATGGATGTTTAAGTTTTAATTAATATTGATTCACCCCCTAGCATTTGGGTGTGTTCAACAATAATTACATTCACATATGGCCTAGAACATAATTTTAATATTTGCAAGTTGGCCACAAAAAATATCCTTAAACCAAACATGTAATAGGCCAGGTCCAAAATCCTACACGTTACACCATGAGTAGGGACATGTTGTGTGTTACCCAACATACATTCTACTAGCCCCAAATAATACTAGTCCACATCATCATTGGCTAGTGCATGTTACAATCCTCTGGTACATAAATTTGAAACATCAACTAGATGAGTTCTCCTCAAATTCTTGCCTATCAAGTGGTCTCGATTCAACTCTTTCAAGCATAGAAGGGAATTGGATTACATATTCTTGTTTAGTTTGTTATGGTTGGAATGTAATAGAAGGAGACTTAATTTATCTAAAAATAATACTTCTACTATGAATTACCTTCTGTGTAATCGGGTCCCAAAGCTTGTACCCTTTCACACCATAACCATAACTGATGAAGATACATTTCACAATCTTGTTCTCCAACTTTGTTCACTTCTCCTTTGACACATGTGCATATGACTCACAACCAAAAACTCTAAGATGTCTCAATGAAGGCTTGTGACCTGACCATGCTTTTATAGGCATTTTAGCAACAAGAGCTGATGTAGGAGACCCGTTAATCATGTAGCAAGTAGTGGCAACAACTTCAGCCCAAAACTTTTGTTCTAGACTATTACCCTATTATTTTGGCAATAGTCAAAATCCTATCTTTGGTAAAATAAAGCGCAATTAATGTTATCTCCCCAAATTTGAAATGTTTCATTGTTATTTATGAAGTGATCTTACTTGTCTTGTTTTAGTGAACCTATATGTTGAACCCGTGTTTCGGTTCAAAGTTCAAAGTTCACCTGGCGCCTTTATGTGTCCCGCAGTTTTGTTTGTTTTTAAGGGACAAGATTAAGTATGGTACGTTTGCTTTGAACTTGAACCATTGAAATATTCTTGTTCGATTCAAGGTTTGAGGTTCATCTTTGTGTTTGTCTAAAAGTCTTCATCCATTCCTAGTTTAGTTTTGTGTTGAACTGCAAGGTGATATTTTGTGCTTAAAGGTTCCTTCATTATTGTTCTTTCATGTTGAGCTTGAACCTTTGAACATTGTTAAATGGTTCACGGTTCAAATTTCATTGTACACTGGTTCTAGAAAATATAAAAAGGCAGGGCAAGTTAATGAAAGGTGACACAAAAAAAGGAATATTTAAAGCATGTCAAGTTTGAAAATCCCAAGTATGAAAAGTAATCATGAAAGCTCGAGCCTCTTGTGTGGAAGTGATTTTTAATAAAAGTGGTCATTAGAATCCCATCAAATCGGGAGAGTTTTGACTAGCACTTTCCCACTGTGTTACTTGCTCGGAAAGCCACTATAGTGAAATCTTTGTTTTGGATAAAATTATGTCCTTTTTTTGATGTTGTTGATGAATGTAAGAGTGGCAGTCATGAGGCCAACCTTGCCAAAACTTGGCCACACATCATGTTTAGTGAGTACACTTTCAGAGCTGGGAGATACTTGTTTGGCTTAGATTGACTTGGGAGATTTTCTGGAGAGAGTGGGAAACCCATATGGAAACTCAATAATGGGAAAGATTGTTAGGAGTGGGTTGATTGAAGTTGTTGATTTCCCTACTACTGCCCCTTGCCTTGAATTGGTTATGGAATGCATGAGTAGATATGATGCGGACAATAGGTGTATTAGAACCAATAATGGTGAGGTGTTGGTGAAAATTGACAGGGAAACAGTGATGGTCACCATGGGCATTCCCCATAAGGAGTCATATGAGGACTAGTCTATTGGTACTTCATATACATTTTTGTTTGAGAAAAAGGGCACCTACAAGAGCGTCATTTCCAGGAATTGGCTCCTTAAGTTGCAGAATGGAGGTTCCAGATTACCCAGACCCCTCACAAGAGAGCACTTCATAATAGAGGTGAGAGATATTGTAATTTTTTTGAATAGACTTAAAGGAAATGCACATGCCTTCCACTAGGAGGATTGGATGTATTTTTACATTCAAGTGTTGTTGGCCAATGAAAAATATTTAGAGTGGGCACAAGTTATCACCGACATGCTTCATGAGGGTTCACAAAATTTTGTCGGTATGAGCAGTTTCTATATGTCTTCTTATCTCTTTTATATTCTTGCTTGTACCAGAGAAAGGAAAGGGTTGCACCATGAACCCTAGGTCGACGAAATGAAATTTTATGAGTATTACAGACAATTGCAACAACAAAAGTATGCTGAGAATTTCATGAGATGGAATAATGTCTTTGCAGGCAAACTTGTCTTTGAGTTGCAGCGAAATGTGAATAAAAGGATGTCAGTTGAAGCAAGGGAATTAGTTTTCATATACAGAAGCTACTACATCCAATTCTCTAGATTTACCTACATTAGAGTGGGGGGCTTTTACGATGAACCGTTAAAATTGCCCAGGTATTTCCTAGACATCCATGTGCTTATTGAAGTATGTAGACAACTTGCCCACATAGATAAGAAATTAAAGGAAAAAGGTAAATTTGGGGTAATTTTTCTAGTTGAACTTGGCCATTACAGTTGTAAGTCTGTTTTCGATGCTCTAAACCTGGAACTAGAATTCAAGAAATTGAACTTACAACCTTACGTTGCCAGACATAATTTTGACGGTAGAGGATATGCAATTGAGTATTTGAATGTTGATGCAGATTTCCAGCATGAAACTCAATTAGAGGACTATTGGGAAAATTGTTCTAATGAATTAGAGGTCAGAAGAAGACTATGGTCAAGCTTCACCTTGCAACAAATAGCTACAATGGGGTTGTTAATAAATATTTCAAAAGTATGGGAGGAGGACAGTAAAGATGTTTTGGATCCGGAGTTCAATGAGAGAGTTCAAGGGAAACCAATTCCTAAAATCAATTGGGATAGAAGAGATGAAGAAAGTATTTAGACTAAGTCCTTTACTGTCATAAGGAGAAAAGAGAAGTGGTTGAGGAACGTAGATTCTCTCCTAAAGTGGAAACAACTCATCAACTTCATGCTTCTACTCAGTTTCCCACTTCATCCTCTAATGTGATTGTTGATATTGCAGGTGCCACAAGGTGAAGGGCAAAGGAAGTGGGAAGTAAAAGGCCAAAGAAATCTCCATTGAATCTCTTGCCAGTTTGAGTCAAGCGCTCAAAAAGAAAAAAGGAAAGCAGGAAACCTATAGGGAACCAGATTATTGTTGACATAGACTCAGGCGAGGAGCCTCAGGTAACCATGCATGAACAAGTGTCAAATGATTTGCTAGTTCAAGATATGGACAAGGAAAAAGAGCTTGAAGAAGACCAGGACCCAATAGGCACCATGACCATTGTTGTTCCTTCTAGCTATCAAATGCCTTTACCCAAAGTTTCCTCTTGTGCTCCCAGATGGCTACAGACCTGTATTAGTAAAAAGTGTAGTGTGGTTCCCATCACTATTCCCATTGAGGATATGGTTAGCAAATGCCTTGGGAAAATATCTAAGTCTAAAAAGCTTAAAATGAAGGCCATGATAGATGTTGATGATAACACAGGACACTGGATAGCAGAAGTGGCTAGGCCCATTTTAGATAAAGATGCAGAAAATGCCATTGAAAAATATTATGTGGTTGAAAAGGTTGATTTAGGGGTTGTTGGCATATGCACACTCCAATGAGACATTGTAGGTGATTGAAGGTTTTGTCATTGATGGCAACCTTACAATCCTATGGCATCGGCAAGGCATTACACCAGCACTAGCAAGATCAGACTCTACACCGGCACTCAGACCACCGACACCAACAAAGAAAGGAAGCATACCGACATAGAGGCCGATAGGATTTTTGTTATATTATATTTTGTTTATTATTGTAAAATCTTTGTAAGCTGACTTGGGAAGTTGTAAAATGACTCTTATATAAGAGAGATCATTATAGAAAATTTGTAAGTAAGAGGAATATATTTTAGGCGAAATAAGATAGACCTATTATGTGAATTATATAGGTTAAGGGCTTATGTAAGATGCAGAGCAGAAACTGGTACTGGATTTGGCATTATAGATGCTATTTTAAAGCAGTACAAGATACTGGATTTGTATAATCCATTTTGTAAGTCAGTGAGACTTCCTATTCTGTATTTGAGTAGTGAGCTCTAGGCAGTTGGCCTTCCTGCATGTGCAGGCCCCTCTTGTAGCAGTAATATTCTCTTATTGGCCAGTAAGTGAATATTGTGGGTCACAAATCCCATCGAGGTTTTTCCCACACCGGGTTTCCTTGTTAAATCCTTGTGTTATGGTGTGTTTTTCATGTGGATGCTTTTAATTCTGTTTATTGCATTATTTCTTGCATACCGATACACTGTTATAATATGTTCTACATGTTTTAAGTTAAGAAATTCAATTCATCAGTTAGATACTGATTCACCCCCCCTCTCAATATCTGTGGGAATCCTAACAAGGGTTGCTTCAAGGTCTGAAGATGCTAATAATTTGGAGTCCTCTTCCAAGAGGATGATATCCAAAACTTGGAAGGACGAAAAAGACAAACAAAAGTTGAATCATATTTTTAGACAGATGACTAAATATATGAATGCCATACACAATACGAATCCCCAACCTTTGTCATAAATGTCACTATCCTTTGATCTGAAATCACCAGTGAACCTAAAGCTATTAGATCAAGTTCAAAGGAATTGCATGATAACTGACATTTTTTATAAATGGCTTGAGTCTATAGCACAAGGCACATATTACATTGATAACCTGATTAAATTATTTGGGGATGTCATAGTTGTGAGTAAGGAGATGGAATTGGAAGTCTTAGCATGGGAAAAAGATTAGAATAAATGGGTAGCATTATTGGCACAAATGAATGATGTGCAGAGGTTTGGAGTTATGAAATTTCTTACTAAGAAGCCTGTGGATGGTTTAGATGATAACATGTTGTATGTGGTGAAGAAAAATATTGAATGGAGGAACTCAATCATCAAACATGGCCATGAAGAATCCATCAAATTGCTTAAAAAGTTAAAAGAACTCCTTAATATAATGCAAAAATATCTGAAGTGCATTGATATACAACTGTTGAAGGATGATGGACAAACTATTGAAGATGTGGCGGACATGATCGAGGCCTTCAAGGAAAGAGTGCAACTCGTCAAAGAGAGGAAATCCCTTACTACTTATGATTTTTCTCAAATAGCAAGGATTGAGTCCTTGTTGATAGTTTTCTTTGACCATCTGGAAGCACATAAGATTAAAGTCTTACAGGTAAGCAAGGACAAAGAAGTCTAGAAGCAACACATTATACATATTGGGCTTCCTCATTATCAGCTTGTCCTCAGCTTCTCAACAACACATTTGGAGTGGCAAAATATACATGGCACCCCAACAAAGCAGGATAAGCAAGAAGATTCTTTAGTTGCATGAGAATCTTGATCATGTCACTTTGTTCACGGCTCTTGGCTGGTTATTTTTTTCAATTATGTTAGTTATAGGCATGACAATTTCTTTAACTCTTGGATAAAGTTAAAATTTAAATTCTGGTTACTTTTCAATACTATATGATAACTCAATGATGAATGGATAGTACCAAAATGGTACTGAGAGGGGGGGGTGAATCAAAAACACTTTCCTAAAACTGGTTTGTCAGCAGACACTATGCTTTGGCAGACAAACAGTAACATCGGTCTTAAACAGAGTACAACTGGCAAAAGCCAG
The DNA here is from genome assembly GCF_030272615.1 of Cryptomeria japonica. Classification (NCBI taxonomy): domain Eukaryota; kingdom Viridiplantae; phylum Streptophyta; class Pinopsida; order Cupressales; family Cupressaceae; genus Cryptomeria; species Cryptomeria japonica. Next base: position 38,738,969 of record NC_081406.1, on the reverse strand, counting down.
AATAACTGAGACAAGCATAAACTAGTTAACACTTATCTTTTTATACAATCTAATACTTCATTTCCATTTCACCCTAGTGCATGAACATGTAATCTATCATCAAAATATATAAACAACTAGATCAACATGATTTACCTTCAGACACAAATCACTTAAACCATCACATGAATAACACCACACATGACACACATTTTTCACGTGGAAACCCAACTGGGAAAAACCATGGTGGGGATGAATACCCACAAGTTGTTTTTGAACTCTTTAGAAGTCCGCTCTGTTGGAGCCTTGTCCAGTTAAAGACTGATACAATAGGTTCTGTTAGGAACTGATCCTGTTAGGGATCACCCAGTTAAGGGATGGCTAGAATACCCTGTTAAGGGTTAAACCCTGTTAAAGGTTACCTTGTTAGAGGATTTCAAGAACTCCATGGTTTTGAGTCACCCTGTCAAAGGATTTATAGTAAGCTAGTTAAAGCTACCCTATTAAGGGATTTCCCAACCATTGAAGTGGTTAGATCAATAGGTATTACGATGATTTGGTAACAACACTCAATGCCAATGCAGATTTGCTTTAGGTCCTCTTCATCTTCTATACTTACACTCTGCAGGTATCACTTCTCTCCTCTGGTCTGGCAAGAATCACGTATCTCTTCACTTGGATACACACACACAACTTTTACCAACAACTTCAGAAAGAAACACAACATCAACCTTATAGAAAATAGATAGGTCGGTAGCATAAACCCTAAACCCTAAACCTATTAGGTTAAGCAATTCAAATGGTTCAATCCTGACCATTGAGCATATTGCATTAAATGCAACAGTCTTGAACCGATCTCAAGACGTTCTCCATCATTCATTTTCCACCGCTTTCATGGTGGCTGATAACCCATCATGCGTTTTCATCGTTTATAGACTTCGTACATTCCTAAGGTAGATAGGAATAATCTCCTTCATGAAAGATCCTTTATGCACACAAGACTAACATGGCAACATGATCTGTTCTTCATTACAATGCTAACTCATCACACAAAATCACTGATTGAGTCACATAGGCTTGAAGCACTTCAACCGGAAACCGTGAAGTTAAGACTACCAATCGGTAGTCATACAAAGCTTCCATGTACCAGTTTCCATATCAACATGCCGATTCACCTTGAACAAACACACTGCTTCACTTTGGCACATATACTAGTTCACAATGTTATACCGGTTCTTGGTAACATACCAGTTCTCTCTTCTTCAGCATATTGACATTAATGACAACATACAATTTCATCATGTCCTCATACCAGTTCACATAATGCCAACACTATAAGCCTAGAGGCTATTTATGTTGGCCATTTGGTGGAATTGATTATGTATTGCATTGATGTTTTATCATTGATGTCAACACTAGTTGTTTGGATGCTTTACCGACACCCTTCTGGTCCCGGTAGGTTGAGTGGTTTCTGGTTAACTTTGATCTGGTATGATCTGGCAGGCTCTGGTATAGTCTGGCAATTGAATTGGCTTGTTCATGATACTTATACTCATATTTGGTCAGTTGGTTTTGGTCTGGTGATTGGATGCTATCCTATTTGCTTAGAAGATTGGTTTCTGGTTCCAGTGAGGGTTTCACCAATAGAGCTTTTGATGGAGATTTTGGATGAATTGCATAAGTGGTGTTGGTCTAGCTTTTGATTGAGTTTCAGGATGTTGTTGGTGATCATGTTCGAGACTTCGCAGTTGGAGATCATTTCTGAAGCGTGTGGACCTATACTTGGTCCTGATTGATCTAGGTTATAGATCGACTTTAATGTAATGTGTGGATAGGACCTATTGATGTATTTCCAACATGTCTTATGTGTTGATATTATTTGTTTGGTCTAAGGATGTCATGGTTTGTAATGATGTAATTGGTTTATTATCTGGTGGCCGACCTAATTATTTATGATCGAGGGTTTGTATAAATAGATGTAAGATCTCATTGTAGATCATCATGGTTAATGTAAGAGGTCATGGTCAAGGAATGTAGTGTCTGAATAAATGTAATATCATTCAGGCAGAGGAGTTGGTAGATCATTGGAGATTGAATTGGGTTTATGTAAGAGGATTTAGTCCTCTAGTATTGAGCTTAACCAAAACTATACTTTGGCATCAGAGATGCTATCTTTTGCAGTTCAACACTTCTCCGGATTGTAATATGGATTTATATGTAGTCAGTGAGGCTCCTTTTGTGATGAGTAGTATTCTCTAGGTTGTTCACCTTCCTACAAGTGTAGGCCCCTCAATTGTAATTCACATACTTACTACAAAAGTATTATCTGACTGTGGGTAGGCTTCCCACCATGGTTTTTCCCTTTATCAGGTTTTCCACATACAAATCTTGGTGTTATGTGGATGGCTTTTATTCTGTGATTTTTGTTTATGCTTAATTGATTAATTGCTATTCTGGTATTATTGTTTTGGGTTCCAGTATTAAAGTTTAAATTGTTGAATGTTCCTGTAATCTATGACAACTGATTCACCTCCCTCTCAGTTGTCTTTCGGTTATCTGAATTGTCTAACAATTGGTATCAGAGCTTTGGTCCTCTTTGTAGAAAGCTTAACCTCTTGAGGAAGATCCTATTGGCAGTTGACACTCTATTGGTTGTTTTCACTAAGTTATCATTGATGGCAACATGATTTTGGGTCCTGGCTTCATATGGTGTATCGACAGGCACTTCATAGATTATACATTGGCACCGACACTGATAGGTCAAGAAGATTTCTTTGGTCACAGGCAATATAGGCCGATGTGGTATAGAAAAGGTTATCGGTATTGGAGGCTGATATATCTTGGATTTGGCATCAACAACTTGTTTTAATGTTTAATCATTTATGTTATTCTAGAAAAGAAGATGCTATCTTAGTAGTTCACACTTCTCCAAATTGTTGTCTATAATTTTATGTAGTCAGTGAGGCTCCTATTGTGATTGAGTAGTGTGCTCTAGGTTGTAAGCCTTTATGCAAGTGCAGGCCCATCATATATTGTAACATCTCTTCATATCGGCAATGGATTGATATTGTGGCTCACAAATCCCATTGTGGTTTTTCCTCATTTAGGTTTTCCACGTATAAATCTATGTGTTATGGTTCTCATTTATGTGTTTGGCTTCTTGGTTGCTTTACTTCTTTCAATTATGTTTATACTGGTATACTAGTTGGTGTATGAATGCTTTGTTAAGGCTAAAATCTGTTATTCTGGTTTAACACTAATTCACCCCCCCTCTTAGTGTTATTGGTTTCCAACAATTGGTATTAGAGCCTTGTGCCTTAGAGGAAGTTTAACAGCTTGAGGAAGATACTAAAATCGGAATCATTGAATATGGTTTTGGAGAAGCAACTGGAGATGGCACTTGAAGATTATGATGTTGAAAGATTGAAGAACTTAAAGCTACAAGATGAGTTGAATTCTAGTAAGGAATTCATTCGTGTCCTACAAGAGAGGCTATCATTTGGTCAAGCTAGGAGGAAAGAACTTTTGCAAAATCAGGATGATGAAGAGAGAAATGCACTTAAGGAACAATGTCAGAAATTGAGTCAGGAGAACATGGTTGTGAAGAATGAAATGCAAGCTATAACTATGAGGATGTCTAAAGATATTGAGGACAAAAAGAAGAAAGAATAAAATCTTGTTGTATCCCTGAAGAACAAATTTGAAGAATGTGGTAGGTTGGTTCATGAAAATGATATGTTAAGAACTGATTTGGTAAAATCCTAGAGTAATGAGCAAGAGATTGGGAGACATATGATGATACTAAGAGAAGATTTAACTGCTACAAGTGAGTACAAAGAAAAATTCAAGATCAGCTCATCACATCTTGACGAGTTATTGAAGAGACAAAGGCAGATTGGAGATTCCACTGGACTTGGACTTGAGCAAGGACAGAGTTCCGGTACTACTAATGAAGATCAAAACCATAAGGCACTAGTAAGGCAATTCAATTCTTATAAATTCAATGGTAGATTTTTTGTTTGCAATAGATTTGGTCACATGGCTAGGCAATGTAGAAAAAGAGCAAATCATAACCCTGATTTTGCTCTCGGTAAATGTTCTAAATGCAATAAGTTTGGTCACAAGATAGAAAATTGTAGAATGAATATAAAATTCTATGTTGTGGAAAATTTGGACATGTGGCTAATCAGTGCAGGTCAAGCAATTTCACCGATTTTAGCAAAGAAATTCAGAAGAAAAATGTTACATGTTATGTATGCAATGAAGTTGGACATATTGGTAAGTTCTGTAGAAGAAAAAATCCATTGGTTAGCAATGGAAGATTAAATGAAAAAGGGAAAGAGAAGGTTAATGAAATCTGACATGATCACACTCAGAGATGGGTTAGGAAGACTGAAGAGCAATCATCATATGGGAATGTCCCGGTTACTTATCTGATAGAAGAGGCTGCTCCTACACCGACAATGACCTCATCTGGTAACTAAGGCAAATGTCTTAGGGGTAGGCAAAATTCATGAAGATGTTGCATACGCCCCGAGAAGAGGTTCTGGAAGATGTTCCAGACATTGGAAAGGATTATCTGGCATGGATATATTCTGAGCAAGATCCGGTATCTTTCATCGACAACCATTTATGTCAATGGAAGATTAGTGTTTTGTCGAAGGATAAAAGGTCGAATACACTTCATTGTTAATCACCCTGCATTTAGAGCAATTTTAGAGCGACTAAGTGCGACCAGAGGCTATTAAGAGGCAATCAAATTTCTTCTTGAGCAACTTCACCAGTGTCTGAAAGAATTTGTTGAAGGTTTTCACTAAGAGCGATCTAAAGGTATTTTTCTTGAAACATGAAAGCAGGATCATCTTTTGTTCTTATTTTTGTAGCAAATCCAACTATAGTGGAGGTCAAGGACCACCCTAGGCTAATTTTCAAGTGGTATCCACATGTGGCTACCTAGGAAGATTTGGTTGGAGCATTTTCTTGCATTCCGGAGGGGGCGGTTTATGCAGAGGATTTTAGGGCATACATCCACTATCATATAGAGGACTTAGGAAATTTAGAGATCAAGGGGATGTATATGAATGAACTAATGGGAGAATCTAGAAAGATTAAACTGACATATCAACACATTGAAGATCTAGGCTTTATAGATATTCTGGATATTTTGAAGTTCAAGGATTAAATAATCAAATATGTACTGAGAAAAGTACATGGGGAATTCATATGGCTGGATAGACCTTACAAAATCACTAAGGAAGTCATCTGGGCAATTACTGGTTTGCCATCGGTAGGGTAACATTTGGATAAGAAAGTGTCAAATGACTTCGTGACGCAGATCATCGACACCACATTTGATAAGAGATCGATGAAAGTGAGCACTATCTTTGACACTGACATCAAGTTTGGCAACATGGTTATAAGATACAAGGTAATTTAGTCAAACCGATTGAATTTTTTTTCCAATTTATGTATTTTGGCTGCATATAATATGATGAGAGAAAATGTAAAGTTAGATCTTTGCATTTGGATTCTTGAAGAGTTATCGATCAACTTAGGAAAGATTAAGGGCGAGAAAAAGGGCACCTTCTAGTATGGAAACTTATTAGTTTTCTTGATGTTATACTTTTTGAATGATACACCCAGTTCTGGTAGGAAGCAATGGGCTTTTGACATTCTGGTAGGAAGATAGTTAAAACAATCAATTGCTGCATTAAGAAGTCAAACAAATGATAAGATATGGGGTTATTTCAAGGATTTTCAAAAATCTATGAGGTCTATGATAAGAATACCTGAGCATATAGTAGAGAAATACTCTACCGACATATGTTTTATGGTTAAGAAGGATGTGACTCTCATGGAAGTAGTCAAGCCCCAGAAGAGTTAGATAGATGAAATGGGCTATGAGGTAGATGCATTAATCCTTGATGCCTATGCAAAAATTTTGATTGATCAGAAATTGATGAGGAAGAGAAGCCCTGTGGACTGCACAACAAAAGACTCTAGAGGTTGAAATAGAGTTCAATCGGAAAAGAAGGGAAAAAAAAGAAAGAAAAAAAAAGAAAATTTGTATAGGAGGTCTCAAAGGACACTAAGCACTTATTGATGTTGTCCTAGAGAAAGGAAGAAAGAGGAAGGATCTGGTAGTTTACATTGAACCTATTACTGCAGATTCTGAATCAGAGGATGACACACCATTAGCCTTTAAGAGGGTCATTAGGAAGAAACCAGAAGAACCTAAGGTAGAAGCAAAGAAGCAACCAGTTAGAAAGGTCACAATCAAGTTACCGGCTCAGAAGCAAGCACCTAAGGCTACACCTACAACTGCATCCGCTACTGCCAAGAGGAAGAAGAAGAGTTCCATTGATTTAGCAATTGAAATTGGTAATGTAACTATCATACCACCCAAGACTTATGCAAAAATTGTAGCTGAAATTACAAAAGATGGCATGCTGAAGAATGTTAAATTTTATTATGAAAAATTAGAGGATGAAGAGTAGAGAGAGGTAGAAGAAGCAATTCTATTATATTTGGATATCTATAAGAAAGCCTTAATAGAGATAGAAAATCAAACATTGGCTGAGTTATATAACATGTTAGATGCTAGAAGATTATCTGCCATGCAAGAAGATAAACACATTAAAATGCAAAAAAATTTAGATATCTGTATTACTATAACTTTAGATGAGATAAAAAAGACAACTGAGGCTACAAATAGAAAGGTTTTCAATAGGAAACATAGGATAACTAGCCTAATGCTAGGGAGAGTGAATGAAGTAATAAAAGAAACTTAGAAGGCATGGATAAATTTCTTGGGAGAACATAGAGGATTCTTTACTTCACCGGAGACCAAGAGTGATACTGTAGATACCCCAATTGAAGGGAAAGGAAAAGGGATTATGGGTACTCAAACCTCAATTTTGAAAAACATCAAGATAGTGGAAATTGAGCCACCAGTAAACACAAATTTACAGACAAATAATGAAACACCAGTTAATACTGAGAACATTGTACAAGATACTAACATTGAGGACAATTGTCCTCTAGATACTAATGTATAGGTTGAGGATACTATTCCTAGAGAGGAATTGACAGTTACACAGACTGCACCAAGTGGCGAAGCCAACGATGCAAGTGGAGAGGTAGTAAAGGATAAATCACTAGAGAAAATAGGGGAATCTAATAGGGTACTAGTTGGGAGCCCATCATTATTGACAATTGACACTTCTATAGTAGAAAAGAAAACCATCACGGAGATGAGTCCCATAGAACTGATGATGATGGCTGCTTAAAAACTGATGAAGGAGGGAACCATAGACAAGGGGATTATAGATCAATCAATCACTGTTCTACACAGATTTGTCTCGAAATGTAAGATTGAAAATAAAGCGATCCCTTCTAGAAAGCTAAAGGTAATAACTGAGCACATATCAAAATACTTTCAATCCTTACAATAGATCTCAAACCGACAAGCACTTAAAAGATTCACTCAGGCTAAGAGAGCTGCTTTTGATCAGATCATTGGGACAGAGAAAAAAAAGATTGAGGAGAAGTTAATTATAATTGAAAATTCTTTGAAACAATGTACAAACATATATAGGGTATGTTATAATATTGAAATTGTTAGTTCTGATACTTAATGTAAAGAACAGATGCCAATAGCTAACAAGATGAGAGGGGGGGTGAATCATACAAACTTAAACTTCCATAAAATCAACAGATTCAACCTCGGTAACTTATACTTCAACAACTTAACCAAAAACTGCTAAACATGTAAACTTATGAACACATAATCATAATAACACTCATAACACCAGATTTAATGTGGAAACCCAAATAGGGAAAAACCATTGTGGGATTTCAGACCCACTAAGAAATATACTCTTCTAGAGTATGCTCGGTTAAAAGCAAATCCTGTTAAAGATTACAAACACATTGCTAGAGGTGACCCGGTTAAGGGATTTCCCTCATATCTATTAGGATCTTCACTTTGTTAGAAATGACCTTGTCAAAGGATTTCAAACACTCACTTAGAATGTTACCTTGCTAGAGGGTTTACATATAAGACTGTTAAGTCCACTCGGTTAAGAGATTTTTTGTCACTTACAAAATAACAGTAATAAAAATCTATCTGCAACTTCACATCTAAAATGCTAAAGCAGATTCTTATTTGCTCAAAACAATCTAGTCATAGGATTTATCTTGTCCCTCTGCTGAGCTCCTTACTCTATTATTCAAACAGGTCTTCAAGCTTCTATGCTCAGTAATCACTATGTAGCATCCCTGTGCATACACTTTCCCGCATACATTGTTTATTAACAATTCCTTATTTATAAACAATTGCTAACCGCTAAATCTCCTTCATCACATTTCCCATGATCAATCTTAGCCATCAGATCTTCAAACTTGGCTAGGTTCAATGTATCCTTCCAATCTGAAAACATTTTACCTTACCTCAGGACTTGCATTCCCTTCTTGGAACTTGCATAAGGTTATTGCGGTTCAATCTGCGCTGTAGATCTTCCTGCCAATTTTCCTTTGCCATAGATCCTTAACAAACTTCATGCATGACATACCAATCATTTATACATCTCCAGATAATCATTGTCCTTCATTAAATAATGCTTTTATCCATCCCATGCGCACTTCCATAATTTGGTTGCAACTCGGTAAAAACTAAACTTTACTCGGTAGACATTTCGCCTTCATTAACCGATATCGATAACCTTAGGGTTTACCGACTAGGTTCCTTAGGGTTTACTGACTAGGTTCATTTCTCGGTTGCATAGTATAGTATTAACCTTACAATAAACAACATATGTAGGATATCAAAACAATCAAAACATCATGATCTCATCATTGTCTAACTCGGTAATAGTTGCCCATTGAATAGCTTATTCCTCCCTTTATTCATCACATTCTTTCTGTGTCTTTTACCAACATCTTAATTCTCTTCTAATCAATCTTCTCAAGATATGGCAACATCATACTGAATCGGATAATCAATTTCTTGACATCAATGACAAAATAATGTTATAAAGATAATTATCATCCTTCTTCAGTTATATTAATAATCTTCAACAACCTTCTCAATATCCTTATTGAATATCAATAATCTTTCTTACTGTAATGCCAACAATCTCCCCCTTTGGCATTGATGGCAAAACCAATAATTAAATGGTAATAGAAACACAATATTCAAGTTGATTCGGATTCAGATTGCTGTTAGACTTATCCTTTTATCCTTGATTTGTTGTCTTCTGAAGTCTTCTCCATTTTTCATTAGGCTTCTGAGCTGTTGACTTGCATTTAGTCTTCTCCATTTTTGCAATCTACTCCCCCTGTCATTAGTCTTCTATTATTTCCATCATTCAGGGCTTTACCATGCAGTCAACCATTTAGTCTTTCAACCATTTAGTCTTCTTCCCCTTTGACAACAATGGCAAAAAGTAAAAGAACTAAATCATGATTTCTTCCTTTGTGAAGTGATTTGCCTTGCTTTGTAACATCTTAGTCTCGGTCAGATCAACTTGTCTCTATTCATTTTTTTTTGCACACCTTTAGAAAACCTTCTAAAGTGCATAAATCAACATCAATCCACACATAATATTTTGTAGATTCATCAAATTGATGCTTTCACTGAACTCGGTCAGTGAGTAGAAGATAGGGGTAGGACCCCTAACTTTCTTCTGAGATACTCGAAAGTGTCCCTTGGCAGCGGCTTTGTGAAGATGTATGCTAATTGCTCCTTTGAACTGATATATTCCAACACAACTTTCTTCTCTTGAACTTCTTCTCTGAGATAGTGATACTTTATAGATATATGCTTTGTCTTAGAGTACATTACTGGATTCTTTGAAATGTTAATGGCACTAGTATTATCACAAAATATAGTTACTGGCTTAGTAAGTTTCTCATTTATACCTTCCAACAGTTGTTTGATCCATGCTATATTGGTACAATTTAATGCTACAACAACATATTCAGCTTCTGTTATAGATTGAGAAATACATCCTTGTTTCCTGCTAAGCCAACTTACTAGTCTTTCTCCTAAAAAGAAAGCTCCACCACTTGTGCTTTTCCTGTCATGTATGTTGCCTACCCAATCAGCATCAGTATAAACTTTTAGATCAAAATTATTTCTCTTTTCATATACTAAGCCATAATCTTCAGTGCCTCTCAGGTATCTGAAAATTCTCTTGATTGCTTTCATATGGGTTTCTTTGGGATCTGCAGAGAATCTTGCTACAATACCTACTGCATGTGCTATATCCAGTCTACTAGGCACAACATATTGCAATTTTCCAATCATAGATCGGTAAAGTGTCTCATCAACAGATGTAGATTCATCATTCTTTGATAATTTATAGTTAGTAGTCATAGGAGTATTTACTGGTTTAGAATCCTCCATTCCAAATTTCTTCAAGATTTCTTTTATGTACTTGGATTGAGTAATGAAAATCTCATCTTTCATTTGCAATATCTGTAAACCTATAAAATACTTTATCTCACCGATTAGTGACATCTCAAATTCTTTGCACATTTCATTTCCAAAGTTCTTGCATAAGGAGTCATTACCACAAAATATAATGTCATCAACAAATATGGTTGAGATCAGTATTCCATTGTCCTCATCTTTCTTCATGTACATATTGTTGTTTTCACTTGTCCTTACAAAACCACTCTTGATTAAATAAGAGTGCAATCTTTCATACCATGCTCTAGGTGCTTGTTTCAGACCATATAAGGCTTTATTCAATTTGCATACCTGATCTTTACTCTTGTCTTCAACAAATCCTTCAGGTTGTTCAATGAAAACTTCTTCTTCTAGTATACCATTCAAAAATACAGATTTAACATCCATTTGATATAGCTTGAAATTTTTGAAAGTAGCATATGCCAACAATGTTCTTACTCCCTCAAGTCTAGACATAGGTGCAAAAGTCTCACCATAATCTATTCCTTCTTCTTGAGCATAACCTTTGCAAACTAGTCTTGCTTTGTTGCAAATGACCTCACCTTTTTCATTTAGCTTGTTTCTAAAAATCCACTTAGTACCGATTACATTTTTTTCCTTTGGTCTTGGGATTAGTGTCCATGTGTCATTCTTCTTGATTTGATCGATTTCTTCTGTCATAGCATTTACCCAATCTTCACTATTAAATGCCTCTTTCACTATTCTCGGTTCAAATTCAGAAATCAAACATGTGTTTTGTCTCAGTTTGTTTCTTGTCATCACTGGATCATCTTTATCTCCTATAATCTAACTTGATGCATGATGTCTTCTGACATATTTGGCTAATATAGGCTTGGTAGGTTTTGTATGATCTTCTTCATCACTTGGTAACTGGACATTATCTTCATTTTCTTCAGTAGCTTTCTCGGTAGGACTTCTCGGTTGAACATAAACGAATTCTTCATAATCTTCTAGTTCTTTGGAATTTCCTTCATCATTTCTTTCTACAAATTCATCAATTTTCACATTTGCACTTTCCACTATTTTGGTAGATGATTTGATCAGACATTTAAATGCTTTACTTCTAGAAGAATAACCAAGAAATGTTCCTTCTTCACTTTTCTGATCAAACTTTCCATTTCTGTCATCTTTGTGAACATAGCATCTACTTCCAAAGATTTTAAAGTAACTTACGTTAGGTTTCTTGTCATACCAGATCTCATATGGTGTCTTCATAGTTCCTTTCTTCAGTTGAACTCGGTTTAGGGTGTAAACTGTAGTGCTGATTGCTTCTATCCAAAATGTTTGAGGTACCCTCTTTTCTATCATCAAGGTTCTTGCACAATCCACAATTGATTTGTTCCTTCTCTTGACTATCCCATTTTGCTGAGGTGTTCTCAGTACATATACTTGCCTCTTTATACCATGATCATTGTAGTATAAGTTAAATTCATAAGAAGTGAATTCTCCTCCTCTATCAGATCTAAGACATTTTAGTTGTCTTCCTGTTTCATTTTCAACTCTTGCCTTGTACCATTTGAACATTTGAAAAGCTTTTGATTTTTCTTTTAAAAACATAACTGACATCATCCTTGAGTAATCATCCACAAATAATATGAAATATTTATCACCATAATAACTTTGAATTTTCATGGGACCACAAAGATCAATGTGTACTAGATATAAAATTCCTTTAGAAGTGTAGGACTTACTTGCAAATCTTGATCTTATCATCTTACCCATCTGGCATCCTCAACAGATAGCATTCTCAGGTTTTTCAAGACTTGGTAGTCCTCTTACTCGGTGCTTCTTACTTATTTTGATCAAATTATCAAAATTTACATGACAAAACCTTTTATGCCATAACCAGGTATCATCTATATTTGCATAAAGACACTTGTTCCAAGTTGAGTCAAGATGAAATGTATTACCTTTTGTTTGTGTCCCGGTAGCAGCTAACTTTCCATGTTTGTCATGAACTTTGACAATTCCTTTCTAAAATTCTATTCAATATCCTGTATTGTTTATCTATGCTACACTCAACAAATTGTATTTCAAACCTTCAACCCAATATACATCATCACATTTAGCATTGTCAAGAAGTGTTATAAATCCTTTACCTTTCACCGGACATGGTGCATCATTACCAAATCTTACATAGCCTCCATCATAGTCTTCTAATTTAACAAACTTGTGTTTATCACCTATCATATGTTGTGAGCATCCACTATCTACGATCCAAGAATCATTATCATTTATGTGAGATATTAGGGCTTTTTCTTCATACCTTTCCTCATTAGATCCATCTTTAATAGCCACATAAACAACTTCCTCAGTATCAATTTCATCAGATTTGTCATTGTTGGATTCCTCATCTACTACTAGACATGTCTTTCTATCTCTCCTTCTGAAGTCTCAGTGTCCTCTGTATTGGTTATCTTTCTACATGTTATCTTGGTATTCTCTCTTTTCACTAGATTCTTCATCAGGAAAGTTAGAAGCCATATGTCCTATTTTATCATAATTGAAACATTTTAAAGGTAGCTTTCCTTTATACTTACCTTTTCCTCTTGGTAACCTTCTAGCTAATAATGCTTCAAATTCTTCTTGCTTCTTGATTTCCTCATACAGTTTGTGCACTTTTTCCATGTTCATGCGAAATCTTTCACTTGCTCCACTGTGATCCCCTTTAGAGTACTTACTCATTCTATCATTGTAAGCATCAAATTCACCAATATGAAAAGAACTGAATGCAAATTCTACTTTATTTACCAAAGACCCACTATTATCAAAATTACTTAACTCAAATGCATGTAGCTTACCAATAGTAGCATCCAAAGAAACTGACATGTTAGGTACAGACCTCAATTCATTGATTGCAGAGACTCGAATAGCATAAGCTGGTAGAAGGGTTCTCAACAACTTACTTGTTATATCCTTTTCTTCAATAGTTCCACCTACTCCTTTAATTTGATTGAAAATCTCATTTAGTCTTGTACTGTATTGGGTTATGTGTTGGTATTTTGGTATGGTTTTGTCATTGATGTCAGCACCTACTCTGAAGATCCAACAACATTCACCAGCAAGCAAGTAAACTGTGCAACAGTTACTGGTATATGGTTCACTGATAGGATATATTGTTCACCGGTACCTAAAATGATATGGAAGACACTTGGTAATGTCAAAGACATCGTGTGGACACTTTGTTTTGAAGAATTAATCATTGGTATATTCATATTTGCATATTTTCTTTTACTAGCAAATAGGTCCAGGTTATCTAGGGTTACACCGACAGGTTTATCTTTTCCAGATCAGCATGGCATGCTATGGAGATGATTTATTATTGTTGTAAATGCATTTAGCTGACATGTTTAATCAGTTATTGCATCAGATATTATATTGTTTGTAAAATGTTTTATTGTAATATCTTGTAGAGACGACCTACTAAAATTGGTCTTAGGGTATGGTATAAATGTAACATCTTATTTGTAAGATCAATTGTGGAATGCGAAAAAGAATTAAGTGAAGGTATATGTGAGATCAAGAAGGGATATACATGAAGACATCATTTGAAGGTGATGTTAGGTTTCTGTAGAAGCATATCAACATTACACCGGTAATGAATCCAACATATGAAGATGCTATTTTTGTGTAGTACATTCTTATTGGATTTAACCATCCAACTGTAGTCAGTGTGACTCCCATTTTGTGATTGAGTAGTGAGCTCTAGGCTGTTGGCCTTTCTGCATGTGCAGACCCCATTTATGTACACTTACAATCTGTAGTAGTATCATCTGATTGTGGGTAAGGTTTCCTACCATGGTTTTTCCCCTTACAAGGTTTCCACATACAAATATTGGTATCACGTGTTGTGGATGGCTTTATGTTTATGTTTCATGCATTAATCCCTACCAGTATAACAATTTACTGTTAACACTATCTACTGACATACTTAACTGGTTGTAAAGCGGAAAAATCGAACCCTAGTTGTTCTCCCCTCCCCAACTCCAAGGAGAGAGAAGGGAGAGTCACTAGGGTTGATGGTTTTCACTTAGGGGAGACTTTACATTCAAAAGAGGGGTTGAAACCGACAAGATCCAATCCCACGCAATGCAAGATTGGATTCTAAATGAGTTTCAAGGATTAAGACATCAAGGATACCCTCTTTTGTAAAGAATATAGCTAGGAAGATTGAACTAGGAATGCATGTAAAGTAGGAAAGATTCGCTTATAAACAAAGATAGGGATATGGGATGAAGCTGCGGACCTGGAATTAGTAGTAAAATGTCGAGACGGTGCTGTTCTGCAAATTTGAGCGAAATTTGACGGGACGATGGAGCCCGGTGTGCACACGGTCCTCTGAAAAATCCGCGAAATGAAGGGGGGTTTGTTCGTCTCTGCACAAGGATTCCAGATCTTCAATTACAGCCGCGTACCTGCAACCTACACACAGAAAAGAGAGGACGATTGGGGGGTTAGGGATGAGGGGTTTGCCTTTAGGTCAAACCCCGGTTTTGGAATTAACCAAGAAATGAGAATGTTGTAAATGTAAATGTTTGTAATGTAAACAAGTACTGATACCTTGTTGTAAGAATGTTTGTATTCTTACATGCGAAGGTGTAATGTATGTAGTATGTTGTATGTTGTATGTGATCTCCTCTTCAATGGTTGAATCATTGTCTTGAATGCAACACCTAGCCTTGAATGGAGACTTAGAATGCTCAATTTCTTGAAGGAATGCTTGAATGCTTGAAATGTTTGAATATTTGAATATCGCTTCCACCTCTTGCGCACATATGTTTTTCCTCTTTCTTTTTTTTTTACCTCTTCAAATGGGAGGGGAAATGTAGTTTATATACTTGTCAATTAGGGCTGATAGACTGATTTTCCCGACCTTAGGCCAACCAGGAAACATTATTTCCCGAATTGCAAACTTAAAGACTCGATGCCCAAAAGAGACCGGGCCCAAAATAGGGCCAGGGACCAGGGCGCTGGGTGCCATGGTCCTGCGGGACCCGGGCACTGGGCGCCCTCATCCAGAAGGACCAGGGCATTGGGCGCCCTAGTCCAGAAGGACCAAGGCACTGGGCGCCATGGTCCCACCTCCTGGGACAACAGGGTGCAAGGAGGGATCAGGCCAGGGTGCAGAAAATGCAGTTTTTGGTGTTGTAAACAGGTTTCGGGGTCTCCATTTAGGTTCAACATTGCGCCGCCATCGTGAAGACCCAAATGCAGTCGAAATTGCAAGTGTCACAATTTTAGAACGCTACATTTAGCCCCCACTTTAGCGGGAGTATAAGCGTACGCTCATACTTCCGGTAAAGTACAAGGAAACAACATTGAAAGACTTTCACCACGTCAAGGAGGCAAGATACACCAAGCCCCCAGTGGACTAAGGATCTTACGACTTCGATTGACAAAGTAAAAGGGAAGATCACGAGGGAGAACCATGACTATCAGTAGTAAGGTTCCCTCTCTATGAGTCATGCAGAAAAGATATCAAAAATTTTCAAGGCAAAGCTAAATTTGTCAAGAAATTTTCAAGTATCTTGAAAAGATATGAACGGGATGTATGCCCCCCTACGTTAAAGCGATCGCACACGCCTCACCGGGGGTGATTGCTTTAAGGTAGTGATACATATAAGAAATGAGAAAGGAGCACGTTATCACAAGGATTTAGCCCCCAAGTGTGAGATAAGCCCAAGGATAATAGACACAAAACACAAAGCATGAGGTGACTTCACTTTCCTCGGGGTCAGTATGCTGTATGATAATTCATGTATATCATATGTATGTATGCATAATTGTTCTTCATTCCCCAATCAAGGAAGGTCACCTAGAAGAAGGGAACACATGTGTCTTTTGAGTCAACATGAGAGAGACCAAAAGAGATCTCAATGTTTTGCATCGTCCTCAAGTAGACAACACTAAGGACAACAAATAGAAGAATGAGAATAGCACATAGAAGAAATAACAAAAGAGATCAAGAGAGGAGGAGAGAGTTTGCTATGCTAATGAAACTAGTCTAGCATGTCATCTACCCCCCGATCTTGCTGATCAATATTTCGGGAAGGTAGGAAACACGCTAGAGGAGGAACATCCAACACAACAGATGCAGCTATCACAAGATCCAAACAAGGGCTATGTTCATGTTCCGAGCCACATTGTTCTTGTCTAGGAGCTAGGATAAGTGCTTTAGAAAATTCGTTAGATAAATGGTTATCAACATCAACATATTCATACTCACTATCAGAATGAACAGGAGTAACATTTTCATCATGAATAACATTTTCATCTATATCATCATCAAGATTTATAAAAATAGGATCTTTAACTCGCACAGGATCAAGACCATCATGCATCTTATGTTTAGGAGATTTCGGCTCAATCGTCGGCTGAGGAGAAAATGGAATAATACTAGCTGAAGGTGTTTTTGGGGATTGCAAAGTTTGAGAAGCAGCTGCCTGAGCTCTAAGATGACGCTTTCATCGACGTTCACGTGCAGAATGATTTCGTCTAGTCTTAGTAGGAAGTTGAGAAGAGTGAGGAGGAGGAATATTCTCATCCTTATCACTTGGATGTTTAGGTTGTGGTCTCTTAGGTTGAACAATAGGAGAAGAGGAAGGTCTCTTCTCTCCATAAGAGGAAGGAGGAGGAACTGCTCCATATAAGGGAGGAATATTCTGTTTAGGAAGGAGACCAAGTCCATCATGACGAGGAGGTATAGGTCTACTTTTAGGAAGTTTATTGGATATAGGCATAGTCACATTCATAGGAATGGGTTGGGAATCTTCTTGAGGAAAGACATTAGTTTTATCTTTCAAAGGAAGAACTTCCTTCTCAAGAATGATAGGAATATCAAGTTTGGGTGTTCTAGGTTCACTTAGAGATAGGATCATATCTTTCTTCCACTTTTGATAAGATTTGAAAAGATGATCACTTCGCGGAGGAAGAGATTGGAATTGTTTAGGCCAAAAATAATCAATAGGAACACTAGAAGTTCTTTTAGCTAGTTTAAAGAGGCTATGATTGACAGTAACAACTTCACCATTATGGGGAAATTTCAAACACTTGTGAATAGGAGAAGCAATAGCTTTCATGGAAGATAGCCAAGGATAGCCTAGCTTCACACGAAATTGTTCGGATGATGGAATAATAGCAAAGTCCACATCAAGGGATTTGTTATGGACCTCAATAGGTAATGTAATAGAACCGATTGCAGGAGAAGAAAATGCATCGAATAGTTTCACCACCACATTTGTTTCATCATAGATCACTTGATTCAATTGCAAAGTAAAAAGAAATTCTTCAGTAATGATATTAACCATACAAGAAGGATCAATAAGCACTCCACAGCAAGGTGTATTCTTGACTTTTGCAACTATATATAAAGGACCATCAGGTGCCCTAATAGTTTCACTAGAATCAAAGGTGATGGAAGGTTCTTTAGGGATTTTCTGCTGCTCTACAAAGTTAATCACATTCGGAGTCATGGACACAAGATCATCAGGTGAGACAAAGGAATCATTAGTATCAATCGCATTAGAGGTATGAGAAGGTAATGGATCGGTAAAAATTTGAAGATTTTGGTTAGGAGGAGCTACAGATGTGTTGCCTTTATCATTCACACCAGAAACAGAGATAGTATTATTATCAATAAAATCTTGAATTTGACCCTTTAAAGAAAAACATTTTTCAGTATCATGCCCAGGTTGACGATGAAATTGACAAAAAGATTTGTTATCAAAATAGGGTGAATTAATCTCTGCAGGATCTATTTGCCTTATAGGAGGAAGAGTAAGCACATTTTGTTCCAATAACTTAGAAATAGGAGGCACACCTGATGCCACATTCACATTGTTGTTGATGATGTTTTCATTGAATTTAATGGACTCTCTGTTTGGTTTAAACTTCCCAAATGGTTGTTGACTACTATCACCCTTATCACTCGGAGCCATAGGATTTGCTTGTTCCATTTGACTCACAGTCAGTTGATAATTGTGAAGAGTTGCACACAACTGTTGGAAAGAAGTAAACTCAGAAAATAGAAGTTTTTCTCTAATATCTTTTTGTAAATTAGAAATAAAGATTCTTTGAATATCATTGTTAGGTACTGGAAAAGAAATTTGAGCATACAAATGCTTATATCTACCAATGAAATCAGTCACTTTTTCTTTAACACCTTGTTTACAATGCATTAAATCAATCAAAGTAACTTTAGGACTTATATTGTTTTGAAATTGTTGAATAAAAGCATTTGCAAGTTGTTCGAAAGAAGTAATAGAATAAGAAGGCAACGAGCAATACCATTGTAGGGCTTTATCTCTTAATGTTCTAGTAAACAGTTTTGCAAGCAACCTTTGGTCATAAGCAAAATCGGTATATATTGTTTGAAAGGTCTTAACATGTGTTAGAGGATCACCCTTACCATTATAAAGCTCCAAATGCGGAATTTCAACATGTTTAGGGGGAATAGCTTGAACAATGTCAAGAGAAAGTGGGCTCGCGACATCAAATGTGGGCACACTAAACTTAGATTGATTCATAGAGGCAATTTGTTGCTGTAAAGAAGAGACAGTTTGTGCAAGATTGTTAATGGTCGCTTCAGTCGAAGAGTTCATATTAGACGTGTTAGATTGTGATGGAGGTATTATGTTATTGAAAGAAGGTATTGATTGAGAGTAAGGTGGCGGGACACTATGATGGTTAGTCATAGGAGATGACTGGAAAAAAGGAACACTACAAGGAGGAATGGAATGGTTAAATGAATTGCCCCCTTGCATCATGTTCATTTGTGGAGATGAAATAGGGACATTCATTGAAGGAATGAATGAAGAAGCTGGATTGAATGAAGGAAGAGGGTTGATCGAAGAAGAGGGATTGCCCCCATGACTGGTGATTATAGGAGGAATGTCTTGTATTGAAGTAGTCATTATGTTTGATGTAAAAGTAGGTATACTAGCAATAGGAGTTGTCAAAGGGATAGAATGATTGACTTGAGTAGGAGGTTGTGTATAACCTAAAGTTTCGGCACAACTTTTCAGAGGCATCACATTCGAATCCACAATGTGTGCAATACCACGCAAAATATCAATTCCATTCTTATCACTTTGAACCATACGTTTTAGACCCTCAATTAATGAAAGAGCTTCACTATCAGGGTATTCTTGAGACATCCATTGTCGGAAATCATCAAATTGGTTATCCAATTTTGAAAGTTGTTCTACAGAAACCTCATGGAGAGCTTCTTCATCATTAAGAGGATTAGAGGAATTACCCATGTCCTCGTTGAAAAGGCCATTCAAATTAGGTTCCATCTCCTCGGTAATTACACCTTGGAAAGACTTAATTCTAAGGCTTCGTCTAACGGGAATAGTGTAAGTAGGACTTATTGTTGTAAAACTCATGCACTAAAGAGAGAGAAGATTTTGAATTTTAGAGGTAGCAAATTTCAATAAAATCAGCCAATCTCCTAGATTTAAGCTGTTAAATGCAATCAGGACAATCTCCCGAAATTTTGGAAAAAATGTCCGGGACCGTGGCGAACGGAGTGCACACGGTCCTCGCAACTTTTTTCAAAATTTTCAGGGATGACAGTTATGATGATTTTAAAGCTAATCTGAAAAAATTGAGTGATTTTACGATCTGTAGATAGGCCAAATTAAAGTTGCAATCTTAAAATTGACCCCTACCAAGATTGTTGAAAAATGTAAAATTTGAATTTTGAAAAAGAGGGGGAAACTGAAATTTTGAATTTTATGATTTTAGAAGGAATACTGAAAGCAATGCAGGCTTTGAAATTTAAAAGTTGACTCGATTTCATGCAAAATTTGAATTTGAAAGTGGAAATCAAGGTTGTTGCAATTAAACACTTAATTTCAAAAGTCACAAACTGCAAAAATTTGAATAAAACACTGAAATTTCGAATGAATGCCAACACACTTTTCAGATTTAGGACAGTAAGGAACACAATTTTGATATGAATTTTAATTTCAACAATTTTTGAATGATTAGAAGCCTCAATCCATGCAATCGCTAGACCAACTTTGACTTTAATTTTGAAAGTGTTAAAATTGATAAAATCAGCCAAAATTCTGGATTTTAGCAGAAAAATACAGTAAGATCTAACTCCCGAAATTTCGGAAAAAATGTCGGGGACGAGGGCGCTCAGGGTGCACACGGTCCTCGCAACTTTTTTCCAAATTTTCAGGGATGAAAGATATTGTGATTTTATTGTGGAATCCAAAGTTACAGCCGATTTGGAGGTGTTTTGATTAGTGAAATTATCAGTCAAAGGTTGAATCAAGAAGGTCTTAAAAATTAAGGTTTTGACATTTAACCACTTAATTTTCAGAATTAAAGCACAAATATGAATTGACAATTTGCAATAGAAGGGTAGATCTGAAACAAGCATTAACAATTAAACATTCCACAAGTTTAATTACCAAAAAGAAAATTTTAGGGTTTTTATGCAATTAGCCTCTAAAATTTGCAAAAGATCAAACATGGAAATGTAATTAAGGAAGCAAAATTTTCAGATCTAACCATGAATAATCAGAATGAGTATGTTCACGTCGGGTTCACCAAAATGTAAAGCGGAAAAATCAAACCCTAGTTGTTCTCCCCTCCCCAACTCCAAGGAGAGAGAAGGGAGAGTCACTAGGGTTGATGGTTTTCACTTAGGGGAGACTTTACATTCAAAAGAGGGGTTGAAACCCACAAGATCCAATCCCATGCAATGGAAGATTGGATTCTAAATGAGTTTCAAGGATTAAGACATCAAGGATACCCTCTTTTGTAAAGAATATAGCTAGGAAGATTGAACTAGGAATGCATGTAAAGTAGGAAAGATTCGCTTATAAACAGAGATAGGGATATGGGATGAAGCTGCGGACCTGGAATTAGTAGTAAAATGTCGAGACGGTGTTGTTCTACAAATTTGAGCGAAAGTTGACAGGACGATGGCGCCCGGCGTGCACACGGTCCTCCGAAAAATCCGCGAAACGAAGGGGGGTCTGTTCGTCTCTGCACAAGGATTCCAGATCTTCAATTACAGCCGCGTACCTGCAACCTACACACAGAAAAGAGAGGATGATTGGGGGGTTAGTGATGAGGGGTTTGCCTTTAGGTCAAACCCCGATTTTGGAATTAACCAAGAAATGAGAATGTTGTAAATGTAAATGTTTGTAATGTAAACAAGTACTGATACCTTGTTGTAAGAATGTTTGTATTCTTACATGTGAAGGTGTAATGTATGTAGTATGTTGTATGTTGCATGTGATCTCCTCTTCAATGGTTGAATCCTTGTCTTGAATGCAACACCTAGCCTTGAATGGAGACTTAGAATGCTCAATTGCTTGAAGGAATGCTTGAATGCTTGAAATGTTTGAATATTTGAATATCGCTTCCGCCTCTTGCGCACATATGTTTTTCCTCTTTCTTTGTTTTTTACCTCTTCAAATGGGAGGGGAAATATAGTTTATATACTTGTCAATTAGGGCTGATAGACTGATTTTCTTGACCTTAGGCCGACCAGGAAACATTATTTCCCAAATTGCAAACTTAAAGACTCGGTGCTCAAAAGAGACCGGGCCCAAAATAGGGCCAGGGACCAGGGCGCTGGGCGCCATGGTCCTGGGGGACCAGGGCACTGGGCACCCTAGTCCAGAAGGACCAGGGCACTGGGCGCCATGGTCCCACCTCCCAGGACAGCAGGGTGCAAGGAGGGATCAGGCTAGGGTGTAGAAAATGCAGTTTTTGGTGTTGTAAACAGGTGTCGGGGTCTCCATTCAGGTTCAACGTTGCGCTGCCATCGTGAAGACCCAAATGTAGTCAAAATTGCAAGTGTCACAATTTTAGGATGCTACACTGGTTTACCGGTATTAAGCATTAAGTTGGTTAATTAGTTTTTGGTTTGAATTTATTTGACAACCGATTCACCCCCCCTCTCAGTTGTCTTTGGGACCTAACAATTAGTATCAGAGCTTAGTCCTCTTTTGCAGAAGTTTAACAACTTGAGGAGATCTAATGTCTACTAATTATTTCAGGAAGGACAGTCCTAAACTTGATGGAACCAACTATGGGATATGGAAGATCAGAATGGAGACACTTCTGAATTGCATTGGTAAAGACATCTGGGAAGTTACTAAGAATGGTTATATTGCTGCTGTAGTTGGTCAGACTGCTCCAACTACCTTAGCTAAAGATGAAGAGAATGATTGCAAAGCAAGAGAAGTACTTTTGAGCGTATTATCAGATCAACAAATCATGGGATTATTAGATAGGTCTACTGCTAAAGCTATTTGGGATAACTTGGAAACACTTAATGAAGGAGACTCCACAGTCAAAATTGCAAAACTTGAAAGCTTCCGAGTTAGGTATGAACATCTAAAAATGGAAGAAGATGAAAGGATTTCTGCTTTTATGGAAAGAGTAAATGAAATTGTTTTGGGTATTAAATATTGTGGAGGAACCTTGAGTGAGGATGAAATTGTTTCAAAAATCTTAAGAGGTTTGCCACTAGCATATAAAATGAAGGTTACTGCTATAAATGAGTTAAGAACAATGCCTAATAAATCAGTAATTAGGGATACATTGATTGGAAAACTTTCAGCTTTTGAAATTGAGGAATTTGGTCCTGTTACTACTATAAAAACTGACTTGGCCTTTAAAGCATCAACATCATCTGCTCCATCATTTGACAAATTAGACTAGAGAGCCTTTTATGCAAGAGAACTTGAAGAATCCAGAAAGGAGAATGAAGAGCTTGAAGAACTTGAAGCACTATTTGCAAGAAAAATGCCAAAAGGTCCAATTGGAAGTAAGTATGAAGGTAAAGCACCCTTTAAATGTTTTAACTACAATAAGATTGGTCATATGGCTTCAAGATGCCTTGATAGACATGCTAGACTAAGAGAAGAAGCTAGAAGAACATACAAGCCTAATCCTGAATATCAGAGATACAGATTTAAAAAGAACAAAGATAAATCTTGTTACATTGCTAATGAAGGTGTGACTGATGATTCTGATGAGGATCCAGTAGACAACGGATGGGTTTTTGTTGCTATAACAGAAGATCAACTGACACCTACTACTCAACTGGTAGAACAAGCCCTAGCAGCTAAAGTTGAAGCAAAGGATGAATGGATTATTGACTCAAGATGCTCACATCATATGACTGGAGACAAAGGTAAATTCTTGAACTTTCAAGAATACAATGGAGATTTGGTAAGATTTGGAGATGACAAAGCCTGTTCAATCAAAGGTAAGGGTTCAATATCTCTTGATGGTAAGCATAACACTGACAATGTCTACTATGTTGAAGGATTAAAGCATAATCTTTTAAGTGTTGGCCAATTAGTTGAGAAGGGATTTCAGTTACAATTTAAAAATGGAAAATGTAAAATCATGAATAGATCTGGTTTGGAAATTGCAACCAAAAATCAGACTAGAGGCAATATCTTTCATTTGAGTAACAGTGAGAAGGCATGCTTAATTGCACATATAGATGAAAGTTGGTTATGGCATAAGAGATTATGTCATGTAAACTTTGATTGCATGGTAAAAATTAGTACTTCTAAGGCAGTTAGAGATCTACCTAAAATTGTGAAACCTCAGAATACAATTTGTAAGGAATGTCAATTTGGAAAACAAGTTAGAGATAGTTTCAAAAGTATTCCAGAAAAATCCAATAATGCTCTTGATTTAATTCACACTTTTTTATGTGGTCCAACTAGAACTAGAAGCTTACAAGGTGATAGATATTTCATGCTAATTATTGATGATTATTCTAGAATGTGTTGGGTTAATTTTCTCAGAGAGAAATCAGAAGCACTTGGAAAGTTCAAACTATTCAAAGCAATGGTTGAAAATGAAACCGGTAAGAAAATCCAATGTTTAAGATCAGATCAAGGAGGAGAATTCACATCTAAGGACTTTAATACATTCTATGAAGTAAATGGAATCAGAAGACAGTTATCAGCACCTCGGACACCACAACAGAATGGAGTTGTTGAAAGGAAAAACAAAACTATCTTGGATGCAACTAGAAGTATGTTATCAGAAGCAAATCTACCACATGTGTATTGGAGAGAGGTAGTTAGCACTGCTGTCTATACATTCAACAAAGTTCACATCAAAGGTGAAACCGGTAAGACCCCTCATGAACTATGGTTTGGTAATACTCCTACTCTTAAGTATTTCAGAATTTTTGGAAGTAAATGTTATATTAGAAGAGATGAGTATATTGGAAAATTTGATCCTAGAAGTGATGAAGGAATATTTCTTGGTTATTCATCTAAGAGCAAGGCATATAGATGTTTAAATAAAAGATTGCAGAAAATTTTTGAGAGTACAAATGTAAAGATTGATGAACAATTCAGAGGAACTTCAAGGTATATAGACTCTGAATCGGCAACATAAATTGTGACAAATTAACCTATACTAAATCCACTGGTACATAATGAAGATCTAGTTACCCCGGTATCATCAAAAGATTCCACAATAATTGAAGAACAACAACAAACTAAGACACCCCGGTATGTAAGATTGAATCATTCCGAAGATCAGATAATTGGAAACAAATTTAAAGGAGTTATGATAAGAGGAAGATTGGCAAATGAAGAGGTATGTCTTATTTCTCAAATTGAACCATCATCTATCAATGAGACATGTGAAGATAAATTTTGGATTAAAGCTATGGAAGAAGAATTAGGACAAATTGAGAAAAACGATACTTGGACATTAGTTCCCCGGCCTAAAAATAAAAATGTAATTGGAACTAAATGGGTATTTAGAAACAAACTTAATGAAGATGGTAAGGTTGTCAGAAATAAAGTAAGACTAGTGTGTAAGGGATATTCTCAAA
This sequence comes from Cryptomeria japonica, assembly GCF_030272615.1. Taxonomy (NCBI): domain Eukaryota; kingdom Viridiplantae; phylum Streptophyta; class Pinopsida; order Cupressales; family Cupressaceae; genus Cryptomeria; species Cryptomeria japonica. The sequence continues at coordinate 38,713,671 of NC_081406.1, read as the reverse complement.
AAGAAGGAGTTGATTACAATGAAACCTTTGCACTAGTAGCCAGAATTGAGGCAGTTAGATTATTTTTGGCTTGTGCAGCTCACAAGGACTACAAAGTTTATCAAATGGATATTAAATGTGCATTTTTGAATGGAGATCTTGAAGGAGAAGTATATATTGAACAACCTGATGGATTTTGTTTGACAGATGACAATGATATGGTTTGCAGGTTAAGAAAAGCTCTGTATGGATTGAAGCAAGCCCCAAGAGCTTGGTATGCAAGGTTGGATAAGTATCTTTTGAAGATTGGTTTTACTAAAGGAAATGCAGATAGCAATTTATATTACAAAATAACTAATGATGACATTTTGATTATTGAAGTATTTGTTGATGATATAATCTTTGGAGGAGAAGATGGATTATGTAAGGAATTTTCTCTTGAAATGCAACAAGAATTTGAAATGTCTATGATTGGAGAAATAAAATTCTTTTTAGGTTTGCAGATTTCTCAGACTGATGAAGGTATATTTTTGAGTCAATCCAAGTACTTGAAAGAATTACTAAAGAAATTTGGGATGGAGAACTCTAAACCGGTAAGCACACCTATGACTACAAATGACAAATTATCTCAAAGGGATGAATCTACACCTGTTAATCCAACTAGGTACAAATCCATGATAGGAGGTTTACTGTATTTGACACAAACTAGGTCTAATATTATGAATGTAGCATGTATTGTTTCTAGATTTCAGATTAATCCTAAGGAAAATCATGAATCAACAGTAAAAAGGATTTTCCGGTACCTACAAGGCACAACAAATCTTGGACTATGGTATCCTAAAGATGAAAATTTTGATCTATGTGCATACATAGATAAAAATTGGGTAGGAGATGTAGATGATAGAAAAAGCACCACTGGAGGAGCATTCTTTCTTGGAAAGAGACTAGTTTCCTGGTTAAGTAAGAAATAGAGTTGTACATCTTTATCAATAGCAGAATCAGAATATGTTGCAGCAGCAACTAACTGTACACAGGTATTATGGCTTAAGCAAATGTTGAAAGACATAAAGGTAAAATGCAAGGAAACCATTACTATATACTGTGATAACACTGCAGCAATTGATATATCTAAGAATCCAGTATTACATTCTAAAACAAAACATGTTTCTATCAAACTGAATTTTCTAAGGGAATAAGTTGAAGAAAAGGAGATAAAATTGGTTTATGTGAATACTAAAGAACAACTTGCATATATTTTCACAAAACCTTTGCCTAAGGAGACTTTTGAATATCTCAGAGATTAGCTTGGAGTCATACCACCACCGGTAGAGACTTAGATAGTTGATGATTGTCATCAACCGACAGAATTAAAAAGACAAATCTTTTATTTCGGTATTTGATGAGGAAGCTACTTCTCAGGGGGAGTAGTTGGTATTTTGTATGAACTTGACTTTTGTGACTTTGGCATTTGATGTCAAAGGGGGAGAGATATCTATGGAAAACCACATTATCTTTTTGGGATAGATTTTGAAAAACACATTTAAGGAGAGATTGGTATTGAAAATAATCTTTGGATAAACACATGTTACTCCTAGGGGGAGAAATGGAGATTGTTGGTTTTTGTATTTGGCATTTTTGTTTTGGCACTTTGATGGTTTTTCCATCTTGTGTTGCCATCAATGCCAAAGGGGGAGATTGTTGGTATTTTGGTGTGGTTTTGTCATTGATGTCAACACCTACTCTAAAGATCCAACAACATTCACCGACAAGCAAGTAAACTGTGCAACAATTACTGGTATATGGTTCACCGGCAGGATATATTGTTCACCGGTACCTAAAATGATATGGAAGACACTTGGTAATGTCAAAGACATCGTGTGGACACTTTGTTTTGAAGAATTAATCATTGGTATATTCATATTTGCATATTTGCTTTTATCGACAAATAGGTCCAGGTTATCTAGGGTTACACTGGCAGGTTTATCTTTTTCAGATCAACATGGCACGCTATGGAGATGATTTATTATTGTTGTAAATGCATTTAGTCGACATGTTTAATTGGTTATTGCATCAGATATTATATTGTTTTTAAAATGCTTCATTGTAATATCTTATAGAGTTGACCTACTAAAATTGGTCCTGGGGTATGGTATAAATGTAAGATCTTATTTGTAAGATCAAGTGTGGAATGCGAAAAAGAATTAAGTGAAGGTATATGCAAGATCAAGTAGGGATATACACGAAGACATCATTTGAAGGCGAAGTTAGGTTTCTGTAGAAGCATATCAGCATTACATTGGTACTGAATCCAGCATATGAAGATGCTATTTTTGTGCAGTACATTCTTATTAGATTTAACCATCCAACTGTAGTCAGTGTGACTCCCATTTTGTGATTGAGAAGTGAGCTCTAGGCTATTGGCCTTTCTGCATGTGCAGACCCCATTTATGTACACTTACTATTTGTAGTAGTATCATCTGATTGTGGGTAAGGTTTCCCACCATAGTTTTTCCCCTTACAGGGTTTCCATGTACAAATATTGGTGTCATGTGTTGTGGATGACTTTATGTTTATGTTTTATGCATTGATCCCTACTAGTATAGCAATTTACTGTTAACACTATCTATTGACATACTTAACTAGTTTACCAGTATTAAGCATTAAGTTGGTTAATTAGTTTTTGGTTTGAATTTATTTGACAACTGATTCACCCCCCCTCTCAGTTGTCTCCAGGACCTAACATTATGTTCTCACCTTCATTCATCCTCATGGATTCAATTTGTACTCTTAGACTATCTACTTTTGCTCTTTGAACATGTTCATCACCTCCATACATAGATATGAGCTTAGTCCACATTGCTTTTGCATCATTGTAGCCTTCTAGATCATTAAACTCTGAGTCGGTCAATGCTGATGTTATTTCAATCATAGCTTGAATATGTTCTTGCTTTGCCTTAATCTCTTCCAAGATTATAGGGTTGGTTCTTGGTGCAATGTAATCATTCTCCAGATAATATGTTGCATATTCTCCAATTCCTGATAAATTTAGCTTCATCCTTTTATGCCATGTGGAGAAACTTGACTTGTTCAGCTTTGGTGCATCCCTTTTATACATCTTCAGATCTTTGCCTCAAGTACCTTTAAATTGTTTCTTCTGAAGTCCAAAGCTCTGATACCAATTGTTAGTTCTGATACTTAATGTAAAGTATGGATACCAATAGCTAACAAGTTGAGAGGGGGGGGGGGGGTGAATCATACAAACTTAAACTTCCATAAAATCAATAGATTCAACCTCGGTAACTTATACTTCAACAACTTAACCAAAAACTACTAAACATGCAAACTTATGAACACATAATCATAATAACACTCATAAAACTAGATTTAATGTGGAAACCCAAATAGGGAAAAACCACTGTGGGATTTTGGACCCACTAAGAAATATACTCTTCTAGAGTATGCTCGGTTAAAAGCAAATCTTGTTAAAGAATACAAACACATTGCTAGATGTGACCCGGTTAAGGGATTTCCCTCAGATCTGTTAGGATCTTCACTTTGTTAGAAGCGACCTTTTCAAAGGATTTCAAACACTCACTTAGAATGTTACCTTGCTAGAGGGTTTACATATAAGACTGTTAAGTCCACTCGGTTAAGATATTTTTTGTCACTTACAAAATAACAGTAATAAAAATCTATTTGCAACTTCACATCTAAAATGCTAAAGCAGATTCTTATTTGCTCAAAACAATCTAGTCATAGGACTTATCTTGTCCCTTTGCTGGGCTCCTTACTCTGTTATTCAAATAGGTCTTCAAGCTTCTGTGCTCGGTAATCACTATGTAGCATCCTTGTGCATACACTTGCCCGCATACATTGTTTACTAACAATTCCTTATTTATAAACAATTGCTAACCGCTAAATCTCCTTCATCACATTTCCCATGATCAATCTTAGCCATCAGATCTTATAACTTGGTTAGGTTCAATGTATCCTTCTGATCTGAAAATGTTTTACCTTACCTCAGGACTTGCATTCCCTTGTTGGAACTTGCATAAGGTTATTGCGGTTCAATCTGCGCTATAGATCTTCCTGTCGATTTTCCTTTGCCATAGATCCTTAACAAACTTCATGCATGACATACCAATCATTTATACATCTCCAGATAATCATTGTCCTTCATTAAATAATGCTTTTATCCATCCCATGCACACTGTCATAACTCGGTTGTAGCTCAGTAAATACTAAACTTTACTTGGTAGACATTTCGCCTTCATTAACCGATATCGATAACCTTAGGGTTTACCGACTAGGTTCCTTAGGGTTTGCCGACTAGGTTCATTGCTTGGTTGCATAGTATAGTATTAACGTTACAATAAACAACATATGTAGGATATCAAAACAATCAAAACATCATGATCTCATCATTGTCTAACTCGATAATAGTTGCCCATTGAATAGCTTATTCCTCCCTTTATTCATCACATTCTTTCTATGTCTTTTACTGACATCTTAATTCTCTTCTAATCAATCTTCTCGAGATATGGCAACATCATACTGAATCAGATAATCAATTTCTTGACATCAATGACAAAATAATGTTATAAAGATAATTATCATCCTTCTTCAGTTATATCAATAATCTTCAACAACCTTCTCAATATCCTTATTGAATATCAACAATTTTTCTTATTGTAATGCCAACATAAATACCTACAAAAAATGTAGATAAAAGCATAAAATAGATATAGGAGAAAATTGCTAGTATTGCTAACTCTTTTGATGGACCAATTTCATTGACAACATCAATTGATGGTCAAAATTTGACTTTGGACAATCAAATTTCTGCTCTTGAGAAGGAAAGAGATAAAATAATTTAGAGAGCCATAAGTCTAAGAGGTTTGGTGAGTCCAAGATTGGATTCACTCTGTGCACATAAGAAGGAATGAATGGATATGCTGAGAAAGCCCACATCGACAGAGGTCACTGAGAAAGAATCTTTTGCGTATTTATTGAGTGGACTTGTATCTATCTCTGGCACATTCAAAACTGGCTGGGATACTTATATGGAGTTATTGGAGAAATCTTATCTGGAAATCTTGAAACTGGTCAAGCTCCGGTAAGGCATTTTTGGAGGTATTCAATGTACAGTTCTTATTCTTTGACATTCTTTTAAAAAAATTTGGGCATTGATGTCAAAGGGGGAGTAGTATAGATGTGAAAAAGAATAAAGAGTTGCATACATTAGGGGGGAGTTACAGAGTTTTTAGAATTTTGGAGACATGGAGTATTTTGCATATTCAGCTCAGGGGGAGCAAGGCAGGATGAAACTGACAAATGAAACCATGACCATTTTTCACATAATTTTTGCCATCAATGCCAAAGGGGGAGATTATTAGTAATTTATACTCTATTGGTTGGTTTCACTATGTTGTCATTGATGGCAACATGATTTTGGGTTCCGGCTTCATATGGTGTACCGACAGGCACTTCACAGATTCTACACCGACACTGACACTGCACTGGTAGGTCAGGAAGATTTCTTTGGTCATCGACAATACAAACCGACATGGTATAGAAAAGGTTATTAGTATTGGAGGCCGACATATCTTAGATCTGACATCGACAACTTGTTTTAATATTTATTCATTTATGTTATTTGGTCAACATGTAATATGATATTGTATATATCTTTGTAAGCCGACATAAGGCATAAATTTGTATAGGGTATATAGGGTAGATTGATTAGATCATTTTTATATGATGGGGATATAATATAATGGATATGTAAATGTAATATGATGGAAATATATTAGAGAGATTATGTATGTGAGGAATTTATTGTAAGGGTTATTTGGGTAAAGGGGTTTAGGGTTTCAACTAGAACAAAGAGAGCTTAAACCAGAACTGTATTCCGATATAGAAGATGCTATCTTAGTAGTTCACACTTCTCTGGATTTTTGTCTAGAATTTTATGTAGTCAGTGAGGCTCCTATTGTGATTGAGCAGTGTGCTCTAGGCTGTAAGCCTTCCTGCAAGTGCAGGACCACCATATATTGTAATATCTCTTCATATGGGTAGTGGATTGATATTGTGGGTCACAAATCCCACTGTGGTTTTTCCTCATTGAGGTTTTCCACGTATAAATCTGTGTGTTATGGTTCTCATTTATGTGTTTGGCTTATTGGTTTCTTTACTTCTTTCAATTATGTTTATACTGATATACTAGTTGGTGTATGAATGTTTTGTTAAGGCTAAAATCTGTTATTCTGGTATAATACTAATTCAGCCCTCCTCTCAATGTTATTGGTTTCCAACATATCCTATGGTGACTAACAACTCAAGTTCATCCAGTTCTTCTGGAGCTATCATTCGAAGGGATATTCTGAGGCTTGATGGAACAAATTACATTGTATGAAAGATTAAGATGGAGACTCATCTAAGATGTCTTGGCAAGGAGATTTGGAGATCACACAGAATGGTGTCACACCCTATAATCCGAGATCTAGCAATTTTTCTCTGGAAAACTTGGACAAGGAGCTTAAGAATGATTGTAGAGCTAGAGAAGCCCTCTTGTGTGCACTTTCTGATAAAAAAATAATGGGATTAATTGTAAAATCATCTGGAAAGGCTATATAAGATAAGTTGGAGAATGTTAATGAAGGTGACCCTACAGTGAAGATTGCTAAACTTGATGGTTACCAGGTGAGATATGAAAACCTAAACATGGAAGAAGATGAAAGGATTACTACATTCATGGAAAGGGCAAATGAGATTATTATGGAATTCAATATTGTAGTGGAACTCTGAGTGAAGATGAAATTATTTCTAGAGTCCCGAGAGCCCTACCACTGGCTTACAAAATGAAGTCTACTACTATTAATGAGTTGAGAACAATGGCTAATACATCTGTCAACAAAGATACTTTGGTTGGGAAACTATCTACTCTCGAGCTTGAGGAATTTAGACCTTCTGGAGTTGTGAAGACTGAACCTGCTTTTCATGCATCTACATCTACAATTGGTAAGCAAGATTGGAAAGATTTATATGCAAAGGAGTTAGAAGATATGAAGAGAGAAGATGATGAGTTTGAGCGACTTGAAGCACTATTTGCTAGAAGAATACCAAAGGGACCGGTAGGAAGTAAGTATGAAGGAAAAACACCTTATAAATGTTTTGCATGTAATAAGATTGGTCATTTTGCATCTAGATGTTTTGAAAGGAATTCAAGATATGAAGAAAGAGTTAAAAGATCATTTACCTAACCCTGGATATCAGAACAAATATAAGTACAAGAAAAACATAGACAAATCATGCTACATAGCGGATGAGGAAGGCATTACTGATTCAGATTATGAAAAGACAGAAGACTCATGCTAGTGGATTTGAAAATGGGAAGGAATGAGTATTCCTGGCTATCAAGGAAGATGATTCGACACTGGAAGAGAATGTACTTGAAGAGAAGGCACTTGCAGCTAAAATTGAAGACAAGGATGAATGGGTAATTGACACTAGTTGTTCACATCATATGACTAGAGATAAAGGGAAGTTTCTATCTTTGCAAGAATTTGATGGTGGTCTAGTTAGATTTGGAGATGACAAGGCATGTATGATTAAAGGAAAAGGAACTATATCATTGCATGGTAAGAACAATAGTGACAATGCTTATTATGTTGAAGGTTTGAAGCATAATATTTTGAGTGTAGGACAATTGGTAGATAAGGGATTTCAATTACAGTTCAAGGATGAAAAATGAAAAATCATTAATAGATATGGCTTGGAGATTGCAACCGGTACATAGACAAAAGGTAATATATTTCATTTGAACTCTAGTAAGAAGAAATGTTTGATTACACAAATTGATGAGAGTTGGCTATGGCATAAAAGGATGTGTCATGTAAACTTTGATTGCATTGTGAAGATCAGTTCAACTAAGGTTGTTAGGGATATACCTAAGATTATTAAGCCCTATAATTCAGTATGTAAAGAATGTCAAATGGGTAAACATGTCAGAACCTCTCTTAGGAATATGCAAGATAAATCAAATGATGTTCTTGATCTTATTCACATTGATTTGTGTGGCCCTTCTAGAGTTTAAAGTTTTCATGGTGATAGATATTTCATTCTAATCATTGATGATTATTCTAGAATGATGTGGGTTGCTTTTTTGAGAGAAAAATCTGAAGCATTTGAAAAGTTTAAAATCTTTATGGCTAAAGTGAAAACTGAGACAGGATTGAAGATTAAATGTTTGAGATCAGATCACGACAGAGAATTCACATTTGGTGAGTTTAATAACTTTTTTGACAAGCATGGTATAAGAAGACAATTTTATGCTCCCCAAACATCTCATCAGAATGGAGTTATGGAAAGGAAGAACAAAACTATCATAGATGTTGCTAGAATAATGATGATAGAAGCTAGTCTACCTCACATCTATTGGAGAGAAGCAGTGAGTACAATGGTTTATACATTCAATAGAGTACATATCAAAGGAGAAACCGATAAGACACATTATGAATTCTGGTTTGGCAATATCCTAGTATATGCCAACAAGATCTGATGGAAGTCAAAAACTGACACTAGGAGGCATATACTAGGATTTATCTGGTAAATCATTTTATAATTATTCTCGAGGCTGAAATCGAATATCTTTTGTAATTGCATTGTAAGCCGACATAAGGTATATCATGTGTAATAGGTATATAAGTTAATCTGCTAGGTCAATTTAATATGATGATAATGTGATGGAATAGATGATAGACATATATAGGTATAGCAGATCTATGAGATGCAAAATATGTGTATGGAGATCATTTTTGTATGCGAACATTATATCATGCAATGATCTATAGATAGCTTGGAAAGCATTCTTGGAGAAGTAATACTGGTAATAGTTCAAGTTTGTGAACCGGTACAAAGCAGAACCAGAACCAGAACTCTATCTGGCATAGTAGATGCATTCCTGAGTTCATTTTCAGTAATTTACTTTGGCAGAAAGCTTGTAGTCAGTGAGACTCTTTAGTGATGAGCAATATGCTCTAGGCAGTGTGCCTTCCTGCAAGTGCAGACCCTTGTTTTATGTAATATCTTTTTATATGGCCAGTGAACTGATATTGTGGGTCACAAATCCCACTATGGTTTTTCCACATATAAATTCTATGTGTTATGGTGTTCATTTATGTGGATGGTCTATTTGCTTCTTGTTATATGCTTATTTACTTGCTGGTACATACATGCATGGTTTAGAAAGTTAATAACTGTTCATTCTGGCAGAACACCGATTCACGCCCCCTCTCAGTGTTCTCAGATCTCAACAATTGGTTTCAGATCCTGGTACCTTGGAAGAAGTTTAATAGCTTGAAGAAGATCCTGAAACCAAAATCTTTGAACATGGCTATGGAGAAGCAACTTGAGATGGCTCTTGATAATTATGATGCTGAAAGGATGAAGAACTTGAAATTGCAAGAAGAACTGAATTCTACAAATGAATTCATTCTTATCCTGCAAGAAAGGTTATCATCTCCTCTAGCCAAGAGAAAGGAACTTCTGCAACAACTAGATGATGAGGAGAAGAATGCTCTTAAGGAACAATGTCAGAAACTAAGTCAAGCAAACATGCTCATGAAGAATGAAATGCAAGATCTACCCATGAGGTTATCAAAAGATATTGAGGATAGAAAGAAGAAGGAAGATAATCTTGCTTTATCTCTAAAGAACAAGTTTGATGAATGTGGAAGATTGACACATAAGAATAATCTGTTGAGAACTGATTTGGCACACTCCCAGAATAATGAACAAGAACTTGAAAGGAAAGTAACTACTCTAAGAGATGATCTGACTACTGCAAGTGAGTATAAATAAAAGTTTAGGATCAGTGCTGCACAGTTGGATGACATATTGAAAAGATAAAGACAGATTGATGATTCTAGAGGACTTGGATTTGTACAAGGTGAAAGCTCTGATACTACAAATGAAGATCAGCCAACTGGTATGAAGAACTCATTAGAATAGAGGAAACTAGTAAGGCAATCTAATGCTTATAAATTCAATGGTAGATGTTTTATTTGCAATAAATTTAGGCATATGGCTAAACAATGTAGAAATAAGGCAAATCAAAACTACAATTCTGTTCTCCGTCAATGTACAAACTGCAAGAAATATGGTCATAGATCAGAAGATTGTAGAATGAATGTTAAATGTCATGCATGTGGAAAGTTTGGAAATTTTGCTAATCATTGTAGGTCAAGAAATAATAATACTGGATATGTCAAAGCAATTCAGAAGAATAGTATTACATGCTATGCATGCAACAAAATAGGTCATATTGCTAAGTATTGCAGAAGAAAGACTCAACCATCTAATAATGATAAAGATAGTGAGAAAGGAAAGAAGAAGGTAGATGAAAACAACAAGATCACACCAAGAGATGGGATAGAAAATCTGAAGAAAAAAGTGGAGATTGATCTATCCCAGCAAATCCACTGGTAGAATAGGGTATTCCTCCACCGACATGAAATTCCACCAGTAACTAAGGCATAAGCCATAGGGACTAGCAAAGTCACTGCTAAATTTTTCATATTACCCTGGAAGAGATCTAAGGAGATCTGGATAAATATGTTCATCATCGATGAAGGTTACCTTGACACATAACTGTGAAACTGGCATCCGTAGGGTTGTTGGTGAAGCATTAATTACAAGAAATTAGGGTTTTATTCACTGATAAAAGAGGGTAAGTGAATTCATTTTCACTCATTGAGCATTCAAGTAATTAGAGAGAAGTAAAGGCGAATTAAGAGCGAGAAAATCGTTGAGAGAGGATTTCGAGCAATTATCTGAAGCACTCAATCATCCATCAGCATTCACTTTCAAGTATTTTATGACATGGCATCTAGATCATCTGCTCCTACTTTTATTGCAAATCCTACAATCGTCGAAGTCAAGGATAGGTTAAGGTCAGTCTTTAAGGAGGTTCCCGAAATTGCCAAGAAGGAAGACTCTGCAGGAGTATTTTATAGGGTTCTTGATGGAACAATGTATATTGAAGATGTGAGGGAATACATTCATTGCACTCTTGAGGATTTGGGCACCAAAGAAATCAAAATCATGTATCAATCAGTGATGCCGAGAGACTCCAGAACCATTAAACCCGAATTCAAAGCAATTGAGGATCTAGGGTTAACCGATATTCTGTACATACTAGAATTCAAGGATGAGGTTATCAGATACGTCCTGAGTAGGGTTCACAATGAATTTATTTGGTTAGACATACCCTACATGATCACAAAGGAGGTAATTAGGTTGTCACCAGCTTACCTAGGGTCAGACAAGACCCTGGCAAGAAAATTTCCAACACAGAGGTTGAAAATCTCACTGGTGCTACATTCGATAGCAGATCAATGAGGATACGCACAATAAACGACACTGACATAAAGTTTGCAAGCATGATCGTAGGATACAAGGTAACTCAATCCAATCGATTGAATTATGTTGCAAGTTCATGCATTCATGTTGCATATCAGATGTTAAGGAATAATGTGAATTATGATTTATGTGAATGGATGAGGAGTGAATTAATGCTAAACCTTACTATGATCAAAGGAACTAAGAAAGACACTTTCAGATATGGAAACTTGATTGTTTGTTTAATTCTTTACTTCCTGAATGAGCTACTCGGTTTAGGAAAGAAGCAATGGGCTCATGACATACCGATAGGTATACATATCAATATAGCTATCACCGGTCTTGGTACCAGTAGAGATGAGAAACTTTGGGGTTATTCTAAGATATTTTAGGAGAACATGAGGAAAAGGGAGAGAATTTCAAAGAATATTGTGAAGTATTCCACTAATATATGTTTCATGGTGAAAACTGATGGAACTCTCATAGAAGCCATTGAACCCAGAAAAATATGGGTTACTAAGCTTGGATATGAGGTAGATGATAGCATTTTTCAGCTCTATGCAAAGAAGTTGTTAGATGCCCTGTTAGATGATAAAACAAAGCACTTCGGTACAACAGGAGAGAAGGCTTTTGAAGTAAAAACCAGCTTTAACAGGAAAAGAAGAGAAAAGAAAATAGAGAAGATGTCTGCATATGTACAAGATGTGCTGCATAAGGTAGACCCTCAATTGGGCTCCAAATCTAAATAGGCAGTCAAACCGGAAGAGGTTGCTACTAAAGAAGTAAAGAAGCCATAAGTACACATTTCCCCTATCACTTCTTATTCTGATCCTATGGATAATGAACCTTTGGCTTTCAGAAGGGTGCAAAGGAAGAATGTGGTAAAACCACTAGTAGAGCAACAGAAGGCAGAGCCTAGGAGGAGACTTGTCAGAAAGGCAACTCAACCTCCTAGGAGGAAACTTGTTAGAAAGGCAACTCAACCTACTACACCTCTACCACTGGCAAGGAAGCCTATGCAGAAGAGGAAACCAGTCACATCGGCAACCACAAGCAAAAAGAAGAAGGGTGATGATACTAAAACTGGTAAGACAATAATGACCTGTGCTAAAATTATTGATGAAGTTACAAAAGATGGAATATTAAAGAATATATCAAAGTATTATGATTATTTTGAAGAAAATGAGCAAAATGAGTTAGAAGAGGCTATTTTACTATATATAGACATCTATAAGAAAGCCTTAGTTGAAATTTTGAAGGAGATACCTTTATCCCTGTACAATAAAATTGATGCTAGAAGACTTGATGCTATCAAGAGGGATAGGGAAATCAAGGAAGTTGCACTTTTGGAAGAATGTGGTACTATAAATAATGAAGAGATGTATAGATACTGCTAATAGGGAAAATTTCAATAGTAAAAACTAACAGATAAGCCTTATGATGGGAAGAGTAAATGAGGTGGTAAATGAGACAAGTAAGGGATGGACAAAATTCTTTCAGAAAAACCCAAAATTTCTCACATCTCAAGAAGAATTTGCAAAGGCAACATCTTCCACCATTCCTGACAAATCAAAAGGAAAGGGTATTTTGGGCAGTTCAACTCCAATTTTTGCACAACCACAACCAGCAGTTAAAGAGAGTGTATAGTTTATACCGGCACAAACAATTTTTGAGCAAGGCAATATACAGAATATTGGAAACACTGTGGATGATACTCCATCGGCAGTAACCAATACTGCACCAAGTGGCGAAGCCAATGGTGCAAAAGAGGTTGAGATGGACAAGGTAAAATATACTGAGTCCATACTGGTAGGTAAAATTGATTCCCCGACAAGAGTTTTGGCAATTGACACTTCTCAAGTTGAAAAGAAATTAAGCTTTGAGTTAAGTCCAATAGAATTAATGATGATGACCACTCAGAAATTGCTAAAGGAAGGAATTGTAGACAAAGGGTTAACTAATCAATTGGTCTCTATACTACATAGAATAATGCCTGACTGTCAGATTGAGGATGGAGAAAGCCTTTCCAGTGAGCTCAAGACTTTAACAGAGCACATATCTAATAACTTTCAATCTTTGAGACAGATTGCAAACCGATAGGCTTTGGATAGTTTCTCTGCAACAAAAAGAGCAGCTTTTGATCAACTCATAGAAACTGGGAAGAAGAAAATAGAAGACAAGCTTATTCCCATTGAATTTTTTTTAAAACAATGTACTAATATCTATAGAGTATGTTGTAATTTGGGAAATCTTACAGCTAATGTAGATAGCAGATTGAAGGAGTTATATGACAAATTGGGTAATATTGCTAACTCTTTTGATGGATTGATTGCACTAACTACATCTATTGATGGACAAATTTTGTCCTTGGAGAACCAAGTTTTTGCTTTTGAGAAAGAGAAAGATAAAATAATAAGGAGAGCAAGAAATTTAAGAGGATTGGTAAGCCCTAGACTTGATTCATTGGGTGTTCACAAGAAAGAATGCATGGATATGCTAGCAAAACCCACACTGGTAGATACCCAAGAGAAGGAATCATTTTCCCACTTATTCAGTGGACTTGCATCAGTATCTAATACTTTCAAATCAGGCTGGGACACGCATCTTCATTTGCTACAAAAGGCATACCCATAAATCCTGAAGATGACTAAGCTTGAGTGACACTAACAGTATTCTTTCATTCTTTTATTCTTTCACTGATCTTTGGCATTAATGTCAAAGGGGGAGTATGTATATATGTGAAAAATATTCAAAGAAAATATTATCAGATGGAGTATATGGAGTGTATTGCTCAGGGGGAGCACACTGGCAGGGAATCCATTTTTCACATGAGTGTTGCCATCAATGCCAAAGGGGGATATTTTTGGCAATTGACACTCATTGGATTCATTTTGTTGTCATTGATGGCAACAAGGTCTCATGGAAGTCACAAACCGACACTAGGAGGCTTATACTAGCAGATATCGACATTGGAAGCATTCAGGCTACACCAACATCGACACCGACATCAATACTTCAAGGAAGTCGATGTTAAGGAGGATTTATTAGTAAATCATTTTGTAATTATTGTTGAGGCCAACATCGAATATCTTTTTTAATTGCATTGTAAGCCAACATAAGGCATATCATGTGTAATAAGTATATAAGTTAGTTTGCTAGGTCAGTTTAATATGATGATAATGTGATGGAATAGATGATAGACATATATAGGTATAGTAGAACCATGAGATGTGAAATATATATATGGAGATAATTTTTGTATGCGAACATTATATCATGCAATGATCTATAGATAGCTTGGAAAGCATTCTTGGAGGAGAAGTAATACTGGTAATAGTTCAAGTTTGTGAACCGGTACAGAGTAGAACCAAAACTGAAACTCTATCTGGCATAGCAGATGCATTGCTGAGTTCATTTTTAGTAATTTACTTTGGCAAAAATCTTGTAGTCAGTAAGACTCTTTAGTGATGAGCAGTATGTTTTAGGCAGTGTGCCTTCCTACAAGTGCAGGCCCTTGTTTTATGTAATATCTTTTCATATGGCCAATGAACTGATACTATGTTTCACAAATCCCAACGTGGTTTTTCCTCATTGAGGTTTTCCATGTATAAATTTTGTGTGTTATGGTGTTCATTTATGTGGATGGTTTATTTTCTTCTTGTTATATGCTTATTTGTTTATCAGTACATACATGCATGGTTTAAAAAGTTAATAATTGTTCATTCTGGTAGAACACTGATTCAGCCCCCCTCTCAGTGTTCTTAGATCCCAACAGCATCAGTAATTGAAGCATGTAAAGATGAACATTGGTTAAAAGCTATGGAAGAAGAATTAGACTAGATTGAGGAAAATAACACATGGACTTTGGTTCCCTGACCTAAATATAAAAATGTTATTGGAACTAAATGGGTTTTTAGAAATAAATTGAATGAGGATGGTCAAGTTATAAGGAATAAGGCTAGATTGATTTGTAAAGGATATTCTTAGAAGGAAGGAATTTATTATGGAGAGGCTTTTGCACCTATAGCTAGGATTGAAGCTATAAGATTATTTCTTGCCTATGCTGCTTATAAAAACTACAAAGTTTATCAGATGGATGTTAAATGTGCATTTTTGAATGAGGATCTTGATGAGGAAGTTTATACTGAGCAACCTAATGGTTTTTCACTATCAAATGATACAGATATGGTTTGCAGGTTAAGGAAAATTTTATATGGATTGAAACAAGCACCTAGAGCTTGGTATGCAAAGTTGGATAAATATCTTTTGAAGCTTGGTTTTACTAAAGGCAGTGCTGACAGTAATTTATATTATAAAATCACTGATGATGATATACTAATTGTTGAAGTATTTATTGATGACATTATTTTTGGAGGTGAAGATAAGTTATGCATAGAATTTTCTAAGAATATGGAAAAAGAATTTGAGATGTCTATGATTGGTGAGATGAAATTTTTCTTAGGTTTGCATATTACTTAGAATGACAAAGGTATTTTCATCTGTCAAACTAAATATGCTAAGGAATTGTTGAAGAAATTTGGTATGGTAGATTCTAAACCGGTAAGTACTCCTATAGTTACAAGTGAGAAATTAACAAGAAAATATGTTTCTACATCGGTAAATCCTACAAGATACAAATCTATGATTGGAGGTTTGCTTTGTTTGACTCGGACTAGGCCTGACATTATGAATGTTGTTTATATTGTTTCAAGATTTTAGAGTGATCCTAGAGAAAATCATGAGATGGCGGTGAAAAATATTTTTAGATACTTGCAAGGTACATCAAAATATGGCTTATGGTACCCTAAGGATGATAACTTTACCTTATGTGCATATACAGATGTTGATTGGGCTGGAGATGTTGATGACCGGAAAAGTACTTCTGGTGGAGATTTCTTTCTTGGAAAGAAGTTGGTTTCATGGATCAACAAGAAACAATCATGTACTTCTCTATCTATTGCTGAAGCTGAGTATGTTGTTGCTGCTACTAATTGTACACAATTTTTATGGATGAAGCAAATGTTGAAGGATATAAAGGTGGATTGTGATGCACCGGTAGTTATTCACTATGCTAACTCTATTTCTATTGATATATCAAATAATTCGGTATTTCATTCTAGGACAAAGTACATACATATCAAGTATAACTTTTTGAATGAGAAGGTGGAAGAAAATGAAGTTAGACTAGTTTATGTGAACACTAAAGAACAAATTGCAGATATTTTCACTAAACCTTTATCCAAGGAATCATTTAAGTACCTGAGAGACAAATTGGGAGTTTCTACCCCTTTGATAAAGACTTGATTGATGCGGTTTGGCATCAATCTGACATGCATTATCAAAGATACTATTCAATCCGACACTGATGTGGGATGCTACTACTCAGGGAGAGTTGTCAGCTTTGAGATTCATAAGCTTATGTTTTTGCTTTGATATTTATGTCAGATTTTTGGCATTGATCTCAAAGGGGGAGAGATATTGATGTGAAAAAGATAAAGAAAGGAAAAGAAAAAGTTAAAGGGGGAGAGATATGAAAAGTAAAAGGGAGAGTTACTTAGAGCTATATGCGGGTGATTGTTGGCTGTCTTCCACAGGGGGAGACTTGTTTGACATTTCTTGGTAGTTAGATTTTTTTCACATCTAGTGATGCCATCAATGTCAAAGGGGGAGATTTTTGGCCATTTGGTGGAATTGATTATGTTTTGCATTGATGTTTTGTCATTGATGTTGACACTAGCTATTTGGGTGCTTTATTGGCACCCTTCCTATCCCGGTAGGTTGAGTGGTTTCTGGTTAACTTGGATCATGTATTGATCCAACAGGCTCCGGTATAGTCTGGTGATGGAATTGGCTTTCTCATGATACTTATACTCATATTTGGTTAGTTGGTTTTGGTCTGGTGATTGGATGCTATCCTGCTTGCTTAGAAGATTGGTTTTTGGCTTTCGACGAGGGTTTCATCGGCAGAGCTTTTGATGGAGATATTTGATGAATTGCATAAGTGGTGTTGGTGCAACTTTTGATAGAGTTTCAGGATGATTTTGGTGATCATGTTCGAGAATTGGCAGTTGGAGATCATTATTGAAGTGTGTGGACCTATACTTGGTCCCGGTTGATCTAGGTTATGGACTGGCTTTAATGTAACGTGTGGATAGGACCTATTGATGTATTTCCAGGATGTATTATGTGTTGATATTATTTTTTTGGTCTAAGGTCGAAATTGTTTGTAATTATGTAATTGATTTATTGTCTATTGGTCGACTTGATTGTTTATGGTCGAGGGTTTGTATAAATAGATGTAAGATCTCATTGTAGATCATCATGGTTAATGTAAGAGGTCATGGTCAAGGAATGTAATGTGCAAATAAATGTAATGTCATTTAGGTAGAGGAGTTGGTTGATCATTGGAGATTGAATTGGGTTTATGTAAGAGGATTTAGTCCTCCAGTATTGAGCTTAACAAGAACTGTACTCTGGCATAGGAGATGATATCTTTTATAGTTCAACACTTCTCTGGATTGTAGTCTAGATTTATATGTAGTAAGTGAGGCTCCTTTTGTGATTAGTAGTGTGCTCTAGGTTGTTGGCCTTCCTGCAAGTGCATGCCCCTCAATTTTAATTCACATACTTACTGTAGAAGTATTATCTGACTATGGGTAGGCTTCGCACCATGGTTTTTCCCTTTACTGGGTTTTCCACATACAAATCTTGGTATTATGTGGATGGCTTTTATTCTATGATTTTTGCTTATGCTTAATTGAGTAACTGCTATTCCGGTATTATTGTTTTGGGTTCCGGTAAAAGTTTTAAAGGATGAATGTTCCTGTAATCTATGACAACTGATTCACCCCCTCTCTCAGTTGTCTTCCGGTTATCTAAATTGTCTAACAATTTATGTATCTAGAAAGGTTATTTCAAAGGTCTGAAAAACTTTAAAATTTAACAAACTTTGTTTCTTTTGGCATGTGGTGGATTTTTTAGTGAAGACATTTTTATCTATCAATGAAATGATACATTTTCATCAACTTTCAAATCTGTGTGATTGAATGTGAAAAGCAAGTCCCTGTTGGGATATATGTGCATGTGCAGAATATATTACTTCTTTGATTATCCACTTTTTCATAAGTCTGTGAATGAATCTAATAAATAACTCTACTATTAACTTTTGTTTGGATATTTTGATCCCCCTTGTCCTTTGAGGCATGAGAGAGACTTGATCAAAGTCCAAGATGTTTTGATTTCTTTAATAAGGATAGTTGTGTGAAGTGAAATTAATCAGATTGTAAGTTTGTGGGATTTGCATTAAAAACATTTATCTTTGTAGCATTGATGTGGTGATGGCTAATGAATGTAAAAATGCCTTTTCTCTATCTAGTTAAAAGTGAAGTTAATGTTTGCATATGTTTAAAAATTCATTGAATATCCTACGGGAAGTTGCAACCTTATGCAGAGGGTAAACCAATAATCGGTTCACCCAACTATTGGTTTCATTTGCCTTTTCAAAAAGGGCATACACGAGTCATTCACCATAAAATTAAGAAAGGGCTAATCTATTAACCAACACATTTTGGCGACTCTGTTGGGGAGTCGAACATCAAGAATAGTCACTTGAGCACAAAATATATAGGGTTGTCCTGTGAGTTATCTTTGTTTTGATCTACCTTACAGATATTGAAACTCATAAATAAATTGGAGCAAAGAAGATACACTAGGTCTCAGAGGCATGAGGGCATATTTGACCTAGTCTTCTAAGAATCACAAAATCTGAACTTTCAAGCTTCCTTTACACCTAGGAGATGAGCCAAAAGTAGACCTCCTTCCCCTTCTGCTCCATCTTCTGTATCTCCTATTTGTCAAGCCCTAATATTGGACGGTGTTGCTTTACCTAGTGTAATTAACCCCACACCTCTTAATATCATTATTCCAATGGTCATTAACGATCCTTGGGGACCTACAGTAGGACCATTAAATCTTGGTCTTAATTTTAATTCTTTACCTAAAGGAGAAAGGGATCATTTGCCTAATTTTAGTGGTGATGAGAAGGTCTCAGCTGATGAGCATTTAAATGCATTTAAGGTTGCATGTGGTGTTATAGTCATCCAACATGAATATGTGGTAGTGAGACTGTTTGTGCAAACATTAACAGAGACATCAACGGATTGGTTCTATCACTTACCTAATGGTGTAATATCAAATTGGAAAGATTTGAAAACTAGGTTTGAGGATAGGTTTAGGCTGATTGAAGATGAACATTTCCTTTTAGCTCAATTGGCCCAATTAAAGAAAGATATGAGAGATTTTGTGGCCAGGTTTGATAAAAGTGTCCATAAAATTCCTTCAAATTAGAAGCCTTCAGATGACAATCTGAAATGTTTCTTCATTAATTCCATGCCTTCAAAAATAAGATTCTTAATTCGGAGATAAAGAGTAGCAACTCTAGCTAATGTCAAAATGTTGGCTATTGAGTTAGAAGATGACTTAATTATTGCTAGAAAATGGAAGAGAGAAGTTCAAGTAGCTGGTACCCAACCCTCTACTTCCTTAGACCCTATAGTACAAATATTAATGAATGATGTCATAGCTCTCAAAAGACAATTTCCAAAGACTAGTACTTTCTATCCACAACCTCATCAAGATATTCCAAGAAGAATTACTAATCAAAACAAGGCATTACAATTGCCTCCAACTCAGTAGATATTGACAATTGAAGCTCCACCACCTAAAGGTAACATGTGTGTTTTCCACCTAATTGATGATTATGATGGTAATTCCTATCTATAAATAGTATGACATGCATAAATGATGAATATAAGAGGAGCAATAAATGAGATTGGTCAAGAAGAGGAGATCTTTAGGCAACCTGATGACTCTGAAATACATTTACTGGAGTATAAATTAGATTCACAAAGAGGAGGAGATATATTGGTGACCCTTGAAGACCCTTCTTGTGAAATCCTTACTAGGAATCGATGTCAACCTAAAAACGCAGGTAATCCAACATTTCCTAAAACCCTAGCCAAAGGTAAAGAACTTGTGAACTCAAACTTTGAAAGCGGTTCAAGAGTTCAAGAGGTTTAGGCACTGAAGCATCATGATCCTGATACTTCTTTTGATATTGCTAAATTTTGTAAGACTTCCAAAACCTGCTGAATACCTTAGGTGGAACCCTGAAGAGATGGATAAGTTAGTCAAATATGTACAGGGGGAAACCTCTCTGTTGCAACCTAATCAATCATTGTTGGCCAGTCTTGAGTCCTCATAGGTTAGGAAGTGTACTAAACATACATAATTATCTGAAACTATTCCAAAGGTTTTTTCTAATGAACTAGATGAATTGCCTTTAGCATTAGATCAAAAGCCTGAACCTTTCTACATATCTTTGTTTATTAATGATTATAAACTCAACATTTGTATCATTGATTCAAGAGCATCAGATAACATTATGCTTGTCGTAGTTGCTAAAGCATTAGGTCTTTACCTCACCAAAACCTTTGGGAAGTTTTATTCAATGGACTCAAAGAAGGTTCCTCTGTTAGGATAAATCAAAGATGCTCAAGTTGCCCTAGCAGTAAATCCTAGTAAAAGAGTGAAATTGACCATTCTGGTAGTCAATATCCCTGAAAGTTATGATATGCTGCTAAGCAGAACTTTTTGTAAAGATTTGGGAGGAGAAATAAAGATGGATTGGTCTCAAGCATTAATTCCCATTGGTAAACAAAAAATTGCCCTTCAAACAGAGCCAAAATCCAAGTATACAAATTTTCCTTCTAATGACCCAAAATCCCAAATATTGTATCGAGAATGTAATTCTGGCAATTATTTGCTTTTCTCTAATGACATGAAGGAAACATCGGAGAATGTGTTAGATCCTATTGTTGGCCTATGGGTGATGGAATTTGATTGGTGCATCGATTGGATCTGGTGCCAGGGTGAAATGATTCATTTTTCATTTAAATTAGAATTCAAAAACACTAATAATACTACAAAATACGAGGCCTTATTATTGGGGCTCGAACAAGCTAAGAAAAGAGGAATCAAGTTGTTGAGTGTCAAAGGCGATGCATAATTAATTGTCAAGCAGGTGCAAAATCTCTTCTTAGTAAAGAATGAAAGGCTTAGACATTATAGGAATAGGGTTTGGGATGAGATGGAATATTTTGATGCTTTCTCAACTAAGGCAATTCCCATAAATCAAAATTCTCATGCAGACTCCTTGGCAGTTTCAGCTTCTTTATTACTCCCATATCCAAACTTTGGAGAAAATGTTTATAGGATTGAAGTGGTATATCGCCCTAATGTTTTAGATAATTTTGATTTCTGGCAGGTGTTTGAGAGTGATAAACATATCAATAATTTCCTGCAAAATGCTGAGATGTTTGCCTCATCCTTCTTTGAAGGGTTCAAGAATGAATGTAATGAATTTTTCACAGATTCAGGTGAAGGTTCTAAAAAGGAAGTTATTTAGTGAAAGGGAAATCAAATTCGAAAAGGTTCGGTATCCCTAGAAAGTCTCTTTGATCGCAATGCAAGGCATGTTAAAAAAATAGTTCTCAAGGTACAAGTAATTCAAGAGAGTGTGAAAAGGTAAATATAGGGAATTAAACTAATCCAAAGTTGGTTAATTTGGGCAACTGTTGTACCCCAAAACAAAGACATTTGTTCACTAAGTTTTTATAGAAATTCTTGGATGTTTTTGTGTGGTCTTATTGTTGGTATTATGGATGTGTTGCATTGGTTTTGTCATTGATGTCAACACTTGAGAACACTTATCCTTGTGGAGATCTTTGTTTATGTTCATCGACATGATTCAGTGACTTATGCATAGTCACTGGTATCTAGTACACCGACAGGTTATATTGTTCATCGACACTAGGAATGACTTGGAGATTACTTGGTTATGTCGAAGACTTTATTTAGACACCTTTTTTGGCAATTTGATTATTGGTACAATCGAGTTTGCATATTTTCTTTTACCAGCAAATAGGTCTAGGTTATGGACCGGCAAGCATTATCAGCATGACACGTTATGAAGATGATTGGTTATTATTGTAAATGCATTGAGATGACATCATGCATCACATATTGATTAATTATAATTGATTTAATTTTAATATTCTTTGTAAGCTGGCCTACACATTTGGTCTCAGGATTTGGTATATATGTAAGATCTCATTTGTGAGATTATGTAGAGGATGGAAAAGGAAGTGGTAAGAGGATTATGATAAGGTATATATGAATATAAGTAGAGCTATACATGCAGACATCATTTGAAGATTCAAGGAAGGTATAAAGAAGACAAGCAGAGCTTAACTAGTACTGAATCTAACTTATGAAGATGCTATTTTGTGTAGTACATTATCATTGGATTTAACCATCCAATTGTAGTCAGTGTGACTCCAATTTTGTGATTGAGCAGTGAGCTCTAGACAGTTGGCCTTTCTGCATGTGTAGACCCCATATTGTACACACATACTATCTGCAGTAGTATCATTTGATTGTGGGTAAGGTTTCCCATCATGGTTTTCCCCCTTATAGGGTTTCCATGTACAAATAATTGTGTTATGTGTTGTGTATGTTATTTGTCTTTCTATTTCATACATTAAATTTTACCGGTATTGCAATAACTGTTAAACTGTCTATCAGCATTAAGTTTGGTTTACCGGTATTATGCACTAAGTTTGGTTAAGTTATATTTGGGTTGAAATTAATAGACAACTGATTCACCCCACCCCCTCTCAGTTGCCTCTGGGTCCTAGAAATTGGTATCAAAGCTTAGTCCTCTTTTTGCAAAAGTTTAATAGCTTGATGAGATTCTATGACAACTAACTATTTCAGGAAGGATAGTCTGAAGCTTCATGGAACTAATTATGGTATATGGAAGATTAGAATGAAGACTCATCTGAATTGCATTGGAAGAGACATATGGGATGTTACAAAGAATGAATATGTTGGTTGTACTCAAAGTCAACCCAATCCACCAACCTTGGCTAAAGATCAGGAGAATGATTGCAAAGCAGAGAAGCACTTTTGAGTGCATTGTCAGATCAACAAATCATGGGATTATCAGACTGGTCTACTGCTAAAGCTATTTGGGATAAATTAGAGACATTGAATGAAGGTGATACCATTGTCAAAATTGCAAAACTGGAATGCTTCTGGGTCAGGTATGAAAATCTGAAAATGGAAGAAGATGAAAGAATTTCTGCTTTTGTGGAAAGAGTAAATGAAATTGTTTTGGGTATACAATGTTGTGTAGGATCCTTAAGTGAAGATGAAATTGTTTCTAAAGTTTTAAGAGCTTTGCCACTGACATACAAAATGAAAGTAATTGCTATTAATGAATTCAAAACAATGCCTAATGCATCAGTATCTGGAGATACTTTACTTGGAAAACTTTCAGCTTTTGAACTTGAGGAATTTGGTCTTGTTGCTACAATTAAGATAGATTTGGCTTTCAAAGCTTCATCATTTGTAGTATCATCATCATCATCTGAAAAATCTAATTGGAAAACACTCTATGCTAGAGAATTTGAATAAATCAAAAGAGAGGATGAAGAACTTGAAGAGCTTGAAGCACTATTTGCAAGGAAAATGTCTAAAGGTCCTATTGGAAGTAAGTATGAAGCCAAAGCACCATTTAAATGTTTTAACCACAATAAAATTGGTCATGTGGCATCTAGGTGTCCTGATAGACATGCAAGATTGAAAAAAGAAGCTAAAAGAACATATAAGCCTAACCTTGAATATCAGAGATACAGATTTAAGAAGAATAGAGACAAATCATGTTACTATGCTGATGAAGGAGTTACTGATGATTCTGATGAGGAACCGATAGACAATGGATGGGATTTTGTTGCTATAACAGAAGATCAACCAACACCTACTGTTCAATCGGTAGAGCAGGCCTTGGCAACTAAAATTGAAGAAAAGGATGAATGGATCATTGATTCTGGATGTTCACATCATATGACTGGTGATAAGAGTAAATTCTTAACCTTTCAGGAATACAATGGAGGTCTAGTAAGATTTGGATATGACAAAGCTTGTTTGATCAGAGGAAAAGGCACTATATCCTTTGATGGTAAGCACAATACTGATGATGTTTACTATGTTGAAGGTTTGAAGCATAATATTTTGAGTGTTGGTCAATTAGTTGAAAAATGATTTCAATTACAATTCAAGAATGGTAAATGCAAAATCACGAATAGAACTAGTTTGAAAATTGCAATCGGTAATCAGACTAGAGGTAATATCTTTCATTTGAATAACAATGCGAAGACATGCTTGATTGCACATATTGATGAAAGTTGGTTATGGCATAAGAGACTGTGTCATGTAAATTTTGATTGCATTGTGAAAATCGATACAACTAAGGCAGTAAGGGATTTACCTAAGATTATTAAACCTCACAATCCGGTATGTAAGGAATGTCAATTTGGAAAGCAAGTTAGAACAACTTTTAAGAGTATTCCAGAGAATTCTAATAATGTTCTTGACTTAATTCACACTAATTTATGTGGTCCAGCAAGAACTAGAAGTTTACAAGGAGATAGATATTTTATGCTAATCATTGATGATTATTCTAGAATGTGTTGGGTTAATTTTCTCAGGGAGAAATCAGAAGCATTTGGGAAATTCAAACTATTTAAAGTGATGGTAGAGAATGAAACTGGTAAGAAAATCAAATGTTTGAGATTAGATCAAGGAGGTGAATTCACATCTAAGGAATTTAATACATTTTGTGAAGTGAATGGAATTAGAAGACAATTATCAGCACCTCAGACACCCCAGCAAAATGGAGTTGTGGAAAGGAAGAACAAAACTATTTTAGATGCAACTAGAAGCATGATATTAGAAGCAAACCTACCGCATGTGTATTGGAGATAAGTAGTCAATATAGCTGTTTATACATTCAACAGAGTTCACATCATAGGTGAAACCGGTAAGACCCCTCATGAACTATGGTTTGGTAATACTCCTACTCTTAAATATTTCAAAATATTTGGGAGCAAATGTTATATTAGGAGAGATAAGTATATTGGTAAATTTGATCCTAGAAGTGATGAAGGAATATTTCTTGGTTATTCATCTAAGAGTAAGACATATATATGTTTTAATAAGAGATTACAAAAAAATGTTGAAAGTACAAATGTGAAGATTGATGAACAGTTGAGAGGTAATTCAAGGTCTATGGACTCTGAACCGGCAATAAACATTATCACAAATGAACCTACAATGGGTACACCAGTACAAAATGTTGATCCAGTCACATCGGCATCATCTGAGAATTCCATAGTGTCTGAACAACAACAACTAATGAATACACCAAGGTATGTAAGATTGAATCACTCTAAAAGTCAAATAATTAGGAACAAGTATCAAGGAGTTATGACTAGAGGAAGATTGGAAAATGAAGAGGTATGTCTAATTTCTCCAATTGAACCTACATCAATTAATGAGGCATGTGAAGATAAACATTGGATTAAGGCTATGGAAGATGAATTGGAACAAATTGAAAAGAATAACACATGGACATTGGTTCCCCAGTCTAAAGACACAAATGTAATTGGAACTAAATGGGTATTCAGAAATAAACTTAATGAAGATGGTAAGGTAATCAGAAAAAAGCAAGATTATTGTGTAAGGGATATTCTCAAAAGGAAGGAATTGATAATAATGAAACCTTTGCACCGATAGCTATAATTAAGGCAGTCAGATTATTCTTAGCTTTTGCAGCACACAAGAACTATAAAGTATATCAAATGGATGTTAAATGTGCATCTCTGAATGGTGATCTTGAAGAAGAAGTTTACATTGAACAACCTGATGGATTTTCTTTGATAGATGAAAAAGATATGGTTTACAGGTTAAGGAAAGCTTTATATGGATTGAAGCAAGCTCCTAGAGCTTGGTATGCTAGATTGGACAAATATCTTTTGAAGCTTGGATACACTAAAGGTAATATTGACAACAACTTATACTACAAAGTGACTAATGATGACATCATGGTTATTGAAGTTTTTGTTGATGATGTTATTTTTGGAGGAGAAGATGGATTGTGTAAAGACTTTTCTAATAAGATGCAGGAAGAATTTGAAATATCTATGATTGGAGAGATAATTTTTTTTTTAGGATTACAAATTTCACAGACTGATAAAGGTATATTCATAAATCAATCAAAGTACTTGAAAGAACTACTTAAGAAATTTGGCATGGAAAACTCTAAACCAATAAGCACACCTATGACTACAACTGATAAACTATCTTTGAAAGATGAATCAACACCTGTTAATCCTACAATGTACAAATCTATGATAGGAGGTTTACTGTATTTGACACAAACAAGACCTGATATTATGAATGCAGTATGTATTGTTTCAAGATTTCAGAATAATCCTAAGGAAAATCATTAATCAACAGTAAAAAGGATTTTCCAGTACCTACAAGGCACAACAAATCTTGGTTTATTGTATCCTAAAGATGAAAAATTTGATTTATGTGTATACACAGATGCAAATTGGGCAGGAGATGTAGATGACAGAAAAAGAACCACCGGCGGAGCATTTTTTCTTGGTAGTAGACTAATTTCATGGTTGAGCAAGAAACAAAGTTGAACATCACTATCAACAGTAGAATTAGGATATGTTGCAGCAGCAACTAATTGTACACAGGTATTATGGATTAAGAAAATGTTGAAGGACATAAAGGTAAAATGCAAGGAACCTATAATCATTTACTATGATAATATGGCAGCAATTGATATATCAAAGAATTCGGTATTTCACTCTAAAACTAAACACGTTTCTATCAAATTCAATTTTCTAAAAGAGAATGTTGAAGCAAAAGAAGTGAAATTGGTTTATGTGAATACTAAAGAGAAGATTGTAGATATCTTTACTAAGCCTTTGCCTAAGGAAACTTTTGAATATCTAAGAGATCAGCTTGGAGTTATACCCTCACCGGTAGAAACTTAGACAATTGAAGCATGGCATCAAACTGACAAAATTAACAGAGAAATATTTTTTCCAACTTTGATGAGGAGAGCTACTTCTCAGGGGGAGTAGTTAGATAAATTAGTAAGTTGGTATTTTGTAATAAGTTCTATGAACTATTTTATCTAGTTTTTGTATTGCTTTGGTATTTGATGTCAAAGGGGGAGAGATATCTATGGAAAAACACATTATCTTTTGGGGAGAGATTATTCCTAGAGGGAGAGATATTATGTATTTTGATTTCTGGTTAATGATCTCTTTAGGAGATTGTTGGTTTTTGGTTTTTGGCATTTCTGCTTTGGCACTGAGCTAGTTTTTCCATCTTGTGTTGCCATCAATGCCAAAGGGGGAGATTGTTGGTATTATGGATGTATTGCATTGGTTTTTCATTGATGTCAACACTTTTCAAACACTTGAGAACACTTATCCTTGTGAAGATCTTTGTTTATGTTCATTGGCATGATTCAGTGACTTATGCATAGTCACCAGTATCTAGTTCACCGACAAGTTATATTGTTCACCAAAACTTAGAATGACTTGGAGATTACTTGGTTATGTTGAAGATATTGTTTGGACACTTTGTTTTGGCAATTTGATTATTGGTACAATCAAGTTTGCATATTTGTTGTTACCGGAAAATATGTCTAGGTTATGGACCGACAAGCATTATCAGCATGACACATTATGGAGATGATTGATTATTATTGTAAATGCATTGAACTGACATCATGCATCACATATTGATTCATTTGTAATTGATTTAATTGTAATATTCTTTGTAAGCTGACCTACACATTTGGTCTTAGGATTTGATATATATGTAAGATCTCATTTGTGAGATTATGTAGAGGATGGAAAAGGAAGTGGTAAGAGTATTATAATAAGGTATATACGAATATAAGCAGAGCTATACATGCACACATCATTTCAAGATTCAAGGAAGGTATAAAGAAGACAAGCAGAGCTTAACTGGTACTAAATCCAACATATGAAGATGTTATTTTGTACAGCACTTATCATTGGATTTAACAATCCAATTGTAGTCAGTGTGACTCCCATTTTATAATTAAGCATTGAGCTCTAGGAAGTTAGCCTTTCTGCATGTGCAGACCCCATATTGTACACACATACTATCTATAGTAGTATCATCTGATTGTGGGTAATGTTTCCCACCATGGTTTTTTCTCTTACAGGGTTTACACGTACAAATAATTGTGTTATGTGTTGTGTATGTTATTTGTCTTTTTGTTTCATACATTAAACTTTATCGGTATTGTAATTAACTATTAAACTATCTACCGACATTAAGTTTGGTTTATCGGTATTATGCACTAGGTTTGGTTAAGTTAAATTTGGGTTGAAATTAATAGACAACTGATTCACCCCCCCCCCCTCTCAGTTGCCTTCGGGTCCTAACACTTATGAGTATTTGAAAGATTTTAGAAGTGACCAGTTTCAACATCATATTCCTCTCACAACTAGAGTGGCTCCTTTTAGGCAGAAATTAAGAAATTATAACCCCAAGGTTGCAAATACAATTTTCAAAGAAATAGATGAGATGCTTCATGCAAGGATTATCTGTCCCATTCATCATTCAACTTGCGTGGAAAACATTGTTATAGTTTGCAATAAAAATGGAGAGATAAGTATCTATGTGGATTTATGGAACTTGAACCAGGCTAGTTTAAAAGACAATTACCTGTAACCGGCAATGGATCATATTCTTCAAACCATTGTTGGATCTGAAATGGTGTCAATGTCTGACAATTTTTCTGGCTACAACCAGATAAGCGTGGCGAAAGCAGACCAACACAAAACAACCTTCACCACACCTTAGGAAACTTTTGCATATAACTGCATGCCATTTGGTCTAATAAACGCTGGGGAAACTTTCCAAAGGGAAATGAACCTCTCATTTGGTCACCTCATTGGTAAGGCTATAGTTATCTCTCTAGATGATTTAAAAATATTTTCTAAGAGGAGGAGAAACCACCTAAGAGATTTGGAGACCGTGCTACAAAGGTGTGGAGATCATGGTATCTCTCTGAATCCAAATAAATTTGTTTTTTGTGTTACATAGGGGAAGCTGCTAGGGCATATAGTCTCAAAAGATGGAATTAAAATTGATCCTGATCGAGTAAAGGAGATTCAACAGTTGAGTTTTCCATCAACCAAAAGCTATGTTAAATCATTCTTTGGACATGTGAGTTTTCTCAAGAGATTTTTGCCAGATTTTGCTGAAGTCACCAAACACATTATAAGTATGATGAATGAAAAGAAGATTTTCAAATGGAAGGAAGAAGAAAAAAAATCCTTTGAGGAGGTAAAAGAGGCAATTTCTCAAGCTCCAACTCTAATTAATCCTGATTTCAAAAAGGATTTCATCATGTATTGCTATGCCTCCAAACACACAATGTTTGGCATTCTTTTACAAAAGAATGAGTTGAATGAAGAAGTCCTTATCGCGTTCATGAGCATCCCTCTTAAAAAGAATGAATTGAATTATTATTAATTGAGAAGAAGGCCTTTGCAGTTGTTAAAGTTGTCAAGCACTTCAGGTATTATATTGTGTATTCTCATTCAGTTGTTTTTGTGCTAAATCCTATGGTGAAAAGTATCTTGACCCAACAGGAGGTGGGGATAAACAATAGAGAAGCTTGGGTTTCAAAAGTTCAAGAATTTGACTTGGATATTAAGCCAACCAAATTAGTTTGGGGGAAAGGATTATGTCATTTGATAGCTAAAAATAAAGATGAAAAGAAGAACTGCCACTTATTTTATTTGTCAGCTTGCAAGATGAATGGTTCATAGATGTGGCTCATTTTCCTGACATATGGAGAATGCCCAAATCATTTAACTTCTAAAGACAAGAGAAATCTTAGACTAAAGGCATCCAAATATGTGATTGTTGATGATATTTTGTATAAGAAAGTTCTAGATGGAGCATTCCTAAGTTGTGTTGACAAGGAGCAGCTGGAAAAACTTCTAAAAGCCTTTCATAGTGAAGCATGTGGGGGACATTATTCATCAATAGTAACAAATTTTAAGATTCTCGAGAGTTGTTACTACTAGCTAGGTATGTTTAAGGATGCATATAGATGGGTCACAGGCTGTGAAAAATGTAAGCTCTTCTTAGGGAAGCCCCAATTAGCTGCATTACCGTTAAGGCCGGTTGTCATAGATGAACCCTTTAAGAAATGGGGTTTAGATTTTATTGGCCCATTGAACCCCATGTCAAGTGTTGTTCACACTCATATTCTCACAGCTACAAATTATTTTACCAAGTGGGTGGAAAAATTTTTGGTTAGGAAGACTACTTTAGAAATTCTTTGCAACTTCCTCAAAGAGAATATCCTCACTAGGTTTGGTATTCCCTAGAAAATTGTAGCTGATAATGCCATAGATTTTTCATCGAAAGAATTGAGCATGTTTTGTTATGATCATGGTATTCTTTTGTCCCATTCTTCAGATTACTATCTACGGGGAAATGGCTAGGCCGAATCTAGCAATAATAATTTGAGCTCTATAATATGGAAATCGGTGACAGAGAATGTGAAGGATTATCATAAAAGGCTATATGAAGCATTATGGGTAGATAGGACCTCACCAAAAAGGGCCATAGGTATGATTCTATTTGAACTGGTATTATGGGCAGATTGAAAATGAATTCAAAATGCTCTGGAGAAGCGAGTTATGTACCTTTCAAAAATTGTCGAAGAGAGGTAGGAGTTGGTTGACCATATCACTACACATCAAGCCAAGGTAAAGAAAATTTTTGATCGCAGAGCTAGACCACAAAAATTCATGCTAGGAGACCTGATCTTGCTATGGGATATATGCATAGAACCAAAGGGGGCGTACGGAAAGTTTGATTCTCTTTGGAATAGACCATTCATGATTAATCAGGTATTGGGCCCTAATTCATTTAAACTTGAATATCCTAATGGAAATGTCCTGTCCTTGTCCTATAATGGGTAGGATTTAAAGCTTTATCAGTTGTAAAAATGCATCCTCCTGCTTTGTACATAGGTTTTGGGTGTTTTGTCTATTTTGTCATGGTTTTTTGTGGTTAGAACTTTGTTCTGTTGGCTTGTGTGTGTAACCAGAGATTCTAGATTCATTTCCTGCTCCTTTTGAGTCTCGGTCCCTAGTCAAAGCCGATGTTAACCTATTATTTTGGCAATAGTCAAAATCCTATCTTTGGTTAAATAAAGCATAATTAATTTTGTCTCCCTGAATTCAGAATCTTTCATTCTTATTTATGAAGTGATCTTACTTTTCTTGTTTTAGTGAACTTATATGTTGAACTCGTGTTTCGGTTCAGAGTTCAAATTTCACCTAACACCTTTATGTTCCTATAGTTTTGTTTGTTGTTAAGGGATGGGCTTAAGTATGGTACATATGTTTTGAAATTGAACCATTGAACTCTTCTTGTCTAGTTCAAGGTTCGAGGTTCATCTTTGTGTTCATCTAAAAGTATTCGCCCATTCCTAGTTTAGTTTTGTGTTGAACCGCAAGGTGGTATTTTGCGCTTCAAAGTTCCTTCATCATTGTTCTCTCATGTTGAACTTGAACCTTTGAACTTTGTTAAATGATTCACTGTTTAAAGTTCATTGTAAGTTGGTTCTAGAAAATATAACAAGGTGGAGAAAGTTAATGAAGAGTGGTACAAAAAAGGAATATTCTGAGCATGTCAAGTTTAAAAATCCCAATTATGGAAAGTAATCATGAAAGCTCAAGCCGCTTGTGTGGAAGTAATTTATAATAAAAGCGATCATTAGAATCCCATCAAATTAGGATTTTCTTTGTATGATTGTATGAGTTGTTATGAAGCATGCGTAAGTTTTGTATAGATTTTCTTACCTCTAATATGCAAACCCTTCAGTTGTAATTTAATAACTGCTTATTTTTGAAGAAGGGAAGGGTGCTGAAGGTAATGATAGCTCCATAATTTCAAGGGTTGCAAAGATTTCATGATAATAACAGGTGAGTTTTGATTATCCCATTCCCACTATGTTACTTGCTCTGAAAGCCACTATAGTGAAATCTTTGTTTTTGGTAGAATTATGATGAATACTAAGAGGGGGGGGTGAATTCGTATGCCAAAAAATACTGTACTTAAACACTTTAATAGTCTAGCAGTAAACTAGTAAAACAATTTAACAAACAAACCAGTTAACACACATGCAAACCAAATAGAAAATAAGGCATTCACCCATAGAAGCACAATCACCATAACACAAGAGATTTTGATGTGGAAACCCAAATGGGAAAAACCACGGTGAGATGAAACTCACAAGTAACTATCTATAGAATAGTAACCATGCCGGTTAAGGTCAGACCGATTAAGGTCATACAATGTTCTTTACCAGAACAGATCCTATTAGGAATCTCAATCTCTATTAGGAGATAATTCTGATTAAAGATTACCTTGTGGGAGGATTTCAGATCCACAGATGTGAATCACCTTGTTAGAGGATTTACAAAGGCTTTTCTGGGCCTACCTGGTTAAGGGTTTCTGACTTGTCAAAGATGTGAGTAATCAACAAGTGAATGATCTAGCTAATGGCACAGTCTACTTGATTAGATCCATTGTATCTCATAGCTAATGCTCTTCAGCATTACTTCAGTCTTTAGTAAATCCACACTCTACAAACTTGATGTTCTTAGTTAAGATCGCACATACAAGAGCTTCAATGACCACCAAAACCTAACAACTACTCTCATACATACACACACAAAACCCTAGACATGATGTCCTTAAAAGGAATCTGATTTCATGTCGGTCCAATAGGATTACATTGCAAGTTCCTAGGTTCATTGTATCTAGACACATTTGGTAACACAACACAAAATCATCGTCAAAGTTTCGGTGGATGGTAACTCATCACACAAATATACCGGTTGGTAACTCATCACAGAGTATTACCAGTTTATAAAACTTTTCTGGTTACCAGTTGGTAACTCAAAGTAACACCAGTTCAAACAGATTGCCGGTTGACAAAAATTGAAGACTGGGAAAATGATAACTACCACTTCCGGCTCCTTTGCTCCGCTCTACTTGAGATCTTTAAACCACTTGATATCTCTATGTCGCTTGGGTCCTTATACTATTTGAGATTGGTAAACACTTTGTACATAACATCAATAGTCTAAAGACTACAATATGATACCGGTTTGGAACAATTACCTATTGAGCATAATTCAGACATTCACAAAGTGATCTTATAGCAAGTGTGTGTCCATCAATGATAATCACAACATAATCATCAAAATGCCAACAATCTCCCCCTTTGGCATTGATGGCAACACTTAGGACAAATTTTGACATCTAAGTGTTTTACAACAAAATTATGCCATAATCAAAATTACTCCCCCTAAGCATGTACATTGTCCCTTTTGCAGAAAATACAATGTATAATACTTCCTTACTGAGATAAACATGAAAGTATACATAGCATACATCAAAATCTAAATACAAAAGACTACTCCCCCATCAAAATTTTAAATAAAAAATACTACTCCCCCTTTGCCAACAATGACAAAGTACAGCTGAAAAACCCCTGTTCCATTCGCATTAAAAACTGATTTAAAAAGTTTATGACAATAAAGAGTGAAACTTGTCAAAAACTGATTTAAAGTCCTGCATAAATGTCTTCATGGATAAAGACCATGATTCAAGCAATGAGGTAGCAACCTCATTCTCCATTTGCATTTGATAGACTTGCTCTTCCATGGCATCCAAGGTTCATCTCTTGAGTGACCGTTAGGGCATCCAGATTTAGATAGCATTTCTGAAGAATTTGTAGTCTTGGTAGTAGGACCAGTTGAAGTTCCTACAAATTACGTGTCCATTTGCTTATCTCTGCCTCTATTCTTGCATACTAGAGTTGAAACTGGTGAGCAGTTTGTCCATTAGTGGAGAAGGAATCATATGGCGTCTTGAAGGTGCTTATAAATGACTGCATATCAGTTTGTAGTTTGGCTTTCTGAGAAAGCACATCATCGCATAATAAATGAGGTTGACATATCTTAGCAATAGTTTGCCCTCATCCATTGCATCTCTAATGTCCTTCTATGCCTTCTGTAGATCATATCGGAGCTCTATTAACTTTTTCACCAAGGAAGTGTCAAGAGCCTTTTGATGCTTCTTCTTGGCATTTGCTTCTGCAACCTCTTCCAAGCTTTGCACTTGGTCTTCTACAACTATGTATAGGAGCTGTAATTGTGCAAGAGAGGAATTGGTATTGGGAGGTTGGTATCGGGTATCAAACCGGTTAGAGTGTCCACCTCAACTTGGATCACATCTTGCTCTTTCTTCCTCCTTATTACTTCCAGGCATTCTTGAGCAAGCTTAATGCTCTGTAGCAACTCTGTTTTGTTTGCAGACTGGAGGTCAATGGGACTGGTAATGTCAGCTGGTTTGGCTTGACTACCGGTTGCCTTTGGGGTCTCCATCTGAGTGCTTTGTGCCGCTCCCTCTTTCTCTTTAGCTCTTTTCTTGTCCTATTCTGCCTTCTTTTTCTCCTCTTCTTTCCACTTCTCTTCCTCTTCATTCTTCTTCTTCTCCTCTTCCTGCTTCTTCTTCTCCTGCTCCTTTCTCTTCTCCTCTTCCTTTCTCGTCTCATCTTCCTTTCTCTTCTCCTCTTCCTTTCTCCTCTCCTCTTCCTTTTTCTTCTCCTTTTTCTATTCCACTTCCTTCTTCTTCTTCTCTTCCTCTTGTTTCATCTTCTCCTCTTCCTTTCTTTTCTTTTCTTCCTCTTTTCTCTCCTCTTCCACTTTTTTCTTCTCTTCCTCTGCCTATTTTCTATTTTCTTCCTCTTGTTTCTCCTGACCTTCTATTTTTGTTGGTGCATCCGGAGTAACATTTTTACCATTCAAGGTATCAACATCAATTGGGTCCAATTGAGTAGTGACCGGTTCTCCTTCATTGTCATATACTTCATCAGGTTGAGTGATTTTTGGTTCTTTCTTAGCTTTCCTGTTGGCTTCAACCACTTGATGCAATCTTAAAGCTGATTGAGCAAGGGAGTGGGTATCTTTGACCATTTTCAAAACTTTTCCTTCCAACAATAGGAGTCTTCTTCTTCTCATGAAGAAGAGGACCTTATATCTCTCCACCACTTCATACAGTTCTATTTTGGGCACATTAGGAAAGTATTGTGCAAATACTTCCTCTCTTATTTCTTGTTCCTTTTCTATGGCAATGTGCCACTTGTTATCTAAAGAATTATACAAAGAATCAGGTGTCTCAGATTTAATTTCTGATGGCCACCAATCATTACTACATAAATAATTGATAACTTCCTTCTTTTCATCATCATTAAAGTCATCAAAGCACTCTTTCAAATCACCAAGTACTTTTCTTCTGATATTCTTAATTGTTCTTTGACAATGTGTCAATGGTTTGTAAGAGGAAATATCAATATTTACCGGTGCCGATGTTGCCAGTTCATTCTTTGTCTTTTTCCTCGTTTGCCTAGTCTTCTTAGGTTGTTCTTCAGAGACAGTGTCCTCTAAGTCTGGTGTATTGCTTTTTGTCTTCCGCTTCCTCTCAAAGACTTTGGTGGGTGCTGCTTTCAGTTTCTTCTTTGCTGGTGACTGCTTGGTCACTTTGGGACTTGCTGTGGTAACCGGTGCCAATGATGAAGGCACTGCCTTTCCCTTCTTTACTAAGGGTTCTTCAACTGGTTTTACCCTTTCCAAATAGGTGTCAGTTCTCTTTGCCTTTGGATCAAGGGGCAAGGCTATTAGGGTAGAGGCATACCCATCCAACATGTCATTCATTACCTCATATCCCATCGGTTCCACTTCTTCCTATCTAGGCTCAACCACCTCCATTATGAACTCATCAACTTTGATTGTGAAGCAGATGTCATCTTCATATTTCTTGATGATATCACCTAGTATTCTCACCCTTTGGTTTATTTTGCATCTGACCTCATCAAAGTATTTGTTCAACACTTCTGGATAATCGGTTCCTACTGCTTGTAGGCTTTCTTTGATTTGCTTTGTCACTGGTTGGTTAGCAGACCACTAAATATCACCTACTCTTGGAAAATAGCCTTGGAAGTAGAAGAACAACCCAACCAATAGTTGTCCAAACTTAAATTTCAGGGCATTGTCCTGTTGATCAACTTGAGGTTCAACAAAAGTTGTCTTTGCATACCAGTGCATAGATCAAATGACACATCTTCCTTGATCATCCTGTAGGCAGCATTTACTGCTACAACAGAGACAAAATTGATTCTGCTTGCATGGAATGTCCGGTATTCTATCACCATACATGCATATTTGACCAAATCATCCTTGATGGAATTGACAATCATTCCCCATGAATCGCTCACAGAACCGGTGAGCTTGGTCATTTCTATCTTGTTAATCTTCCTTAGGGCTGGCACTTCACCGACGTTGCAGAAACTGGTGATGGCATGAATTGCTTCTAGTGTAATATCATGTGTCCTCTCTAAGTACATTTTATCACCGTGTACTCTGCTCAGAATAATGTGGATGTGATTATGTAAAAATTCTTGAAGGAAATAGACAACATTGTGAAGCTTCTTCTTTTCCAGAATGTTGAATTCCGGTTTAATCTTTTTGTACTTCCCATGGAACAAAGTCAACTGAGAATGAATCATCAGAGATCCTAGATCTTCAATCTTACAGTCAATGTAGTCAGAAATGCCTTCCTCCACTATAACACCAGTGGGTATTTGAGATAGGGCATTGTATTTTGCCTTCCGTTGAATGAAGTCTATAGAATCAACAGGTACACTAGAGATAGCATGTGATGCAGAAGCCATGATAAATAGAGAATTTTGAAAAATAACTTCGTAAGTCAAAATTTAGGACTCACAATTTAAACTATGCCACTCACTCCTTTGGTTGTAGGAATTTTGCTTTGTGTTCTACACTTCACCAACATATGTTTACTTCTGATTCTTCTTCAGGATTTTGATAAATTCTTTGAATCGCAATCCAAATCGCCTTTCTTTGCTCTGTGCTTGAAAACTTCTTCGCTTGTGAACTGATAAGTGAAAAATGACTTTGAAAAATTCTTTTAAACAAGTTCTTCACCTACCACAATAAATGCTCCACTATTAGGGCGTAAACCCTAATTTGCCTTTTACCATTTCCGGTCTTCTGCCAACTAACAAGTATCACATATCGATTGAGGTCTTTTACCGATGTAAACTGGGGGTTCGATATATTTCACCGTTTTCTCCCCAAAGCTTTTCTAATGCTTAGTTTTCCTGTTCAACAACTTCCACACTAGGTGCAGAAACCGGTTCTACTTGAATCACTTCTTCTGGCTTCTTCTTCCAGGTTTTCTTCATGTTTGCTTGAACAATTTCAACATCAATCTTTCCTTCCCGAGTGACTGGTATATCATCCGATATACTCTTTCTTGTTATGTAGAATCTTGTTGTATGACCCAATCTGTTGCAATGATAGAAAACCATTCTAGGTTCTCTCCAAGGTCCATTATTCATGCTTCCATTCTTCCTTCTGCATGTTGCAGTAGTGCGACCATGACCATGACAAATCCAACAGTTTGCTCTCCATCTAGTTGCTGCTTGATAGCCACCACTACCTGACTAATGATTATAGGTATTAAACCAGTTTGGATTCCTGTTCCCAGAGGGTTCAGGAAAAAATCCTTGACTCCTTTGAGGATACCTTTCGGTATTGTGCATGAAAGACCTACATTCAAATGCTCT
This sequence comes from Cryptomeria japonica, assembly GCF_030272615.1. NCBI lineage: Eukaryota > Viridiplantae > Streptophyta > Pinopsida > Cupressales > Cupressaceae > Cryptomeria > Cryptomeria japonica. The sequence goes on along the minus strand of NC_081406.1, from coordinate 38,675,579 downwards.
ATGCCCAAACTTGTTGCATGAATAATAATTACCATTGAATATATTGGGTCTAGGCTTATCGTTTAGAAAATAAGGAAAATTATTGTAAGCCTTACTTCTACATACATTAGCAGTGTGTCCTTCCTTGAGACAATTAAAGCAAACATGTTTGAACTTTTGCTTACCTTTATCTTTTGGTGCCGGTTGTTTCTTTGATGCTCCACTTTTTATTCCAGAGGTCTCACCTTCCTCATATTCAGAGAAACCAAGTCCATTGGTATTCTTTACTAGTTTAGTTGACTCAAGCTTCTGCTCTAGCTCGATAGTGCTCTTATGAAATTTGGCAGGTATTTCCTTTGACTAAGTAAGTTCTTTGGTAATAGCAGCATTGGATTCCTTCAAGGTTGTATTCTCAGAAACAACCATGTGTAGTTCACTTTGGATTCCTTCCTTTTCTATTTTAATTTCACAAAGATGAGTGGTAAGTGCACTGATCTCTTGCTTCAGCTTGAAGATCTCATGATCTTTGTCTTTTACCAGATCTTTAGCTTTCCTCTGGTTCTCAAGATCTTGACACATTTAGATAGTCAATCCTTCCAACTCCTTTCTCAGGTTGTAATTGGATTCATTCAACTTTTCTACTTCTTGAATTAGGGCTTCCATGTCCACTTCATCAGAAGAAATATTTTCAGTTAGCTCCATCAGTTTTTCAGCATGCTCTCTTCTTTTTTCCTGAGAGGCCTTATATTTGACCTTAAGTTCATCATAGGCTTGCTTAGTTTGAGTGAGCCGATGAGTAAGTTCCCTCATAGTGTATTCCCCCATATCTCTTTCCAAGTGGTTAGACTTATAGAAAGGTTGGCTCTAATACCAATTGATGAATACTAAGAGGGGGGGTGTGAATTAGTATGCCAAAAAATACTATACTTAAACACTTTAACAGTCTAGTAGTAAATCGGTAAAACAATTTAACAAACAAACTGGTTAACACACATGCAAACCAAATAGAAAATAAGGCATTCACCCATAGAAGCACAATCACCATAACACAAGAGATTTTGATGTGGAAACCCAAATGGGAAAAACCATGATGAGATGAAACTCACAAGTAACAAATTGCAGAATAGTAACCAGACCGGTTAAGGTCAGACCGATTAAGGTCATACAATGTTCTTTACCAGAACAGATCCTATTAGGAATCTCAATCTCTGTTAGGAGATAAGTCCGATTAAAGACTACCTTGTGAGAGGATTTCAGATCCACAGATGTGAACCACCTTGTTAGAGGATTTACAAAGGCTTTTCTGGGCCTACCCGGTTAAGGGTTTCTGACTTGTCAAAGATGTGAGTAATCAACAAGTGAATGATCTAGCTAATGGGATAGTCTGCTTGATTAGATCCATTGTAGCTCATAGCTAATGTTCTTCAGCATTACTTCAGTCTTCAGTAAATCCACACTCTACAGACTTGATCTTCTCAGCTAAGATCGCACATACAAGAGCTTCAACGACCACCAAAACCTAACAACTACTCTCATACATACACACACAAAACCCTAGACATGATGTCCTTAAAAGGAATCTGATTTCATGTCGGTCCAATAGGATTACATTGCAAGTTCCTAGGTTCATTGTATCTAGACACATTTGGTAACACAACACAAAATCACCATCAAAGTGTCGGTGGATGGTAACTCATCACACAAATATACCAGTTGATAACTCATCATAGAGTATTACCGGTTTATACAACTTTTTCGGTTACTGGTTGGTAACTCAGAGTAACACCGGTTCAAATAGATTACCGGTTGGCAAAAATTGAAGACTAGGAAAATGATAACTATCGCTTCTGGTTCCTTTGCTCCACTCCGCTTGAGATCTATAAACTGCTTGATCTCTCTATGCCACTTGGGTCCTTATACTGTTTGAGATCGGTAAACACTTTCTGCATAACATCAATAGTCTAAAGACTACAATATGATACCAGTTTGGAACAATTACCAGTTGAGCATAATTTAGACATTCACAAAGTGATCTTATAGCAAGTGTGTGTCCATCAATGACAATCACAACATAATCATCAAAATGCCAAAAAATTATGTCTTTTTTTTGAAGTTGTTGATGAATGTAAGAGCGGTAGTCATGAGGCCAACCTTGCCAAAACTTGGTTGCACATCATGTTTACTGAGTACACTTCCAAAGCTGGGAGATACTCCTTTGGCTGAGACTGACTTGGGAGATTTTCTAGAGAGTGTGGGAAACCCAGATGCTAATTCAATGATGGGAAAGATTGTTAGGAGTGGGTTGATTGAAGCTGTTGCTTTCCCTATTGTTGCACCTTGCCCCAAATTGGTTATGGAATACATGAGTAGATATGATGCAGACAATAGGTGTATTAGAACTAGTAATGGTGAGGTGTTGGTGAAAATTGATAGGGAAATGGTGATGGCCGCCATGGGCATTCACCATAAGGATTCATATGAGGACTAGTCTATTGGTACTTCATATGCATTTTTGTTTGAGAAAAAGGGCACCTACAAGAGCATCATTACCATGAATTGGCTCCTTAAGTTGCAGAAAGGATGTTCCAGATTACCCAAACCCCTCACAAGAGAGCACTTCATAACAAAGGTGTGAGATATTGTAATTCTGTTGAATAGAATTAAAGGAAATGCACATGCCTTCTGCTGGGAGGATTGGATGTATTTTTACATTCAAGTGTTGTTGGCTGGTGAAAAATATTTAGACTCGGCACAATTTATCACCGACAGGCTTCATGAGGGTCTGCATAATTTTGTCGGTATGACCAGTTTCAATATGTCTTCTTATCTCTTTTATATTATTGCTTATACCAGAGAATGGCAAGGGTTGCATCATGAACCTTGGGTCGACGATATGAAAGTTTATGAGTACTACCTACACTTGCAACAACAAAAGTATGTTGAGAATTCCATGAGATTGAATGATGTCTTTGCAGGCTGACTTGTCTTTGAGTTATAGGGAAATGTGAATAAAAGGATGTCAGCTGAAGCTAGAGAACTAGTTAGCATATACAAAAGCTACTACATCCAATTCTCCAGATTTACCTACATTAGAGTTGGGGGCTTTGAAAGTGAACCATTTAAATTGTCCAGGTATGTCCTAGATAACTTGCCCACATAGATAAGAAATTAAAGGAAAAAGGTAAATCTGGGGTAATTTTTCCAGTTGAACTTGGCCATTATAGTTGCAAGTCTATTTTTGATGCTCTGAACCTGGAACTAGAATTCAAAAAATTGAACTTACAGCCTTACGTTTCCAGACGTAAGTTTGACAATAGAGGATATGCAATTGAGCATTTGAATGTTGATGCAGATTTCTGGCATGAACCTCAATTAGAGGACTATTGGGAAAATTGTTCTGATAAATTGGAGGTCAGAAGAAGAATGTGGTCAAGGTTCACCTTGCAATAAATAGCTATAATGGGGTTGTCAAAAAATATTTTAGGAGTACGGGAGGAGGATAGCGAAGATGTTTTGGATCCTAAGTTCAATGAGAGAGTTCAAGGGCAACCAATTCCCAAAATCAATTGGGATATAAGAGAGGAAGAAAGTATTCAGACTAATTCCTTTAATGTTATAAGGAGAACAAAGAAGTGGTCGAGGGATTGTATATTCTCTCCTAAAGTGGAAACAATTGATCAAGTTCATGCTGCTACTCAGTTTCCCACTTCATCCTCTAATGCGATTGTTTATATTGTAGGTGCCACATGGTGAAGGGTAAAGGAAGTGGGAAGTAAAAGGCCAAATAAATCTCCATTGAATCTCTCACTGGTTCACGTCACACGCTCAAAAAGAAAAAAGGAAAGAAGGAAACCTACGGGGAACCAAATTGTTGTTGACTTAGACTCAGGTGAGGAGACTCGAGTAACCATGGATGAACAAGTTCCAAATGATTCCCTAGTTCAAGATATGGACAAGGAAAAAGAACCTAAAGAATTCTAGGACCCGGTAGGCACTATGACCATTTTTGTTCCTTCTAGCTCTTAGGCGCCTTTACCCAAAGTTTCCTCCTATGCTCCTAGATGGCTAGAGACATCTATTAGCAAAACTCATAGTATGATTCCCATCACCATTCCCATTGAGGATATGGTTAGCAAATGCTGTGGGAAATTATCTGTCTAAAAAGCTTAAAACGAAGGCCATGATAGATGTTGATGATATCATAGGACACTGGATAGCAAAAGTGGCTAGGCCCATTTCAGATAAAGATGCAAAAACTGTTGGTATTTGATTGAAGATTACATTGATGAAATTCTGTGTTGTCATTGATGTCAATTGTAACCGGTAATGATGTTGTTATGATATTTTTTTGCAACCGGTAGGTGAGCTCGTGAAGGAAACCAATATTACTTAAGAAGTAGCGAGATCAATTGGTAACCCTACCTATTGATGTACCAAACCCTAACTGATGGATATTGGTGAACTGATTGTATTGATTTATGATCCAATGGTGAATGGTAATGATTATGCCATGTATGCATGTCATATGTGAAGTGTCTCAAATAGTTTTTGGTGCATAGAGATAATGGTTTTATCTTGGGAATGAGAGAGTACATTGCATGAAGAGGAAACCATGTGATGAGTTACATGATTCGATGAAGCCATGATCAAGGAGCGTTCAAGGTTGTCTTGAATAATGTTCAATGATTGCTATGTAATCTAACGATCATACTTGAACCAATTTGTTTGTAATCTCTATGAGATCTTATTTTTGTGATATGTTATCGACCTGTTATTTTTCTTATAAGGTCGATGAATTGTTTTGTTGTAGTGTTGGAAATTTTGGTTAAGTGTTAGTGTGATTGATTATCAAACCAGAAGGTGTATTTGTAGTATGTGTGAAGGCAGATAGGAGCATGAAAAGGATCTAATCAAGTAGAGTAGTGCTACTTACCAGATCAACAAACCCTTATTGTTCTCTAACAATTACAACAGTCAAATCCCTTAATCAGGTAAGCTTTAACAGGATTAGTGCTATCTAAATCCTCTATCCAGGTGATCCATTAGCTTGGATTTCAAATCCTCTACTGAGGTTACTCCTAACAGGGTATTGCTTCTAACAGGGCATTATAGTCAAATCCCTTAACCGGGTGGTCCCTTACAGGATCTGTTCGTAACAAGACGTTTTGTAAAGCTTTAACAGGCTTGGCTACTAATAGGGCGAACTTCAAAAGAGTTCAAAATACTTGTAGGTATTCATCCCCATCGTGGTTTTTCCCATTTGGTTTTCCACCTCAAAAATCATTGTGTCAAGTGGTGAATGGTTTTTGTGGTTATGTTTGCTATGGTTATTTTTCTTAACTGTTAAATCCACTTAGATATGATAAGATGACCGATAATAATTTGAAATGTGCTTTTAATACTATTAGTAAAGTATTTTGATGTCTTGATTAAATGGTTTGAAAGTTTCAGAGATATTATACTATTATTCTGTTATGACAGTCAACCAGTATACTTGACAGTGATATTGCAATTTGTAGTTCGGTTTTTGAACCAATTAGTTCAAAAATTGACTTGTGAGATTGTTTTTGAGTTTGGTGAAAGTTTTGTCAATTTTCTACCTACTGATTCACCCCCCCCCCCTTAGTAGCTTTCTGGATCCTTATTGATTCATCATACCATCAATTGGTATCAGATCAATTTAGGTCCTCTAGTGTCTAAGCCTAACAACACGAGGTAAATATCTAGAAGAACATGATGAAGAAAGAAGGTCTGAAGTTTAATAGGGAAAACTATAGAATATGGAGTGATATAATGGAAATCTATACCAAAAGTCTAGGAAGTCAATATTGGGAACATGTTGTCACACAATATATTGCACCTAATGGGACTATGTCTTATGATCAAAAGAAAGAGCAACAAGAGAATAATAAAGCATTGGAGGCCATTATCAGTTCTTTATCTGATTTAGAGTATGTTGATGTCCATGGTCTGGAGACTGCTTATGATGTATGGAAGAAACTTGAGGAAATATATAGTAGTGATGAGCATGTGAAGATTGCCAAAGAAGAGAGTCTAAGAGGTAAATTTGATGACATGCGGATGGCTGAAGGTGAGAATATTCAATAGTATGGTCAGAGGATCAAGGTGATAGTTGGTGAGATCAAGAGTCCTGGTGGCAAAGTGGAGGATGCCACAGTGGCCAATAAGGTGTTGAAAACACTTCTATTGATCTATACTATTTGAGATGCAGCCACTCAGGAGCTAAAGTCTATTGATAAAACAAAGGTAACTCTTGACTCCATCATTGGTAAACTTACTGCATTTGAATTAAATGGTTATGATGGTAGTGCTCAGAAATATGAATCTACATATAGAGCTTCAGTTTCTAACCCACCTATGAGGAAAAGAAGAGATGTTAGTCAGATTTACGAGTCTAGATCCAGTAGAGAAGTTGATGATGAAGACAGTCTGATCGATCTTGAAGCATTATTGGCCAAGTGGTTACCTAGAGGTACCGGTAAGTACAAAGGTAAATTACCTTTGAAGTGTTTTGCATGTAACAAGATTGGACATATTGCTGCTAACTATCCTAATGGTGACAGTGAGAATAAGCATGAGAAGTAAAAGAAGTACAAAGGAAAAGGCAAAATAGATTGTCTCATTGCAGTTGATGGTGGTATCACTTATGAGGAGTCTGAGGGAGATGCTAATGAAGACATTGTCATTGTTGCCATTACAGAGGAGACATCTGATCAGAAAGCATTAGTTTCTCACATGGATAGTTCTGATGATTAGATCATAGATAGTGGTTGTTCACACCACATGACTGACCAGAGTAGATTTATTACATTGAAGGAATACGATGGAGGAGTTGTGAGATTTGGAAATGACTCACCCTGCATAATAAAAGGAAAGGGAACCGTTTCTCTTAATGGAAAGAGTAGTGCAGATGATGTCTATTGGGTTGAAGGATTAAATCACAATCTTTTAAGTGTAGCTCAACTCAATGACAAAGGTTATCCATTGGAATTTAATAATGGAATGTACAAAATCTATGGGAGAAAAGGTGAACTGATTACAACCAGCAAGAAGACAAAAGGTGACCTGTTTCACCTAAATCCTAAATTCATTAACTGTTTAATTGCTAAAGTAGATGATAGTTGGATTTGGCATCAGAGATTTTGTCATTTAAATTTTGATAACATTATCAAAGTCTGTAAGTCCAAGTCAATAAGAGGTCTGCCTCAGTTGGGAAAACCGGTGAATGCTCTGTGTAAAGAATGTTAGCTAGGGAAGATGACATCCTCAACTTTTAAGAGCAAATATTTCTCAGTAGAACATTTGTTAGATTTAGTTAATACAGATCTTTGTGGACCAATAAGGACTAAAATTATTCAAGGTGATAGATATTTTATGATCTTCACTGTTGATTGCTCAAGAATGATGTGGGCCACATTCTTGAAGGATAAAATAGAAGTATTTAGTAAGTTCAAGGCATTCAGGGCCTTAGCTAAAAAGGAAAGTGGTAATATGATAAAGTGTTCGAGAACTGATCAAGGTGGTGAATTTACTTCAGAGGATATTGTGAAGACAATGGAATTAAGAGGCAGCTTTCTGCACCTAGGACACCATAAAAGAATGGTATTGCAGAGAGGAACAACCGATTAGTTGTTAAAGCTTCTAGAACGATTCTAATACAAGGAGTAGGAAAAACTTTCTGGAGAGAAGTTGTTAGCACAACTATCTACACTATGAGCCAGATATTAGTAAAGAAAGGTAAGGATAAAACTCCTTATGAATACTGGTATGGTAGATCACCTAATGTAAGTTATTTTAAGATTTTTGGCAATAAATATTTTATCAAGAGAGGTGACTATGTTGGTAAGTTTGATGCTAATAGTGATGAAGGCATATTTCTTGGTTACTCCACCAAGAGTAAGGCCTACAAGTTTTACAACAACCAAATGAAGAGAATCATTGAAATTGTTGATGTTCGAGTAGATGAGTATCCTAAATTTTTAGGAGAAACCAGTGAGGAGAAAAAGGAATATGAACCTTACATTCTGATTTTAGAACTAGAACCGATGAAGCCAGAAGATGGTGAAGTGAATGTTGTAGTACCAGTTCAACCGTAACAGGTAGATTGTGTAGTAGAAGATGATGGTAGTGAGGAAGAAGAACCTGAAGATAATGATCATGTCATTCCAAGGTATGTGAGAATCAATCATAGTCCTGACCATATTATTAGAGATAAAGATGCTAAAGTATTAGCTAGAAGAAGAATTAGAGAGAATTCTTGCATGATCTCCACTATTTAGCCTAGAACTGCTAAGGAAGCCTTGGAGATGATCACTAGATCAAAGCTATGGAAGAGGAGCTTGATCAGATTGAGAAGAACAATACATGGACCCTAGTACCCATACTGGTAAATAAAAATGTGATAGGTACAAAATGGGTATTCAGGAATAAACAGAATGAAGATGGAGTAGTAGTTAGAAACAAAGTAAGATTGGTATGAAAAGGTTATGCACAGAAAGAAGGAGAAGACTATGGCGAGGCATTTGCAATAGTTGCTAGATTGGAAGGTGTTAGGACTCTACATGCATTTGCAACATATAGGGGATTCAAAGTATATTAGATGGATGTGAAATCAACATTTCTAAATGGAATATTGGAAGAGGAAGTATAAATTGAACAACCAGATGGTTATGCTTTGATTGATGCAAAGGATATGGTGTGTAAACTACACAAGGCACTATATGGTTTGAAGCAAGAACCACGAGAATGGTATGAAAGACTACATTCACACCTGATGAAGATAGGTTTTTAGAGAACTACTGAAGATGATAATATATATCTCAAGACTGAAGGAGATAAGATACTGGTTAGTGAAGTGTTTATGGATGATATCATATTTGGAGGAAATGATGACATGTGTGATGACTTTGCAAATGAGATGAAAAGTGAATTTTAAATGTCTTTGGTAGGAGAGATAAAATTCTTCATAGGTTTGCAAATTCAGTAGATGAAAAGTGGTATTTTTATCATACAGTCTAAATATGTGAAAGAGGTATTGAAGACATTTGGAATGAGTGACTATAAACTAGTTGGGACACCAATGGTTAGAGGTTGTAAACTATCTAAGGAGGATGATGCCACATCTGTTGATGAAAAGGATTACAAATCAATGATAGGGAAACTGCATTATGTTGTTCACAACATACCAGAGATTGCTCATACAGTTGGATTAGTTGCCAGATTTCAGAAGAACCCAAAGGAAAAGCACATGATTGCAACTAAAAGGATATTCAAATATTTGAAAGGTACTATTGATTATGGATTATGATATCCATATGCAGGTAACTTTGATTTGAAGGTTTATACAAATGTAGACTAGGCAGGAAATGTTGATGACAGGAAGAGCACAATCGGTAGTGCATTCTTTCTTGGAGGAAGACTTGTATCTCGGAGCAGCAAGAAGTAGAGCTATATATCACAATCCATTGTTGAAGTTGAATATTTTGTAGCATATATGAATTGTACCAAGTCAATTTGGATGAAACACATTCTAGAAGGATTCAAGTTGAAGATCACAGAACTGGTAAATATTTTATGTGATAACACAAGTGCAATAAATATCTCAAAGAACCCGGTGTTGCATGCTAGAACCAATCATATTGAGCTGAAATATTAGTTCTTGAGGGAGAAAGTGCAAAGTAAAGATGTGTTATTGGAGCATGTATCTACTAAGGAGCAACTAGTAGAAATTTTTATTAAACCTCTGCCTAAGACTACTTTTGAGTATCTTATAGGTCAGCTAGTGGTTGTGCCCCTACATGAGGTCAATTGAGAAGATGTGGATTACATCAATCCTAGAGAAAATTGAAGAATCTTGAAGAAGGATTGGTTTAGAGTTGAGTTATTCCATAGGGGGAGCATCAAGTTGCAGATCATTGATACAGGACAATGAAGTATGACACTGCATGTTTTACTTTCACTTTGGCATTATTGTCAAAGGGGGAGAAGAACTATATGATTATGGACAAGAATTGTATGATTGACTTAGTTGAAGGAGAGTACATGGTAAAATGTAAACCAAGATTCCTATACCTGTGTATGTGCATTACTCTCACTCATAATAATTAAGGGTTTTGATACTTGTATTGCCATCAATGCCAAAGGGGGAGATTGTTGGTATCTGATTGAAGATTGCATTGATGAACTATTATGTTGTCATTGATGTCAATTGTAACCAATAATGATGTTGTTTTGCAACTAGTAGGTGAGCTAGTGAAGGAAATTGATATTACTTAAGAAGCAGTGAGATCAACCGGTAACCCTACCTATTGATTTTCCAAACCCTAACTGATGGAGCTTGGTGAATCGGTTGTATTGATTTATGATCAAGTGGTGAATGGTAATGATTGTGCCAAATATGCATGTTGCATGTGAAGAGTTTCAAATGGTTTTTGGTAGGTAGAGATAATAGTTTTATCTTGGGAATGAGTGAGTACATTGCATGAAGAGGAAACCATGTGATGAGTTACAGGATTTGATGAAGCGGTGATCAAGGAGTGATCAAGGTTATCTTGAATAATGTGCAATGATTGCTATGTAATCTAATGATCATACTTGAACTAATTTGTTTGTAATCTCTATGAGATCTTAAGTTTGTGATGTGTTACTAACTTGTTATTTTGCTTATAAGGTCGATGAGTTGTTTTGTTGTAGTGTTGGCAATTTTGATTAAGTGTCAGTGTGATTGATTGCCAAACTAGAAGGTGTATCTATAGTATGTGTGAAGGCAAATAGGAGCATGAAAAGGATCTGCTCAAGCAGAGTAGTGCTACTTACCAGATCAACAAACCCCTGTTGCTCTCTAACAATTACAACTGTCAAATCCCTTAATCGAGTAAGCTTTAATAGGCTTAGTGCTATCTAAATCCTCTAACTAGTTGATCCATTAGATTTGATTTTAAATCCTCTACCGAGGTTACTCCTAATAGGGCATTACTTCTAATAGGGCATTATAGTCAATCCCTTAATCGAGTGGTCCCTAACAGGATATGTTCCTAACAAGACTTTTTGTAAAGCTTTAACAAGTTTGGCTCCTAACAGGGCAAACTTTAGAAGAGTTCAGAATACTTGTGGGTATTCATCCCCATCTTGCTTTTTCCCATTTGGGTTTCCACATCAAAAATCATTGTGTCAAGTGGTGAATGGTTTTTGTAGTTATGTTTGCTATGGTTAATTTTTCTTAACTGTTAAATCCACTTAGATATGATAAGATGACCGACAATAATCTAAAATGTGCTTTTACTACTATTAGTAAAGTATTTTGAGGTGTTGACTACATGGTTTGAGAGTTTTAGAGCTGTTATACTGTTATTCTGTTATGATAGTCAACCAGTATACTTGACAGTGATATTGCAATTTGTAGTTCAGTGTTTGAACCAGTTAGTTCAGAGATTGACTTGTGAGATTATTTTTGAGTTTGGTGAAAGTTTTCTCAGTTTTCTACCTACTGATTCACACCCCCTCTTAGTAGTTGTCTGAATCCTTATTGATTCATCATACCATCAGAGAATGCCACTGAAAAAGATTATGTGGCTGAAAAGGTTGATTTAGGGGTTGCTTCAAAGTCTGCGGATGCTAAGAATTTGGAGTCCTCTACCAAGAGAATGATATCCAAAACTTGGAAGAATGAAAAGGACAAACAAGAGTTGAAGCAGATTGTTGAACATATGGCTGAATATATTAATGCCATTCATAGCCTGAATCCCCATCCTTTGTCACAAATGTCACTATCTTTTGATCCGAAATCACTAGTGAACTTGAAGCTATTAGATCAGGGTCAAAGGAGCCGCATGATAGATGGATTTTTTTATAAATGGCTTGAGTCTATAGCACAACAAGGAACATATTACATTGATAACCTGATAAAAGTATTTGGGGGTTTCGTAGCTGTGAGTAAGGAGTTGGAATTGGAAGCCTTAGAATCAAAAAAATATTAGAATAAATGGGTAGCAGTATTGACATAAATGAATGATGTGCAGAGGTTTGGAGTTATGAAATTTCTTTCTGCAAAGCTTGTGGATGGTTTAGATGATAACATGTTGTATTTGGTGAAGAAAAATATTGAATGGAGGAACTCAATCATCAAACAAGGCCATCAAGAATCCATCAAATTGCTTAAAGAGTTAAAAAGAATCTTTAACATAATGCAAAAATATATGAAGTGCATTGATATACAACTATTGAAAGATGATGGACAAACTATTGAAGATGCAGTGGAGATGATCAAGGCCTTCAAGGAAAGAGTGCAGCTTGTCAAAGAGACGAAATCCCTAACTACTGATGTTTTTTCTCAAATAGAGAGGATTGAGTCCATGTCGATAGTTTTCTCTGACCATCTCAAAGCACATATGATTAAAGTCTTGTAGGTAAGAACGGACAAAGAAGTTTGGAAGCAACAAATTATACATATTGGGCTTCCTCATTATTAGCTTGTCCTCATCTTTTCAACGACACATCTGGAGTGGCAGAATATACGTGACACACTGACAAAGCAGGATAAGAAAGCAGATTCTTGGGTTGCATCAGAATCTTGATCATGTCACTTTGTTCATGGCTCTTGGCCGGTTTTTGTTTTAGTTATGTTAGTTATAGGCAAGACAATTTCTTTAACTCTTGGATAGAGTTAAAATTTAAATTCTGGCTACTTTTCAAAACTATAACCCTGGAGGCTATTTATGTATCTAGAAAAGTCATTACAAAGGTCCGAAAAACTTTAAAAATTAGAAGACTTTGTTTCTTTTGGCATGTGATGGATTTTTTAGTGAAGACATTTTTATCTATGAATGAAATGATGCATTTTTAGCAGCTTTCAAATCTATGTGTTTGAATGTGAAAAGCAAGTCTCTGTTGGGATATATGTGCATGTGCAAAATATGTTACTTCTTTGATTATCCGCTTTTTCATAAGTCTATGAATGAATCTGATAAATAAGTCTGTTGTTATCTTTTGTTTGGATATTTTGATCCCCCTTGTCCTTTAAGTCATTAGAGAGACTCGATCAGAGTCCAAGATGTTTTGATTTCTTTAATAAGGATAGATCTATGAAGTGAAATTAATCTTATTGTAAGTCTGTGGGATTTTCATACAAGGAATTTTGTCTTTGTAGAATTCATGTGGTGATGGCTAATGAATGCAAAAATGCCTTTTCTCACTTTCTGGTTAAAAGTGAAGTTAATGTTTGTGTATATTTAAAAATTTATTGAATATCCTATAAGAAGCTCCACCCTTATGCGGAGGGTAAACTAATAATCGATTCACCCAACTGTTGGTTTCATTTGCCTTTTCAAAAATGGCATACATGAGTCATTCGCCATAAAATTAAGAAAAGGCTAATCTGTTAACCAACATAGACCAATACCACTCAACATACTCCTAGCCTTCTGGATCAGTGTCTTGTTTAATATTTCTACAAGTCCATTTTGTTGTGGAGACTACAGAGTTGTCTTTTGTCTATTGATGCTACAATCACTAATACATTTGGACTAGATTTCCGACTGAGGTTTCCGACGGAGAAGGTATATTGTGGTGAAATTTGATTTTTTTTTGAAAAAATGCCCTCATTCGTCATAATTCCAAAGGCAATTTCCCATTTGGTTTCGACGAAGAAGGAATTAGCAACGAGAATTTTCTTTTATTCAAAAAAGTGCTCAAGTTCGTCGTAATTCTGACGACAATGGCCATTACTTAAAAAAAAAGAAGAGGGGAATTCATTTGTGCATTGCAATCTCGCGTAGGCATCTGTGGCGACTTCAACCCCCAAGAACATCAAACCCATGTCGAAGGCATTTGTGGCATTGCTTGCAATCCCGCGTAGGAGGTAGATTCGAATTGCCCTAGTTTTTAATTTCATGTTACAAAAAATATACATGTGGTGGTTAATTGCCCTAGTTTAATCTCATAAAACCATATAACTATGATTGAGGAGTGAGCGTTCAATTTTGTAGCAACAGTCCCTTCCTCCAGTATACACGCATGTTGATTGTTCACATGAGATCACATCTCTTTGCGGCATCATATCAAACAATTCACGAGCCTTGTCCATGTTTCCACATTTTGCATTCATGTCAAGCAGGGCATTTGCAAGTACAACACCTAACAAAATTCCTCTATCTGTTATGCTTTGATGGATGTCCATACCCTATTCCAAAGATCCCATTTTTGTACAAGCAGGGAGGATGCTAGCAAAGGTTGTGGAATTTTTCTTTATGCCTTCCAATTTCATTTGCTTGAAAGTGTCTAAAGGCTTTTCGACAAATCCATTTTATGCATATCCAACAATCGTTGCAGTCCATGAGACAACATTTCTTTCAGGCATTCTATCAAACAGTTCACATGCCTTGTCTATGCTTCCACATTTTGCATACATGTCTACTAGGGAAGTTACAACTACAACATCTGACAAAATTCCTCTATCCTTTATGCTTCGATGAATGTCCATACCCTATTCCAAATCTCCCATTTTGGGACAGGCAGGGAGGATAGTAGCAATGGTCGTGGAATTTGGCTTTACACCTGTTGATTGCATTTGATTGAAAGTTTCTAAAGCCTTCTCAACAAATCCATTTTGTGCATATCCGGCAATCATTGCAGTCCAGGAAACCACATTTCTTTGAGGCAATCCGTCAAACAGTTCCCATGCCTTGTCTATGCTTCCACATTTTGCATACATGCTAAAAGAGTAGTTGCAACTACATTTGACAAAATTCCTCTATCTTTTATGCTTTGATGGATGTCCATACCTTGTTCCAAATGTCCCATTTTGGCATAGGCTAGGAGTAAGCTGGAAAATGTAACTAAAGAAATGCAATGATCAGCTCCAAAGACATCAAACCACTACTAACAAAACCGAGAGTCTAAAATATGATAGGGAATAGTGTGATCTGTCCTAAAATAAAATATTTTATTTTCAATTTCAACTAAAACATAATTACTCATACATTTAATGTTATTAATAAGTGTTTAATTTATGAAAGAGATAAATGGTTGGCCACAAGTACATGAGTTACTAAATGCACACAAATAAGTGAATTTGATATTCAAAACTTTCTACAATGAATTCAATTCTTGTCCATTAGTCATTTATGTTTGCAATAAGCATCTTTCTTAGTTTTTCTTAATCTTTATTCATAGTTATGTGCATATTTCACATTCTATAATTAGGATATCAATTGCTATGGCTAAACACTAGCATGATGTTTGTGTTGTGGTATAGATGCATGGAAACATAATTATGGGATTGTTATATTATAGAGATCATAAATCTAGATATCGTATATTAGTTCTAGCTCTTCTTGGATTGAGTCTAAAGTTGACATATAGTCATAAAGCCATTATTAGCAGATCTATCCATTTCTATTAAAGATAATTGAGAAAGTCATTTTGATATTGAGAGTTTCTTATCTGTTTACCTATTGATCATTATTAAGCCATAATATTTAGGTCTATTTATCTCTCTTGCAAAACATCCGTAAGTGTCCTAGATTGTCCCTACCACTCACTCTTCAATGAAATAGTGGAGTTCTAAAGATTTGTTACACAAGATGGTGTTGAACATATCAACAAGGCTAGCATGGAAGGCATGCTCAAGCTTCCACTTGTACAACTTACAACAAATGATTTGTTGATAGAAGAAATTATTGTAATAGGGATACAATCGAAAGACAAGTAAGTACATACAAACCTCCTCAGTTGAAAGTAAAATCTGTGTATAAAAAGAGTACATTGAATCCCAATCCATAAACACAATAGAGATATCAATGGAGACTTAATTGGATGTAGCATGTTGCACCAAAGTTGTTAGAGTATGCTAGGCTAGTACATAATGTTTCCTAAAGCCACATTAGTATTTTACCCAAATCATTATGTACCAAAACTAACTATAGTAATCCTTTTGAGGATTCATTTCACGGTGCTAGATCTTCATTTAGTTCCACTTCTTGTTGGAGAAAAGAATAGTTATTTCTTGAGGTAGATGAATATCTCATCAACAAAGGACAAGACCCTTTCTAGAATATAACAAATTCTACTCCAACAAAAGATCATGAGGGTTTCACTAGAGATATTGAATAAGAGATAGACTTCTACTACAGCATTAAAAGCATTGGCATGTTCTTCATTTATTGATGTAAACTCTCTATGACACCACCACAACCAACAAAGGTGTAAAAAGTTGTTTTTAATGCATGGATTTTTAGGATTGTCCTTTGAGAAAACAAAATTAAAGTATGGAAGCACGATCTGCCAGCTCTTGAGGGAATCTTGATGAAAAATAACTGTAAAATATTTGGGCAAGCTTATATGCAAAAACTTGTGCTTCCTGATGGGTTTATGTACAAAAATAAGAATTAATTAAGTGGTAAAGGGGCTTCTAGAAACAAGAGGGACAAAGAGGTAGTGGAAGTGAAAACTTCTGGTGTTGTGTCTGCTCCATCTCAGAATGGGAATGATGAAGGTGCTGTAAGAGGAGCTGAGAAAGGTGTTGGAAGAAGTGGGGGTGTTTACATTCCCCCATTTAAGCTGGCTAAAATGATGAAAGATGTGGAAGACAAGAGCAGTGTGGAATACCAACACATGACATGGGATGCCTTTCAAAAGATGATGATGATGATGAAGAAGAGGAAGGTGAGGAAGCACTAAGAATATAGGATGAGACAAAGGCAAACTTGGTCAATTTAAGACGTACAATTTATTTGACAATCATGTCAAGTGTTGATTTTGAGGAAGTTGGTCATAAGCTACTAAAGATCAAGCTTGAACCTGGTCAAGAGAGAACATACCTTTGTTATTATGGTCTTCTTGGGCAAAAATTTTGTATGATCAATAAAATTTATGAGGAATTTTTTGATAAGTGTTTTGTACTACAGTATTCTATGATACACAGACTGGAAACAAATAAACTGTGTAATGTTGTAAAGTTTTTTGCCCACTTACTTCGCACAGATGCTCTTCCATGGCATTGTCTTGCTTATATACATCTGCCAGAGGAAGTTACTACTTCCTCTTCCCATATTTTTATAAAGATTCTCTTGCAGGAGCTGGCATAGTAGCTTGGTATATTGTTGCTTAATGAAAGGTTGAACGATCCAACAATGCAGGAGTCTTTTGATTCAATTTCTCCAAAGGACAATCCCAAAAATTCATAGTTTGCTATCAATTTCTTTACTTCTATTAGTCTTGGTGGTATCACTGAGAGTTTACGTGAGTATTTGAAGAATATGCCAAAGCTTGTAATGCAACAACAAAAGTCTATTCTTGAGTCAGATGAATCTACCTCTAATGATGATTCTTCTAGTTCATCAGGTTCGTCAGATTCTAATACATCAGACTTAGAAAAGTGAATTTGGGCTAGGGATGAAAATGCATGATTGGCATACCTTCATTAAGGTAATTCATGTTTTTGTGCTTTTAGTATGTATTTAAGTACTGCGCATACGTGTACTTTTCATTATGTTACAAAAAAATGAAAAGATAATTTTATAATTGTTGTAGTGCATTCTACCTCTATCTCTCCTAGACGACTTTGACAATAATGTCAAGAAAGTCATATATGATCTTGGAAAATATATGAGGTAAGTAGTGATATTTGTTTAGTTCGTTGTATAGATATTATATTTGTGATTTGTTTTACTTGTTATGTAATATATTTTTTTGCGTCTTGAATACCTTGTAGGTGGTTGTCATGTAAAGAAATCCATAAAGACGATATAAAATATTGGAAGAGAAAAATTCCTCATTTAATGTGTGAAATGCAAAAGTGTCTATCTCCAACTTTTTCAATGCATAAGAACACTACTTCATACACCAAGTTGAGGAGATTGAATTGTGTGGACCTCTACACACTAGGTCAATGTGGATGGTTGAGAGGCACTTGAAATTTTTGAAGGCTTTGGTTTGAAAAAGAGCACACCGTGAGGGTTCTATGGTGGAGGGATATATGGTATACCGGACTATGGTGTACATTTCTGAATATCTTCCTAAGTTTGCAGCAAAGATCCACGTGGATCGCATTTGAGATCCCAACACCATTAAAAAATTTGAAGGGGAGTACTTGACGGGAAAAGGTAGATTGAGGAAATTGAGAGGTAATTATAAGATGTTATTGTAGTTAATTAATTCTTAATCTTCAAAATAAATTGATTGTAAGAAGTCTATTTATTTTTTGTATAGTTGGTCAAGAGTGGGGTGCACTACATTTGTATATTGCAAACAATCTTGATTGGATGACGATATGGATTGAACGTTGTCAACATTCTGGATGCACGTTAACATGGGAAGGTGTGGTTTCATTGGTTAAAGAAGCAAATCGTAATGGAGATTCCAATGTCACGCAAAGGGAAATTGATTTAGCATATGGTTTAAGAGATAAACAGGTATGTATAAATTTATTAATCACCCATATGTTTATCAACTCACAATGCAATAAATTTTACATGTTTGACATATCGCAGGTCAAACACCACAATGCTATGTGCTGCAATGGTCATAAATTTCGCATAAAAAAGTTGGATGACACGAAGAAAACTTGTGATTCTGGCATCACTGCAGTCTTTGAGGTGACAAATATTTCATCAAGGAATGACATTCATCCTCAACAGTCTCAAAATTGATACTATGGGATTTTGGATGATATACTTGAGTGTGACTTTAATTCCTTCAAATTAGTTTGGTTCATTGTCAAATGGTACAGGCTACGATTGAATAAAAATGATCCTGATAGAACTATTATTGAACATGATAATGGTTTTATAATGCTAAATACAAGGTCATTTGAACCAGTTGGGGATGAGCCCTATGTTCTTCCAAGCCAATGTGAGCAAGTATTTTACTCAGAGGTTCCGCATAAACCGGGTTGGTCATTTGTTGTTAGACATGATCCAAGAGGAAGGCCGATAAAGTATAATGTGATGGAAGAAGAAGATACCGAAGAAGTAGAAGATGAAGTGGATGATGATCATGATCGACAATTTCTCAATGACGATGAAGAAGAAGAAGAAGAAGAAGAAGAAGAAGATGATGGTGATGGTGATGGTGATGGTGATGGTGATGGTGATGGTGATGGTGGTGATGGTGATTGTGATGATGGTGATGATGATGGCGAAGACGTTGATGATGATGATGATGATGATGATGATGATGATGATGATGATGATGATGATGATGATGATGATGATGATGACGACGACGACGACGACGATGACGATGACGACGACGACGACGATGACGATGATGACGATGATGATGATGATGATGATGATGACGATGATGATGATGATGATGATTATGATGTTCATGATGATGAAGAATGAAATGTATGAGGTATGCGATTAGTATATTATCTAATTAATATTGACTTCTTGATAGATTTTTTTTTACATAATTAATTCATTATGTTTTGAATTCTAATGCCATTACATAATTAATTCATGATGCACCTTTTAATATGGAGATGGAGATAGGGAGACTGACTATTTATGTGACAATTTTTAAACTATGTTTATTTATGGAAATTGGATTGTTTATTAGCTATGTGATGGATGTTGATTTAAAATACATATGTGATGGATCACATGTTTATGATGATGCATGTGACATTTTTTGAACTTTGTGTTTATTTATAGAACATGGATTGTTTATTACCTATGTGATGGATTACATGTTTATGATGACACATGATATGTGATGCTAATTGTGATGCTCAATTACATATATGATGACACATCATGTGATGCTTTTGATGCTTATGATATGTATGCATTTATTGTTTATCAACTTACAAATGTAGTAATGCTTATGATGCTCAATTGATGGTGTTGATTTCAGGTATAGTCCCTGTGTGATGTTGTCACCCTTGGTGGGAACAGGTCATTGACTACAGACATCATCAACCATTTAGTTGAGGATATTGCATAGTCTACATTGTACAGGACCCTGAACCCCTTTGACGAGGATCCTGCACAGTCTCATGGATGGACAGGTATAACTAGTCAATACACCTTATAGAAACAATTTATTTTTTAAAAATTACTTGGAAAACAAGCTTCCTCAATTTTTCAAACCTTGACATTAGCAGCAAATCTAATACAGTTATCAACACTTGAGGCCCCAGTTGGACTTATTCCAATTTTCATCCCAAAATAAACTCTAGGGCTGACTTCTTCATCAACATTACCCTCATTTGCAAAATTTCTCTCTCATTACCAATTAACTCTCTCATTTCATGGAGTGCAGGTGCCCCCAAATAGGTATTTGTTAGATCTGTCTTCATCGATTGAGGAAAATGCAATAATAGAAAATGAAAGTGACACATGTAGTAGGTCTACAATAGGGAGATCAACAAGAGGTCAAAAGATTAGAAGAAAATTCAATAAACGCATGAAATTTTTCCTTGCTCAAGGGGGGTCATGTGCTTATGATGATAAGACCAAAGGTGACATTGAGGTGCCACTGAGGTACATACATCTATAGAAACAATGGGTGCCCAAGGAACTTCCTCCAATAAACACTGATTTTTATGTTAACGATAGGATATATCGCATAGCACCTTCATCGTTACATGGTTTAGGCTTATTTTCCATGGACGACATAAAGGTCTATTACAATAGAGTTGTAGAATTGATGGAGTTTGTTGGACCTTGTTACAATTACAAACATTGGATGCAGATTTTTATATATAAAAAAAGTATGCATAGGTATGCACTGTCAGCAAATTATATCCAACAGAAAGATAATGATCAAAGTAAACGAGTGGTTGTATACATTGATGGTTGATAAAAGCAATAGGTAATATTGCAGGATTTATAAATAGTCGGGTCAACTAATAAACAACCCAATTTCATATTTGAGGCACGCAAGGGAAATCATGTATTTGTATCTGCGATAAAATCAATAAGTGCAGGCAAAGAGCTTCTAATCGATTATAGTTTGAATCATATAGATACAAACAAAGTTAATATCATAGGGGTGGTATGTACTATATACCATTTAAATTAACCAACCTCCAATTAATGAATCCAATATTCATTTTATTATGAAGTTTTTTTACTAAGTCTATTGGTTTAATTTTGCTAACATTTTTTATATTTTTTCTTTGTCATAGGTTGACATGGATCCATCAAATATCACAAACAGAGATGTAGCTTGTGACACTTCTACCAAGCAGGTAAACCTCATTGTAATTGTACAAATTAGATAGAAGCAAACTGTTACATTATTATGTTTTTTTTTTTAGTGATTTATACTAATTTTTTAATTGTAAATTATATTCTTGATAGAGACGGATGTTTAGGGAAAGGGAAAGGGAGTTGCAGTACCTGAGCACCTTTCTAGGGATGTGGAATTATTAGGGTTAAGTGATGATGACCCTTAAGATCCCACAAACCTTATGAAATTATTTAAAATACCTCTTATAAAAATTAGAAAAGAGATTGTTGCTTTGGTAGCCATGCATCCTATCACTGATGAGATACGAGAGAGGGTGGAATTATTGTTTTGGACAGCAGAAAACTTGCAAGTAAGCATTAATGAAAGCTTTAATTATAACAAAAGTTCAATAATGGTTTATATTTTATTTTCTTTTATGTCATTAACTAAAATATGTACATATTATTTTTACAGCAATTTATCCGCCCTCATCAAAGTCATTCCCATGATTAGGGTGTTGCAGGATCTTTAGGTGATGACAATTTTCTTGTATTATCACTTTCTTGGCTTATCACTCTGAGTACCCAAAACACATTATACTTGATACTGTCAATTTTCAAAATAAAGGTTCATCCTTGTTTACAATTCTTGCACTTTTCATATATTTAATGTTTGATATATTTAATGTATTATTCTTTAGGTGTTGTCAATGTTACTATGCAAATACTACCACCGCCTCATCAGAGGTTACCCTCACCTATATTGCCGACTGCAATGTCGGCAACACATAGCATGTAGACATCCTCTAGTGCACGTCATATTGGCCTACCCATTGTTGGTAGATCCCTCTTTTGCTCTATCTTCTATCATGTGTTAATTTCCCTTCAAGCCTTCTTTCTTGAATTCTAATGCCATTTCATAGTGGATTCATTTTTTGCAGGAGGAGATGCACATGAGGATGTCCTAGGCGACTACTGCTGATAACATACCATCATTTCCTAGATCTTCTCATATTTCTAGTACGAGAACGTTGTAGGCCACAGTGGTGGTGAGTGACGAAGAAATGATTCCTTTAAAGATACAAAAGGTTCCAGGTACTTTACAATTATTATTATATATACTCTAATTGTAATTTACTTTATGATCACTTGTTTTCGACTAATGATCGCATTATTTTTCATAGGAAATGATATTTTCTATAAACATCTTAGTGACATTGCATTGTAGATAGTTGGGCCCACCATACGTAAAAGGTGGTACATCATATGTGAACTAACCCTAATCCACTTTTGATTTCATATCATTGCTAGAATATTTTTCCTTTGATCCATTTCTTGAAGTGTAATAAATGTAGCTTCAGTTCATTTCTGAATCTAACAGGTTTGTTTTTTCTTTAAAAGGTGGAATGACCAAGAAAAAAGGTTAAAAGATGAATTGACAAACCAAATGGTTGAGTGGTTTGGAAATGACACCTTTGACAAAACCAAGCTCCTTGAAAAAGCTGACACATATCTAAAGTATGTGAGGGACCAATATAAGACCCATTTGGAGAGGAACCTAAAGTACGAGCGTCCCCCCATGATTCTAGAGAGGGAGTGGAAGGACTTGCTTTTGGATGCCAAGGAGAAAATTGAAAGGAAAAAAGGAAATACACCACTAGACGCCAGAAGAAGGTACAGGATACTATTAAGAATGTAATTATGTACTAATTAATTACTCTTTATATTTATGTAGCATCGTAAAATTGTGACACTTGCAATTTTGACTGTATTTGGGTCTTCACAATGGCGGCGCAACGTTGAACCTGAATGGAGACCCCGAAACCTGTTTACGACATCAAAAACTGCATCTTTCTGCACCTTGGCCTGATCCTCCTTGCACCCTGCTGTCCTGGGAGGTGGGACCATGGCGCCCAACACCCTAGTTTTTCAGGACCATGGCGCCCAACGCCCTGGTCTTTGGCCCTATTTTGGGCCTGGTCTCTTGTTGGGCATCGGGTCTTCAAGTTTGCAATTTGGAAAATAATGTTCCTACGTCGGCCTAAGGTCAGAAAAATCAGTCTCCTAACCCTAATTATCAAGTATATAAACTACATTTCCCCTCCCAGAAAGTAAGGTGAAAAACATATGTGTGCAAGAGGCGGAAGTGATAGGCAAACATTCAAACATTCAAGCATTCAAGCATTCCTTCAAGCAATTGAGCATTCTAGGTCTCCATTCAAGGCTAGGTGTTGCATTCAAGACAAGGATTCAACCATTGAAGAGGAGATCACCTACAACATACAACATACAACATCATTACACCTTCGCATGTAAGAATACAAACATTCTTACAACAAGGTATCAATAATTGATTACATTACAAACATTTACATTTACAACATTCTCATTTCTTGGTTAATTCCAAAAACTGGGGTTTGACCTGAAGGCAAACCCCTAATCCCTAACCCCCCAATCTTCCTCTCTTTTCTATGTGTAGGTTACAGGTACGTGGTTGTAATTGAAGATCTGGAATCCTTGTGCAGAGATGAACAGATCCCCCTTCATTTCGTGGATTTTTCGGAGGACCGTGTGCACTCCGGGTGCCATCGTCCCATCAACTTTAGCTCAAACTTGTAGGACAGCATCGTCTCGACATTTTACTACTAATTTTAGGTCCGTAGCTTCATCCTATGTCCCTATCTCCATCTACAAGTGAATCTTTCTTACTTTTACATACACTCCTAGTTCAATCCTTCTATCTACATTCTTTAAAAAAGAGGGTATCCTTGCTGTCTCAACCCTTGAAACTCATTTAGAATTCAATCTTGCATTGTGTGGGATTGGATCTTGTGAGTTTCAACCCCTCTTTTGAATGTAAAGTCTCTCCTAAGTGAAAACGGTCAGTCTTAGTGACCTCCTTTCTCTCTCCTTGGAGTGGGGGAACACCGAGGGTTTGACTTTCCGCTTTACATTTTGGTGAACCTGACGTGAATATCCTAATTCTGATTATTCATGGTTAGATCTAAAATTTTTTTTCTTCCTTAATTACATTTCCATGTTTGATCTTTTGCAAATTTTAGAGGTTAATTGCATAAAAAACCTAAATTTTCTTTTTAGTAATTGAGCTTGTGAAATGTTTAATTGTTAATGCTTGTTTCAGATCTACCCTTCTATTGCAAATTGTCAAATCATATTTGTGCTTTAATTCTAAAAATTAAGTGGTTAAGTGTCAAAACCCTAATTTTTAAAACCCTCTTGATTCAACCTTTGACCAATGATTTCACTGATCAAAACACCTCCAAATCGGCTGTAACTTTGGATTCCGCAACAAAATCATAATATCTCTCATCCCTGAAAATTTTGAAAAAAGTTGCGAGGACTGTGTGCACCCTGAGTGCCATCGTCCCCGACATTTTTTCTGAAATTTCGGGAGCTAGATCTTACTGTATTTTTCTACTAGAATCTAGAATCTTGGCTGATTTCATCAATTCTAACACTTTCAAAATTAAAGTCAAAGTTGGTCTAGTGATTGCTTGGATTAAGGCTTATAATCATTCAAAAATTGTTGAAATTAAAATTTTGTGTTAAAATTGTATTTCTTACTGTCCTAAATCTGAAAAGTGTGTTGGCATTCATTTGAAGTTTCAGTGCTTTATTCAAATTCTTGCAGTTTGTGACTTTTGAAATTAAGTGTTTAATTGCAACAACCTTGATTTCCACTTTCAAATTTGAATTTTGCATGAAATTGAGTCAACTTTTAAATTTCAAAGCTTGCATTGCTTTTAGTATTCCCTCTAAAATCTTAAAATTCAAAATTTCAGTTTCCCTCTCTTTTTCAAGATTCAAATTTTGCATTTTTCAACAATCTTGGTAGGGTTCAATTTTGAGATTGCAACTTTAATTTGGCCTATCTACAGATCATAAAATCACTCAACTTTTTTAGATTAGCTTTAAAATCATCATAACTTTCATCCCTGAAAATTTTGAAAAAAGTTGCGAGGACCGTGTGCACTCCGTTCGCCACGGTCTCTGACATTTTTTCCGAAATTTTAGGAGATTGTCATGATTGCATTTAATAGCTTAAATCTAGGAGATTGGCTGATTTTATTGAAATTTGCTACCTCTAAATTCGAAAATAAATTCAAAATTCAAGATCTCAATTTTCTAGATAACAATTAAAATTAAGTGCTACCCCCTTGGCCCTAACTTTATTTTCAAAATTCAAAATCTTCTCTCTCTCTCTAGTGCATGAGTTTTACAACAATAAGCCCTACTTACACTATTCCCATTAGACGAAGCCTTAGAATTAAGTCTTTCCAAGGTTTAATTAACGAGGAGATGGAACCTAATTTGAATGTCCTTTTTAACGAGGACATGGGTAATTCCTCTAATCCTCTTAATGATGAAGAAGCTCTCCATGAGGTTTCTGTAGAACAACTTTTGAAATTGGATAACCAATTTGATGATTTTCAGCAATGGATGTCTCAAGAATACCCCGATAGTCAAGCTCTTTCATTAATTGAGGGTCTAAAACGTATGGTTCAAAGTGATAAGAATGGAATTGATATTTTGCATAGTATTGCACGCATTGTGGATTCAACTGTGATGCCTATGAAGAGTTGTGCCGAAACTTTAGGTTATACACAACCTCCTACTCAAGTCAATCATTCTACCCCTTTGACAACTTCTATTGCTAGTATACCTACTTTTACATCAAACATAATGACTACTTCAATACAAAACATTCCACCTGTGATCACCAGTCATGGGGGCAATCCTTCTTCTTCAGTCAACCCTCTTCCTTCATTCAATCCGACTTCTTCATTCATTCCTTCAATGAGTGTCCCTATTACATCTCCACAAATGAACATGACGTGAGGGGGCAATTCATTTAACCATTCCATTCCTCCTTGTAGTGTTCCTTCTTTCCAATCATCTCCTATGACTAACTATCATAGTGTCCCGCCACCTTACTCTCAATCAATACCTTCTTTTAATAACATAATACCTCCATCACAATCTAACATGTCTAATATGAACTCTTCGACTGAAGCGACCATTAACAATCTTGCACAAACTGTCTCTTCTTTACAGCAACAAATTGCCTCTATGAATCAATCTAAGTTTAGTGTGCCCACATTTGATGTTGCGAGCCCACTTTCTCTTGACATTGTTCGAGCTATCCCCCCTAAGCATGTTGAAATCCCGTAGTTGGAACTTTATAATGGTAAAGGTGATCCTCTAACACATGTTAAGACCTTTCAAACAACATGTACCAATTTTGCTCATGACCAAAGGTTGCTTGCAAAACTGTTTACTAGAACATTAAGAGATAAGGCTCTACAATGGTATTGCTCATTTCCTTCCTATTCTATTACTTCTTTCCAACAACTTGCAAATTCTTTTATTCAACAATTTCAAAACAATATAAGTCCTAAAGTTACTTTGATTAATTTAATGCATTGTAAACAAGGTGTTAAAGAAAAAGTGACTAATTTCATTGGTAGATATAAGCATATATGTGCTCAAATTTCTTTTCCAGTACCTGACAATGATATTCAAAGAATCTTTATTTCTAATTTACAAAAAGATATTAGAGAAAAACTTCTGTTTTCTGAGTTTACTTCTTTCCAACAGTTGTGTGCAACTCTTCACAATTATCAACTGACTATGAGTCAAATGGAACAAGCAAATCCTATGGCTTTGAGTGATAAGGGTGATAGTAGTCAACAAACATTTGGGAAGTTTAAACCGAACAGAGGGTTCATTAAGTTCAATGAAAACATCACCAACAACAATGTGAATGCAGCATCAGGTGTGCCTCCTATTTCTAAGTTTTTCAAGAAAGAAAGAGAGTTTACTCCTTTGAATGAATCATTGCATAGTATTATGAATAAGTTATTGGAATGAAATGTGCTTACCCTCCCTCCTATAAAGAAAATAGATCCTGCAAAGATTAATTCACCCTATTTTGATAACAAATCTTTTTGTCAATTTCGTCGTCAACCTGGGCATGATACTGAAAAATGTTTTGCTTTAAAGGGTAAAATTCAAGATTTGATTGATAATAATACTATCTTTGTTTCAGGTGTGAATGATAAAGGCAACACATCTATAGCTCCTCCTAACCAAAATCTTAAGATTTTTACTGATCCATTACCTTCTCATACCTCTAATGTGATTGAGACTAATGATTCCTCTTTCTCACTTGATGGTCTTGTGTCTATGACTCCGAATGTGATTAACTTTGTCGAGCAACAGAAAATCCCTAAAGAACCTTCCATCCCATTTGATTCCAGTGAAACTATCAGGGCACCTAATGGTCCTTTATATATAGTTGCAAAAGTCAAGAATACACCTTGTCGTGGAGTGCTTATTGATATTTCTTGTATGGTTAATGTCATTACTAAAGAATTTCTTTTTACTTTGCAATTGAATCAAGTGATCTATGACAAAACAAATGTGGTTGTGAAACTATTTGATGCATTTTCTTCTCCTGCAATTGGTTCTATTACATTACCTATTAAGGTCCATAACAAATCCCTTGATGTGAGATTTTCTATTATTCCATCATCCGAACAATTTCGTGTGAAGTTAGGCTATCCTTGGCTATCTTCCATGAAAGCTATTGCTTCTCCTATTCACAAGTGTTTGAAATTTCCCCATAATGGTGAAGTTGTTACTGTCAATCATAGTCTCTTTAAACTAGCTGAAAGAACTTCTAGCGTTCCTATAGATTATTTTTGGCCTAAACAATTTCAATCTCTTCCACCGCGAAGTGATCATCTTTTCAAATCTTATCAAAAGTGGAAAAAAGAGATGATCCTATCTCTAAGTGAACCTAGAACACCCAAACTTAATATTCCTATCATTCTTGAGAAGGAAGTTCTTCCTTTGAAAGATAAAACTAATGTCTTTCCTCAAGAAGATTCCCAACCCATCCCTATGGATGTGACTATGTCTATGTATAATAAACTTTCTAAAGGTAGACCTATACCTCCTCGTCATGATGGACTTGGTCTCCTTCCTAAACCAGATATTCCTCCTTTATATGGAGCAGTTCCTCCTCCTTCCTCTTATAGAGAGAAGAGACCTTCCTCTTCTCCTATTATTCAACCTAAGAGACCACAACCTAAACACCCAAGTGATAAGGATGAGAACATTCCTCCTCCTCAATCTTTTCAACTTCCTACTAAGACTAGACGAAATCGTTCTGCGCGTGAACGCCGACGAAAGCATCATCTTAGAGCTCGTGCAACTTCTTCTCAAACTTTGCAATCCCCAAAAACACCTTCAGCTAGTATTATTTCATTTTCTCCTCAGCCAAATATTGAGTCAAAATCTCCTAAACATAAGATGCATGATGGTTTTGATCCTGTGTGAGTTAAAAATCCTATTTTTATAAATCTTGATGATGATATAGATGAAAATGTTATTCATGATGAAAATGTTACTTCTCTTTCTTCTGATAGTGAATATGAATATGTTGATATTGATAACCATTTATCTAACAAATTTTCTAAAGCACTTATCTTAGCTCCTAGACAAGAACAATGTGGCTTGGAACATGAACATAGCCCTTGTTTGGATCTTGTGATAGCTCCATCTGCTATGTTGGATGTTCCTACTCTAGCATGTTTCCTACCTTCCCGAAATATTGATCAGCAAGATCGGGGGGTGGATAACGTGCTAGACTAGTTCATTAGCATAGCAGACTCTCTCCTCCTCTCTTGATCTCTTTTGCTACTTCTTCTATGTGTTATTCTCATTCTTCTATTTTTTGTCCTTATTGTTGTCTACTTGAGGACAATGCAAAGCATTGAGATCTCTTTTGATCTCTCTCATGTTGACTCAAAAGACACATGTGTTCCCTCCTTCTAGGTGACCTTCCTTGATTAGGGAATGAAGAACAATTATGCATACATACATATGATATACATGAATTATCATACAACATACAAACCCCAAGGAAAGCAAAGTCACCTCGTGCTTTGTGTTTTGTGTCTATTATCTTTGGGTTTATCTCACACTTGGGGGCTAAATCTTTGTGATAACATGCTCCTTTCCCTTCTCATTTCTTATGTGTATCACTACCTTAAAGCAATCACCCTCGATGAGGCATGTGCGATTGCTTTAACATAGGGGGCATACACTCTGTTCATATCTCTTCAAGATTCTTAAAAATTTCTTAGCGAACTTAGCTTTGCCTTGAAAATTTTTGGTATTTTTCTTGCATGACTCATAGTGAGGGAACCTTACTATTGACAGTCATGGTTCTCCCTCGTGATCTTCCCTTTTACTTTGTCAGTCGAAGTCGTAAGATCCTTAGTCCACTGGGGGCTTGGTGTATCTTGCCTTCTTGATGTGGTGAAAGTCTTTCAATGTTGTTTCCTTGTACTTTACCGGAAGTATGGGCGTACGCTTATACTCCCGCTAAAGTGGGGGCTAAATGTAGCATCGTAAAATTGTGACACTTGCAATTTCAACTGCATTTGGGTCTTCACGATGGCGGCACAATGTTGAACCTGAATGGAGACCCCGAAACCTATTTAAGACATCAAAAACTACATCTTTCTGCACCTTGGCCTGATCCTCCTTGCACCCTGTTGTCCCGGGAGGTGGTACCATGGTGCCTAGCACCCTAGTCCTTTAGGACCATGGCGCCTAGTGCCTTGGTCCCTCAGGACCATGGCGCCCAGTGCCCTGGTCCCTGGCCCTATTTTGGGCCTGGTCTCTTGTTGGGCATCGGGTCTTCAAGTTTGCAATTTGGAAAATAATGTTCCTAGGTCGGCCTAAGGTCAGAAAAATCAGTCTCCTAACCCTAATTGACAAGTATATAAACTACATTTCCCCTCCCAGAAAGTAAGGTGAAAAACATATGTGTGCAAGAGGCGGAAGCGATAGGCAAACATTCAAACATTCAAGCATTCAAGAATTCCTTCAAGCAATTGAGCATTATAGGTCTCCATTCAAGGCTAGGTGTTGCATTCAAGACAAGGATTCAACCATTGAAGAGGAGATCACCTACAACATACAACATACAACATCATTACACCTTCACATGTAAGAATACAAACATTCTTACAACAAGGTATCAATACTTGATTACATTACAATTATTTACATTTACAACATTCTCATTTCTTGGTTAATTCCAAAAATCGGGGTTTGACCTGAAGGCAAACCCCTAATCCCTAACCCCCCAATCGTCCTCTCTTTTCTATGTGTAGGTTGTAGGTACATGGTTGTAATTGAAGATCTGGAATCCTTGTGTAGAGACGAACAGATCCCCCTTCATTTCGCGGATTTTTCGGAGGACCGTGTGCACTCCAGGTGCCATCGTCCCGTCAACTTTCGCTCAAACTTGCAAGACAACATCATCTCGACATTTTACTGCTAATTTCAAGTTCGTAGCTTCATCCCATGTCCCTATCTCCATCTACAAGTGAATCTTTCTTACTTTTACATACACTCCTAGTTCAATCCTTCTATCTACATTCTTTACAAAAGAGGGTATCCTTGCTGTCTCAACCCTTGAAACTCATTTAGAATTCAATCTTGCATTGTGTGGGATTGGATCTTGTGAGTTTCAACCCCTCTTTTGAATGTAAAGTCTCTCCTAAGTGAAAACTGTCAGTCCTAGTGACCTCCTTTCTCTCTCCTTGGAGTGGGGGAACACCTAGGGTTCGATTTTCCGCTTTACAATTTATATAATCTAACATATTTCAAACTTTTTATAGACTGAGTGACACGTTAAAGGCAACCAAGCAAAGGAAAGAAAAGCATGGGTGACACAAACTCAGCTCTAGTGGCTACATGAAACTTGCTCCATGAATTGTAAATATCTCATGTAAACGAAATATTACATCAAAATATTAATAAATTGCAAACATTTTTTTTTTATCAAACAATGCAAGCAAAATTCACGATACCAAGCAAAATTGCAGGACTCTGGATTCAATAGAGTGCCCACGGAAGATGACAAGAGAATTGTCTACTAGCAAGGCTATTCAGCCGTGGTTGATCAGCTACGAGAATTGAGTGGGCATACACAACATTCGAGTGCATCCGTCACACAGGTAAATATGCTAAATGGAAGTTGTTTCAAATTGAATACTTTACCATAATCTAATTGATGTTGAGTTCCAACATAAAGTGACTATATTTTTTTTAAATAAGCAAGCAATGATAACAATGTGCATGTCATTGGAATGCAGCCTGCTAATTGTGAAACACCACCTGCACATGAAGGTCCGGATGTGCATCCCAGTAGTGGAGGCATTCATTTGCTATTCAAATTTATTTATTTAGCTATTAATACAATTAAACATCTTAATTTGTAATTAGAGTAGTAATTAATGTAACCTTTTTTGTTAATATTTTAGAGCATGTAGTCGGTGGTGAGCAAGTGGAGCATGATCTGGGTACACAACATCAAGAACGTGATGTTCCCCACTCAGGTAAAGAGGACCACTGTTATTGCTTTAAACAAATATAATTGCAATTGGTGTTCAGCATTAATGTAACCTTTAGTATTTCAACTCCAGATGATCTAGAGGGTGTTCAACATGTTGAGGTTGAGGCTACACAAAATGATGTGGCCCCATCAGGTAAAGAGCACAACAATTATGTTCTCTAAATTAATGAAATACTTGTAACAATGATTTTTTTTTTTTTTGAATTTAACCCATTTCTTTGTTATTGCAGAGGACCCCCCTTCGCTTCAGTGTCCTTGTCCTCAGTATAGAACTAGGCATACATCGAGATCACGAGCAGTTGGCAGAACATTTGCAAAGGGGGGAAATGATGAAGAAACCGATGTTCCACTTAGTCTTTTCATAGCTTCAAATAAAAAACAAAGAAAGAAATGATTGTAATCTAACTTATTTGATAATGATTGATTTTTATGTGTTACTGTGAATGTAATTATGTGCTAATTAATGGTTATGGATGATATGTGTTAATTAATATTGATGAATGTTGCGTGTTAATTAATGTTAATCAATGTTATGTGTTAATGAACATTATGTGATATTAATGAATGAATGTTATATTTTATTAATGGCAGAAAGAAAGAAAGAATGAATGTTATAAGATGTTAATGGGGAATTTAGAGTGATGTTAGGGGGGGGGAGGGGCCAAATGAGCTTCCACCTTCACGTGGTTGGCCCTGTTAAGTAGAGAATATTAAAATATTCTCGAAACCAAGCGAAGCTCAACAAGATAACACACTTTTCAATATTTCATTATGTTGTACTGTTAATCTTATTGAATAATGTTTATTGAATCTTAATTGCAGGGTTCAACAGAGCCAACACGAACAACAACACCACAAGTTGATGGGTATAATGAACTCCCATATTGTCTTGTCTGTACATGAATAATATGAGTTGCTTCTAGTGTTGTTATCCAAGGTAGGACTGCAAATGTTATGAATATGCCTCATCCTTGTAAGTTTTTTTATTACTTGTAAGTAATAAATATGCCTCATCCTTGTAAGATTTTTTATTACTTGTAAGTCATGAATATTGCTCTTTAGTTAATTAAAATTAAATGAAAATCTTTAATGAATACACAAAACTATATACGTATGCAAGCGCACCATGGTTGAGATGGTCCAACTCCCTAGTCTCACTCTACGACTAAGCCCATGCCATATCTAAATCAAAGACATCTCAAATACATCGTTGGTGGAAAGCTGCAAAATGCCATTTTCATACATAAGCAAGACATACACAATTGGGCACAATCACCAAGAGAACAGTAAAAAGTGTGTTTGAGATTGTATCATGGATGCAAAAAATCTCTTCATTAATCCTTGACTCATGATTGCTATAATACTTCTTTAGAATTCTCATGTCATTTGTTGCACTTCTTCACTATTTTGGACTGAGTTTCAACTATGTATTTGCCTTGACTTATGACTATATCTAGCTTTGTCCTATCTTTGTAATCATCCTCTTTGAATTGTGGTTGTAGCTTTGATAATACCTTTTTAATGTTGCACTATTTGTAAGGAGGACAACTCCTAATGCATGTTGCAAATTGTGTTCTAGTGACTAAGACTAACCTTTTTGTACTTGATGTTTTTGACTAGTTGTCATAACCTCTGACTTTGATGCTTGTGCCTTAATAGAACTAGATGTTTCTTGTATGCATACTTGGTCAAGGACTACATTATGATGCTATAGGGCTAAAAACTAAGATTATTTATTGTATTGAGTTGCACATTTGACATGAGTTGCCCTGTGACTGCTATGCCTCTTGAGGTTATAAGGTGTTGTTCTTGTCAAGTTTTGACAATGTTGCAACAATAACATGTTATTTGTTGTTAAGGTTTGAAAAGACCTTTTAGAAACTTATACCTTGCTCTTTTTCATTCAGTAGACTTGATTACTGTCATTTTATTTGGTACTAGGTATGACTGCCTACTGGCTTTACTGTAGACTGCAATCTCTCTAGACTATATTTTTTGAGTGTTGTTGTTCTATACTTGACCATCTATTAGGAAAACATAGCTTGAAATGTCCAAAACAATTAATGAATGACTGCACTATCACCAACCTATCTTGAAGATTTGACTATTCTTTACATTATGATTATGACTATCATGATATTTTATGAGACTTCTCTATCCCCATATGAAACCCTTTGTCCCCACAAATCAATGCTTTGAACTTGACTACAACTTTATAGTGATCACCTTCTTTGTATAGTAAGCTTACTACTTTCTCAACTTTTTATATATTGGAGGCTCCTAGGATGGTTTCTATCTTATAGTGACAATACCTTGCTATAATTTGCATTTCAGATCATTGCTCAATAATCATATGTCTTTGTCTTTTGAATTTGACTCTCGAGCTTTCTCTATTTCTTGACCTTTTGAATAATTTTGGGTCACTATTCATTACTTTTATTACCCTATATGTAAAAGCCCTTTCTCGCTACTTCTCGTACTTGATCTTTATATGGTTTGTGTCAATCCTACTATTGCACCTTTTCTATTTATGATTGAGATTTGTTTTGGGATTAAAAACTCTTGTTGATTTCACTAAATGACTTTTGCATGACTGTACTTTCTAAGCTATCCTAGGGAACAAAAGAGACCTAGGGATTTGCTCACTTCAAGGAAAAAGAAAATCTAGCAAGACAATCAACCCTTTTAAATAATATGTGGAACCCTTATGGTGAGCAAGAAAGCATTGACAAACTTATAGATGCTGTCATAACACAAAGTTGAAACTATATTATTTTTTATAGATAATCAGATTTCTCCTTTAACCTGACTTTTGCTTGAATCATTGCTGTAGGTGTAACCAATGCATGATTTAAACAATAAGATACTAAAAATTCTAAAATAGGGTTCTAAAAACCCTACCTCCAAATGTGGATATCTACTGTTATGACTATGAAAATTTCTCTCCAGAAGCTTTGATGCTAACTTCTATCATGCCTAAACTTTGCATGTGGTTTGCATGGTGTTGGCATGAGGTGCTTTGTAAATGTCCTTATGGATTCTCTTCATATTTTTATGAAAATCCTTCATCGAACAGGCAAACCTCTCATTCAAACTTTGAAGTAACCCTTTGACTATTGCATGCAGTCCTTTTCTTATAAACCTTCCTCCTTGTGGTGACGTGATAGGACATAAATTGAAGGTGTAGCTTGTGGAACCTATTGAGCATCAAATCTGAATTAAGTAAAATATCTTGATTTGAGAGATTAAATCATAGAAGCCATCTATCTTTGGAAGAAATCATCATTTTCATTGATACCGTAATAGCCCATAAGTTATCGAACAAGTCTAATAGCATTCTTTCAAAATATCCAAAATTCAAATAGTATCGATGAGACCCAGCGATGTCTCATCAATATAAAAAGAGTATCGAAGGAAAGGTAACATCGATGAACTCTAAAAGGGACTCATTGAAAGCAATGATTCCATCGAAACAGGATATCAAAGAAAGTAGAGACAGTTTTCATCGAAGGGAAAAGGCTTATGAGGAAATAATACCATCGACGCAACATGAAGGAAACTTATTGAAAGAAGCATTCTTATTGAAAGAATGATATCGATCAAACAGAAGGAAGCTACATCGATAAAAGATATCGATAAGGATATGAGTTTTGAGGAGGCTAAAAGGCATGTTACCGATATGTGTAATGAGCTCATCGATGAAAGATGATAGTGGAAGCAAATCATCAAAAGAAAGATGGCCTCGATGAAACAATAGACCCATTCATCGAAGGAGTGTAGTGATGTTGATAGAAAAAGTGTTTCGATGGAAGGATAAAGGAAGTTATCGAAGCCCAAGGTTTCTTCGACATGAAACCCGGTGGACATCAGATATATATTGATGAGGAAATAGGTTTCGAGGAGGCTAAAAGGCATGTCTCTGATATGCATTGTTTTGTCGATATAACTTTATTGGTGGAAGATGACAAGAGAGGATAAAGAAAGGCTTTAGTGAGACAATAGATCCATTCATCGACGGGGCATAGTGATATCGATGGAAGAGGTATTTCAGTGGAAAAATAAAGGAGGTCACTAAAGCCCAAGGTTTCTTCAACAAAAAAACCCGATGGATATCAGATAGGTATTGGTGAGGAGACAGCCACAGTGACCGAATACAACATTTTGATGAAGGGAGAAAATACCTAGTCAAAGTAATGTTCGAAACAAAAGTGTTAGTTGATGGTTATATGTTGAAAAGCCATGACGCTTAATGATAATGTATACTCTCATATAAAGGAGGGAGCTTTTGTAATACAGAGGAAATTTAGAGAAAGGAGTAGATTATAGCCTCAGGCTTACCACTGTACTATTTTGGCGAATATATATAATATAATCAGTTGTTTTTCCTTTGCATATGTGAACTTTTAGTAGTGGGGAAAGAAGGAAGAAACAAAGACTGTTCCAGATTCTCTTCTATCATAGTCATGCAAATGTTGCATTCGAGGGGTATTTCCTTCCTTGTTTCCTTTCACATCAGGTATGTATCTATTTCACATCCGATTGAAATGCAGAGGTTAATCATGTATCACTAATTGACTGTGGAAATATTACTCATTAAAAGAAAAAGTAAAATGAATTGAAAAGAATCTTGCTCTGATAGCTGTGAACATACTATCATGGCTAACTGTGATTATTCTATCTTGCATAGCCATGTAAATTCTGCCTTGAGTAGCCGATGTATAGCTATTGCATGTTCATGATCTTTCTTGTTAAGATAGATTGTAGAGCCTAAATGATTTACTCATTCATTATCAAGTCTTGAACTTAAGGAAGATAAATTTATTCACAGATATAAATCATGATGATATTCTGTTAATTTTCAATGAATACACTGTCTTACCTTATTCATAAGAAAATTGAATACTGCATTCATATCTTGTGCATAGTATGGTTAAGTAGAAACCTCAGAGCATTCACTATAGAATATGATTGCTAGCCCACGAGGGCATAATAGTCGAGTATTGTAGCTATTCTATGTTTATTTGTTTTCCACTCTTAACTCATAGTTCAACCGAATATGGTTCATCTTGGAATCAATGCACATCAGTTATAATCAGATTATAACTAGTCTCCATGGTTGCAAGACCTAAATAAGGATTCTTATCATCAATTAGATGCATACATTTGAGAATATACAAAGACAAAAAAATATATTAGAACTATATTTTTTGTTGAGTCATAATATGATGTGTTAATTTAGCTAAATAAGGGAACTAATGTTGTATTAGGTTTAATTCCATGATGATAGTTGAAGCTTGTTAGAGGCTGGGGATTTGTAGCAGTTGGCTTGTTAGGTTATGTCACAATCCCATGAAGGTCCTTGTAAACCATTAATGTTAGTAGACATGAGACTGTCATGTAACAAATTGGATCAGCTAAACCTAGAAGTTCTGTAACCAATGAATCAACTGACTCAAGTGTATGTTAATTATCTTATGATGGTTATTTATGACTGTTATTCTTAGTAGACATTAAGTAGTTCACTAGATAGTTGGTTAGTAAACTAGTGAGTTAGTTGGCTCAAGTGTGTGCTATTTATCATATAATGGTCGTTAATAACCATTATTGATAGTACACATTAAGCAGATGGCTTGTTTAGATGGTTGGTAACTAGTGAGTTTGTTGAGCTCAAGAATTGGATGTACAAGTCGAGCAAGGGAGGTGAACACTAACGACGCATTGGTGCTTGCAATGTTAAAACCTTGGCCAAGATGGTGATGCTTTATCTAAGTGATTGTTAGATCACATGAACTAGATACACCTACTAGTCAGATGGTCATAGTAGTTAGGGGTTACCTATAGTGTGTGACTAACTAGCTGCGTGTAGGTTTTGAACACCAAGATCAGATGGCCAGATGTAAAAGAGACCCAATCCTTAGAATGCACCCTCATGAAGGGTTGGGTCTCTTCCAATTGGAAGGGGCATGGGAG
This sequence comes from Cryptomeria japonica, assembly GCF_030272615.1. Classification (NCBI taxonomy): domain Eukaryota; kingdom Viridiplantae; phylum Streptophyta; class Pinopsida; order Cupressales; family Cupressaceae; genus Cryptomeria; species Cryptomeria japonica. Next base: position 38,637,974 of record NC_081406.1, on the reverse strand, counting down.
ACTAGCAAGTCTATGATTGAATGGAGAAGCCCTTGATGATGCTCTTCCTATTCCAAACTATGTCGAGGCTTGATACAAAAAGTTTCAGTTGGAAAGTTAAATGAATTGTAACCTTTGAACCTTTATCTCTTGCCTCAAAAATGAAACTTGCCATTTGAATTCCTTTCTCATATTGATTAGCTTAATAATATTTGTTCAATGTTTTTTATCGTTAAAAGATTACCTTCCTTTTAGATAAATTAGTTAGATTCTTATTATGTTGAAGAACATTTAGTTAGTTTTCTCCTTCAACTGAAATAGTTATGTTTTATTTTGAAATGCTCAGTTTTTTATCTTAATATAGATCATAATTTGTTTTCTTTAAGTATAGAATTAATGGAATATTACATATGGTATCAGAGCAACCAAGTTCGACATTGAACCTCAGGCTTTCCACCTATAAACAATAAGGTAGAAAACTAAAATGAAGCATTTTAATGAATCCTGGAAGTGGATTCGAACCATTGCAGATTACTGCATTTTTCTGCGGGCAGTTGCTTGTGATATTATCTAAAGGAGATAAGGTTACTTGTGTTCTTCCTGTAAAACTTTGTGTTTCATATTGTAGATTTGAATAAAATATTTACTTGCGAATTGTAATTGTTCCTCGTATTTCTTCCTTGGATGGTCTCTTAAGGTTAGAGTTAAATTCATTCAAGCAATTTACAGTAAAGACATCAAAGTAGAGCTCATAAGAAATAGTAATTGACAGACTCATCGAGAGGGGGTGGGTTTAAAAATTGTCTCATAAGTTTACACAATAAGTCCTAAGGAAATATAAAGACTTTGTAGCCCAAACAACAAAGAAAGGCACTGGTCATCTATAAAACACAACCCATCAATTCATACTTTCACATAAAGAATAATAGGAGTAGTTGAGTAGGAATTCTAGGGTAAATTAGCAATAGTGTATTATAAATTTCAAGCACCAAGATCGAATAGCTTCTACAACAACAATCTTGAACTCATCTGCTATATCTCCATTCTAGGAACTGATGCCATTCTGAGATAGGGGGAAGTTAGATCAAGACACTAAATATGCTATAAAAAGCATTAGCTAAAGGAACAACTAGTGAGTAGGTATACCCGCCTAGGTCCTGCAAAGCCTAAAGTGAGAGAGTTAGTAACCAAATAGGTTCACTCTATAAGTTGGCCAAGTCAATTGGAGGGTTTGATCATAGGAGTTGGCATTTCCTTAGAACCTATCCAATCTATTGATTTGACACCCAATAGAACCCTAGCATAACTTCTAAAAACTGGCTATAAATGGTTCTTTTCATTTGAAATAGAATGCAAACCCTAAAATCACACGAAAGCTTATAATTTTAGCTTTCTATTTCCCTCCAAGCTATGCATGAAATTGATTTTCTTGATAATCATGTGGAAGGAGGCCTTTAGAAAACTTTTGTAAATAAATAAATAATTTTATTTGTCTTTACATCTTTTGAATTAAAATGCATTTTCAAGTGAATTATTTTCCCTCCAAAACTTGCATCGTGAAATCTCATCCTTTTAAATAAGATCAACCTTATAGACACCTTCAAGGTATTTAATAAATCCTTTCTCTAAACTTTCCTAAATTCATAATAAGACATGAGGTATATAATAATTCTATTTTTTTTCTCTTGAAGTCAAAAAATTGGTAACAAAGTCATGCCTTCAAACCTTCATTTTTAGATAGTTAAATGTCCATTTTACATTTCTAAAAAAATTGGAGGTCTTATGATATTCCACGTGATGGCTACATGTTGACAAAGTTACCCCTCACAACTACTGGTCCCTCTCCCTAATAGGGTATTTGCATGAAAACCCAAGTCCAGCTATGTCAAACTCGAGTTTGACTCCTCTAGACTCAAGTTAATCATTGGTCACATGTAGAACATGCATTTGAAGACTTGAATGACCTTCCCTCCAAAGTATTTTCTTTTGGAAAATTTTTTTTTCTTTCATGAAGTCACATGAATGTGCTTCTTTTCTAAAGTTTTTACAATATAATCATAAGAATATAGCCCTTCTTTTCATTTATAAGGTACATTTGAAACCTTTTGGGCCTTTTAATGAGATTTCCAAAACAACAAGGACCTAGGACCTTAGAAAAGTCTGGAATAAGCTTCAGGATACTAAAATTTAGACTCAAAGCATCAAGATGCTAACAACAACAAAACCCCTATTAAATGCAATTGACATATAAATGAAAATTGGATAACAAAAATAAATAGGGATATAACATTAGGTATTATAATAATATCATATGTGAAAACAACCAATAATAAAATCAAACCAAATGATATATAGGATTTGGTCATATATGTATATGTAGATATATAGATATATACATAATATGTATATGTATATGATGCTCTGCAAAAAGAAGGATAGTTAGAAAAACCTATTTGATTGCTACACACAAAGAGAAGCACAAGAAACAAATGTTAGTCATTAGGGTTGGCAAATCAAAGATTAAAGACTAACATAATCAAGCATATCAAGAAAGACACTACACAACAAATAAAAAGCTTAATGAATCTAAGAAAAGCTCAACTATGTGGTCTAACTACCAAAGATAGCAAGAAACTCTCCAACCAAAGCAGGGGAGACAAAACCAACAATCTCTGCTTAGGGAGGAGCTCTAGACCCCAAATCTGAACAAAGAAATAGAGCTAAAGTAAGTGAATTGGATAACAACAAGAATGTAAATTGCACCCCTGATTTCTCAAAATTAAATGAAAATATTTAATGAATACACAAAACTATATACATATGCAAGTGCACCATGGTTGAGATGGTCCAACTCCCTAGTCTCACTCTACGACTAAGCTCATACCATATCTAAATCAAAGACATCTCAAATACATCATCAGTGGAAAGCTGCAAAATGCCATTTTCATACATAAGCAAGACATACACAATTGGACACAATCACCAAGAGAACAAAGTGTGTTTGAGATCATTGTCCAAATAGTGGTGTGGTCACGAAGAGGTTGATAAATTTATGGTGATCTCTTTGTGACCACACCACAATTAGGACAATGATCTCAAACACACTTTTTACCATTCTCTTGGTGATTGTGCCCAATTGTGTATGTCTTGCTTATGTATGAAAATGGCATTTTGCAGCTTTCCACCGACGATGTATTTGAGATGTCTTTGATTTAGATATGACATGAGCTTAGTCATAGAGTGAGACTAGGGAGTCAAACCATCTCAACAATGGTGCGCTTGATCATATTAGCTTGAAACCATGTGCCTCATATTAGCCTCAAACCCATGCCCGTACTGGTAGGTGGTGGGGATAGAATATCATTCGCTGTACATATTAATAACTGGATAATAATTTTTTTTTTGATAAAAATTATCATCGTCGGAATTATGACGAATACCCAGCTTTCGACCGATGATGTAATCGGCGAACATACAACGTTCTCGTCAGTGAAATGTTCTGGAGTTGTCGCACTTCCGACTCAAACCACACAAACATCCGACGAGGATGTTTTACATGCAATGGCACTTTGTAGTCGGACAGTTGTCGATGTCTCCAAATGGACCGATGACACAAGCGTTGGATAAACAGCATCACCGTCGGTGCAAAGTTCCAAATCACCGTCGGCTTTGCGATGAAATCTACTGATTCTGACGACTTCTTTGACCGTCAGCAGAGTCCATTGGATTGTCGTATTTCTGATGGGCATGGCATCATCGAACAATTTGACACTGAGTTTTCGATGGTTGATTTTGTTGGCACTCCGATGAAAATTCGTCGCAAATCTGACAAACGGCCATCGGAAATCAGCTCTGAATGTACTAGTGAATATTTACAGAATCTATCAAAATCATTAGAGAAAAAATCACCACCATTATCAGTCCTCAAACATTTAATTTTCTTTCTAGTCTGCAACTCAACCATTTCTTTAAATTCTTTAAAATGACAAAAAACTTCAGATTTACTCTTTAGAAAGTATACCCATGTCCTTCTACTAAAATCATCAATAAATGAAGCATAATATGTGGATTTTCCACTGGAAGGAACATCTACAGGACCAAACATATTAGAATGAATAAGATCCAAAAGACCACAAGATTTATGAGAACTCAAGTAAAATTGAATGTGGTTTTATTTTCCATAAATGCATTGCTCACATAAATCAAAGTCAAGATTACAATCATTCAAACCTTCAACACAGTTTTTATTTTTCAAGGTCCTCAGACCCTTTTCTCCAATGTGGCCAAGTCTCTATTGCTATAACATAGTCTTCTTTGTAGGTAAATTTTCTTTAGAATAATGAGCACCCTTAGGTACCTAAAAGCCATGTCCATCCATTGAAGGTGAAACCCTCAAATCTTCTGATGAAGTATCCACATATTAACTTTTTACAGAAGTGCTATTACACTCAACCATGTATGCCTCTAGCTTATAAAAATTACCAAACTTGACACCTTTAGCAATCACCATAGCACCCTTAATCATCTTACATCATATATCAAAGAAGACTACCTACACACCTGCATCTATCAATTTTCTCACAGATAATAAATTTCATTTAAATCTAGGGATATGCAGCACACCACTAATCCTTTTTATTCTACCATCAAGAAACCCAATCCTAATTTTACCTTGACCAACAATGTCTAAATGTGAATCTTCACCCAAGTACACCTTGCTGCCATTAAATTCTTCATATTCAAAAAACCAATCTTTTGTTGGAAGTCATATGAAAAGATGCATCTGAGTCAATTTAACCATGCATAATTACCTGCATGAGTAGCCAAAGCTGCAATGAATGCATCACCATATTTCTTCTCAAACTCAAAATCAGAATTGAACTTCTTCATTTTATTCTTTGCAGCCCTTACAGATGTGACTTGAATTACTGCAAATCCAGCAAATGACTTTGGACTTTCCAGGAGATTTTGATCTCCCTCTAGATTTTGGACTTATTGAGCTTCTCATTCTTCTTTCCTTTTTCCTTAGGTCTTCTGCGAATAGTTAGGGCTTCCTTCAAACTGATGGATACCTTCCTCCACATCTCTTCACCAAGTAGGACACCCACCACATCTTCCAACTTCAAAACAACAAAAGTACTACCGATAGCCATAACAAGAGAATCCCACAAATCAGGCAAAGAAAAAAGAAAGTTTTGGCATTTCTCCTCTTCATCCATATTAATACCAACATATGTCAATTGAGCCACCAACATATTTAAAAATGCTTCCAGGTGATCCGTAATCTACCCACCCTCTTTCATTCTCAAGGAATACAATTTCTTCCTCACCTGAAAATTAGATTTAATAAATATTTTGCTTGATACATTTCACCAAGCTTAGTCCATAGCTTCTGTGTAGAGTTCTCTTCATGGACATTGATCAAAACAGATTTTTCCAATCATAATCTAATTAGACCCTTGGCTCTACGGTCCATAACATCATATTGAGTTGTTGCAATAGGATTTAAGGGTCTTGAGACATTTGCATCAACAACATCCCATAGGATTTAGCTCTCCTTCCATCGCCTACACCCTTTCTCCATCCTTGCTAGCATCAACAAAGGTCTTGGGATCAACTTTTGATAAGAGGCAAAGGTTTAATTTATTGGAGTCTTCTTCTTCTTCTCCTTATACTCCTCCTCCTCCTCCTTCTTCTTCTGTGTTGTTGTAAAGGGGAAAAATTATGGTTTCCACCATAGAAGGAATAAATCACTAATTTATGACTTAAAGACCATGTTACATTCAAAAGATGGTTTCAATCCAATAGATCTAATCATAAATCAATAAGTATTATGACTAAGAATTATGATTGGATTGGGTTTTTTTGATGATGTGAACTAATAAACCCTCCTTTATGATTTAAATTGTTGAAATTAGGGTAAATGTGATCTAAAATGAAGATGAAAATGCAAAAATAGTAAGATGTAGTCATCGGATTGAGCCACGAAACTGGATCTAAGTAATGTAAGCATATTCGGACTTGTTCCCAAAAAGAGCTCCTATTATGTCAGGACCATAGTGGTGGTCGCCTTGGTCCTTTGAACTTTTTTCTCTCCAATGGGGGATTGATTCGTCACTGTAAATAATTCTTATTTTGAAGATCCCAGCTTCGTACCTATTTTTACACACAAAAAGAAGGGGAAATAGGTTGGGAATAGGGGTTTGCCCCGGTTTAGGAATTAACCTTGAATGAAATATTGCAAATACTGAAATAAATAATGGAAAGATATACCTCAAATCTACAATGAATGATGAGGATGCTTCACTTCTTGAATGTAATCACACATGTTGTATGAAATGGCATGAACATGAAAAAACCCTAACCACACACACATGCTTTCATATGAATGATGTAATGTTGCTCCACAATAGATAAATGAAGAAGATGTAGCCTTGAAAATCTCTAGAAATGCTTGGTGATGAATGCTTTAATGCTTGAATGATAGATTGGTTGAATATGGATTGATTGAACACATTATGATTCTCCTATGATGATGAAATGAGAGGAATGGACCTCCTTTTATACTTGCCCATCGAAAAACATCTTAATTTTCTGACATAGGCCGACATGGAGATCACATTCCTGCCAACTCATTGTGATTGTTAAGAGGGTCCAAATTAAGGTCTCTTTTGAGAGGACCAAGGTGCCATGCCTTGGTCCTGCCCCATTAAGGGCCAAAAAAAGGAGACTATGCAGTGTGCAAAAGGAAAAGGAGGCTAGATTTGAATGGTATGAGCAAAATTAGGTCCTAGTCCAACTTTGGGACATGAACACTAAGATGAGCGCCCAACTGTGGACCAAATTGTAAGGGAGTACAATTTAGGATGCTATAGTTGTCAACCTCCTCCTCCTCCTGTGTAAGCATGCAAAGATAACCTCATATCCACCTTACCTCTTACACATATCATAAAGTATCCACCCTACCTTTCTCACATGTCTCTTTCATGAGCTTCCCCATGTGTGCTCACACATGTGTGACTACACTAGCTCTTTCATCTCCATTGTTTTTGTGGCACATGTCACATTAGTAAGCCTTAAAACCATACATGTAACTTTCTCAAATCCTATGCATCCATTAAAATTTTAATTCTATCCACTAATTCTCCGCATCAATAAATTATAATTGAAAGATTATTTCTTATTTTTTAGTCATCTTCCATTATCCTAACTAGATGTTGTCTATACTAATCTTCTATCAATCCTCATCATCCTTATCTTAACATCATGTTATTGATTTGCGAAACCATATTTTGAAAGAACAAATCAAGTGGAAAAGGGTGCATTTCCTTTAGCTCAATTAATGAGGTGAGAAGGTGAAAGGTGAGGGTAACTTGTATGTTTCATTTAAATTTATCTATTTTATGTCCTCTACCAATTTCATCATCTTGACTAAATTTAACCCCATTTTTCTTTATTCTAATTGTTATTATGATCTAACTAAAGTACAAACTATTTTAAATTACATTCTAGGGAGTTGTTTTTATGGACAAACTCGTATTCATTTAATACATTTAGAATTAAGATAAGGTTATCGTGAGAGAATCATAGATTTTTAATTTTCTTGCATCATCATCTTTGGGATACTACATGCTTGCGTATTATCTTTGACTATTGTTCCAAATCCATTGAATTTGTTCATTGACAAGCATGATTGAAGATATCATGGGCACCACTTAGCAAGTTTCTAAATTGTGTTTGTAAACATCATTTTCCTTAATCTAGATCACAAATACAAAAGGCAAACAACTTCCATTTATTGGATTTCAATGAGTTCAAGTTCAATTTTGCACACTAAACCATTTTTATAGAAACAAAGATCAATTCCACAATTGCAAACCTAAACTAGAGTAGAGCATAGTTAACTTACAAAATTTGAGGTGAACACCCGACCAAGACTAATTTTCAATATATTGATGAATCAATTTTTAACAATATATCTAATATAATTCACAATCAAAACTCAAGTTGAATATTATATTTAAGTTTTCTAATTTCTATAATTGATTTATGTTCACTATTCCTTTGATTCTATCATAATTTATATCACTACATTTTTATCACACCCATATCTCTATATGATTTTGTGGTACTAATCAGATCTTTAGTGGAGCACTTGTAACCAACAATCATGCCCACCAAATTCTATAGATCAATATACCGGGGAAGATAAGCATAAAGGAAATAACATTTGCATATAAATTCTCCAAAAATGGATTGTGGAGTCACTTGGAATCGAATATTCTCCCAAACTCAAAACTCTAAAAAAACCAATGTATGTAGGGAAACCGTCAAAAGAAACAACGGCCGCCTCCAATTGGGGCCGTCAAATTTACCCCCAAATTCCAAAAGTTTGGAACAGATCAAAACCGTGTGGACTCTACAGATTCTCGGATTGACGAATAAAAAAAAGAAATAAAAAAAAAAAAAAAAAAAAACTCCACAAAATGACGTATTGTAGAAGCCATCATGTGATGAACAGAACAAATTGGTAAACAAATATCTGGGGGCTTTGTACGCAAAGGATGACATCATGGTGTACACGTCATCGCAGGCGCCGCGGATTCCAGGACGCGTCAAACCCGCAGAGTGAACAAGTCTAAGACGGTATTATCGTCTTCTCTTTACCGTCTTCTGTTTATACTTTATATATCTCTCTTCTCAATTCCTCACACTGCTCAATGTACAACCCATTAATTATAATTTACCAAGTATAGAAAGAAAGATGATGCAGGAATTGGGTTTTACGCTTATGGGATTGTGATTAATTCGAAGGTTTCGATGATGAAGCGGGCGTTAGAAAACGGGAAGGACGACGGCGAGGCAAAGCGAATATGCGCAGAAGATAAAAATAGCGAGGTGGATGAGTTTTTTGCATTGCTGAAACGAATCGATGAAACGGAGAAGCAATTACGAAGGGCGAATAACAGACAACAGCTTCCCAGAAAAGAGGCGTCGGCATGGCGGCCGTCGTTCGAGTGGGAGGACTTTTGCACCGCTGGGAATCGAACCCGCGACGTCCAGCAGGTCTCTCTGTGTATTCCCCGCCATGATAACAACACACAGATCGCCAGAGAAAGTTTGGATCTTAATTTGCCCCCGGCTTCTTCACGAAAGGAACAGTAGGTCCTGGTTAATTAGTTATTTTCTGTTAGCTGTATTTGTAATGATGAGTTAAATATGGTAAATTGTTTAACAGAGTTATTGTTTGGAAATGATTGCCGTTACTTGTAGCGATCAGATTTCATGGTTTGTATAACTGTTTTTATGTTTTCTCTGCTACGATTTTGGCGCTCCCTATGCGTTCCATAGATTTTTGGGGTTTCCAGAAAAATTATGTGAAAGAAATTTGTTAGGACATTATAAGCTTTGTTTTAATCTGAATCAGAGGATTTACAGTTATTCCCAACTTTCAGGAACGGCTTTGGTGCCGTCGGTGTGAAGGAAAATTTTCTTTGTATCTGTTGAGCTGTTTGGTCATGTAAAGGTTGAAAGGGAGTTTTACTTTAAGTAGAAGATTAAAGGGAGTTATAATATTAAATTAATAAATAATTTATTAGTTTTAAATTTTGTAGTAACAAATGGTATTATTGAAGAAATAATATGCCCTCCCTAAATATATATTGTATTTTTTTTTTTTAAATAAGGTTTTGTTATATTATTTTATAAAAGATATAATGTGTATTATATTGAGAAGAAGAATGTGGGTTGAATGGAGTCATGTTCAAAATTTTACAATAATGTCAAAATAAAGTTTCAAATATAGATCAACATACAAAACAATAAATTTAAGTAGTAAGAACAAATAAATTTATTATCTAAAAAAAGTGATATTCTTACACTTTTTGTTTATATAAATTATATTAAAAAAATACATCTTTTTATAGATCTAATATATCAAAATATAATTTTGATTATCTTATCAAGAAATATATATGTGTATATATTAAAGAAGATATTCCTTATAGAAATGATATAATTTTTTATTTTATTTGAATAAATACTTAAGAAAAAATAAATAGGTGTATTTTGAATCTATGCAAAAGTCATAAATGAAAGGGAATTTTTTTTTGGATATAAAGAACATCTCACTTAATATCATTTTTAATTATTTTATTATTTATTAAATTATGACATTACATTAATAAAAATATATATTCAAATTTGCATATAATATAATGGGTGCAACGATTTAACTAGTAAAAGCACTTGAATGTGCTATTGGATGACTAATAGACATTGTAGAGACTAATATATTTTTGCTTCTATTATTACTATTTTCATTATCATTTTGTTATCTATTATTCCCTAATCCATTATATTTAATTAAATATTTGTTTACTATTTAATTAGAGTGAACTAATTTCCTACATTATTCTCGAAATAAATAGTTATAATAATAAAATGTACTTAAATTTTTATATTATCCATCAAATTTTTAAATAAAAAAATTTATTCAACCTTATATTCTTACATTATCATTTAAATAAATAATAAAATCCTCAAAGGAATAATTATAATCAATATAATCAAACATGTCAGTCTAAAAACGGTGAGTGCTCTGTAAAAAAGTAAAAAATTGTTGATCAAGACTCAAAGAAGATAACTTCTTCTTGGTCCACTGAGTCTAAATGGACCACTAATAACTCAATGAGAAATGTTTCCACACCTACAACTCCCCATGGTTCCCCTTCTTCTTCTTTAATGAATGTTCTAATAAAGCGGGAATTCCCCCTCTTTTCCACCAAGGTGAATGAATTTTTTTGAAGTTTTAATAGACATGGACCTGTCATTCGTTGGATTCTTAGGTAGCTCGAGGTGCCTAGGAAGAAAACCAATAGACTTGAGGCCCTTGTTAAAGCGGATGCAACAGTGTCGATTTGGGAAATAGATGACAAGGACCAAAGAGTTTGGATGATAGTTAGTAAATTTGTACAAATGTTTGACAAACAGACAGATTTGGAGAATATTGTGAAGGAACTTGGTGAAAAAATGAACCAAGGAAATTATACGAAGGATTTGGCAGATGCAATTGAGGCTCTGCATGACAATCAGGAATCCATGAAAAGTAAAATGGAGGATATGTTTTCTCAAAATATGGAGATGATTGAGAATAACTTTGTTGCTCTCCAAGCCATACAAGAAGAAATTGAGAGGAGGCGAGCAAAAAAGAGGTGTCATTTGGAGTCCTCCACTACCACTATGTTGGAGACATCCATGTCAAAGGTGAATCCAACCCTAGATTCCCTGGCTATCTCCTCTAGGAAAGGATATAACAAAAATCTCTCCTTATCAAAAAAAGCTAAAGATATGAGCTTGGTTAGGAAGCTGGTGATGTCCCCCACCAGGTAGGCCATCCGTTTGTGTCTTTGGTGGGGGTATGTTTTGTTCAGTTTATTGGTCTATTGGTTTTTCTTGTCTATGTTTGGGTTTAGTTTGTAGTGCTAGATTCCTGCTAGTTTTTGTTCCTTTTTGGCAATAGGCATCCTGCTCTTGGGCTCTCACTCCTGTGAGCCCTTGGTTCTAATTACTTATTGGTTTTTTTTGCAATTATGTAAACATTTGGGCCTCTCCCAGTTTGATTTATTCAAAACATGTCAATCATGCAATCACTAAACTCATTCATTCATTCAATAAACTTACTCATCTATCACTCACTCATGAAATTGAATTAACTACCATTCACAAAATTAAAAAATATTTTCTATTCACCTCTTTTTCCATCACATCCATTAATTATAGATCAAACAAATAAAATCAGAGCCATTTATTCCTCTTTCTATAAATCTTCACATTCATCCTTAGCCCATCATTTTCATCAACAATCTTCAATGAAAAGTATTGTTGTAAATTTCATAATCCAATGAATGTTTTTTATTCGATTGTAGGGATTTCTACTAGTAAAAGGTTTAGGTATGCTTTTGGAAACCCTTTAAACTTTTTTGTGCTAGGCTATTCTTTGGTTATATTGGTGTAGACACCTAAATTTGGTTAATTAATTTAATAAAATTTAAATCCCTTTCCTCTAATTAATTAATTTCCCTATTCCGTTCTTCCAATTAATCAATTTTTAATTAATTAATCCCTATTCTTCCAATTAATTAATTAATCCCCGATCCTTAATTAATTAATCCCCAATCCTATCCTTCTAATTAATTAATTAACCCCCAACCCATTTCCTCCTAATTAATTAACCTGGAACTTAATTAATCCCCTTTTTGCCATCCCATTTGATTAAGTACCTTTAATTAATTAAATGTCCCTTTTCCCAAAACCCCCTTGAATTAATTAATTCAATTAATTAATTAGACTCAAATCCTATTTGAGCACATAGCTCCTAACCTTAACCCCCCATCTAACCTAACCCTAGGGTTCTAACCAACCCTAACCTAGTCATCCTCCAAACCTCCCAATCAACCCTATCTATCCTAACCTCCCCCAACGTAGTCGTCTTCCAAACCTTCATATGTGCACATGCTAACCTCTTTTCCCCCTTTTTGGGGAAAATATCCTATTTTGGATGGCTTGGCCCAAAATGGAGATGTGTCCCTAAGGACACATGTCACCCCTTCTCTAGTTGAGCCACTTATACCCTTTGAGGACAAGTGTCTCCTTTTCACACCCCCTTTCCTTCCTCTCATCTTCTATATAAACCCTCCATTTCCTATGCAAAGTATCCACCTTCATACAATCATATCGTCACTCTGTCGGAATCATTACCCACTCCCATATTTGCATTATCACATCCATTATAATTTTTATCAACAATCATGGAGCATAATCGAACATCTATTGACATCATGAGCACACATCAAACCTGGAATAATCGAATCAAAGCGAGGATATTGGTTTGCATTGCTTGTCATTTGTGTTCTTCATTTTGATTTTAACATTATTATCTTGAAGTGTTGATTTTAATGGTTTGTTTGGTTTTTTTCTTCATTATTTCAATCGTTTAGTACAGCATGCACATTTTGCCTTCACACAATTGGTTAGTATGTTTTCTGAATGACTAGGTGATTCTTTTGCCACAAGATTTCTAGGAGTATCTAGATCTTTGTGGTCTCCTTTCTTGTCTGGGAAAGTTTCTATTCAAGGTGGTCCTTAGACTAAAAGGTTGTGGGAAGCCTTTCAAAATTCATTGTTAGTTGACTGATCCCTTGACTCCTTTGGCTTCAATGCAAGGGGGGTTTTTAGGCAGATAATTCGAGTTTCCTTTCTAAAACCCTTAGTTTTGAAAATTTGAATCTTTTGTGAGTTTGAGACCCTTGTTCCTGTCAATTAGTTGTTTCGGTCAAAATACTCTCTCAAAAAAGGGGTCTTCTATTTTTTTGGCTTTGGTGGTCTCATTACTTGTGAGTTCCTCCCTCTTGTCTACTTGTTTGGTTGTTATGTAAGGGTCTGGGCTCCTTCCCACTTTATCTAATTGGAATGAATACTATTTGTATGTTAGTAACTTGAGACCATTCACATGCATTGAAGCATAAATATTTATCTCAAGAACAATAGATCTCTTGTAGGGAACATTCTTTGATCTCTCAAATGAAGGTTTGCATGCATTAGAGTATTTTCTTAAGGATTATTTTTCATGTTTATATTTTATTATAATTTAATATGCATTCATTTTAATGAATTTGACATGAAACAACTCTTCATTTAATTTATTTATTTTATGGATTTTAGTTTGTACTAACATAAAGATCTATTATTGATTTCTTGTGTATGAGGTTGGTTTAGTTCTATACTTTGTATGTACAAAACCATTTTAGATGCAAATTTAAACTAGATATTAAAACATGCTAATGCATAGCATTTTAGAGCATGGTACATAATATTTACCTAGCTCAATATATAGGGGGATATAATCCAAAGTGTAGATTAAGGAAAAATTATTTATAGAATCTTAAGATGCATGTGTAATATTTTGAACATGACAAGTTGGTAGGTGCTATCATAAATAGGTTGTTGGCACACCACAAGGGATATGGCATGCAACATAGTCATAGTTCAATTTGGGACTTAAAAAAAAAAGAGTTTAATCTATATGCTAACAAGAATAAAATGTTAATAGATTACCTTTGCTGAAGTAATTAGGAAATTGTCTAATTATTTAATCAATTAGGTCCTTTAACTACTTCTTCATTTAAGCTAAAATTATGTGCTTTTTGTTTTCTAGAGTTTGATTTTCTAGCTTTAGTTCAAGTTGTAGTTGAGCTTAATATATCTCCTCATCCTTTTTCTTTAATTCTCCTAATTTTAGGATTAGGGAACCTCTTTCTCTTTATAAAATCAATTCATTCATTCATTATAACTATTAAATTTCATTATAGGTTAATTTAATTATCAAAATCCTCTTTGGATCAATTCTCTCTCAAGGTTGCATAACATAAATTATGACTTCTTTTCTTTTGTGTGATAGGTATTTTTCTTGCTGATGGTTCTTGGCTCTAATACCATGTACATTTTATTCAATTTTTTGTGTTTTCACTATCTAGTTAATTACTTGGATGTTTTGGCACTTGGGATGGATATGTTTGTTGGAGAGAGTTGTATTTGGTGTACTCTACATGTTTTGAGATTGTTGGGGTATAATTTATTTTATTTTATCTCTTTTATGGGAGGTTATTCATTGTGCTATTACAACAAAAGCATTCATTGGGAGGTCACATTGAGTCCTCCTTTCCTTCTTTCACTAGTATAGTTGTTGTATTTTTGGTCTTTTGTAGAGGGGTTTTCTCCCACTAGGTTTTTTTGTTTTTCTCTAGTTGTGAGAGTTGCATTACTTTGAATTGGTTTGTACATGATTACCTTATCAGACCTTTGTTGTTGGGACTCATTCATGCATGCATTTATATTATCTCTTCATCTTACCACTAAGTTAATCTTAAGGGGGGTGTTGAAGTAATTAAAATATTATCTAATAATTTAATTAGTCAAATCCTTTAATTACTTCTTCACTTAAGCTAAACTTAGGTGTTTTTTGTTATCTAGATTTTTCTTTTCTAGTTTTAGTTCAAGCTGTAGTTGAGCTTAATTTTTCTCCTCAAGATTTTTCTATAATACCCCTCCCTTGATTAGACTTAATTATGATACCTAATGTGACTCCAATGGATGTTTCCTTTTGATTTATGTGTTTGGATGATACTCTTTCATGATATGACATTACTATGTTATTTGGATATGTTATTGACAATGGACTAACATATGTGCTTAATGTATGGTATATCTATCGTTTATGTCTTCATTGGTTTGTGGAGTCTGTATGGGGTGTGGGGATGATTTTATATCACCCGCTACGGCGAGACATGGAACGTCATGATTCTCCTCCACCAGTGTGCTTGTATATGCTGGATATATATGTATGTATGTTTCTCTCGGTGATGCAAGTTTGCAGGTACACGAC
Organism: Cryptomeria japonica; assembly: GCF_030272615.1. NCBI lineage: Eukaryota > Viridiplantae > Streptophyta > Pinopsida > Cupressales > Cupressaceae > Cryptomeria > Cryptomeria japonica. Next base: position 38,622,553 of record NC_081406.1, on the reverse strand, counting down.
ATCGACTCCATCTGGCTTCACAGGTCTGAGCGTGCCTATATTATTCAGATGGAAAATTTTGGAGATAATCATTAGGCTCAAATGTGTCACCCTTAACCTTGCTCAATTTAGAGCATTGGGTAAAAGTACAAAGATGTGGACCACACTTTTATAAAGGAAATGGTCAATGCTGATACAAATTTTCAAAGTAAATCAATAGAAACTGAAATATATATTTTGAACATTGAAATGATGTAAACTAATAAAATTTATATTCTTTTGTCTATTTTATGTTTGTAATTTTAACAAAATTTTAAAAAATTATTTGAATGTAGTTTTTTATTAAGTAAACACTATAATTTAGTTGTTGATAAAATGTTGAAATTGAAGTTACACAAGCCACCACACTTTAATTAGTAAATTTTACTCTTTTTTTTCATCAATTTTTTTGTGTATATTGATAACTTGAAACTTTAGTGCATGGATATATTTTTTACTAATTTTTATAAATATATATATATATATTTTAATAAATTTTAAAATGTGGTGTATTGAAATATATCTCTTTCCATTTGCCGCCAACTTTTTATTCATTACTCAACGTCATGTCACGATTCTCCTCCATCGGTGTGCCTGTATATGTTGGATATATATGTATGTATGTTTCTCTTGGTGGTGCAGGTTTGCAGGTACAAGGCATTGACTCCACCTAGCTTCACAGGTCTAAGTGTGCCTATATTATTCTGATGGAAAATTTTGGAGAAAATCATAAGGCCCAAATGTGTCACCTGTTGGCAAATACACACTCCAATGAGAAATTGTAGGTGATTGAAGGTTTTGTCATTGATGGCAACCTTGTAATCATATGATACCGGCAAGACAATTATAGTGGCACTGGCAATGACAAACTCTACGCCGGTACATAGAACACCAACAGTGAAAGAAAAGATACCGACACCCAGGCCGACAGGAATTTTATTTGTAATATATTTTGTAATTAATTGTAAAATCATTGTAAGCCGACATGGTGAGTTGTAAGATGACTCATATATGTATGAGATCATTATAGAACATTTGGTAATGAATGATAAGTGAAATAATGCAAACCTAATATGCGAATTTTAGGTTAAGGGTTTATGCATGCAACAGAGCTAAAACCGGTATTGGATCTGGCATAGTAGATGCTATTTTGAAGCAATACAAGATATTGGATTATTATAATCCATTTTGTAAGTCAGTGTGACTTCCTTTTGTCATTGAACAGTGAGCTCTAGGCACTTGGCCTTCCTGCATGTGTAGACCCATATTGTAGCAGTAATATTCCCTTATTGGTCAGTAAGTGAATATTGTGGGTCACAAATCCCACCAAGGTTTTTCCCACACTGGGTTTCATCATTAAACTACTGTGTTATGGTGTTCTCTTCATGTGGTTATTGTTTTTCTTGTTTATTGCATTACTTTTGATTTACTAGTACACAATATTGATATGCTTTACATGTTTTAAATCAAGTAAATTCATTAACCAGTTAGATACTGATTCACCTCCGGGTGAACTCACAATAATGGTTCCCACTTTTTTGCCACTTTTGACACTGAGATGTACATTTTTAAAATAATCTTCAACTTCCGAGAACTATAACTTTTAAACTATTAAAAATTTGAAGATGATGTAAATTAGTGATTTCTAGCATTTTGTTTGTAGATTCTATATACATTTTTTTCAAATTTTTTTGAAAGGTTTTTTAAAAAAATTTCCATCTCCCTCGAAAAGTAGTTTTTTACAACAAACTACATTTTTTAAGAGTGATGTGCCTTCCGTAACGCATAACTTTTTTTCTATAAATGATAAAAACTCAATTCTTTCGAATTTTGGTTTGTAACATCAATATCCAGGGCATGCATTTGGTTTTATAGTGATATGTTCAATATTTTTCATTTTATAAAGTTTTGAAGTCCGACTAGTCATAATTCAAACATAGGTTTACGTTTGAACACATAACTTGTTCTATATAAATCGAAATTCAATTTTTTTTTTTTTGTTAGAAAGAAGACATCAATACCAAGGGCATAGATATTTTTCAAAATTTTTTTGAATTAGTTTCTTATTTTTCCCAATGCATTGAACAGAGAAGTTCATGTTCGGTTAAAAACCAACTTTTAATAAAATTAAAAAATCAAGAACATAATAAATTCAAAATATAACAAAATTATATCCGTTGGAAAGCTTGTTTCGAGTACTACCATCTAATATTTTTGGGTTATGAAGATTATTTCATTCGTGTACTGAACCAGAGCTCCGAAGTCATTAATTCTTCAGAACTCTGAAATTTTTTGGGAGAAACTTCCAATTTTGGGGTTTCGATCGAACACATGTTCGATCGGATTGGGTTCGCTCGAACCAAAGTGGGTTCGAGCGAACCCCCATTCGCTCGAACCCACGAGCTAAATTTCGGCACGCATTTTTTGGTAACTGCCATGTTCGAGCGAACCCAACAATTTTTAACTGTCGGCTTTCGTTCAAACACGGGCCGACGCATTTTTTGTTTTTTTTTTCATTTGTGGAATCGTATAAATATCTATAATTTTTTTTCGCTTTTTATCACTCAAATGATTAAAATAATTCGCACTTTTGGATGAGAGAAGATATTTGAAAATTATTTTGAAAGCGAATAATTTGAAGGTTTTTTGTAAAAGCATGGGGAACAAGAAGAGAAGGCAAAATAAGACTGCAAGGAATTATTCTCCCGAAACGGAAGAAAGATATCGAGAACAAAGAAGACAAAGATATCATGATGCAAGTATGTATTTTTAATTTTATTTCTATTTAATTTAATATGTATTACGTATCAATTAATTAGAATTCAATATTTTTTATCTAATATTTTTAATAGGATTAAAAATAATTTTGTTTTAATTGGAAAACATAATTAATTTGAGATAATACATGTGTATTTGCAAATTTCAATTTCCATCAACTTGCTTGTTGTGTAATTGCATTTTTCTCCTATATAATTAAGTTCATTTATAATAGATAAGAGCTATTATGTCATAATTTTTAGGTTCTAAATTATATATATTGAATATTTAATCTACATGTACAAGTAATTTCATGTGATAGGTCCTTTAATATCACATAATATATTTGTCTTAAGGGTAGTTAAGCATATTAATTTTGTGAAATATTTTTTCAAATGTGGTCATATTGATTTTAATAATAAGGCCTATTAGGACTATTACATTGATTATAGTTCTTAAATGTGACATAAATTTATAACAAAGAAGATATTTAATTTAATATGTATTACGTATCAATTAATTAGAATTCAATATTTTTTATCTAATATTTTTAATAGGATTAAAAATAATTTTGTTTTAATTGGAAAACATAATTAATTTGAGATAATACATGTGTGTTTGCAAATTTCAATTTCCATCAACTTGCTTGTTGTGTAATTGCATTTTTCTCCTATATAATTAAGTTCATTTATAATAGATAAGACCTATTATGTCATAATTTTTAGGTTCTAAATTATATATATTGAATATTTAATCTACATGTACAAGTAATTTCATGTGATAGGTCCTTTAATATCACATAATATATTTGTCTTAAGGGTAGTTAAGTATATTAATTTTGTGAAATGTTTTTTCAAATGTGGTCATATTGATTTTAATAATAAGGCCTATTAGGACTATTACATTGATTATAGTTCTTAAATGTGACATAAATTTATAACAAAGAAGATATTTAATTTAATATGTATTACGTATCAATTAATTAGAATTCAATATTTTTTATCTAATATTTTTAATAGGATTAAAAATAATTTTGTTTTAATTGGAAAACATAATTAATTTGAGATAATACATGTGTATTTGCAAATTTCAATTTCCATCAACTTGCTTGTTGTGTAATTGCATTTTTCTCCTATTAAACATGATGAATAATTTAGGTGAACTATTTATATTCAACTTCACGTACATGCAAAAACATTTCAGATTAGGAGGTCTATTATGCAATAATAGGTCTTAAATATACTCACATGTGACAAATTATAGTCCACTTACATTATGGTCCATAACAAATTAATATGAGGTCACCTAAGTTATCGTATGCATGCATCAAAATATTTGTACTTTTAATTTTCAAAATTGGAATTTCTAATTTATCAAAATTTTATTTTATGTGTTAAATTAGTGCTCAAAATTAGAGATTGAACTTTAATCCTAACCTGAGAACAAATTGAACTTTAAACCTAAACAAGTAATTTAATTAGAGTTATAACAATAAGGTCTTAAAAAAGTATTTAAATTTAATAAACCAAATTGAATGGGCTTTAATTTTAACATGTAAAGCTTTAAGCCAAATTCACCCCTATTCTTAATCCTAATTGAATAATCTCTGATTAATTCAAGAACCTTACACAAACTCTTAAATTATGTGCAGAACGGGCAAATGAACCTGTTGAAGAACACAATATAGTTGATGAACATAGGGAGGAGATTGTCCAAGTTGAACCAATGGAGACCTTTGAAGGAGAGGGGTCAGGCTCCTTACCTCCTACCACTGATATGGATGAGCATATTGTGGATCTAGCTAAACAGGTGAAGAGAAATATTTCTTATAAAAATTTAGATCATTTACTTGAAATGGATGTGGATGAGTTGAAACGTCTCAGTGAAGAACCTAGACATACTAAAAGGAGGTCAATGAATAAAAGTGCAAAAGAAATAATGTCGCATTTCAACAATCTTGATACTACACTAGAAAAAGCTCAATTGTTATCAATTGTACTTACTCATAAAGACTTAATAGATCCAATGAAATTGTTGGGTATAGATACAACAAATCAAAAGAGGAAATATTCTCAGCTACAAAAATCTATTGTTGATAATGTTAAGAAAGGTTTGGTGAACATTGGTAAAAAATCTCGAAAACTAGATAAGACCATTTCAAGAAGAGTGATGTTGACATCTTTAGTAAATGAAAGATTGCCTCAAAAAAGACAAATCTCTTCACTGTCATCTAAGTTTGGTTTTAGTAGAAGGACAATATCTAAATATGTTAAAAGGAGAAAGATTTTGGATGATACTACCTCAGAAGGGAATTGGGCAATTATGTGTAGAGCTCCTCGTTCTGATATAATTGAAGATGTTGTTAGGAACTTTGTGACAAGTTTTTGGAATGATAATACTCGCCCTTCATCAAATAGTAGAGATGTTATCAAGCAAAGGATTGGTCCTGATCGTTATGATCTCCATGTAAAACATTGGCTAGACACAACAAAACATGAATTGTATGTATTGTTTACTAAAACAAACCCTCATATAAAGATTGGACAAACCATGTTTGAACGGTTAAGGCCATATTATGTGAAGTTAAACAAAGTTTTCGAAAATTGTTGTTGTCGTTATCACATCGAATTTGACTTGTACTATCAGGTGTTTCGAAAGATTAGAGAAGATAATGATGGTTATGAAAATGCTCCTCCTAAACGAACAAGTCAATTCATAGCATCCATCTTATGTGATAAATCAGATGATAATGCAACCGGTCAAATAAATTGCATAAGAGGAATTTGTGGAACATGCGGGGACTTGGCTAAATTGCCTTTGAGAGATGAAGATACTGACATGAGGAAGATGGTAAATTGCAAGAGTTATAAGTACAAAAAAATTGAAACAAAATTTGGAAAGGAATCTACAAGACTAGATTATGTAGAAGAAGAAATACCTATTGGAACATTTATGGAAAATTTTCGTAAGTTGATAAAACCATACATATGCCATGGTTTTTTTGCCAAGTGGCAAGCAGAACAATTTAAAAGATTAAGAGACACTTTCCCACTTGGAACTATTTTATCTGTAGTTGACTTCGCAGAGAATTACTCTTTTGTGCATCAAAAAGAGATTCAATCAGAGTATTATTTTTCAAAGCAAATCACTATTTTCGTGCATGTGTGTTATCGACATGCACAGATGAATTTAGATGGTGTTGATAGTACATTTGAAAATTGTGTCATTAAGAAAGAGTACCACTTCTATATCAGTGATGATAAGGAGCATGACACACTTTTTGTACAACATTGCTTTAAGAAGTTTTTTGAATATTTGAAAGATAGAGGCATAACAATAGTTAAACATTTTGTTTGGTCTGATGGATGTGCGGCACAATTCAAATCTTCGAGGCCATTTTATGCACTATGTAGATATCATCGAAATGACAAAATACCACATGTTTGGAGTTTTTTTGAGAGTGGTCATGGAAAGGGTGAACATGATGGTGCAGGAGCTTGTATCAAACGTGCTATAAGAAAGCATCAAATAAAGTACACAGGAGAACGTATAGAAAATGCACATGATGTTGTTGAATGGTGTAAGAAACACTTTGAACAACCTAATTATCCTGGGGAATCATCATCAAGAACATATAAGCCCATTCCATATAGAGTGTTTTGGGAGATAACCGATACGTGTTCTCTTTTAGTATTTTATTCTATTTTTTTTTAATTTAACAACTTGATCTACATGTATGTATTCTTGTACACATGTACATTTTACAGATGTGGATAGAAAATCAATGCATGGATGCAAGAGTGTGGAGAGGACAAGATCTTTGCATTGTGTCATGAGTACAGATAATCGCCCATGGACATTATACACTAGAGATTATTCATGTTTTTGTTCTGAATGCATTTTCGAAAACTATGTTGATTGCAAGAACCAAGAGCTTGGATATGTTAGTGAATGGAAAATGGTGCCACTAGATGTTTCTGACACATACGAGGATTCAAATGAGGATGAAAACTTTGAAGACATTCCTTTGATTTCTGGTGATTACGATCATATTTCAGGATTGATTAAAAAAGGTATGTATGTACATGACGTACACATGTAAACATTTCCTTAAAAATGACATATAACTTAGAATTTATTTAACTTGTGTCAAATTGCAGGAGATATTTTTGCAGTCATAGCAGAAGATGGAAATATAGAAGGTGTTAGTTATTATTTATTGCATTGCACAGAAGAGAGAAAGAAGTTATCAAAATCTGAGATGAGTGATGGAATGTCATTTCCCACAGGTTTGAGTTCTGATTTGAATATGTACATACATACAAATCGCTTGTGTGAATTTTTTTAATTTCTCATGTTTCTTATATACATGTACATGCAGGATCAGTTGTAGTGCAAGGGACATATTTCAAACAAGTTAAAATTGTTCAACATGGGATTCATTTCACTGAATACCAAATTGATAACAAGGTATATCAGTATAGTCACTTGGTCATTGCTGTTGGCCTAATTCTTCAAACAGTTCCACGTCGAGGGCGGACTCAAAAGTGGAGACTAGATAGTGAAGATCATGACAAAATATTAAGTGTTATTGAAGAGCGTTGTGAACCACTTGATGTGGTATGAACTATATATACATAATTTAGTAATCCACTTGAATTGAATTTTAATGTAAAAGTTCAAGATAAATTCTAGATCTCAAGTAACTTGTTTTGAAACTATTTAGGATAAATATTTTTTTAAGTTTATTTATACATTATATCAAATTAGGATGTATTTAAATGTGCACGTGTTTAATTGTATGTAATTGTATTTGTATTTAATTAAAAAATGCATATTTAAATTAGAATGTAATATGTACATTTGTAAAATTGATATATTTAATATGGAATTAGGACATGTACATGTTGTGAACTATTTAACTACAATATACATACCTAGAAGCTCACATACCTACAAATATACATACCTATGTAATATACATGTACTGGATGTGAACTATTCAATACATGACCTATCTTAGTTTAGTTTGTTCATTTCATACATACTCTTTTGTTTGAAAATCAAACATGTATAATTGAATACATTTAAATCAAGTTTGTTTGAAAATCAAACATGTATTTAAATCTAATCTAATCAAACATGTATAAATCTAATATAATCAAACATGTATAATAGATGATCAAACACAAACCAGGTATACAGAATAATCTAGAGTCTAAACAAGTCATTGTACATGCATGAAATATACAATCTAATCAAACATGAATTTAAATCTAATCTTTAATCAAACATGTGTATAAATCTAATATAATCAAACATGTATAATAGATCAATCAAACACAAACCAGGTATAAAGTATAATCTAGAGTCTAAACAAGTCGTTGTACATGCATGAAATATACAATCTAATCTTGAACATGAATTTAAATCTAATCTTTAATCAAACATGTGTATAAATCTAATATAATAAAACATGTATAATAGATCTTGATCAAACACAAACCAGGTATAAAGTATAATCTAGAGTCTAAACAAGTCGTTGTACACATGCATGAAATATACAATCTAATCAATCATGTATTTAAATCTAATTTAATCAAACATCATGTACATAAATCTAGAATATAATCAAACATGTATATAAATATAATATAATCAAACATGTATAAAACTTATAACATGTATAATCTATAGTCTAAACTCCATGTATAAAGTATAATCTAGCTCTAGTCAAACACAAACCAGGTATAAAGTATAATCTAGAGTCTAAACTCCATGTATAAAGTATAAAGTATAATCCAGAGTCAAACATAAACCAGGTATAAAGTATAATCTAGAGTCTAAACTCCATGTACGTGCATGAATATATATATAATATGAAAGTATATAAAAAGATAAATGTAAATGAGCTATAAAGTCTGGAGAAAATCAACACTGGGGATCATCATGTCGGCTACGAACTGAGCGACCATCTGAGGGGGAGTCCTGCAAAAGTAGAATTTATTTAAATATTAAATATAATATATATAGATCTCTCTAGACGTGCATGTACATCAAATATATATATACCAAAAACCATAACTAACCTGTACACTAATGTCAGCATCTAAAGAATCTCTCCTACGCACATGCTCAGAGCTCAAGGAAGGAGTGACATGAGCTAACTGTCAATTTAAGGATTAGTCCACAATCAATTTAAATGATCTACAAATTAAAACTTAGAAAGTTCTAGATTATTTAAATTAAACATGAGATCTATATATATATATATAGATTTATTAGGTACAAATTTGCAATGTAAGTATACATATCTTCTAAAATTTTAAACGCACATGTACATGTACATACCTGTGTATCACCTGGAGTAGGCTGTATAGTAGACTGATCCTGTCCCGTAATCATATCAACAACATCACTCGTGCCAGCATATCTCTCTCTAGCTGTACGTATCACTGAGGAGTGCAAGGGGCTAACTAGATGAGTGGGCATCGTGGATGAAGTGTCTGACTGTAGTAGCATGTCCATAAATCTAGTATGGCTCAAATCTCTCAGCTGATCCTCAAATGAGTCCAAACCCTCTATGATATGTACCTGATCAGCTCGTATCTCCTCACATGAATCCAACCGGCCCTCATCTGTGATATGGAGCTCATCAGCTCGTAGCTCCTCCTCTGCAGCAACAGAGTGATCTGTAGGTGGGTCAGTGCCTGGAGCATGCGTAGAGTGATGAGAATGCTGTGACTGCCTCGGGGTATGCGTCGATGCCGCTGTAGCCTGAACATCTCTGAGAATCTCCTCTCTAACATCACCCAATGGTATCCCAAGTTGAGATGAAATAAAACTATAAGCATATAGTAGGTCCTCGACTAAATACTGCGACATCTGTACATGTCTACTACCTCCGACTATAGCTGCTACCTCATCTGGGGAGGGGATGCCAGCAGAAATATACCGATCATCTGAATCTGAAGCCCCCCCATGACTAGAAGATGCATGATCTATGGATGATCGCGAACGTGGTCGAGTCATCATATATCTGCCCACCCTGTCAGAAGATATGGTGGCTGTTGCTGATGCAATATGTCCAATCCTATCAATTGCTTCTCTCTGAGAAGCAATCACAACGTGATCTGCTATGGGTGCCATGGCTGGGACTACTGCAGGAAATCTCTGGCCAACAAGGTCCCTGTGTCTAGGCGGAGCTCTATCACGCCTAGGGTATGCATCTCTATCAGCAATCCTGCCCCTCCCCTGTCCATAATATCCCGGAATATCAAGGTAGTTTGGTTTCATCTGACAATGAACCTCAGCAAATACCTGCTGTGCAAACTATAATGGAATCTGGTCGTTATTAGGATAACGACCATGGGCTGCTAAGAATCGTGGGTAAATCAGTGACGCAACCTGTGGGTCAATACATCTGGTAACCTGATATCCCCTCACCTTACTCTTCTCCTGATATTGTGGGAAGCATCTCTCCTTGATGGTCTCCTTCGAGACCACCCCCACCACATCAGCAAAAGAATGAGGACCCCTCACCTCACTCCTCAACTGTCTATATATATCCTCTATAACCTCAGGTGAGAATGAGGTATGAGATACTAAGCGGTCCCTCAATGTCTGCAAACTGTCAAAAATGGACGTGCACGTACTCTTGTACACGCCATCAGTACGAGGGTCATCTAGTATGGCCCTCAACCTATGCAGCTCTCGATCACTGTAATGAAAAATAGTGGCAATATCGGGCAAGGGGGGATCCTGCTGTGAAGGATCCTGCTGTGGTGGCTCCTGATGTGGAGCCTGCGCAGGTGGATCCTGATCAGGAGCCTGTGAAGGTGGATCCTGATCAGGAGCCTGCAAAGGTGGATCTTGATCAGGAGCCTGCGAAGGTATATCCTGGGATGCCATCTATCTAGGTACATGTCATAAAGTCAAAATAAATACGTAAGCAGAGAGAGAGAGATCATTTTCATGAGAGAGAGAGAGAGATCATTTTCATGAGAGAGAGAGAGAGAGATTATATACATATAAATCTTCATGAAAGAGAGAGAGAGATCATTTTCATTTTCAAAAAATACATGTAAAAATTTCAAATATTTCAGTGAGAGAGAGAGAGAGTTCATATATTTCAGATCTAGAGATAACATATATTTCAGAGAGATAGAGAGATCTAATGTACATGTACATATTTAAATCTTTGACATACATAAAAAATTCAAGAATAGAGAGATCTAACACGTCATATGTATGTTAGGACACTATATGATCCTAAGGGGAATGTCATATGTATAGTAGGATGTTATAAGGGGTCATATGTGGGTCTAACCACATATGACCCCTTAGGACACTATATGATCCTAAGGGGAATGTCATATGTACAGTAGGATGTTATAAGGGGTCATATGTGGGTCTAACCACATATGACCCCTTAGGACACTATATGATCCTAAGGGGAATGTCATATGTACAGTAGGATGTTATAAGGGGTCACGCATGTGTTAATGCATGTTGACCCCTTAGGACCACATACGACCCCTTAAGATAGTATGTGATGGACTAAGGGGTATGTCGTTCACACTAGGATTCTATAAAGGGTCACGCATGTGTTAATGCATGCGTGAGCCCTTAGGACCACATATTCAACCCCTTAGGACACATAGGAAATTTCATATGTATAGTAGGATGTTATTAGGGGTCATGTGTGACCTACTAAGGGGTCACGTATGTGTCAATGCATGCGTGGCCCCCTAGGACCACATATGACCCCTTAAGACGCTATGTGATGAACTAAGGGGTATGTCGTTCACACTAGGATTTTATAAGGGGTCATCTGTGGTTATAGGATTTTATAAGGGGTCATATGTGGGTCTAACCACATATGACCCCTTAGGACACTATATGATCCTAAGGGGAATGTCATATGTACAATAGGATGTTATAAGGGGTCACGCATGTGTTAATGCATGTGTGAGCCCTTAGGACCACATATTCAACCCCTTAGGACACATAGGAAATGTCATATGTACAGTAGGATGTTATTAGGGGTCATACATGTGACCTACTAAGGGGTCACGTATGTGTCAATGCATGCGTGGCCCCTAGGACCACATACGACCCTTAAGACGCTATGTGATGAACTAAAGGGTATGTCGTTCACACTAGGATTTTATAAGGGGTCATATGTGGGTCTAACCACATATGACCCCTTAGGACACTATATGATCCTAAGGGGAATGTCATATGTATAGTAGGATGTTATAAGGGGTCATATGTGACCTACTAAGGGGTCACACATGTGTTAATGCATGCGTGACCCCTTAGGACAACATATGACCCCTTAGGACACTATATGATCCTAAGGGGAATGTCATATGTACAGTAGGATGTTATAAGGGGTCATATGTGACCTACTAAGGGGTCACACATGTGTTAATGCATGCGTGACCCCTTAGGACAACATAGGACCCCTTAAGACACTATGTGATGGACTAAGGGTATGTCGTTCACACTAAGATTTTATAAGGGGTCATATGCAGTTCTAAGGGGTCATGCATATGTTATAACAAATGCATGACCCCTCAGAACCACATATGACCCCTTATGACACTATGTGATCCTAAGGGGAATGTCATATGTATAGTAGGATGTTATAAGGGGTCCTATGTGACCTACTAAGGTGTCACGCATGTGTCAATGCATGCGTGGCCCCTTAGGACCACATATGACCCCTTAAGACGCTATGTGATGGGCTAAGGGGTATGTCGTTCACACTAGGATTTTATAAGGGGTCATATGTGGTTATAGGATTTTATAAGGGGTCATATGTGGGTCTAACCACATATGACCCCTTAGGACACTATATGATCCTAAGGGGAATGTCATATGTACAGTAGGATGTTATAAGGGGGTCACGCATGTGTTAATGCATGTTGACCCCTTAGGACCACATACGACCCCTTAAGATAGTATGTGATGGACTAAGGGGTATGTTGTTCACACTAGGATTCTATAAGGGGTCACACATGTGTTAATGCATGCGTGAGCCCTTAGGACCACATATTCAACCCCTTAGGACACATAGGAAATGTCATATGTACAGTAGGATGTTATTAGGGTTCATACATGTGACCTACTAAGGGGTCACGTATGTGTCAATGCATGTATGGCCCCTAGGACCACATACGACCCTTAAGACGCTATGTGATGAACTAAAGGGTATGTCGTTCACACTAGGATTTTATAAGGGGTCATATGTGGTTATAGGATTTTATAAGGGGTCATATGTGGGTCTAACCACATATGACCCCTTAGGACACTATATGATCCTAAGGGGAATGTCATATGTACAGTAGGATGTTATAAGGGGTCATATGTGACCTACTAAGGGGTCACACATGTGTTAATGCATGCGTGACCCCTTAGGACAACATAGGACCCCTTAAGACACTATGTGATGGACTAAGGGGTATGTCGTTCACACTAGGATTTTATAAGGGGTCATATGTGGTTCTGAGGGGTCATGCATTTGTTATAACAAATGCATGACCCCTCAGAACCACATATGACCCCTTATGACACTATGTGATCCTAAGGGGAATGTCATATGTATAGTAGGATGTTATAAGGGGTCCTATGTGACCTACTAAGGTGTCACGCATGTGTCAATGCATGCGTGGCCCCTTAGGACCACATATGACCCCTTAAGACGCTATGTGATGGGCTAAGGGGTATGTCGTTCACACTAGGATTTTATAAGGGGTCATATGTGGTTATAGGATTTTATAAGGGGTCATATGTGGGTCTAACCACATATGACCCCTTAGGACACTATATGATCCTAAGGGGAATGTCATATGTACAGTAGGATGTTATAAGGGGGTCACGCATGTGTTAATGCATGTTGACCCCTTAGGACCACATACGACCCCTTAAGATAGTATGTGATGGACTAAGGGGTATGTTGTTCACACTAGGATTCTATAAGGGGTCACACATGTGTTAATGCATGTGTGAGCCCTTAGGACCACATATTGAACCCCTTAGGACACATAGGAAATGTCATATGTACAGTAGGATGTTATTAGGGGTCATACATGTGACCTACTAAGGGGTCACATATGTGTCAATGCATGCGTGGCCCCTAGGACCACATACGACCCTTAAGACGCTATGTGATGAACTAAAGGGTATGTCGTTCACACTAGGATTTTATAAGGGGTCATATGTGGTTATAGGATTTTATAAGGGGTCATATGTGGGTCTAACCACATATGACCCCTTAGGACACTATATGATCCTAAGGGGAATGTCATATGTACAGTAGGATGTTATAAGGGGTCATATGTGACCTACTAAGGGGTCACACATGTGTTAATGCATGCGTGACCCCTTAGGACAACATAGGACCCCTTAAGACACTATGTGATGGACTAAGGGGTATGTCGTTCACACTAGGATTTTATAAGGGGTCATATGCAGTTCTAAGGGGTCATGCATATGTTATAACAAATGCATGACCCCTCAGAACCACATATGACCCCTTATGACACTATGTGATCCTAAGGGGAATGTCATATGTATAGTAGGATGTTATAAGGGGTCCTATGCGACCTACTAAGGTGTCACGCATGTGTTAAAGCATGCGTGACCCCTTAGGACCACATACGACCCCTTAAGACGCTATGTGATGGGTTTTGGGATATGTCGTTCACACTAAGATTGATTTTATAAAGGGTCATATGCGATTTTAATGGGTCACGTATGTGTTAAGACACTATTTGATGGACTAAGGGGTATGTCATTCACCCTACAATTTTATAAGGGGTCATATGCGATTCTAAGGGGTCCCGCATGTGTTATAACACGTGTGACCCCTTAGAACCACGTATGACCCCTTAGGACACTAGATGTGATCCTAAAGGGAATGTCATACATGTACACTATTATATTATATGTGATCCTCTATGACCTCCTAAGAGAACGTATAGTGTCATATGTGGTCTTAAGGGGTCATGTTGTGCATGTAATAGGATGTGAAAATAGGTCACATTGTAGAGGAAATTTATTTTGTCTAATTTGTTTAAATTTGGTATCTAAATTTTCTAATGTTTATTTAAATTAATTTTTTTAACGTTTTTCTTTTTTTGCTAATGTTTTTCTAAGATCTGATTTACTACAGGGTAGTTTTCTATGTTTTTCATAACAATTTTTTAAAATGTTGAAAAAAATATACATCTATACAATTACGTAATTTTAAAAACAAATTTACACATTTCAATCAAAATATTAAATTATCAAACATTTTTTTAAAATAATGAAAAACAATAAATTATCAAACATTTTTCTAAAATGTTCAAAACCAATAACTATATATAATTATTTAATTAAAAAATTAAATTAACAAATAAATCCGAAAATGTCAAAACTGAACACAAGATAATAGAAACCCTAGGTTTTACAGAAATTCTTAGTATCCCATATTTTCCCAAGGATATCATAAGGATTGTGCTAAGTAGGGTTCATGGTGAATTCTTTTGGTTGGACTCTATTCACAAGATTATTAAGGAAGTTGTCAAAGCTGTAACAGGGTTACCTTCCATCAGTAATAGACTTGACAAAACCAAGAGATTCTCAAATGACACAGTGATAGACCTAACTGGTGCAACATTTAACAAGAGACCACTAATGGTAAATGATGTAATGGATATCAATGTCAAATTTATTAGTATGATCTTAGGCTACAAAACTACACATGCAAATAGGTTAAACTCAGTCTCTAGCCTATGCATTAAAAGTGCCTATGATATGGTAAAAGATAATGCAAGAATAGATGTGTGTGAATGGCTTAAAGATGAATTGATTGATAATTTGGGAAAGATAAAGAAAGACAAAAAGGGAACATTCAGATTTGGAAACCTACTTGTTTGTCTGATGCTGTACATAACCAAACAAGTACCCAGTATTGGTATTAGAAATTTTGGTTTTGATATACCGGTAGGAAAACAATTGTTAGATTTACTGAACAACATGGGAGAGAATAGGGAAAAGAACATAAATGAGTATTTTTGGGCATTAAAAGCCCGAATGAAAACTAGAGTTAGATTTTCACAAGCAATTGTGGACAAATATAAGGATGAAATCTGTTTTGTAATAAAGAAGGATGAAATTTGGATGGAGACAGTTATTCCTAGAACCATCTGGGTAACTGAAATGGGGTATGAAACTGATGACAACATAATAGAAACTTATGCAAAAGCCCTCCTAGAAGCTCCAAAGGAACCTGGAGAAATTTTTTTTGGTAGTGTTGAAACAATAGAAAGCCAAATTCAATCAAGAAAAAGGGTTAAGAAGGTTGAGGCAACTGTTAGAAAAGGAACCTGACAGACAAAAGCTATCAAGGAAGAAGTATTAAGACAAACCGGTATTAAGGAGAGTGAACTGGAAGAACTTCAACCAAAAGTTCATCTGTCACCAATTGCAACTTCCTCTGAGAGTGACATACCGGCTAAATTCAAAAGAGTTGAAAGAAAGAGAAAAACTTCACCGGTACCCTCACCTTCTCCTAGAAAAACAAGATAGAAGCAACAAGTAGTGAGGCCCCCAGCAAAGAAATTGACTCCAAAGAAAAAGAAGATGACCCCTAAGAAGAAGACTCAACAAACTATTGCCCCCATTGATAAACTTCTCAATGAAATAACAGAGTATGGAAAGCTGAAAAACATTAACAAATTATATGACACACTATCGACTGATGACAAGGAGAAAGTAGAGAACAGTGTAATCTTACACTTAGATATTTACAAGAAATTTTTGATGCAAGTTATTGATGAAATACCGACAAATCTATATAACAGACTAAAAGCTAGAAGAGTAGCTATTATTGAGCTAGATAAGAAAATAAAGATTGAAAAACTACTTGTTGTACATCCCATCAACTCACCTAAAGAGATAGATCAATTGATCTCTGAGGCTAACTGGTCAGTATTTTCAACTACTCACCGGCATGTAGCACTAATGGTAGGTAGAGTGAATGAGGTAACAGAAGAAACAACTGATGCATGGGATATATTCTTTGTAGAGAAGGAGAAACAGGAAGAGTATCAAGGCCCTAAACCCATCAAGGTATATCAAAAGGATAAGGGAAAAGGTAAGGCTGGTGGACCACCCAGTATAAAAATAATAGACAACTTATCCCCACCGCCTCTAGATACTCCACCGATAGTTACTACTGACAATCAATCGACTACTGAGAGTATGGACACACCACATGAGGATACAAATCTTGATTCTGAGGTGTTATATACATTGAACATTGACACTCGGGAAGTCAACATTGTGGTAGATAAGGAATCAACTGAGCAATTAGATGTGGCAACAGAGCCACCAACAGGAAATATTACTGCAGAAAACATTGAAATTGGGGAACTAAAACAAACTGAAGAATCAAGTGAACCCCCAGACACTGGAAAGGAAAAGACCACAGATGTACATAATGACTCATCTACTGAGCCACCGGCAACATGGAACATAGAAGAAAAACTAGCAGTGGACAACACTAAGAAACAGGTAGAGCAACAGGCTCCCTCACAGGAACAAGTTCATGCAAAGACCGTGCCACCGGCAACAGCCGAGAAACCCAAACCTTTGCTTAGAGAAATGCAAACATAAACTAACCTACCAGAGGTCACTACAAGGAAAGAAGTTACTCACACCGGTGCAATACAAATTGTTGGTTCTTCCATGGCAGAATTCAGACCAACAAATGTGACATAAGTTCTATTGGATTCAATCAAGAAAATAACAAAGTGCAGTGCATAAGCATACAAAGTTATTGATGATACAATCCTAATTTTGAAAATGATAGCACCCAAGTGTAATGTGGATAATAAAGATTCTTTAAATCAACTTGACACATTGTCTAAGTATATTACTGACAACATTGTGATAGTTGAACAAATAAATGAGGAAGCATTCAAAGATAAAATTGAGAAAGAAAAACATAAATTCTTTGAAGAGGAAATAAAGAAGTGCATGAGACAATTTGACACTCTTTTACTGGCACTATGTAAAACACTAAAAGAATTTAAAAAGTTGTACAGAGATACATGTAAAACAAACTTTTTGACAGTAGATATAGACAAGAAGATCAATATGGCACAGGAAGAAATAAATAAATTAGATAACAATTTCATTAATTCATCTGAACCATTATCAGTTTTTGAGGAGGAACTTTAGAAATTTGAAAGAGAGAAGGAAAGAATAAAAGGAAAGGCAAAAGATCTGAAATGGACACTTAGTCCAAAATTGGACTACCTCTCCTCCTTGAGAAAAGAGATATCTAAGGCATTGGTTCAAGGACAAAAGACACTGGAACAACAAATGCAACACCTCACTGGTACAATTCAGAGGACAGACGCCACATTAAAGGACAGTGAACAGTTCACTGAGAGCCTGAATTTGGTATTAAAAGACCTTTTTCATATTGTAACCAACAGGTTATAGGGATGAAGTTGGAAACCACACTCAGTTGACACTTTGACAACCTTTGTCATTGATGCCAAAGGGGGAGTAGTGGTAATGATAAAAATGATTAGCAGAGAAAAATGATTAGCAGAAGACGCCATCAGCTCAAGGGGAGCACATATGATTTGGCACACAGTTTTTGGTAAGACAATTTTGGCAGATTCTTTTTGGACGACACTTTTTGGATTTTTCTCATGAGTGTTGCCATCAATACCAAAGGGGGAGATTGTTGGCAAATACACACTCCAATGAGAAATTGTAGGTGATTGAAGGTTTTGTCATTGATGGAAACCTTGCAATCATATGATACCGGCAAGATAATTATATCAACACTGGCAATGACAAACTCTACACCGGCACATAGAACACCGACAGTGAAAGAAAGGATACTGGCACCCAGACCAACAGGAATTCTATTTGTAATATATTTTGTAATTAATTGTAAAATCATTGTAAGACGACATGGTGAGTTGTAAGATGACTCATATATGTATGAGATCATTATAGAACATTTGGTAATGGATGATAGGCAAAATAATGTAGATCTAATATGCAAATTTTAGGTTAAGGGTTTATGTATGCAGCAGATCTAAAACTGGTACTCGATCTGGCATAGCAGATGCTATTTTGAAGCAGTACAAGACATTGGATTATTATAATCTATTTTTGTAAGTCAGTGTGACTTCCTTTTGTAATTGAGCAGTGAGCTCTAGCAACTTGGCCTTCCTGCATGTGCAGGTCCCTATTGTAGCAGTAGTATTCCCTTATTGGTCAGTAAGTGAATATTGTGGGTCACAAATCCAACTGAGTTTTTTCCCACACCGGGTTTCCTCGTTAAACTACTGTGTTATGGTGTTCTCTTCATGTGGTTATTGTTTTTCTTGTTTACTGCATTACTTTTGATTTACCGGTACACAGTATTGATATGCTTTACATGTTTTAAATCAAGTAAATTCATTAACCGGTTAGATACTAATTCACCCCCCCCCCCTCTCAGTATCTTTGGGAATCCTAACATCACCCTTCACCTTGCTCGATTTAGAGCATTGTCAATGCCATTTTAACCCTATCGGTTCACCTATTAGGCTATAGACCGATGTCTTGTATTTGGCATGAGTGTGTTATGTTTAGTTGGTCTTTGTTTATATGTTGAATTGGTATTATTATTTTATTGTTAAATAATATTTGAGTTGTAGATTAATTTAATTAATTATTATTAATACAAAGTAATGATTTATTGTGTACATATATGTTATGTTATGTATTAATTGGTTAATGTTTAGTTATTAAATAAATAAATAAAATTAAGATTTCAATAAATCTTTAATTAATTACTTATTGGGTTTTATTTTGTGTGAAGATAAAATTTAATTACTATTTAATATTATGTGCATTTTAGATTTCTTGGATTTTTATTTTTTTTAAAATTAATTTTGGGGAAACATTTAAAAAAAAAAGAAATGATTTTTCCTCTTCTTGGGGTGAATTGTGTTTTTAGGGAAATTTCCTTTTTTGGAGAGATTTTTGAGAAATCTCCATTATATTTTGGAAAAATTTCAGCTTTGTTGGTTGTCGGGAAGGATGATTTTTGGGAAAAGGGCTTGTATCTGGTAGAAGTTGTACAAAATTTGTTGGATTTTTCTAGGATTGGGTGTTTTGTTGTGTGTGTGCCAGATTGTGGATTTGGGCGACTCTTCTGCAAATTTCATTTCCAAGATTATGTTTGAAGGTAGGGACTGTAAATCCTTGTGTGTTTGGTTTTTGTATAGAATTTGTGATTTATTTATCATATTGTTGTATCTGGGTTTTCAAGATTATTCCTTGAACTAAGGGTAGAGAAATTAATAATGGGGTTTCAGATGTGTTTTGTTTACCTGGTGTTTAAAATATGTGTTAAGGTTTTGTCTCTGGTATTGTATCCAAAAACAAGGGATTCTCTTATTATTGAGTTTCAAAGAGAAACCCCTGTGCCAAAATGAATTTTATTCCAATAATATGTTTCTTGTATTTCAGAATTGTTCTTTGTTAAATAAATTTATTTTTAGTCATAAATGATTATGATTTTATTATGTTGAAATCATTATTAAAAAGAATCATGATGGATGAATTTAATTCTTTTGTTTTTATAAAAGAATTTTATTAAAAAAAAAAATTATTTTTGTGTTTGTGTGTTGGGAGGGTGTGGGGAGCTGAGGCTCTACCCATGACCCTCCCCCACCCCATCCCCCCATAGGAACGGTTACCACAACCGTGGCAGCCACAGATGTGGTTTACTACAATTGTGGAGGCCACAACTGTGGCATCCACATTCGTGGAGTCCATGGTTGTGGGTCTCCACAGTCATGGAACCCATGATTGTGGGTAACCACATTCATGGGGATCCAGGACCTGTGGTCTCCCACAGAGTCGTCATGGGGTCTCCACAGTTTGTGGTTTCTACAGAGCCTTGGGGTTTTCACAGAGGTTAAATTTTTATTTTTTTTTAAATTAAGTTTTTATTTATTTATTGAATGTTTTATTTATATATATATCATTATTAGTTTGTTAATGAAGTTTAATCCGAAAAATAGTTTTATAGTTGAATGATATTTTTTGTGAAGTTTATAAGTAAATTTTTATTTATTAAATAATTTGTGAATCAAGTTTATTTTAATTTTTTTTTTCAAAAAGGAAATTTTGTATAGTTAAGAATTTGATGTATTGTTTGAATATGTCATATATTAGAGGTGTTTAAATATTTGGCTTGTCTTTTTGCTAGGAAATTTAGATGATAATGTTAAAAAGGAGGGATGTGCAAGTTATGTGTTTTTAAGTCTTTATTTTTGTATTTTGCCTATTTTACATGGGGTCATGGAAATATTGTATCTTGTTATTATTGTTTCTCTTTAGTGATCTTGTGGTAGAGAGTTGACCAGATATTGATCGTGTTCCTTCTAGTCAAGTTATCCCTTGTAGTGATTGTATGTGTTGTGTGTAGCACATCTTTATGTGGATTTTGACTGTGTTGACCTTATGTTCTGGATGGAACCTTATTTAGGTTAAGTATCATTAAGGGAGAGTGGCTTCCATGTGGGGGTTGGGGCCCAAAGTGTCTACCAAGATAACCCATTGGAAGTTGGCTTAATAAGTGATAACCTAATAATGTATTAGGGGCTTGGGTAGATTTTAACATTAAATAAGATTAATTGTACCCCACTCATGGTTGAGTGCTCGTAGAGGCTCGAGATGTAGTGGGAAGGCCTAGAATGGCATGATCAAATACCTTGTATTCTTGAAAGGTAAGTTGGCATCACATGAGACTTGAATGAGGGTCGAGGGTTCAGGAGAGGCTACCAGGATAACCCAGGATGGGGGTCGGGGCCTATGGAGGTCTACTAGTATAACCCATATCAAGCTATGCGATGAAACTATTCCCTTGTGTACACTTGTGTTGTATTGTGATAGGATCACATGGTAGCTTCTTGTTGAAGTCATTTTGTTTTTTTGTGATATGTGGTATACCCAGTGATGTGAGTTCAGACCATGTATTATTATGTCATTTTTGTTGAGGGCCTAGTGATTATCTCCTAGCATGGAGGGGTGGTCCTTTTGGTCCACATGGTCGGGTGGTAGTTTTTTTTCCTTCCATCAAGAATTTTGTACCAGTCTTGCAGGGATGGATTTGTTTTGGTTTGAACTTGTTCTCATGGAGTTGATCAGCTCAGTATCTTTAGATGGTGTTCCTATGTATCTTCTTTGTTGTACCTCTTTGTAGTGATGTAATCAATGTATATGTATGCCTGTATGGCAAATGATGTACTCATGATGTAATATGATGTAAAACAATGATACTTAGTGGATAGGGTTTAAGTTCTGCAGTGGAGAAGTAATGGTTCTAAACAATATAAATGTTTCATTTATTTCTAATGTTTATATTATAAGATGTAATGCATGAATCTTCACTTTGTAGAAATGGGATTTATTTTCTAAATTAATTTTATTTAATACATGAATGTAATAGTTGTGATCTTAGTTGGATTAATGTACTTAAATATTGCTTGGTTAAATGAAGTAACCGTAGAGAAACCCTAGGGGAAGGTTCTAGAAGACTTTCACTTGTGCAATAAACTTTTAAACTTACTCTTTTAAGTAAGTGAATACTTGTTAATTATTATTTTTTTTAAATTACTTGCTTCCTTTTTTGAGTTTGTTAGTTAAATCCTATAGGGTTTCGTAGCGGGGCATTACATTTTCTTTATGTCTCTTAATTTTTTAATAAGGGCATCTCTTTCTCTCTATAAAAGTAAGTCATTCATTCATTATAACTATCCAATTTTAGTACAAGTTAATTTAATTATCAGATTCCTCTTTAGATCAATTCTCTCTCAAAGTTGTATAGCATCAATTATGGCTTATTCTATTTTTTGTGACAAATGTTTTGCTTGCAGATGATTCTTGGCTACTATGATTGTATCATCAACTCCTACAACCTTGATGATAACATCACACAATTATGATTTATATTGGGTTGTAAATTAAGTAGAGAATTCAAGGAGAAATATTCTTATTAATAATCATGGGCTTAGTTATTATTATATTTTTTTGGAATTTTTTCTACTGAAACACCCGATATAGGATTCTAATTGTTGATGCATCTCTAGAATCCAATGAAAGAGAAGATAATTTGGATAAAGATACCATAATTGGTGTGGACCTATGGTGTTTTTCAATAGATACTTCACATAGGAATATGCATTTACAAAGAATGGAAAAAATCCTGTAAATAACTAAGAGAGAAATTTGGTTAGCTCACTTTAGAAAACTCTTTAATTTTTTTTTATTATTGTGGTAATTTTCAAAAATATAATATGATTTTTTTTTAAATTTACATTTTCTATTATTGTAGATTGAAAAACTCAAAAATCTTTTTATTTTTTATTTTTACCATTGTATTTCATAGTTGCATACTTATAATTGCATGTCCAAACAATAAAAACTCTAAAAATGTTTCTTTCCTTCATCGTTCTTCTTCTTTTTTCAATGCTATTTTTTTATGCAATAGGTTGATATCAACTAAGTTTGGTATGACTTTTTTTTTTAAATCCATCCTTATCCCAACTACTAACTATTTTTTTGCATGAATTTTCTTTCCAAAGTCATCATATGCAATTAATGGGTAGTTTCTTGTAAGACTTTATTGGTTAAAAAAAAATTCTACAAGGTTAGAGAACACTAATTTTTTTGTCAAAGAAAATAACCTTTTTATATGTATTTGAATTGTATAAAGCATATGCTATCCACATGTTGAAAGCTAATCTTGGAGATGAAAATTTTCATACTATTTTTTTTGTGTTTTAGATTTAATCATAAGGAAGTTAAGTGTGTGTGATCACCCCTTTAATTATAAAATGGCATTGGGAGATAAAAAATAATGATATTTCATTTCATCTAAGGGAATGCCTAAGGATTTTATCACATTAGGGGATGACCCACACCCTTTTGTTCTAGTAAGATATAAAAATTTGGGAGAGAATCAAATAATTCACTAATTAGTAGTGATATTTATTGTTCCAAGACAAGCTTGCAAAAAATTTAAACATTTCATAGTAAAATGAGAGTGGGTTATCCTCTCATACAAAGGTGTCGCATTTGCATGGAAACAGGAGATCAAAAGGGGGTCTTAAGCATGACCTTCTTTTTTAAAATCAATAAAAACTAATCTTGGATGAGAAACTAATCATAGTAATGCTCAAAATTTATATATGTAATAAGAAAAAGATTCATAGTGCTCTAAATCTATTTTCTAAACTATTATTTTTTTCTAAATAGTGTAGATGAATGTGTTCAAATAGGATATGATCAAACAAAGTGATCATGTTTTTGTTAGAGAAATATAATATACCATTTCATGTGCTTCCCTTGAAATATTAACCTTTTTTTAGTATCTGCTCAAAGTGTTTATCTTGCAACTTACCCATATTATTAAGTTACTCAAAGATGTGAAGAATCAAACTACACAAGTCTAGGTACCAATCACCAAAATAAATGTGAAAAGAACCCTATTATAGATTAATACCCACATTCAAGTACTCTAGTAGTTAAAATATTGTGGGATACAACTTTCTAGTAGCTTAAGGAGATCTACAAGAAAATTTTCCCCTCAAAAAATTTAAAGGCCGTACAATTTTTTGGTACAACAATAAATCTTCATGCCTTGAGGAAAAGATAATATTTTAGAGGGGAGGCATGATGTTAGCAAGGGGAAGAGAGAAATTTCATAGAAACATTTATATATAATAGAATTTCACCTCAAGAAGAATCCAAAACCATGAGGTGAGTCCAATTAAAGTTAAGAGACATAAATATTATAAGGGATTTGTAATTGATTTGTGTGGCTTAGAATCTAACTAATCTAATCCATTCCATAATTTTAATAAAATTAATTTTGGATTCTTTCTAATATATATTTGCACATGCATGAAAGAGGGGAAATAAATTTGATCCCTTTATTTTACTCCACTTTTCATAAATTTCACAAATATATGGTCTTAGCACTCAACTCGGCTCATTTGACATAATTATTAAGATTAACCACATCATCTCAAGAATAATCTAAATGTAAAGGGATTCTACCTTCCTAGACTATGGCATAGCCATTATCATTTTCCTCTGATTAGGTCAACTTGTGGCATAGTCATGTCAATTTAATTTCATCCACTTTTGATGCTTTTGTAAAATGTGATTCTTGTCTCATTTACTTGCATAATCAAACTCAATTATGCCTATGATTTGTATTAAAGGACATAATTGTATATCATTTAGGATAATCAATTCTTTTAAGCATATTTTCATAGCTAGAGCATTTTAGACATAGTTACATCAATATCAATAGCTTTGATTTTTTTATTTTTTTTATTTTAGTAGCATATTTTCTTGTTATTTTTCAATCTTTATACATCAATACAAAATGGATGTTATCAAAGAATCTAATGTTATTCCCTTTATTTATTATTTGCCTCCAAAAGCTATTTACAATATCACCAACTCATTTTCAAGCATGTGTACTAGTGTATGGGAGAAATTTTTATAGGTGAACAAAAATAAATAACAAAACAACATTTGTTAAACTAGGTTGAGTGGATGTCCTAGTCCAAGACTAGGCTATTTGTGATTATATTTTAGAAAACACTATTCCTAGAATATATGTGGCCCAACATATTAATCTTTACTTTGGTAATCAATATTTTTTAGTCTTTTGTCATAAAATGTTAAGTGGACAACGAGATTAAACTTGACATCATTCCAAAATCCACATAAACTCCTTATTTATTTTTAAGTTTTATTTTACAAACATCTAATTTTTCAGTTAAAATTCATTTGTGTTTGACTCATTTTATTTTCTTAATAGAAATTAATTAAATCTAACAATTATTCAATATAAGCTCATTCAATTCAACTAAGATTAGACATAAATCTGTGATTTAAATACATCAATCTGTATATTTTATACTCTAACAACATAAAGATAACAATATATAATATAATATTTTAAACTTTTACAATTAAATAATAGAGAAATTGAACCTTTTAACTGTTCTATAATAAATTAAAAAATAGCCAGATGGAATAAAGATCAATAGTGTGAAAGCAAAGATATGCCGGAATCAATTTGTTTCAGCTTTGTCCAAAGAAAACTACATTTTATTAATCTTTTTTTCCTCGAATATTTAAAAGAAGCAAATATTTAAACTCCGAATATTTTAAACAAACTGTATCCGAAACCTTATAATTCTATTTTCACATTCGAATATTAAGTAAATAAAAACAAACGTTTAAAAAATCTCCAGATTTATGTTTATGTTATCGGATTTAATGTATGCGAATATCATTAAGTTACGTTTTTCCCATCTCATGAGAGGTCGGATCGATGCAAAGTGTGTACTTGATTCAGATGCTTCAAAAATCAGTGAATGAAAACAAAGACAAATTCGAAAATTTACAAGAATTGTTTCCAGATTACTGTAATGGAAATCAACCAGCACGCTCTAAGGATATAACCAGATGTTCTGCAGCTTATTAAATTTAAGAAAGAAAACGGCTGCAGTAAGAAATTACATATTAATAACTATCTATGACCTATTTACCTTTAATAAAAGATCTACATTTCTGCGAGATTTAATGGTAAATTCAGATCAAACTTCTCCCGCGCGACCTTTGTATTGTCATCATCAGTCTGATGCAAGCAAAGGCATGGCGGTTTCACACAATTATCTCTATTATTTTGGCCGTTTCGTTCCATTGAGATCCCCTGGTTGGCTTTGCTTGTAGTGAACGGGACGAGGTCGCGGGCTCCATTCCCAGTGCTGCGAAAATCTTCCCACTCAAATGACGGCCGCCACGCTGGTTTCGACCTAGCTGCCTTCATAATAGAAAGATCTTCGCCGTTATTTGCCCTTCGGAGACCGCAGATTTGCTTCTCTGTTGCACTTATTTGTTCCAACAAAGCGAAAAACTCCTCCACATCGCTATTAGCGCCCCTCTTCGCATCCATTTCCGATTCGAACTGCCGCTCCATTATATGTTTGCTCCTTCAATTTACCAGCAAACATTTCAAATAATGAAAAGCTTTAGAGTAAACCCTAAGCCTGGACAACCAGTGCCTTACAAGAAGTAAGAACCCTAAAATTGTGCAAATTCTTCGTTAAGTTCACCTCACGGGCACTTTATATAGAGCATTTCCACTTTAAAAAGCTCTCATTTCCCAGAATTGAAGTATATCAGAGTGGGATAAGGGTTAGGGTTTGCACTTTGCACTTTGCACTGTAATTCATTGTGCGGCTATTGCGATTCGGGCTGTGACAGGCCATCTTTCACGTCATACTTCCGCGCATTATCAGTCCAAACTTTTTATTGTAGGCCCGTAGGGAACCTCCTCAGTGGCCAACAATGCCGTGCACTATAAGTCTTTTGACGTTGTAACAGTGCAGAGCAACTCAACGAATAATGCAAAAAAAAGGGCAAATTTTCAAATTTTTTTCAATCTTGAAATCGGGGGTCCCCCACAAATTCGTTGCCGATCTTGAAATAAATCGTGGCAATCAGTTTGTTCGATTTATTTATTTTTTATCATTATTATTCGCATGGGGCCATCTCACAAGGTAAATGATGAGGGTAAAGTTTGTAACAGTAGAATTAGAACAGCAATCTATTTTGTTTTGGGCCGATTGAATCGGAATGTCTTAAAAAGTAATAATAGATTGATAAGTGGCATACCTTTTTGTTGGATTTGACTTGCCATCTGATTTATATTTTACTATTATTTATACTAGTTTTTATACATTGTAAAATCATCATTTTATTAGATCATATACCATTTCTATAGGATGTGGGATTGATCTAATGCTAAACTCTTCAATATTATCTTTAGACATTCATGTTGATGATATTTTGAAGGCAAACAAATCGAATCTTTGGACACACTTTCTATCAAAATAGTTTCAAAGGACTTAAAGGTTTATTTCATGCATCAAATCAAGTTTGTGATAGTGAAGATTGGAATTGCCTAGTTCAAAATCAGCATAAACCATCTTTCATGATAACTCATATTCTAAGATGTTTTCATTATAATAAGGCAATTAAATTTATGATTGTCAAATGCATTTTATGTGATATCCCTCTAATTAATGGTGGAGCTATTAAGTACACATTATCTATTTATTTAATTCATATTTATTTATATCAATAAAAAAATACTATTTTATTAAATCTAAATTTGTTGTATCTATTTAATTAGCATAGAATAGTTTAAATAAAGTATTTTTTTAAAGTGAATTCAACAATCTTACACTATCTAAGATTTGACCTTAGTTTCCCTCTATATTAGGGTTTTATATGTGATTTTTTTTATTATTTATCTTTCACTGAGATTTGATTAGGAGTAGATTACTACCCCATATATCTTACCTATAATCTATATTTAAGATATATATGTATGTCAAAGAGATATCAAGACATCTAATTTTTTAATATTATTCATTTCTTTAAATATTATATTTTGTTTACATTTCCAAACTAAATTTGTGTTAACACTATTAAACCTAACAACTTTTTTATAGTAATGAATAAGAATAATATTATATTATATTATATTAAACTATGTAATATTATTTTAATATTATATTTTACCTTTAATTAAATTATATTTAAATAATCTTATAATAAATATAATATAATAACAATGATGTAATATTTAAATAGATACAACTATTTTTAATCACTAGAGTTTGAATATTGTTAATGTTATGTTTAGGGTTAGGCGTAGGGTTAGTTTTGGGATTGATTTTGAGATAGGATTAGGAGTAGGGTTAAGTTAAGGGTTGATTTTGGGATACGGTTAGGTCTATGGTCATATGATAAACTTTGGAATAGAGTGGATCAATTTAAGCTACATTAATATTTGAGACTATGGTTCAATTAGGGATGATATTTAGTAAGATATAATGTTCTTATGTTTAGAATAATTATGTATTATATTATTTGTAATTGTTGGAAAATTAGGAATTAGTGTTTTAGATAATAAAACCACTAACTATCGCAATTAACCCAATTACATTGAAAGAGGATTGGACCCAACAGATCTAGGCTCAATCCTTGTAGGGAAGAGACTAAGATTCTAATTGGATTTAATAGGGCATGTGGCTGATTAATCTTCTTTATAAGTGGAATGTTGAATGTTTGTAAATTAGGGGAAAATAGGTGATTATTGAAGTGATTTGGCAAAAACAGCGAGCTAAAAATGTCATACGGAGCCACCCACATGGATCTGAGAAAAATAATATGTTTTAAATCTATTCCCAAAACTTAATCATTTTTTTTAGGACCAAGTAGTATCAATTTCCCATGGTCCTCTGAATTTCCCGTCGTCAAAATTTGAACCTATTTGTCTCTGTGAATTTTGTTAACCCTCTTGAACACAACTTTGTACCTATTTCCTGCACACAAAAAGAAAGGGGAAATTGTTGGGAATAGGGATTTGCCTAAGTAAAAACCTGGTTTAGTTATTAACCTTGAATGAAATAATGCAAATACTGAAATAAATGTTGACTAGATATACCTCAAATCTGCAACTATTGATGATGATTCTTAGCTCTTTGAATGTAGTCACACATGTTGTATGTAATGGCATGACAAAAATAAAAACCTGAACCCACACACATGCTTGCATGAAAATTGACATGATTTTTCTCCATAATGCTTCATGGTGAATATGAAACCTTGAAGATCTCTGAAAAATGCTTGATAATGAATGCTTCACAAATGCACGAATATTAGATTGCTTGTAGATGGAGACTTAGATTGCTTAGATGAAAATAGATTGATAAAATGTCTTTATATAAGGGTCTCTAGGTAAATTATTGATTAGGCTTTCAACTGTCATGTATAGCCACAAGGATGAATTCCCACTGGGTAGATATAACACCTAGCCTATTTCAAATTTGTACCCCATTCAGAAGGCCATATGGCATTTTAGGGTGCCATGGTCCAGACCAGGATGTACCGCGCCCTGGTCCAACTACAAAGGGCACCAAAATAAGGTGTCAAGGAAGTGGTTACCCCTTTGTAAGACCCACAACAAGTTGGTTGTGATATCAAAGTTGAGTAATAAGCACAAAACGAACCTAGAGAGGGGATGGGGATAGAACATGCTAAAGTGGAAGCACAAACATGAGGTGTAAATTGGACCAGTGACAATCTATAATGCTACATTTAGCCCCTACTTTGATGGGAGTATGAGCCTATGCAAATACTCATGGTAAAGTAGATGAAAGATAAAAGAGAGGAGTAATTAGGAGAGAGATCACAAGGAGTATAAGACATCACTAATTTTGAGGAACCAAGCCCCCAATCTAAGGATCTTAACTCACACAATCGCATGTAAGGGCACACAAAACAAGACAAAGATAAAAAAGGAAAACAAAGACAAACAAAGACAAAAGATAAAAGACACACAACACAAAAGCTAAAACCCAAAACAAGACCTCAAGTCAACTAGTTGAAGAGACCTTGATAATCAAAATGTCTCAACAACTAATATCATTCTTGAAAATGTTATCACAAGGACACAAGAAATCACATAAAAAGAGAAAGAGAATGCATCAAACCATGAAAAACCAATAGCAAAGCTATGAGCTCATGATTAGAAGAAAGGGAAGACATGGATATCACACTCTAATTGTATTTTTCTAGGTGATTGATGAGAAGAATAATGAGAGAGACATGGATGCCATGGGATAGTTGTGTTATGATAGATGATCCATGTTGAAGAGAAGAGATTAAATAGTCTAGTTGTGTTTTTCTAGTTCCACTCATCATGTTGTGTATGCAACTATCTTGTTTCAGGTGTTAAGAATCTTGTATAAGAGTTTGTTTTCTCTGGTTTTGAGCATGCAACAACCTCTGTAACACATGAAAATATAAATGTGTTTGGTTTTAGGAACATCTTGTGTAAGACTTTGTTTTGTCTTATATCAAGTATGTGTAACCCTGTATAAGACAAATATATGCTTGGTTTTAGGAACATCTCATGTAAGACTTTGTTTTGTCTAGTTTCAAGAATGTTTAACCTTGTATAAGACATATAGATATTGCATCTAGAACTTTAGGCATGAAGCATCTTGTGTAAGAGTTAGTTTTCTCTAGTTTCGAGAATAAACACCCTGTTTAAGAGATGCAAAAATATAGTACTGAAGCATCATAAATTTTACACCCTTGATTGGGTGGTACAATTTTTACACTTAGGTTAGCACCTGCCTTAGTGTGTTGCATTTTGCATTTTTAATTTTCCTTTCAGTATTTAATTAATTAATCTAATTAAATATAAGGTCCTCTTTTATCACTCCACACGTCATGAAATTGGGCCCTTAATCTTAAGTGTGCCCCTTTTTGTTTTATCCATTCAATTAATTAATTCATCAAAACCCTAATTAAGTCATATTTCGACCTTCAAGGCCCAATTTTGCATATCTAAACACCTTGAATTGTCGCACTGATCTGGGATTGACTTTCTAATCATGATACCATGTATCCCTAAAAAATTGGAAAAAAGTCAATTGGACCAAAGTGCGACATTTTCGTCCCAACTTTTTCTCCCCAAATTTCAGGATCATGTTTTGGTGGCATTATAATGTATAAATCCCACTTCGTGCAAAAATATATCAATTATAGGCCAGTCTTTGATCAAAAACAAAGTTAGGGTTTTATATATATAACCTTCCCTTTCCTCATTTGAAGGATCTATTCTCTAGCAATTGAAGGAGCTTCTTATGAAGTGAAAGTGCAGGTTATGTGAAGTCTTCAATTAGAAAATCAAGCATTCATCAAGTCTGTATCAACCATTTAAGCTTTGAAGATATTGAAGAATAATAGATCACTGACTATTGACTGGCTTGTACCTTTCCCTTAGGGTTTGGTATGGTTTCATGTTATTTTCATGTCTTCATATGAGTTTCACAACACTTATTTTTAGATCTACATTATTTCTTTAGATCCATTATTGCATTTGTGATTTGAAGCATTCTCATATTCATTTAGGGTTTATACTCAAAGCATAGGGTGGTACTCTAAATCCTTGCATTTTTAGCAAATTTAGTATCTTATACACAAATAATGTTCTAGCACACACATATTTCTATACATTATTGGCTAGTTATGGAGGCAGAAATCACCAAATCAAGGGGTTTGAATAAGGCAAAATCCTATATAGCCACCCAAACACCATTTTTCAAGTTGCAAGTGTAGGTGCATAAATTTGATAGATGCACGATCTTCGAGAAAGCTAGAGTTTGCAGGTACATGTCTCAGATTCTTGGGAATAGAGTGCCCAGTGCTCTCGTCCATGACTAGAGCACTTCTCTGCATTTTGGTTCTTTTTGTGTCAATTAAGTGTCTCAAGACTTTAGGGTGCAGATTCCAAAAGATCAACTCAGTGCAATGACAGAGACCAGAGTGCCCAATGCCTTGGTTTGGCTCAATTTAGCCCAATTTATAGTGAGATGTGCACATCTAAGTTTCATTTCTATTTCTATACTGTGTGCCTCAGTTTTAGATCTACATTTTCCTGTATTTTTGTTTATATTTACATTTTTAGTCATCTCCTTAGTTTAGTTTTGTCACATTATCACATTTTATACATCTCCTCTTCATAGCAGCAAAGGAATAGAAACCCTAAAGATATTCCATAACTCTCTTTGATAAGAGGAAGTCAAAGTGAATCATCTCCATAGGAAATTTTGTATTCCAACGTGTGAATGAGAGTGGGATTAGGTCTTAATTCACTTGATTCCATTTTCATCCTACACAACATCTTCTACCAAAAAAGAGAGGAAGGAGAACAAGATTGCCTACCTTTCCCTTATTGCTAGGTAAAAGGTATTCTTGATGAAGGATGATGCACTTTTGACCCTAAGTGAGGGGTATGTTTAAAATAGATATACATTGCCTTGGAAGTGTAGAAGAGGTTATATTCAAGGCTACATGCCTCTTGAGTAAGAGAGAATCCTTGAGAAAACAACAACTTCACATAAGGAATGACATTGTATTGTAAGTAAACACCACTCAACAAAGGAAAAGTGGATCCTTAGAAAGGATAAAAAATATCAATACCCCCAAGTGTAGGGACAATGAGAAGAATTACACAACCTTTAAGGAGAGATTATACATAAGAAAATTTATTATTCCAAGAAAGAAAAGGTCCTAAACAAGGAACACACATGTACTCACATGAAGGAATATTCAATGCAAGAAAAGATATCAAGACATGTAAAAATGCAACTCTAAAGAAGAGGTAATCTTCAAATAGAAAGAGATAATTAGATATTTATTGTCATTTCCCTCCAAGCGAGAAAACAAGGAAGGAAGCACGTTGTGGCCCCAAGATGTTTGTTATTGAAATAGCATCAAAACTCAAGACAAAGAGCCCCCAATGAAGTCAAATACCGATGTCATAGGGTGAGGAGAAACATGGAAGGGTTAATGGAACTTGGTAAGGCACTACCTCTTCACCAAGAAAGAGAGAAAGATCAGTTGTAAGAGCTATGTGAGCTCTATCATATTGGTCTTGAATAAATGTTTTAAATGCTTTACATTTTACAAGAGAATGAGAATAACTATGATTAAAAATACAATGTTCATCACCTTCCTTATGCTTATAGTTGTAATAAAGTCTAATGAAAGGAAAAACAATAATCTTATCATACTTCAATCTCCAAAAGTTTTTATTAGCTAATTTATCTTGGTCATCAATAGGAGTAGTTATTGTCTCTTGACATGTAGGACAAGGATTTCTAGAAAATGATGGATTGTTTTCTATTATTTTTCCTATGCCATTATCAACGAGTCCTTGCATTCTATTTTAAAAATTTATGCAATCATTGATATTATGGTCATTAGTTTGATGATGTGAGCAAAAATGAGTGTTTGAGGAAGAAGAACCTTTAGATGGACAATAGAGTTTGTGTCTTGCAAAATAATCCTTAATATTTTATACCCTAAGGAGATCATCCATAGGTAAATGATGAGGATGTCTTAGGCCTTCAGTACTACCTTGAGGAGGGTTTATAGGGAATTTGATTCCATGTTCATATTTTTCAAGTCCTTGTCCTCTATAACCTTGTCTTTATATTATGTTATAGCCACTCCTATAAGATTTTTTTAATTTAGAAGGAGTATTATAATGAATTTATTTAAACTTTGTAGTGCAACTATATCTATAATAAACAAAGGGGGAAGTTGATAAAGAAGGTATATCATTTATTGAAAAATTCTCCTTTCAATCATCATGCATATCCTCTTTGATAGGTTGGGAAGGAAGATACTTATCATCTTGTAGAATCCTAAATTGTACTTACTTACAATTTTGTCTTCCCTTAGGCCTCACTTTGGTGTTTACTATCTAAGGCCTAATTGAAGCACTAATTCTGCTCACATTGACTGTAAAACATAACTTTTCACTATCTTTTTTGACTCCCCTTGATCCTGGAGCCCTAATTCCTAGGACCATGACACCTAGTGCCATGGTCCTCTCAAAAAGGGCTTATCTTGGGGCCTCATAACGGTCACCTAATTTGGGTAGGGACCTAGATCTCGTGTCGACCTATGCCAAAAATTCAATTTATTTTATGACTAGCAAGTATAAAGGGGGTCTACCTCTCTCATTTCAAACCTAAGAAGCAATCAACTAATAGATTGATTGAGAAATTACACTCTAAGTGAGAAAGCAATCAGTCTTCTATTGATCAAGCAATGGAGATGACATTGATGTTCTATCTTTTATGAAAAATCTCTACATGAAACCCTAATTCTTTGTGAAGACAAACAAAACTTCATTAAAGGTATATCATTAGGTTTGCATTCATTTTTATCCCTCCCCTCAAAGAGGAAGTATTTTACCACAGTAATTCATTTACATTTCAATTCCAATTTCATGGTTAATTCCAGAACCAAGGTTTGACCTAAGGCGAACCCCTATTCCCCAACAATTTTCCCCTTTTCACTATGTGCAGGAATAGGTACAAAGTTTTTTATTACAAGAAAAATAGGTTTTGAAGAGACCCTAAAACCCTTTACATCAGATTACAAAAGATAGATCAAATAGAGTCCAATCATAACAAATTTACAGCAAAATCAACCAAACAGGACTGAGAGACAACATAATACAAACAAAAGACCGCTCAGCCCACAAAAACAGCAAAAGGCTAGCAAAATTACAACACAGAACCAGTAATAGAAAAAGATTAACCCATATTTTTAAGGTTCTTTTCAACATCAACACTAAGCTAGTGCATCTTCTTGGCGGAATTCTTCAAGTCCAGAATGTCTTGAGGCAATTCAATGGCTTTCTTCTTCATACTA
Organism: Cryptomeria japonica; assembly: GCF_030272615.1. Classification (NCBI taxonomy): domain Eukaryota; kingdom Viridiplantae; phylum Streptophyta; class Pinopsida; order Cupressales; family Cupressaceae; genus Cryptomeria; species Cryptomeria japonica. The sequence continues at coordinate 38,587,366 of NC_081406.1, read as the reverse complement.
GCATGAGTACGCTTTTCTGGATGACCTGAATCATCAACACTACCAACCATCTCCTTATCCACGTCCACGACAACCCTGTCCATGTGAGATTTCTCTAGCTTGCTGACCATGGTAGACATAGTGTTTGCAGAAGCCTTCATAATGTTCTGACTAGTTTCCATAATTCCCCCGAGGGTAGTCTCACACTTTGCAATTCTGGCCTCCATATCCATAAATTTTTTGTCAGATATTTTCTTAACACATTGAGTAGCTTCCATATTCTCGGCCAAACAATCTGTCATCACTTGTTTTTCACTTTCAATCCGTAAAACACCAGCCAAAGTACCCTCAACCATCTCTTTACCAACATCGACAGAGTGAGCTCTCATAGTACTATGCGACAAATCTTTAGCATTAGCCTGCATTGCTTCCATCTTGGAAGATAAATACTGGTGCTTAAGATTGATGTTTTTGATTTCATAGAATACCCATCTGAAAAGACGAAAAACCTCCAATGAGATATTTTTTGCAACATTAAGCACATCAAATGGTATCTCCTCTTTAGGATGAAAATATTGAGGGGAAAAATCCATCGAATCCTAAGAATTCGGCTTCGAATCATGAGAGGAAGATGACACCTCAATATTTTGAGTATGGTCCATGGAATTCTGGTCATTAGTGTTTATATGTGGTGATTGATGAGAAAAGTACTGTACATTCAGAACGTATTTTTTTGCTATTTTTTTATTGATGAAAACCGACATTGTAATAAAACCCTAAAAAGGCCGACTTTGTTTGTTGCCTTAAAAACACATGTTATAAGCGACTGGGATGCTTAAGGCATTGTAAGGTTGATGTACTATTTTTGCTGGATATTAAGAAAGATTGGACGGTTGTGTATGGTGGACATAACCCATTCTAGGTGAACCACGTTAAATCTCTGTGTTATCTGTGTCATGTTTTATTCCTTTATCTTTTATATTTAAATCTGCATATAATTGTTAGTTCATATTTGCTTCGGATCTTCTTGAAACCCTAACAATTGGTATCAGAGCGAGGTTTTCTATAAATTGGTAGGACTTTCAAATTTGAGTGGGAGCAATGGAGGATTCCAAATTCAAGGTCGAAAAGTTTAACGACTAGAATTAACAGTTATGGAAAATGCAGATGGACAATTACCTGTATCAAAAGGATTTGTGGCGGCCATTGGAAGGAAAGGCAAAGAAAGCGACCACAATGTTAGATGAAGAGTGGGATATTTTAGATAGAAAGGCACTAGGATCCATTCGATTGTGCCATGCACTGTCTATAGCTTTCAATATAACAGAAGCAAAAACTGTTGTAGATTTGATGGCGACATTGGCTAAGTTGTATGAGAAACCCTCGGCTTCGAATAAGGTATTTCTTATGAAGCGTTTGTTTAATTTGAAAATGAGTGAGGGAGGATCTGTAGTGGATCACTTAAATGAATTTAATGCAATCACTAGTCAACTATCTTCAGTAAAAATTACCTTTGCAGAAGAGGTTAGGGCTCTCTTGATTTTATGTTCTTTGCCAGAAAGCTGGAATAGCTTGGTTATGGTTGTAAGTAACTTCGTCTCTAGTAAAAATACTTTGATATTTGATGATATTCTTGGTGTTATCCTAAGTGAGGAAATATGAAGGAAAAGCACAGGTGAGACTTCAACATCACCAAGTAGTGTTTTGAATGTGGAGAATAGAGGAAGATCAAAGGAAAGAGGAAAAGGCCCTTGGAATGAGAAGTCATGAAGGAAGTCAAAGAAAGGATGCTCTCAATCTAGAGGAAAGAAAGATTGCTGGTATTGAGGAAAGCCTGGTCATCTAAAGAAAGACTATTGGTCTTAGAAAAACAAAGAAGGGGACAAAAATGAAAATGACAGTAAGGAAGCTAATATTGCAAGTAATACTTTACAAGATGCTTTAATCTTATGTTTGGATAATGTTAATGATAGGGGTAATAGATTCTGGGGCTTCATTTCATGATACACCCCATAGAAAATATTTCCTAGATTATGTTCAAGGTGATTTTGGACAAGTATATTTGGGTGATGATGAGCCCTATCAAATTGTTGGGAAATGAAAGATAAAGATCAAGTTGCAGAATGGAAATGACTAGTTTCTATAGGAGGTAAGACATGTTCCTAATTTAAGAAGAAATTTAATTTTTGCAGGGCAACTAGGTAGTGAAGGTTGCATAGTTACCTTCTCAGACAGTATTTGGAAGGTCACTAAAGGAACATTAGTAGTAGCTAAAGGTGCAAAGGTAGGCACATTATATCTGTGTACTGGTAACACTTACTCTACCCTAGCTACTACAGATAAAGTTACTGCAGGGACAACAACAATAGATGTTGCAAGAACATATTCGATAATGTGGCACCATAGACTTGGGCACATGAGTGAGAAAGGGATGAAAATCCTTCACTCCAAAAATCTATTGCCAGGACTAAAGAAGATTGATTTAGAGTTCTGTGAAAACTGTGTTTATGGCAAACATAAAAGAGTCAGATTTCTCAAGGTTGGGAAAGAGAAGAAGAGTGAGAAGTTAGAGCTTGTGCATTTAGATGTATGGGGACCAACTCAGGTATCATCTCTTGGTGGCTCTTTTTATTATGTTATTTTTATTGATGAATCAACCAGAAAAACATGGGCATATTTCCTAAAGCAAAAATAAGATGTTTTTGAAACTTTTAAGAAATTGAAAGCTTTGGTTGAGAATGAGACAGGAAAAAAGTTGAAGTGTCTCAGATCGGATAATGGAGGTGAGTATTGCAGCAAAGAATTTGAAGATTACTGCTCCTTAAATGGGATTCGAAAGCAGAAAATAGTTCCAGGAACTCCACAAGAAAATGGTGTGTCAAAGAGAATGAATAAGACTATCATGGAACACATGAGGAGCATGAGATTGCATGTTAGATTGCCCTTACATTTTTGGGCAGATGTTATACATACTACTGTCTATTTGATAAATAAAGGACCTTCAACCCCTTTGGATGGTGGTATTCTAGAGGAGGCATGGACTGGTAAAAAGGTAAATTATTCTTTTCTAAAAACCTTTGGTTGTGAAGCTTTTGCCCATGGTGATAAAGAAAATAGAACCAAGCTTGATGCTAAATCTCAAAAATGTACCTTCATTGGATATGGGATGGATGAATATGGCTATCGTTTATGGTATTTTGAAAATAAGAAAATAATTAGAAGTAGAGATGTTATATTCAATGAGAAGATTATGTATAAAGAACAGGTGCAGGAAAAGAAGCATGAACAGGACAAACAAGAATAAGCAATGCAGGTGGATGCCAAACAATAGTGGGAGCTAGGCATGAAAGATGAGAAGGACTCCTTGATAAAAAATAAGACTTGGGACTTAGTCCCTTTGCCTGCAGAAAAAAGAGCCTTGCCTAACAAATGGGTTTATAGGCTGAAGGAGGAGGAAGGAGGTCAAAAAAGATATAAGGCTAGACTTGTGGCAAAAGGTTTTGCACAGAAAAAGGGTATAGATTATGATGAAATATTTTCTCCAGTTGTAAAACTAACTTCAATTAGAACTGTACTTAGTCTTGTGGCTGCAGATGATTTACATCTTGAACAATTAGATGTCAAAACAACTTTTCTCCATGGAGATTTGGAGGAGGAAATTTACATGTTGCAACCATAGGGATATGAGGTCAAAGGTAAGGAGAACTTGGTGTGCAGGTTGAAGAAAAGTTTTTATGGCCTAAAGCAAGCACCTCGACAATGGTATTTAAAATTTGATAGTTTCATGGTTGAACATGGTTATCATAGATGTCATTTTGATCATTGTGTATATTTTAAGAGATTAGATAATGGTAGTTATATTATCATGTTGCTTTATGTTGAAGACATGCTTGTTGTTGGGTCTAACATGCAACATATAAATGATCTTAAACAAAATTTAGCCAGATCATTTTCTATGAAGGATTTGGGTGCAACTAAGCGAATTCTTGGTATGAGGATTACACGGAACAGGAAAAAGAGAACTTGAAATTTGTCCCAAAGCAAGTATATAAAGAAGGTGTTGAAAAGATTTAACATGTAGGATGCAATAGCAGTTAGTACACCTTTGGCTAGTCATTTCAAATTGACTAAGGAGATGTGCCCAAAGGCATAGGAAGAGGTAAATAAAATGTCTAACATCCCATATTCATCAGCTATTGGTAGTCTGATGTATGCAATGGTATGCACAAGGCCAGATATTGCCCATGCAGTGGGAGTTATGAGTAGGTTTATGAGTAATCCAGGTATGGAACATTGGAATGCTGTGAAATGGATTCTTTGGTATTTGAAAGGAACTACTACGAAGGCATTATGTTTCAAAGGATCTAATGTTTCTTTGAGTGGATTTGTTGGCTCTGATCTGGCAGGTGATATTGATTCATGGAGGAGTACTACAGGGTATGTTTTTACTATAGGGGGAACTGCAGTTAGTTGGATTTCTAGGCTGCAAAAGGTTGTTGCACTTTCAACCACTGAAGCTGTGTATGTTGCTACTATAGAAGCCATCAAGGAGACGATTTGGTTTCAATGTTTTCTGGAGGAATTGGGTCAGACACAGGAGGATCGCCCATTATATATGGATAGCCAGAGTGCCATTCATCTTGTGAAGAACTATGCTTTTCATTCAAGGACAAAGCACATTCTGCTTAGGTACCACTTCATCCGGACTATTTTGGAGCAGGGTTAGTTATGGCTTGAGAAGATTCACACAAGTGAGAATCCTACCGATATGTTCACGAAGGCAGTTCCACAAGAGAAGTTGATTTCTTCATCAGTTTCTGTTGGTCTTCTTGATTGATAATTGTCGAATTTATGCCATTCGAGTCCCAATGTTTTATCCAATGGATGTTGCAAGGACAATGGTGTCATCTAGTATTAGTCTCCAAGTGGGAGATTGTTGATATGTGGCAACTGATCAACAAAGTACTATACACTCAGCACGTATTTTTTTGCCCTTTTTTTGTTGATGAAAACCGACATTGTAATAAAACCCTAAAAAGGCTGACTTTGTTTGTTGCCCTAAAAATGCATGTTATAAGTGGCTGGGATGCTTAAGGCATTGTAAGGTTGATGTACTATTTTTGCTGGATAATAAGAAAGATTGGATGGCTGTGTATGGTGGACGTAACCCATTCTGGGTGAACCACGTTAAATCTTTGCATTATCTGTGTCTTGTTTTATTCCTTCATCTTTTATATTTAAATCTGCATATAATTGTTAGTTCATATTTGCTTTGGATCTGCTTGAAACCCTAACAATTAGAGCTATCAGAAACCTTCAAAGTGGCTTTTCTAGATTTACCTTTAGGGCATTTACTCAAGCCTTCCCCACCAGCACCAGGGGAACCCTTAATCACACCCACAACAACCATCTTTTCCCTAGTTCTGGCCCTTTTTCTAGAGTGAGGGGCATAATCCCCACCATCACTATCATTTTCGCATCCTTTCGACTCTGATTCCTCACTGTAGTGTCATAAAATTGTGACCTTAGCAATTTTGTACTGCATTAGGGTCCTCACACACACGAGATAAAATCCTCTAACCTGATCAGAGACCAGAGTTTGCTCAACCCTCAAAATCTGCTTCTTCCTTGGCCTCCGCACCACCTCGTCTAGACTCTGCCCTAGAGAAAGGGGTAGGACAGGGGCATGGTGCCCTTGTCCTCCTAGGATAGGGTGTGGTGCCCCTGTCCCTATACTATTTTGGGGTAGGACCTTCCTAGAGATTGCATTGTTGGTTGTGCATTGAGTGGGAAACTCCCCTAATGTCGGTCTGTGATGAAAATCAAATCCACTAACATGTATTTAAGGGGCATTTGTCTTCTCATTTGCATAAGTTTGATGAGTGGGAATTTTACATGAGATCAAGCATTCAAGATAATTCAAGCATTCAAGCATTCTTTTCCAACATTGAGTATTCTCAAGTCTCCCTTCAAGGCTAGGTGTTGCATTAAGTCAAGGATTGAACTATTGAGGAGGAGATTGATTCCAATATTCAATTCCACACAGGCATTTCTATCAAAATTTCTATCACAACCTACCTTGAGGTGATTTACAATTTGGTCTTTCATTTATAGCTACTTGCAAGTACTTTCTTTCATTACTTGGTTAATTCCAAAACTAGGGTTTGACCTAAACGCAAACCCCCAATCCCAACCCATTTCCCTATCTTTTTTGTATGTAGGTTGTAGGTGTGCAGCTGTACTTTCAAATTCGGGCTCCATTTGCAAAGGCGGGAAAACCCTTTTCATTTCACAAATTTTTCAAAGGATTGTGTACGTTCCTACCTTGGTCCAGGCAACTTTTCCTCATATTCATAGCGCAACTTCGTCTTGACATATTACTACCAGATCCAGGTGCACAACTTCATCCCAAGTTCCGATCTTAAGTTATAATCAGTTCTTTGTCACTTTTACACTACATAATTCAATCATTTCCTTTCTTTTTAAAATAAGGAAGAGGGGATCAACTTATCATTCCCATTTAATTCAGAATTCAATCTTCATCTTTGAAGGTTGAAGCTAGTGAATTCTCCTCTCCTCTTCCAAATGTAACTTGGTAAAAAGTGTTTGAAGGGTGATCAATAGTGAAACTCTCATCTCTCCTTGGAGGGAAAGGGTACTTTTCCTCTTGATCCATCATTCACCTTTTTCAACATTACATTTTGGTGAACCTGACATCTTGCATGCTTTCCTTTGAATAAAATTCCATATTTTTCATTTGCAAGTTTAAATTTTCTGCAAATTTAGTGGTTAAATCATTAAAAATCGTAATTTTTAAAATTAAAATTGAACTTGTAATTTGTAAAAATTGTTTGTGCTTATCTTAGATCTGAAAATTGTCTTTTTTATCAAATTCAATTTCCTCATTGTCTTGTTTAATTTGCAATTAAAATTTACAAAATTATGAGGTTACTTGTTAAAACCCTAATTTTCAAAAATCATCTTGAACATGTGCAAAAATTGGATTTCCATTTAATTTTCAGATTTCTGACTATTCTCAGATTTGTCTTCATTCCTACAATTCAAATTTTCAATTTCCCCTTTTTTCCCAAAATTCAAATTTTAAAATTAAGTGGTTAGGTCATCAAACCCTAATTTTTAAAATTAATTGGATTTTGTGCAAATTTCAAATCAGTTTCATTTACATTCAGAGTTCTAAACATTTTCCAAGGTGCTCCTATCCATTAGGTTTGATCTTTTTCAACTTTGCAATGCAATTCTCTTTTTCTTCAAAACCCTATTAGGGTCCTATATTTACATTTGCGCCTTCATTTTGCCCATCTAGAGGTTGTAAAATTCATCAAGTTTTTGGGGTTATCTTTGAAATCATCGTAATATTCATCCCTGGAAATTTTGAAAAAAGTTGGTCAGACCATGTGCGCTCCCACCACAGTCCTCGAATTTTTTCCCGAAATTTCGGGAGACTGTTATGACTGTATTTAATAGCCTAAATCCGGAAGATTGGCTAATTTTGTTGATTTTTTATCCCTCTAGAATCAGAAATACCTCCAAAATTCAACATTTCAAATTTTAAGAAATTTTTTAAAATTAAGAGGTTAATTATAGTCTACCCTGATTTTAAAAATTCTGATTTAAAAATTAAGTGGTATTCCCTTGGCCCTAATTTTAAAATTTCAATTTCCTTTTATTTTTGGAAATTGTGTCATCCTCTTCCCCCAACAAAGTTAAAATTGTGTAATCTTATTTTCTTAAATTTTGCATTAATCAATTTTGTAAGCTTTGTTCCAAAATTCAAAATTCAAATTTTCCCTCTAGTGCATGAGTTTTACCACTATTAGTCCTACTTATCATATCCCCATTAGACGAAGCATTATAATTAAGGCTTCCCAAGGTTTAATTACTGAGAGGATGGAGCCTAATTTGGGTGACTTCTTTAATGAGGATCATGCTAATTCTTCCCATCCTAATCATGTGCCTATTCACCCCATTGTTGAATCTCATGATGAAGAAGAAGCTTTATCTAGGGTTTCTATAGATCAACTTTCCACATTGGACAATCAATTTGATAACTTTCAACAATGGATGTCCCAAGAATACCCTAATAGTGAAGCTCTTCCATTAATTAAAGGCCTTAAGCACATGATTGAAAGTGATAAGAATGAAATTGATATATTGTGTGGCATTGCACATATTTTTGATTCTAATGTCATGCCTATCAAGAGTTGTGTCGAAACCCTAGGTTATTCACAACCTTCAACACAAGTCAATCCTTCTATTCCTTTGACTACTCCTATGACTAGTATTCCTACTTTCACCTCCAACATCATGGCTACCTCAACTCAAAATATCATTCCTACAACCATTGGTCATGGGGCAATCCCTCTTCTTCATTTAATCCTCCATCTTTACCTATGTCTTCCATGAGTATTCCTATTATTCCTCAACCAATCAATGTGACACAAGGGGGCAATTCCTTGAACAACTTTATTCCTCCTTTAAGTGTCCCTTTTCCTACCCAATCATCACCCATGCCTACTTATCATAGTGTCCCACCATCTTATTCTCAATCCATTTCTTCTTTCAATAATATCACACCACCTTCTCAATCAACTATGTCTAACAACAATTCTTCTACCAAAACAATAATTAACAATCTTGCCAAAACCGTGTCTTCCTTACAACAACAAATTGCTTCTATGAGTCAATCCAAGTTTAGTGTGCCCACCTTTGATATTGTAAGCCCACTTTCTCTTGATATTGTTAAAGTCGTGCCACCTAAACATGTTGAGATCCCTCAATTGGAACTCTATAATGAAAAAGGAGATCCTCTTACGCATGTCAAAACATTTCAAACCTTGTGTACTAATTTTGCTTATGATCAAAGATTGCTTGCAAAATTGTTTACAAGAACACTAAGAGATAAGGCTTTACAATGGTATTGCTCTTTCCCTTCTTATTCTATCACTTCCTTTCAACAACTGGCGAATGATTTCATCCAACAATTTCAAAACAACATTGATCCTAAAACCACTTTGACTGATTTAATACATTGTAAACAAGGTGTTAAAGAAAAAGTGACTGATTTCATTGGTAGATATAAGAATTTGTGTGCTCAAATTTCTTTCCATGTACATGATAATGATATTCAAAGAATTTTACAAAAATATATCAGGGAAAAGCTTCTTTTGTTTGGGTTCACTTCCTTTCCGCAATTGTATGCAACACTCCACAATTATCAACTGGCTGTGAGTCAAATGGAGAAATCGACTCCTATGGCTCCAAATGATAAGGGGGAGAGTGTTCAACAACCATTTGCAAAGTTCAAACCAACAAATAAGCTTCAAGTTGAATGATACAATCAACAACCACAATGTGAATGCTACAACAGGTGTGCCTTCTATTTCTAAATTTTTCTAAAGAGAAAGACAATTTACTTCCTTGAATGAATCTTCACATAGTATTATGTCTTAGTTGTTGCACATAAATATTATCAAACTTCCTCCTATAAAACAAATTGATCCTTCTAAACTTTCATCCCCTTATTTTGATAACAATTCCTTTTGTTAATTTCATCGTCAACCTAGTCATGATACTGAGAAATGTTTTGCATTCAAAAATAAGATTCAAGAATTGATTGATAATAATACTATATGTGGCAGGTGTGAATGATAAGGTAATAAATTAGTAGCTCCTCCTAATCAAAATCTTAATATTTTCACTGATCCCTTGCCTTCTCATACCTCTAACGTTATTGAGATTGTGCCTAATTCTTTCTCTTTTGAAGAATTAACCTCTATGGATCCAAACTTGGTTAATATGGTAGAAACACAAGATATGCCTAAGGATCCTTGTATTAAATTTGACCATAGTGAGACCATTAGAGCACCCGATGACCCTTTATACATAGTTGTGAAGGTTAAGGATATCCCTTGTCGTGGTGCCCTTTTTTATCCCTCTTGCATGGTTAATATCATAACTGAAGAGTATCTTTTCACTTTACGATTGCATAAACCAATATATAATGCTTCTAATGTGGTTGTGAAGTTATTCAATGGCTTCTCTTTTCCTATCATTGGTTCTATCACCCTTCCTGTTGAAGTTCATACTAAATCCATGGGTGTTGACTTTATTATCATACCTTCTTCTGAGCAATTCTGTGTGAAGTTGGGTTATCCTTGGCTATCTTCCATGAAGGTTGTTTCTTCTCCAATCCACAAGTGTCTGAATTTCTTCACAATGGAGAAATCATAACTATGAACCATAGCTTATTTTGTCCATCCGAATGAAGCCTTGGTGTTCCTATTAATTTCTTTTGGCCTAAACAATTTCAATCTCTTCCATCAAGGAGTGATGCTCTTTTTCAATCTTATAAAAAATGGAAGAATGTTATGATCTTATCCTTAAGTCAACCTAGATCTCCAACACTTGACATTCCTATTATTCTTCAAGATGAGGTTCTTCCCCTCATGGATAGAACTAATTTCCCTCCTAAGGAAGATCGTCAACCTATACCTATGGATGTGACTTTACCTTCTCTTAAGGAGAACAACAATACTCTTTCTAAGGTTAGACCTATACCTCCTCCTCATGATAGACTTGGTCTCCTTCCTACACCTAATATTCCTCCTTTCTATGGTGTAGTTCCACCTCCTTCCTCTTATTGAGAGAAGAGGCCTACTTCTCCTATTGTTCAACCAAAAATACCTCAACCTAAACCTTCCACTATCAAGGAGAGAAACATTCCTACTTTTTCAAGTGTTCATCCTCCTTCTCAGCCTTCCACTGAGACTCATCGAAATCATTGTGTGAGAGAATGCCGATGAAGACACCATTTTCGAGATCGTGAAGCTATCCCTCAAAATACTCAATCTCCTCAAACTTCGACAATTGAAATGATTCCCTTTCCTCCTAAGCAAGGTGTTCAACCTACATCTCCAAATCATAAGTTACATAAAACATGTGATGGTTTTACTCCTATTCATGTTCTTGCTCCTCTTTCTCTAAACTTTGATGAAGAAATGGGTGAAAATGTTATTCAAAATGGCAATACAAGCCCTAATACTTCTGATAGTGAGTATGCATATGTTGATATGGACAAGCATTTATCAGATGAATTTTCACAAACCCTAATCTTAGATCCTAGAATCTAACAAAGTGACTTACAACATGAGCATAGTCCTTGTTTGGATCTTGTGATAGCTCCATCTGTTGTGCTCAATGTCACTCCTCTGGCGTGTTGCTCACCTTCCTGAAATAGTGATCAGAAAGATCAGGAGGTAGATGTTGTGCTAGATTAGCAATATTAGAACTACAAATCTTTCTATCTCTCCTTTCTTTCTCTTTTGTGATCATTCTTCTATGTGTATCTCTATTCTTCTATTGTTCCCTTAATGTCTACTTGGGGACTTTGCAAAGAATTGAGATCTCTTCTTGGTCTCTTTCATGTTGACTCAAAAGACATCCTCTCTTCCCTTTCTTATAAGGTAGTATCCTTCTGTGGGGAATGACAATTATTATATACATATACATACATGATATACATGAGTTATCATACAACATATTGATCCTGAGGAAAGTGATACTACCTCATGTTTTGTGTTCATTATCCTTGGGTTTATTCCTCTATTGAAGGCTAAATCCTTGCGATAACGTGCTCCCTCCTTCTCTCTCTCTCTTGGGTGTAACATACCTTAAATCAATAGCTCTCAATAAGGCATGTGCGATCTCTTTAATGTGGGGGCATACACTCTACTCATATTTTCCTTCTTTGATACTTAGAATTACTTAGTAAACTTTGTTTTGCTTTGTAATCATTGGCATCCTTGCTTTCATGACTCATAGTGAAGGGAACTTTGCTACTTGCAGTCATCATTCTCCCCTTCTCGATCTTCCCTTTTACTTTATCAAAATAATTCGTAAGATCCTAAGTCCACTATGGGCTCGGTGCATCTTGTCTCCTTGACGTGGTAAAAGTCTTTCAATCTTGTTTCCTTGTACTTTACCAACAGTATTGGTGTACACTTATACTCCCACTAAAGTGGGGGCTAAATGTAGTATCATAAAATTGTGACCCTAGCAATTTTTTACAGCATTAGGGTCCTCACGCATGCAAGATCGAATCCTCTAGCCTGATCATAGACTGAAGATTGTTCAACCCTCAGAATCTGCTTCTTCCTTGGCCTCTGCACCACCCCGTTCGCACTCTTCCCTAGAGAAAGGGGTAGGATAGGGGCATGGCACCACTGTCCCCTCTAGGATAGGGGGTGGAACCCTTGTCCTCCCAGGATAGGGGTGTGGCACTCCTATCCCTGCCCAATTTTGGGGCAAGACCTTCCTAGAGCATGCATTGTTGGTTGTGCATTGGGTGGGAAACTCCCCCAAATGTTGGCTAGTGGCAAAAATCAAATCCACTAACATGTATTTAAGGGAAATTTGTCCTCTCATTTGCATAAGTTGGATGAGTAGGAATTTTACATGAGATTAAGAATTCAAGAGCATTCAAGCATTCAAGCATTCTTTTCTAGCTTTGAGCATTCTGAAGTCTCCCTTCAAGACTAGGTGTTGCATTTAAGTCAAGGATTCAACCATTGAGGAGGAGATTGATTCCAACATTCATTTCCACACAATCATTTCTATCAACATTGCTATCAAAACCTCCCTTGAGGTGATTTACAATTCATTCTTTCATTTACAACTACTTGCAAGTACTTTCTTTCATTACTTGGTTAATTCCAAATTTGAGGTTTGACCTAAAGGAAAATCCCCAATCCCAACCCATTTTCCTCTTTTTTGTGTGTGTATGTTGTAGGTGCATAGTTGTACTTTTGGATTTGGGCTCCATTTGCAGCGACAGAAAAACCCTTTTTGTTTCACAGATTTTTCGGAAGACCGTGTACGTTCCCGCCACAGTCCAGGCAACTTTTCCTCAGATTCGCAGGGCAACTTCATCTCGACATATTACTGTCAGATCCAGGTGCACTCCTTCATCCCATGTTTTGATCTTAATTTATAATTAGTTCTTTGTCACTTTTTCACTACATAATTCAATCAACTCCTTTCCATTTCAAATAAGGAAGACGGGATCAACTTATCATTCTCATTTCATTCAGAATTTAATCTTTATCTTTGAAGGTTGAATCTAGTGAATTCTCCTCTCCTCTTCTGAATGTAACTTGGTGAAAAGTGTTTTAAGGGTGATCAATTGTGAAACTCTCATCTCTCCTTGGAGGGAAAGGATAGTTTCCTCTTGATCCATCATTCACCTTTTTCAATATTACACTCACTAACATCAATATTTTCAACAGAAATAGAGGATGGCTTACTAGGGCCCTAGCTTTCAAATGCCCAAAAATCAGAGCAATTAAACCTTGTTGTAAAATAGGATTAACATGGGGGTTTTCCTTTAAATCGACAATACTTGCATTCAAAGAAGACAACAAATAAAATGGGAACGACATTTTCTCCTTGTGATGGAAATGGTTAAGGAACACAAAGTGATACCCGTAAATTTTAGTGAACCTTTCGTCCAGAGTGACTAACTCCATAATCACCTTCAGAAGCCCTTGCCACATGGCTTTAATCTACTTCATCTCAAAATGAGTCTTATTAGCTTTCGCCAGGCATTCACGTTCCTTCTCCTTCTTGGGGAATATCTTCATAGTAGCATCAGAGATTTTTCTATCTCTGTAAAACTTAATCCCCTTCGTAGACATGCCCGTCACTTCAGAAATAATTTATTCATTAATCTCAATCACCATACCAAACAGATGCACCTTACCATCCTTCCATCCCTTCACAAATTGTCTCATAACACTCTAGTTATGCCCATGCAACTTCTCCAAAAAAGTCACCACTCCCCCCTTCTATAATCTATGCCAAATAGGATTCTTCTTCCAATTAGCATAGTTAGGAGGTTCCACTCGATGTTGTTGACCCCCCATAGTATTAAAACTCATCTTAGAGACAACCAACTTCAGAAGAACAAGGTTTGCAGCAAAAAAACTAGCAACGACTTCAAAATCAAATAACACCCATAAAGCATGCAAAGTCTAACATTAATAATAGCAACTTAAGGCATCCAACCCAAATGCTTGCCATAAAATGATGAAAAAATTAATAACTCCTATGATTGAAAATAGTAGGGATCTCCTCATATCTGCCATGTGTTCGATCATGCATAAGGAGTGACCAAACCTCAAAATCCAAGGTGTCTTCATTAAACCACACCTTCCTAGTGTTAATTCTCACCCCTGTGTTAGCAAAATAGTCTGCTACACAGTTACCTTCTCTATAGTTATGAGAAATATAAGAGTCCTTGAAAGTCTTGATTATATTCTTGGAGGCATTAATAATATTTTCAATCATCCATGAAGGTGAACTTTTCCCCTTAAGACATTGAATAGTATTATTCAAGTCTCCCTCAATCCAAAACTTCCTGCATCGAAATTGCTTAGCAATTTACAAAATTTGGAAGGCGCCCATGGCTTCAGCAAGGTGGTTGGTCTTTGTACACATGGGGAGTGGCACTTCTGCAATACACCTACCATTCTCATCCCTTATCACTCCCCCACACCCAGCCAGCCCAGGATTACCCTTAGCTGCCCCATCAAAATTAATTTTAACCCAATCTGAAGGAGGGAAATTCCACACACAATTATCTCTAGTCTTATGTCTCTGCCTAGGACATTTAGAAAGAACCAATCTCCATTCCTTAGAAACAACAATCTCAAAGTTATTGATTAGGTTTGAGGAGTACAAGGATCCAACATTGAAGACCATATTAACATTCTCAAAAATATCCCTGCAAATCTTTTCAGCAACCACATTAGTGGGGAGAGAGGATTCTTTGAAAATACCATTATTTCTCTCCTTCTAAATCCCCCAAGAAACATGAGGGAAAATAAAGGACCAAAGCAACTTGATGGAAAGATTAGAAGAGGGGCATCTCCACTGTTGAAAGAAATCCAAAATCTACTAAGGGAAGACCCAACTGAGGCACCACTTTTGGAACACACAACTCCAAATTTCAAAGGCAAAAGAGTAGTGAATAACCAAATGAGAAACCGATTCCTCCTCTTGCAAGCAAAGAAAACATCTATTGGGGAGGAAAAAACCCCTTTTACATAAATTATCAGTAGTAAGAATTTTATTATGAAGTATAAGCCAGAAAAGCCTCTGAAAGATTAACCTAGCCAGAATCTCTTTGGTAATCAGCAACAAAAACACCAAAAGAATCTTTGCAATCAACTATAAAAGGAGCAAAATCTAGGAGATCATAGAGAGGACCAAAAGGGAGCCAGGAATCTTTCCTGAATTTGATAGTCTTGCCATCTCCCAGCTTCCAAAAACTTCCCTTCAAAGAAACCTCCCTGGCCTTAAGCACATTATTCCGAAGAAATGAACCAGAAGGGAGAGCGTCTGCATTAAAAAAATTCTTTCAAATAGGGGGAGCAGAACAAATACTTACTACGCCAGATCAAGTTCCATTCATGGTTGTTTTCAAAAATTCTCCAAATTTGTTTAGCTAAAAGAGCTTGATTAAAGGATTGGATACTTCAAACACCCAGGCCTCCTCAAACTTTAGGTATACACACACTCTCCCAAGAAAGCAGAGGTATATGATTTTTCTCCTTTACCTCAGACCAGAGGAACCACTTCTGAATTCTTTCAATAATTTCAGCAAATTTGGAAGGGATTTTGAAGAGACTAAGATCATAGACAAGGAGATTTGAAAGAGTTGACTTCAAAATTTGAACTTTCTCAGCCTAACTTAATAAAGCACCTTTCCAGCCAGCCAAATTTTTATTGAATCTATCAAACAAAGACAACCAAAAATAATCTGACGGTTTCAAGCAAAGGGGGAGGCCCAGATAAGTGGAAGGAAAAGAACTGATAACATAGCCAAGCATATCTGCAATCCTTCTTTGTCTGATCTTCGGGGTATTGAAAAAAAAAAGAGATCTTTTACTCCAATTTATCAACTAGCCAGATGCTTTGCTATAAAGATCAATAGCATTCTACAAATTTCTAGCTTCCTTAATAGACGAACTTCCCAATAATATAGTATCATCAACAAACTGCTGGTGGGAGCACACAAGACTGGATGAAGATGGACTCAAACCTTGGAAAGATCCATCTGTTACTAGTTTCAAAAAATACCTGTCAAGAGCCTCTGCCATAATAGTAAAGAGGATGGGTGAAATCGGATCCCCTTGTCTCAAACCTCTGAAAGATTTGAAAAGGTGAGAAGGGGATCCATTAACAAGAACTGTAAAGGAAGGCGTGGAGACCAGTTGCCAAATGAGCTTAATAACTCTATCACAAAATCCAAATGCATGAAGGATTTTGGAAGTAAAAGGCCAATCAACTCTATCATAAGTTTTAGAAATATCTAACTTCATAAGAAAGCCCTCTTTACAAGACACCTCTAAGGAATGGATGTTCTCATGCACAGTAATGATAGAATCTAAAATCTATCTACCAGGGACAAATCCATTATGTTGATGAGAAATGATATCTAGTAAGATGGACAAAAGCCTTAGCTTGAGAACCTTAGAAATAATCTTATAGAATGAATTACAAAGGCTAATTGGGAGGAAGCTATTCATAGAATCAGTCCCAACACATTTTGTAATCGGCACAATAAAGGTAGAATTTAGTTCTTTGAGCAACGATACAACTCCAAAAACCTCTTTCACCCCATCTGAAACATCCTTCTCCACAATATTCCCAAAATATTGAAAGAAAAAGAGCGCAAAACCATTTGGACTCGGGGCTTTGTTACCATCAAAAGAAAAGACAACAACTTTAATTTCATCTTTAGAAGGAATAGCAGTCAAGAACTTATCATGCTCTTCTTTCAAGATAGAGGGGATGGCTTCCAAAAGAGAATTTTGAGCATCAACATCCAGATTAACCTCAGCTGAGAGAAGGGAAGAAAAAAATGAGACGCCTCCCCATATATTTCTGTTGGTATTTTGATGATGTTTAGTTGTGATTGTCATTGATGGACACACACTTATTTTATGTATGAATTATTCTCAACCGGTAATATGTGTTGTGTTGTTCACACCGGTACTATATGCCATTAAATGTATAGTCTTTGTTTGTAGAAGACTATTGGTGTTTTGCAGAAGATGCTTACCAGTCAAAGCATGACCAAAGACCTCAAGCAGTATGAAGACACCAAGTGATATGAGGACCCCTAGCGGCAATTAATTTTTGATCGGAATACTATGTTCTAGTTTACCAATCTTTGTTTATCGGTAATCGATATACTATGCCAAACCAGTATAATTATAAAGTGTGACGAGTTATCATCCACCAACACTTTAACGGTGATTCTATGTCGTGTTACCAAATGTATCTAGATGACCTGTACCTAGGAAATTATAGTCTAATCTTATTGGACTGACATGAAATTAGAATCCTATATGAGGACATCATGTCTAGGGTTTTGAAGAGTTGATGTGTGCGAGTGTTGGAGAGAAGATTAGGTCTATGCGAAAAAGGTATCTCACTATAGAGATTGTGAGTGCAAAGGTTAGAAGACTGAAGTAATGCTGCAATGCATTAACAGAGAACTGTCAAGGATCTAATCAAGCATTTTGTGCTACTTTCTAGATCATTCACTTGTTGATTACTAATCTCTTCGACAAGTCTAAAACCCTTAACCAGGTAGGCCCAGCCAAGCCTATTGTAAATCCTCTAACAAGGTGGTTCATAGTTGTGGATCTAAAATCCTTTAACAGGGTAGTCTTTAACAAGACTTATCTCCTAACAGGATTTGTTCTAGTGAAGAACATTGTAAGGCCTTAACTGCTTTGACCTTAACTGGACTGGTTACTATTTTGTAGATAGTTGACTTGTGAGTTTTACTCACCGTGGTTTTTCCCATTTGGGTTTCCACATCAAAATATCGTGTGTTATGGTGACTGTACTTGTGTGGGTGAATGCTCTATTTTCTATTTGGCTTGTTTATGTTTTAACCAGTCTGTTGTTTAAACTACTACACCGGTCTGCTGGAAAATTGTTTAAGAATTTGATTAAGTTTTTAGGCATACTAATTCACCCCCCCTCTTAGTATTCATCAATTGGTATCAGAGCCAACTTTTCTATAAGTCTAACCACTTGGAAGGAGATATGGGAGAATACAGCATGAGGGAACTAACTCACCATCTTACTGAGTCTGAGAGAGCCTATGATGAACTCAAAATCAAGTATAAAGCCTCTTTAGCGAAGAGAAGAGAACTTGCTGAGCAATTGATGGAATTTACTGAAAATAGCTCTTCCAATGAAGCAAAAATGGAGGCCCTAGTTGGAGAAGTGGAGAAACTAAATGAATCCAAAACTAACCTAAGGAGGGAGTTGGAATGACTGACTATCAGGATGAGTCAGGAGCTAGAAAATAGAAGAAAAGATGAAGATTTAGCGAAGAACAAGGAGCGTGAGATCTCTAAGTTGAAACAAGAGATTGGTACCATCACCTCTCATCTGTAGGAGGGTAATGAAGAGAAAGAAGAAATACAAGCAGACCTCAATGCTGCTATCTCTCAAAATGAAACCTTGATAAAAATCAATGATTCTCTTTCTAAGGAACTTGCTGAGTCAAAGGAGATACTTGCAAAGTTCAACCAGAGTGCTGCTAAATTGGAACAAAAGTTGGAATCAGTGAAGCCATCAAAGGATACCATTGGACTTGGTTTCTCTGCATATGAGGAAGGTGAAACCTTTGGAGCCAAGAGTGATGCACAAAAAAAGCAATCAACACCTAAGAACAACATCAAGAGCAAAGGTAAGACAAAGTTTAAATCTATATGCTTTAATTGTCATAAGGAAGGACATACTGCCAATATATGTAGGAGCAAGGATTACAATAATTTTCCTTACATACAAAACAATGTGGCTAGAACTGGTAGATTTAATGGTCATTGTTATGCATGCAACAAGTTTGGGCATAGAGCTTTTGACTGCAGGTCAGTTAGGAACAACTCTGGAAGTTATGCACCAAGATCTAAAGGAGTTGGACCAAAACCTCCTATGAACGGGAACCCAAACCAGTACAGAACCTATGACCACTGGTCATTTGGTTATGGAGCAGTAAACAGTTGGAGAGCAACCTGTTTGATCTATCATGGTAGCGGTCACACTGCTACAACATGCAGAAGGAAGAATGGAAATGTGAACATTGGACCATGGAGAACAAGTGGAATGGTATGCTATCATTGCAACAAATCGGGACACACTGCCAAAGCATGCGGACTGAGAAATAATCCATCAGGAGACATATTGGTCGACCCAAAAGGGAAGATTAATGTTGAAACCATTCAGGTAGATATGGATAAAACTTGGAAAAAGAAATCTAAAGAGAAGCTAGAAGATGTACCAGTTCTCGCACCTAGTGTGGAGACCCTTGAACCGACAAACTGAGCTTCGAAAAGATTAGGGGGAACATATTGGTAACAATGTCTCAAACCCCCTGAGTATATCGGTAAAGTTCCTTTATCGGTATTGGTTACTTGTCGACCGATAGAAGAAACAAAGTGGTAAAAGGTAAAGTTAGGGTTTGTGCCCTAACGGTGATGCATTTATTATGGTAGGTAGGACCTTATTTAAAAGTGACTTTTGTTATCATTTTTACTTACCTATTTTCAAAGAAGAATTTTTCAAGCTTGAGAAGAGAAACAAGAGCAATTTATCTTGCATTCGAAAGAATTCAGAAAGAAATCTTACACAAGATTTTGCAGCCATTTCAAGCAATCAGTGTGGAAGTCAAATCGGTAAAGTAAGCTCCTGAAGAAGTATGTTGTGCTTGACATTAGCAAAACCTAGTTTGGAGTATGAAAGTATTTCTCGTTGAAACATTCTTATCATTTGGAATCTTCTAGATATGGCTTCTGCATCTAAAATCCCTTCTAGTTCTACTAAACATGAGGAATCACCTGATTTTCTTAAAAAGTAGATGAAATATAATGCCCTATCTCAAATTCCTGTCGGAGCATTGTCAAAGGGGATGTTTTAGCATATATTGATTGCAAACTAGAAGACCTAGGGTCTCTTGTGATTCACTCCTAGCTGTGTCTATTCTATGGAGACGATAAGAAGAAACTACACAATGCAGTATATTTTCTCGAAGAATTTACAGAAGAACACATTAGGATTATTCTAATCAGGGTTCATGGTTATAATATGTACCTTGAGAGAACCGATGATATTACACCAGAGGCAATTCATGTCATGACCAGTTTTTGCAATGTTGGGGAAGTCCCCGTTCTTCGCAAGATCACCAAAACCAAAATGACAGAGCTCACCAGTTCTATGAGCGACCAAAAGGAAATAACTATTAACACCATATAAGATGACTTGATAAAGTATGTGTGCATGGTAATTGGGTATAGAGTACTCTATGCTAGCATAATGAATTATGTTACTACAGCTGCAGTGCATGGATGATCAAGGAGGATGCAGAATGTGATTTATGTACCTGCATGTAGAAATAACTCATGGAGAACCTGTAGTCGATCAAACTAGATAAAACCCTAAGGTTTAAGTTTGTTCAACTACTTGTTGGTTTATTTTTCTATTTTCAAGGATATTTTCCTGGAGTTGGTGATGTTCAATGGTCGAGTGACCTACTGGTTTCCAAAGAAATAAAGGAGAGTCTGCAAGTAGTGGGAACTGAGTATCCAAAGACTCTGAACAGGTATTTTGATGAGTTTAGACTAAAGATGAACCAAAGAATGAGAATATCTAGTGATCTAGTTAAAAAATATGAAGATGACATCTATTTCACAATCAAAATAGATCACTACATAATGGAAGCAGTTGAGCCCAGAGAAGATGAAGTTGAGCCTATGGGCTATGAAGTGGTAAATGATATACTCACAGGGTATGCCTCTACCCTACTTGCTTCACCACTGGATCCCAAGAAGAAGAGGACTGGTACTTACTTCGAAAGGATCAAACCTATTGTGGTACCGAAGCAAAAAAAGAGTAAAGCAGTGCCATTGGCATCAACACCAGTTACATCTGCCGCCATCCCTAAAGTGACCAAGAGGTCACCTGCTAAAAAGAAACCAGAGGCTATTCCACCAAATGTATTCGAAAGGAAGAGAAAAACTAGGAATAACTCAACGGATTCAGAAGGTACTAAACCGAAGGTAGAAATGAAGAAGACAAGGTAATCAAGCAAGAAGATGAAGTCAATTGGTAATGTACCAGCAACCTCTACACCGGTAAATATAGATATTTCCTCTTACAAGCCTATGACACATTATCAAAGGACCATAAAGAATATTAGAAGGAAAGTTCTTGATGATTTAAAAGAATATTTTGATGATTTCAATGATAGTGAAAAGGAGGATGTTGAACAAGAACTTATTAAATATCTATGTAATAGTGATTGGTCACCTTCCAATATTAAATCAATTACTTTTAAATCTTTGTATGATTCTTTGGACAATAAATGGTGCATTGCCATTGAAAAGGAACAAGACATCGGGGAGAAAAAATTTTCTCAATATTTTCCAGATGCCTCAAATTTAGAATTGTTTGAGACTATTGATAAGTTCAAAGGCATCTTCTTCATGCGAAGAAGAAAACTTCAACTACTCAAAGGCAAAACTTTTGAAGTGGAAAAAGAAACCCATTTGCAGGTTAAGGCAACTATCAAAATGCAAAAAGTATCTGAAGCTAATCGGCAAGCTGATCAAGAGCCTAACTTATCCACAACCAAACTGGATGAAATCTTCAATAGTCTGGGTGAAAGAATAGCAAAACAAAATGACCCCATTGATGTCGATACACAAGATATTGAGGATACCACTCCAGATCAGGAGAAAGATGAAAAGGAGAAAGTTGGGAAAGCGGTAAAATAGAAACTAGAGAAAGAAAAACAAGAGAAAGAGCAAGTGGAGAAAGCAAGACAAGAGAAGGAGAAGAAGAAGGAAGAAGAGGAGAAGAAGAAGGAAGAAGAGAAGAAGAAGAAGAAGGAAGAAGAGAAGAAGAGGAAGGAAGAAGAGAAGAAGGAGGAAGCAGAGAAGAGAAAGGAAGAGGAGAAAAAGAGGGAAGAAGAGTGGAAGAAAGAAGAAGAGAATAGGGGAGTGGAAGAGGAGAAAGAGAAGGCCGCCAAGGTAGCCTAGGAAAAAGAAGAAGAGGAGAAGAAAAGACAAGAGGAGATCAAGTCAAAGGAAGGAGGATAGACACATATGACAATCGGAGATCAAGCCAAGCAAGTTGATCCCACCGGTTCCACCGATTTGACTATTGCTTGTCTGACTCAATCGGTTGATGAAAGTGAGCTATTGAGGAGCATTCAACTAGCGCAAATCAGATTGGAAGAACTGAGGAAAAATAAAGAACAGGATGTCATTCAGTTTGATATTGACACTCTTTCCAATATAATCCCTGGTACTGACCTTCCCAATACCGAATCCTCGTTGGCTAAGCTAAAACTTCTTTGTACAGTAGTAGATGATCAAGTGCAATCTTTAGAAGATGCTGCCCAGATTTCTGTAGAGAAGAAGCATGAAAAAGCTCTAAAAGTTTCATCAATAAAGAAAATGGATGTAGATAGAGAAAAACTGCATAAGAAAAAGGATGATATAAGTTCATCTATGGGTGAAGGTAACCTACTCTTGAGCAAAATCTACCAACCTCACCTATTTTGTGAAGATGCTCTGAAACAGAAGAGTCAACTCCAATTGGAGTTACAGAAGTATATCGACAACTTCAAATTGCCATATGATCTATTCATAGTGCATGGACAGACTATTCATACTCACCAACATCAGATTGCAAAGCTTGACTCAGA
The DNA here is from genome assembly GCF_030272615.1 of Cryptomeria japonica. Lineage (NCBI taxonomy): Eukaryota > Viridiplantae > Streptophyta > Pinopsida > Cupressales > Cupressaceae > Cryptomeria > Cryptomeria japonica. The sequence continues at coordinate 38,564,577 of NC_081406.1, read as the reverse complement.
GATTTGCAATCGGACTCGAGATCTACAGGAGCTCCAGTTGCTTCTATTACCAAAATTGTAGGTTCTTTAGAAGTGCTTCCTGAACTTGGAAGCTATTACTGTAACACAGGAGATGAGTATTATTGATGCAATGGAAGAATTAGCCTTCTAGATGAAGACCGAGAGTGAAATCACTGCTTCACTTCTTGATTCATGGTCTTCAGACATGAAGAATTTTATGCAAAAATTTAAATCTCTTTTTGAGAAGTTTTACTCTTTATTGTCATCAACATATACTCTATTTTTATATCATGCAAAAAGGGAATATTTTGCATTACTTTGTCATTGTTGGCAAAGGGGGAATAGCATAAAATTTTATGGGGAGTAGTATTGAAAATTTCATGCACATACTTGTAATTTTTGCAAAGGGAGTAGTGTATATGCTTAGGGGGAGTAATTTTGATTATGGCATTTTTTTAAGAACTTAGATGTCAAAATTTTCCTAAGTATTGTCATCAATGCCAAAGGGGGAGATTGTTGGTAATTTGATGATGTTTAGTTGTGATTTTCATTGATGGACGCACACTTATTTTATGTATGAATTATTCTCAACCGGTAATATGTGTTGTGTTGTTCACACCGGTACTATATGCCATTAAATGTATAGTCTTTGTTTGTAGAAGACTATCGGTGTTTTGCAAAAGATGCTTACTGGTCAAAGCATGACCAAAGACCTCGAGTGGTATGAAGACACCAAGCAATATGAGGACCCCTAGCGGTAGTTAATTTTTTATCAGAACACTATGTTCCATTTTACCAGTCTTTGTTTATCGGTAATCGGTATATTGTGCCAAACTGGTATAATTGTAAAGTGTGATGAGTTATCATCCACCGACACTTTAGTGGTGATTTTGTGTCATGTTACCAAATGTGTCTAGATGCACTGTACCTAGGAAATTTTAGTCTAATCTTATTGGATCGACATGAAATCAGATTCCTATATGAAGACATCCTGTCTAGGATTTTGAAGAGTTGATGTGTGCGAGTGTTGGAGAGAAGATTAGGTTTGTGTGAAAAAGGTATCTCACTACAGAGATTGTGAGCACAAAGGTTAGAAGACTGAACTAATACTGCAATGCATTAACGGAGAAATGTCAAGAATCTAATCAAGCATTCTATGCTACTTTCTAGATCATTCACTTGTTGATTACTAATCTCTTGGACAAGTCTAAAACCCTTAACTGGGTAGGCCTAGCCAAGCCTATTGTAAATCCTCTAACAAGGTGGTTCACCATTGTGGATCTGAAATCCTTTAAGGGGGTAGTCTTTAACGGGACTTATCTCCTAATAAAGATCTAGATTCCTAACAGGATCTATTCTGGTGAATTAAATTGTAAGGCCTTAACCGGTCTGGTTACTATTCTGCAGATAGTTGACTTGTGAGTTTTACTCACCGTGGTTTTTCCCATTTGGGTTTCCATGTCAAAATATCATGTGTTATGGTGATTGTGCTTCCGTGGGTGAATGCTCTATTTTCTATTTGGCTTGTTTATGTTTTAACCGGTTTGTTGTTTAAACTACTACACCGGTCTGCTGGAAAATTGTTTAAGAATTTGATTAAGTTTTTAGGCATACTAATTCACCCCTCCCCTCTTAGTATTCATCAATTTCCTCCTCTTTCACCAGCACACCATCATCCACCACCAGCTTAGAGATCCTATTGGCAGCTTTATGTTTCAGGGCAGTTAAATGAAAAAAGCTTACGTTCTTATCCCCAACAGACAACTATAAGGCCCTAGACATTTATCTCCAAAAGACCTTTTCCTTAGTTGTGATATCATGATACATTCTCAGAATATAATTTTCATTTTCGAAATATCTTGAAGAATAACCTTAACTTGAATTTTATCCTTAATGTCTTTCAAGTCACACTAAATAGCATATTTAGAAGTAAAAAGATTGTCAAACACTTCTTTATTCCATCTTATAACATTATCTTTCACAAATCTGATTTTTTTAGCACCTCTAAACATAGCAGAACCAACCACAGTTATATTCCACCATTGCATAATACAATCTTCCAACAGGGGGTGGGACAACCATATTTTTTCAAATTTGAAAGGATAGTTTCTCTCACCATCAATAGTCTCAGAAACAAAAGAGATTGGGAAATGATCTAAACTAACCCTAGGGAGAGTTGTAAGGGAGTAGACATACTTAACCAGCCAATTTTTAGAGATAAGAGACCGATCAAGATGGACTTGAGTCAGGTCATCACCCACTTGTTGGAATTATTGGCATTAAGTTGTCATTGATGTGAACTGGCATGGCTTGGTCACCGGTGAGTAAGAAGTGGTTACCGGTATGAGAGAAGTAAGACATGATGATGTCAATCCATATGTGTGTAATTAGATAAAATGTAGGTTACCAGCACACATGAAATGCATCATCTACCGGTAAAGCAGGCTCGCCAATAAGGCAAAGCAGCAAAGCAAGCAAGCAAAAGAAGTACTAAAGGATGTGAACCAAAATACATAGAGAAGTTTAATACTACTGGTAAATGGACTGAGATGTTGGACTAGCATGTTTGATGGAAGGACAAGTTGATCCACCGACACCGAAGAGGTATGCAGGTATGAAGGCCCACCTGTGAAGTTAGGTTTTACTGGTAAGGTGAGTTGAACCGGTAGTCAATCTTGGGTGGAGAAGAATGTGAAACCAACATAGAAAACCAAGCATAGATGGATGTCAACAAGGATGACAGGTGGAAGCCGGGTGGTGATCATGCAGAGGTCGGTGAAGTGTTCATCAATGTAACAGTTAGCAAGTAGGTTAGCTTTTATGAAGAACCCACAAATCATGGAAGGATGGCACAAGGTTGTGGCTCAAGAAAGACAAGGTGGCAAGCAATTGAACTGATCCTACAAGAATATCTGATCTTTGTACCCATTTCCTGAAGGAAACAACTGAGCCATTAATGGCATGTGATGGAGAAACGAAGAAAAGCATAGTGTAGACATCCAAATATAGAAAACGCACATTGGAATGTGAGATGTTGGTGGTGTTGATCGATTACATGCAGATCATATAGATCATCTCTCCAAAAAATTAGATCGGATCAAATCTAATACGGATCGAGTTGGTGAAAGAAAAACCAAACACGACATTGTTTGAATGTTATTTTGGCGAGAACCCTAAAAGATAAATATGTGAGCTCAAGACTGGAATTAGGGGATGCTTAATGCGTGGTGTGAGAGTGAAGTGAGCCTGAGCAAGAAGAAATTTTATATGCCTTAGAGTTTATTTTGAGAAAGTTGCAGTGTGAGTTAGCAGGCGAACTGGTGAGAGGGTCTAACCGATAGAGATAGAGTAATCGATAAACTATTATAGTCTAACAGTCAAGAAAATCAGTAAGAATTATTGATTAGGAAGGCATCCAAGAGTGACATAGTGTGGTGTGAGGCTGAGGGAGAAAGAAGAGAGGCCAAAAGTAACCAGTGAGTGATAAGAGAGAGTAATATGATAACTGACAGAATTTCATTGATCAGGTGTTGTAGAACTCATTTGAAACCAAGTGCTATAACAGTATCAAAATTGTATTTCATTATACAACACCGAGTTGGATCTTGGTGTAGTGGTTGGTGCTCCTTGGGTTGGTGGCCTCAATCATTGTAATCCGTTGTTTTATTATGAGGGTAAATTGGAGTAGTAGACTCCAGCAGCATTTCTCACCAAAGTTTTTCCCATATTGGGTTTTCCTCGTACATCTAGTGTTGTGGGTTATGCATTTGTGTGTTTTCCTCTTTTGATATCCACTCTTATATTATCGGTTTGATTGTTCAGTGTTTAGGTTGTTAACTAGTACTCAAGGCTTGGTTTAAAAAGAAAAGTTTTAGGAACCACTGATTCACCCCCCTCTAAGTGGTACATTGTGTTCGACAATTGGTATTAGAGCCTAGGTTCCCAGTTGATTAAATATTTCTCTAGCTTGGGTAGATTCTAGTCAAAGAACACAATGGCAAGAAATGAGTCTGCCTCCTCAAAAGCTCCCATGTTTGATGGATCTAACTATGCCTTCTGGAGCAGAAGAATGGAGACCTATATTTCCTCACTTGGTTCTGACATGTGGATGTCTATCAAGAATGGGTATACTATCCCTAGTGTTCCTTTCACTGATTCGGATGCCAAGAAGGACTATGAGAATAATACAAAGGCTAAACATGTTATCTTAAGTGGTTTATCTGATAATGAGTTTGTCAAAGTCATGCACTATGGATCCGCCAAGGAGACTTGGGATAAAATGCAAAGATTATTTGAAGGAGATTCCAAAGTTAAAGAGGCCAAGCTGCAATCACTAAGAGGTCATCTTGAAGGCATCAAGATGAAAGATGAAGAAAAGATTGCAGACTGCCTTCACAGAATAGATTAAACTATGAACACCATCAGAGGACTTGGAGAAGAAATTTTTGATGAGATTATTGTCAAGAAGGTACTTATATCTCTCACATCTAAGTATGATACTAAGGTTTCTACCATAGAGGAAGCCAAGGATCTGAAGACCTTCACAATGGATGAGCTATTTGGCTCTCTGACAGCCTATGAAATGAGAACAACTGGTTAAGCATCCTCAAGGAAAGAGGCAGCATTCAACTCCACCAAAAAGGGCAAGGAAGAGGTTTCTCATAACGGATCCAATGAAGACTCAGATGCAAAAGTATTAAAATTTGTTAGAAAGCTCAAGAGAGGATCTGGAAAGTATAAGGAAAGTTGCCACTCAAATGCTTCAACTATGTTAAAGTTGGACACTTTGCTGCAAAATGTCCTTATAATGAAACCGGTGGAGATGAGCAAAGAAGTTTTGGTAGATCTGCTAGTAAAGACAAAGAAAGGAATGTCTACTGGCAAGGAAGAAGAGGCTACTGGAAGTAGAACAACCTATATTCTATTGAGGATGATGCCACATATGAAGAAAGTGCTTCAGAAGATGACTACCAAGAGAATGAAAGAAAAGTCAATCTCTTTATGGCACTGGATGAACCCGTTGGTGAAGATGAGGAAGAAGAAGACATTGAAGCCTAATTGGATCTAGAAGGTGAGCTCATAAGCACTCATGAAGAGTTAAGTAAAACAAGAAGAGAACTCAAGAAGTTCAAGATTGCTATAGTAGAAGAACAAGATGTCTTGAAGTTATCCTTGGATGAGTCCAATCAAGTTATCTCTTACTTGAAACTCCAGTTGGAATAAGCCAAGAGGATATGTGAAATTACATCCACTGACTTGATGAAGAAGGAAAAGGAGCATCAATATCTAGAAGTAGAAATAGTGAATCTCGGGAAAGAGCTTGAAGAGAGCAAGGATGAACTGAAAATGAGGAGCAAATATGAGGGTAGCAGCGAAGCCTTAGACAAGATATTGACTAAACAGAGGCAATCTAAAGATACTGGTGGCTTAGGATTTGAAGAAGGAAAAAGTTCAAACAACAAAGACACATCTGATAAGGAGATATAGTTCACTTCTTCAAGTGAAGGTGAAGAGAAGAAGACATTCACAGTAAGCAAGGATACCAGTAAGAAGTCTTACGCAGATGCTGTTAGAAACTGTCACATAAACCGGTATACACAATCAATGAACTAGAGGCCTTACTCAATGTACCGACATGCAGATCCTAGGATAAATGCAAGAGTTTATCATGAAGGATTTACCAGAGTCAGCAGCATGAAAGGAAGACCCCTGATGAGACAGACATGTGCAGGTTCAAGGCAACCTAACTGGTATGTTCAAAACTTTCATGGTTATTGTTACTGGTGTAACAAATTTGGACATAGGTTAGTTGATTGTAGATTAAACAATGAGCCCACTATGAGTTATGAAAGTAGAAATCCATTTAATGCACTTTGAGATATGAATGTTGTTTGTTATTAGTGCAATGGATTTGGTCATAGGATTTTTGAATGTAGGAAGAGAAAATCAGTGTCCTGCAATACTTTCAAAGATTCATCATTCAATGAAAATGTGAAATGCTACAACTGCCAAGAGTTTGGATATATAGAAAAGTTTTGTAAGAAGAGGAAAATCAAGCAGAAGAGGAAAGATCCTAATCAAGAACTGACAACTAAGTTGGAGCATAAAATTACAGCTGATAAGAAGGAAACTAAATTGGTATGGGTTGAGAAAGAAAAGGACAAGGAAGAATCAAGTCTAATAGTGCAAACTGCCCTACATGCTGAAAGAAGAAATTTATGGGTTGTAGACAGTGGTTGTTCCAACCACATGAAAGGTGATAAAAAGAAATTTATCAAAATTGAAGACTGGAATGGTGGCTTAGTAAGGCAACTCATCGATCAAGATAAAGGGAAAAGGTACTCTAAGCATTGATGGAAAATTGAAAGCACATGACGTGTATTATGTGGAAGGCCTGAAGAACAACTTGCTGAGTGTGAGTCAGATGTGTAAAAAAGGTTACAAATTCACGTTTGATTCTACCAACTGCCAGATAAAGAAGGAGAGTACCAGTCAGACTGTAGCCAAAGGCAAGAGGACATATTGTAATGTATACAATTTGAAAGAATGTTTTGAATCCCAATGTGTTGGGATAAGTGGATGAAATCCGGTTGTGGCATAGAAGATTAGGCCACATAAATTTTGATAATCTAGTTGTAGTGAACAAAAAGGGGTATGTAAGAAATATACCACCAATTATCAAACCGGTGAACACATTTTTTGATGAATGTGTGAAAGCTAAGTAGACTAAGGAGAGCTTCAGGACAAAAGAACACAACACCTCAAGACCACTTGAAATAGTAAATATGGATCTGTGTGGTCCAACTAGGACAAGAGCTCTTATCGGTGAAAGATAGTTCATGCTCTTCATTGATGACTATTCAAGAATGATATGGGTCACTTTTCTACAAGATAAATCACAAGCATTTGATAGATTCAAGATCTTTAGGAAGATGGTGGAGAAGGAAAGTGGGTGCAAGTTAAAATGTCTAAGATCAAACTAGGGAGGAGACTTCACATCAAATGAGTTTGAATATTATTGTGAAATACGTGGAATCAGAAGGCAATACTCAGGCCCCAGTACACCACAATAAAATGGTGTGGTAGAAAGGAATAACAAGACAGTCAAGGAGATGGCCAAAACCATGTTAATGATGGTACGATGAAAGAATAAGTATCTGGTCAACTATTGAGAGGCGGGGTGAATCAGTAGATAGAAAAACTGATACAAACTTCACCAATCTCAAAAATCAATCTCTCAAAGTAAACATAGAACTAACAATGTAATACCTTTGTCAAGATAAAAAATCATAGGATAAACCGGTTGACTGTTACAACAAATTAACAATAAACAACTTCAAACTAATAAACATCCAAATGCTTTTTCATATGTCAACAGACTTCATTTCTTAATGCTTCTGGTTATCATGACTTATCAAAATAGTTAAGTAGTTAAGTAAATCAACCATGAAAACATAACCACAAAAAAATTCACCACTTGACATAAATATTTTTGACGTGGAAACCCAAAATAGGTAAAAACTACGATGAGATGAGACTCACAAGATAACTATCTGAACTCTTTTGAAGTTCGCCATGTTAGGAGCCTAGCCTATTAAAGCTTTACAAAAAGTCCTATTAAGAACTGATCCTGTTAGGAATCACCCGGTTAAGAGATTGACTACAAATGCCTTGTTAGAAGAAATATCCTGTAAGGAGTAACCTCGGTAAAGGATTTGAAAATCCAAGCCAATGGATCACCTTGTTAGAGCTTACCCAGTTAGGGGATTTCAATTTTGTTGTAATTGTTATAAAACAACAAGAGTTTGTTCATTTGTCTGAATAGCACTACACTTACTTGATCAGATCCATTTCATGCTCCTATCTACCTTTACTCAAACTATGGATACATCATCCGATTTAGCAACCACACACGTAATTGATCTATGCTCACTCTTTGCCAACTCATTAAACTGAACAACTTCATCAACCTTATAAACAAATCAATCAGGTTGGTAACACAATACAAACATAATTCTCATAGAGATTACAAACAAATTAGTTCAAGTATGACCATTGAACTACATAAAAATCTCTGTACATCAATCAAGAAAACCTTGATCTCTCCTTGATCATTGCTTCATCGAACTTAGTAACTCATCACATGCTTTGTATTAGATGCAATTCATTTTCTCATTCTCTACACAAAAACCATTACAACAACATGCCGAAATCTCTTGGAATTGTCTTCATACAATAATCATACGTGTCATAATCATTACCTCTTATCATCAGATCATAAACCAATATAACCAATTCACCAAACTTAATCGGTTAGGGTTTATCAAAAACAACAAGTAGGGTTTACCGGTTACATCAATAGATAGGGTTTACACCAGTTACCGGTTACAGTAACAATATTATTACCGGTTAATTGACATCAATGACAACATAGTATATCATTAATGCAATCTTCATGCAAATACCAACAAGCTCCCCCTTTGGCATTGATGGCAATACAAATATCAATAACATTGATTGTTGCATGATTGTGAATAGGAATCCTAGTTTACATTACCAAGTATTCACCATGCTCTCCATGTCTTCATCTTGTCATTGGTTCTCCTTCCCATAATCACATAATTCTTCTCCCCCTTTGACAGCAATGCCAAATTGAAAGTAAAACGTGTAATGTCAAATTTCACTATGCATCATCAACAATCTGCAACTTGATGCTCCCCCTATGGAATAAATCCACTTCTACACCAATCCTTCTGTAAAATTCTGCAAGTAGCTCCGGGACTGATGTAATCTACATCATACTTAACTGACTTCATGAAGAGGGACAACCCCTAACTGACTTATAAGATACTCAAAACTAGTCTTAGGTAGAGGTTTAGTTAAAATATCTGCAAGCTGCTCCTTGGTAGAAACATGCTCCAAGATCACATCTTTACTTTGTACTTTTTCCCTCAAGAAATGATACTTGAATTCAATATGCTTGGTTTGTGTGTGCAAAATAGGGTTCTTGGAAATATTTATGGCACTTTTTTTATCACATAAAATCTTTATAGGTTCTGAAATCTTCATCTTGAAACCTTCCAGAATGTGCCTCATCCATATAGCATGTGTACAATTCATGTAAGATACAACATACTTAGCTTTAGCAGTAGATTGTGAAGTACAACTATGTTTCTTACTACTCCATGAAACAAGTCTTCCTCCAATAAAAAATGCTCCACCGGTTGTGCTTTTCCGGTCATCAACATTTCCTGCCCAATCTGCATCTGTGTATTGTAATACCCTAAAATTGGTCATCTAAACCATGAGGCCCTAATCTCGACAACATCACCAAGGTCCTAACCAAAGGCAATTAAATCCATCTTGAGCACATTAATTAATTCTCCAATTATCAAATGTTACATGGCAAATGAATTACTCAATATTAATTAAATATTTATTTAATTAACTGAATCATTCCAAGAATATCATTTTGATCAATAATCCTATTTAATTTATTAAATATCCTAGCATATTTAATTAATTAATAAATTTGCCATTTAATCATGCAAAAAAGGAATTAATTTATTACAAAAAAGGAACTAATCACAAAGCAAGAGTTAAATTGAAAATAAAATAAAAGAATTAAATTGAGAGAGAAATCAAACTTGAGATATTATTTCTTCTTCTAAATTTAGAACTTGAAATTAGAAAAACAATTAATTGAATTATTAATCATTCTCTAAAATTGGAACTCAAAGCTTTTCAGAAAAAGAAGTTCAGTTGCATTGAAAAGACTCTTTTCTTGAATAAATAAAAGAATTATCTATTTTTATCACAAATGCATGGAATTAATTAAATCTTATTTCCAATGCAACTTGAACTTCTTATTTAAATGCATTTCAATTAAACTATAATTGGAATCTATCTCAAGGTTAACTGAACTTGACTTCTCAATTATTTTTAATTAATCCTAAATTGAGCTTTTTCATTATCTCTCTTGAGAATTCTCTATAAATTCAGCCTTCAGCTCTCATCCAAAACACCCCAGAGATTTTTGAGAACACGCTTGGAGATTATTATCATGCTAATTTTGCTCTAGAGTCATTGAATATATTGTACCTTTTTTATTATTTGCATCCATATTTAGTTTATCCATTATTGCTTGATATCATGCTCATATAGATTAAATCCTTCATCTTGGTGTAGTCTAGTCACTGGTATTGCTTATAAAAATCTGAGAGCAATCTTATACTCGCATCTTTTAGAAGGCAATTAGTTGATTTGTTATGGTTTTATTATTCATGCTTATATCTATCTAACCATACATGTAATGACTTAATTTACATGTTATGCTTGCAACTATAGATTCTTATTCCACTTTTTCACACACACCATTTATGGTGCCCACCGTGGGGCAGAAGACTATATTTTTTTGGCCTCCAAGACTGACTTTTTAGTTTTGTTATTTTTCAGATTTTTGACTTTTTGGATTTTCATCCATACAATCTCTGCATAATATCATATGACATTTCTCACAGGCCAAAATGACAAACTGCAAGTGTCGTACGAACTAGAATCTTGTATCGTACGAGCTGGTAAATATTGTCGTATGATTCTGTACTTTTCCTAGTTAAAAAGAGAAAAAAGCAAATTTTATGACTCTGGTTTTCTGTTCAAATTGATTATACTGATGACTGACCTTGCTTGTTTATCTGTCTATCTTAGAATTTTTCACAGCCTAATCAATTTTTGTAGAACGCTTGTCGAAGAATATGCTTGTCACACAAAGACAATATGACTACTGATTCATTGTCTTTGCAAGTTACCTGAGAAGAATCGACCAAACATCATGTATTCTTTAAATTCATTTTTAAGCACCTAAATTGCTATCTTATTAAAGAACAAATGTGTATTTTGTGTTTTAAGTAAATTCTGAGAGGTAGGAGAGTATGCTCTTATCTTTTTAGACAATCAAAAATCCAGACCTTTGAGGCATTTTCTTTGTTTGAGTTTTGTACATCTGTAGCAGGCCTGCCCTCTGGAGGAGCTTAAAAACTCTTAAAGTCGTTACGACTAGTGTGAGGGGAACGACCTAAGTGGGAATGGCTAAATGCCAAGTACTCCAACCCACTATAAAATAAACGTGATTTGATGAAAATCAAGTCAACGACAATGCTCGAGAATAGCTCCCCTCAGTACCTTCAGGTATATTAATCCTTGGTTTTCAAGGTTGGGAGACCTCTTAATTGAGTTTATACCTCGACGTGCCGAATGGACCCCTTACTAGATCCAATTTAAATTAGAAGTTATCCGGTTCACCTCCAAAAGGGGGATAATCTTTGTGCAAGAGAGATAGTAACTCTCCCAAGATACTTGTCATTTTGTGCCCCCATTAGCATTTGGAGTCGGATAATACGACGTTGAGAATCCATTGTGTGAGACTCAACGGCCGTATTTTGATTAGCTATTGGGTGTGTACCTAAGTCTACAAGCAAAGGTTTTATTCTCTCACCAAATTCTGTAGGGTTTGCATGTTGTGATTGGAGTTACTATTCATATTACGTGTTTTTTGTGTTTTCATCCCTCAAACTAAAACTGAAATACCAAAAACTAGAGAAAACAAGAAACAACTCAGTGATCAAAAACTTTGTCCATGTCAGAACTAGTCTATCCTAAGTAAAAATTCTGTCCAAAACTAGTCTATCCTAGTCAAAAATCAATCCATCTCAAAATTGGTCATACTCAGTTGTCATACTCAGCTATTTAAAACTCACAATTTAGTCTTTGTCCTATGAATAGTCATACGAATCTGATCATTTATCGTCATGCTTCATATCCTATGTTGTACGAGTCTAATTATTTATCATCTGGGCCTCAATACTGTGCCATACGAATCCTAATAGTCTGTCGTCTGATGCTGAATCCTATATCATATGATAAAAAAATACACTGAATATTTTGTCATCCTATACATACCCATTTGTCGTATGGTACTAAGAAGCAACTCGTATGAAACATTGTTGTTGTCATCCTGAAGCTATTGAATTATCGTCTGGCTCATTAAAACCTGTTGTACGAATCTCTGATTTTGTCAATACAGAACTGTCTAACTTGCTTAAAACAATCTATAGTGAGCATAATACCAGTTATCATCATCCTAAGCATAAACAAATCAATCAATGTATCTCTGCCATTTATGTTGCACGATTTGGTCGATCATCTTTGAGATAGTTCAATCAACTACTTATCAAACTTAAGTCACTTAGATAGCGTCTTATATAGGATAGATCATTCCTAAAACCAAACTAAATCTTAGTCACTACTCTTGAATCAACTTAGATAAACATCTTATATAGGATAGATCTTTCCTAAAACCAGACTAAATCTTAGTTGCTTCTCTCAAACAAATACGTTAACCGAACAACTAGCTCTGAATTTGATATTGACCTCTGCATCCAAACAACTTTAGGTCACACTAATCCATAAAATGCCTACTCAAACCCAAAGTTCTCATAAGAAAGAGGCCAAAGGAAAAGGAAAAACCTTCACATATCAAGATAACCCATATTATGTGAAGGACCCTCTCACTGATAAACCTTCATCATCAGGGGTACCAATTTTTGATGAACCCAAATCTCCCACTATACATGAGATAGAACACAATGACAAAGACAACCTTAGTATTCATGAAACTGATAATGATTCCTCATCAAGTGAAGCTGAAGACTCTGAACCTCTAGAAAAAGATATTCATGAATGTCAAAAGGATAAAGACTTTTGAAAAATGGTGAAAGCTACACTGGCTAGAGAAAAAGAAGACTATTTCTTAGAACTAGCAAAACAAGGTGTCAAACTTCCTACTTGATATGATGTTTAGACACTTGTTACTAAAAAGGAAGAATTTCCTATAATCATGGTACACAGACAATTACAAGCCTTACAAACTGAGATCACAGAACTGTAAAATAAGGATAAGTCCCCAAAACAATATTCTCTGGAGACAATATGCCCCTTTCCATTTGACAAAAAATTATACATGCCTCCATTTCCTTCACGAGTTGAGATCCCAAAATTTGACAAATATGATGGTACCTTAGATCCTCAAGATCATGTCAAGGAATTTTGTGTTGCCTGTATGGAGATCATGCACGATCAAACGTATCTCATGCACCTTTTTCCGAGGAGTTTGGGAGGACAAGCTATGGAATGGTTCTCAAGTCTACCTAAAGGAATACAAATGTTTGAAGAACTAATCCAACTATTTTTACAATAGTAGTCATACAACATTCGACATCTTATGACTATGATCGAGCTTTGCAATACTAAACAGAAAACAGGGGAGCCTTTTCTTACTTTCCTCTAATGTTGGAGAAAGATGTTCTCTAGGTATTCATGACCTATCCCAGATTTTGAGAAAATGGATATATTTGTCAACAGCTTGGTCCTAGAATTAAAATATAGTATACAAATGCAAGTACACCCATCATTTAACAAAATGGTAGATAATGCTATTTGAATGGAAGATGTGCTTATAAAGAAGGGGGATATCTCACCTTGGAAAGAAACACAACCAGATCTAGCTCTAAAGAGAAGAACAAGTATTAGAAGTATGGAAAAGACAATAACAAGAATGTTGTTAATGACGAAGTAGTAGACACTGTTAAAACTAACTCAAAGCCCATAATATTCAACTTAGCTAGTGGCACGCAAGCACTCAAAGCAACTGAAGCTGTAGCAGAAAATCCTCCAAAGAAAACAAAAGAGTGGTTCAAAGAGAAACCTTGGCTTTCCAAACCTAAGCGTGATTTCACTCCTTTTGAAGAATCATATGAATCTACTTTCAAAAGTCTATTGGTAAACAATCTGATAACACTACCAAATAATTCTAGACCATATGATACAGAAATCAAACCAAAATGGTGGAGAGAAAATGAATACTACGACTACCATTTGAATAAAGGTCATAACACAAACAACTGCATGAAGCTCAAACATGAGATTCAAGATCTCATAGATGCTGGTAAAATTGTTGTCAGGAATCACCTGACAAATGCTGATCATAAAGCTTTTAAGGATCCCTTACCTGTTTATGAATAAGGTGATTCTTGAAATACCAAAGGAGGTGCCAAAGTAAATTATATTTATACCAACAATGATAACATCATCAACATGATTGAGCCTTCCCAATCTGAATATTGCAATGTGATTATAATCCAAGATAAACAAAATGAATCTCGATATACAAGGGCTATGACTTGTTCTCAAAATAATTTCACTCTCCAAGGAGCTAGTTCTTCAACTCCGGCTCAAGCACCATCAAACCTACCAACTTCGTCAAACAAACAAAAAGAATCAACATTTGATAAATTTAAAAGGCTAACTTCAACATCATCTTCTGGATATAGCGTTATTGAATAGTTGAAAAGGACAAGTGCTCAAATTTCCATCTTTGAATTACTAAAAATCTCTTCTGCTCACAAAGATATCTTGGACAATGCCTTGCTCACCACTAGTGTTCCAAAATATTTACATTGATCGGTTTCAATCCATGGTGTGTCATCTGACTTCGCCTCACTATCTGACCTTCTTTGAAGAAGATGAAAACTTGCTAAATCATCCACATAACTAGTCATTGCACATTGAAGACATGGTCCATAAACACAGAGTCAAACATGTTTTTATAGATGGAGGCACGAGGTTGAATATATGTACTTACAGTCTGCTTACACAACTAGGATTTTCTGAAAATGTCATTGATCCGGGTAAGAAAATAACAATTAAAGTCTATGATGAAGAAGAAAGGACCTCTAAAGATCTGGTATCATTACTAATCATGGTAGGACCCGTAGAAACAGATGTCATTTTCTAGGTACTTGATCTTCCTCTTTCATACAATATCTTACTAGGCAGGCTATGGATCCATGAAATGAAGGCAGTTCCATCTACATACCATCAATGCTTAAAATTTCTTTACAATGGAGTTGAAGTTAGTATTCTTGTTGATACAAATGTCCCCTGTAATGCATTGACAAAAGGTGTTGATACCTTTGTGCCTCATAATAGAGAAGTCTCTACAAATGAAAATCTAGAAGCTCTGATGAAAGACTTAGAAAATAAATTGAAGATTACAAATACTGGCATGGATGGCTACAAGATACAACTAGTACTTTCATTAGTCTCCCTCCCTCCATCAGCAAAATAGTTGGGCAAACCATCAGAGGCTATGAGAACCCAAACTTCAACTCTGAATATCATATATGATGGTCTTTTTTTATAGTCTTGTACTTCCCTGGTAGATGAAATAGAAGAGAATGTAGTTCTTAAATAGCTTTTCAAGGAAGATAGTCAAAATGAGGAAGTACGACGTTGTGAGATTTTCTCAACCCAATATGGTCCTGGCTACAAAATGATTCAATGCATGGGATATTTAGGTATTGGTCCTCTAGGAAAACATCAAGAGGGTATTATTGAACCAATTCAGCTGCAAATAAAATCCACAAATGATAAAGCTGGATTGGGATACAATCCAGGAAAAACATCAGACCCAAAACATGCTTCTAAGATTAAGTGGAAGAAAAAGACATTGTCTTCAACATTACAAGAGGTAAACACTGAACAACTTCAAGACATCTATGAAATAGAACAAGAGGAACTAGCAATCAAGATATAAGAAACAATCAGTACTCAAGTTCCGATGGTATCAACTACAATACTACAAGAAGTAGAAGTCTCGGAAGATATAAAAGAGGAATTAGAAAGAATCAGGGAATTATTTACGCTGCTGAAAATTCCAGTCACATACACTGGTAGACAACAAGTAGAAGATTTAGAGACTGATTCAAATGAGTATGAATGGGGTTCAAATCACCTCTCAGATACATCCACTACAGAAACTCCAGAAGAGTATACTAGTATTATAGATGATACTCAAGAGATGATGCGCATAAAACTAGAAAAGGAAATACAGGAAATCAAACTAAAAAAACAAGCAAACTATGAACAAGGGCAGAAGGAAGGAAGAATACCAGAAATTTTTTCATCCATTATGTACCCCTATACTAAGACAAAACAAATCAAATGTATCACTACACAAGAAGAATTGGAAGCTACAGAAGCAGAACCAGTCATCAGTCTCGAGGAAGCTAAATGGAGTAGATGACAGGGAATCATAGAAACATCAAGATCATGTCAATAGGTGTGTCAGATACAAATGATAAATGAGCCAGATCTTGAAGGAACTTGCAACATTAAATTTGTTGGTGTTGATACCATACATATACTCACTAAATCACTTGAAGAAGACTCGGAAACTTCATCTAATGACTCTGATGACTATGACAACAGTCCTATTTATGACAATATCTACTCAGCATCAAACTATAAATCATCTGATGTAAATGATGAAAATCTATCTACTAATCTTATTATTGTCGAACCATTATATGAAGTCAAGTCTGGCATAGAGAACGATGCTACAAGTATGTCTATTGGATCAGGTCAACTAAATATTAACGTACACTTTAATAATCATGTTCTGACTCTTCCTGGTCTCAAGAAATTTATGCAAGGTATCCTTCTAGAACTCAACTTTTCGATTTGTAGTTGTGATGACAATACCATGAACTCCCTCGAATTTGTCAACGCTCTATCCTTGGTACATCTTGAATTAATTGACTGTAGTCTACAAGACCAACCCATGAATGTACCTACTTTTGCCAGTGACTACACACTAGCCTATTACCTAAATGCACTTGAACCTATGGACTCTTCTACCAATGAACAGAGTGAAAACATGACTGAAACAGATATCAAGTATATTAGTCACAAAAATAAGAAAAATAAAAATAAAAGATCCGGTGGCGAAAACCACATTGTGGTGGTGTTAGAATCTAAAAAAGAGAAAATAAAGGATGTACCTAAGGGTGAAAACCTCTCTGAGGTGCCTGAAGGTGAGATACTTGATATACTACCAAGTCACTTACAGGAGTAGTCTTCTATATTGATCGAGCCAACTCAGCTAGTGAACATTGGGAGTCAAGAGACACCACACATCATTCATTTATCTCAATCATTATCAGCGGAAGAATTGAAATATTTCACTCAACTCTTTTCAGAAAAGAAGATCAATTTTGCATGGACATACTCTGATATGCCAGGCCTAGATCCTGATCTTATCATGCATCATCTATCTATCACACCAGGAGTTAAACCAGTCAAGCAAAAACTTCATAAGATGCACCCTCATGTGCCCCTGCTAGTCAAGGCTGAGATAGAAAAACTGCTAAAAGTTGGGTTTATCAGAGCTATAGACTATGCGGAATGGATTTCAAACATAGTACCTATGTCAAAGGTAGACAAATCTCTTAGGGTTTGCATGGACTTCAGAGATCTCAACAAATCTTGTCCGAAGGATGACTTTCCATTACCAAACATTGATATGATAGTTGACATGATTGCTAGATATGAGATGTACTCACTAATGGATGGATTCTCTGGCTATAATTAGATCAAAATAGCTCCTGGAGATCAAGAAAGGACAACTTTCACCTGTGCATGAGGAACCTTTTGCTGGAATTCCATGCCATTTGGGCTAAAGAACATAGGAGCGACCTATCAAAGAGCAGTAACCACTATCTTTCATGATATGATGCATAAGAATATGGAAGATTATGTTGATGACACTTTAGTGAAGACTATGAAGAGATCCACACATATTCAAGAGCTAGACCCTATACTAGATAGAATGGAAAAATTCAAAATCCGCCTAAATCCAAAAAAGTATGCATTCAGAGTGACATTTGGTAAACTAATTGGCTACATCATTTCAAAGAAGGGAATCGAGGTTGATCCTGAGAAGGTCCAAGCTATAATGGAAATGCCGCCTCCGAAGAACATCAGTCAAATGAGAAGTTTACAGGGATGTCTCCAATCAATCAGACGCTTCATTTCTCAGCTAGCAGACAAAGCTCAACCTTTTACAAAAGTATTGAGGAAAGGAGTCATATACAACTAGGATCAAGAATGTGAACAACACCTTCAGTAAATCAAAAAGTACCTTTCCAACCCACCAATATTGATGCCACCGATTCAAGGTAAACCATTTATCTTATACATATTAGCAAGTGATTCATCACTAGGGGCACTTCTGGCACAACAAGATGACAATAAAAAGCAACAAGCTATCTATTACATTAGCAGAACATTGGTGTCTTATAAAATGAACTACACGATAATAGAAAAAGAATGCTAAGCATTAGTCTTTGTATCACAAAAATTGAGACACTACATGTTAGCACATTCAATTAAGCTGGTGGCTAAAATTGATCTGCTCAAATATCTTCTCAACGAAGCAACACTTATAGGAAGATTGGAAAAATGGGTCATGATCCTTACAGATTTTGATATTGAATATGTGGAACACAAAGCCATAAAATGATAGTTAATTGCATATCAACTTGTTGAAGCTCTACTTGAAGACACTCAACCGCTACATATAGAGTTTTTAGATGAATCAATAATGCACCTTACTCAGCAACCCTAGAAGATGTTCTTTGATGGGTCTTTTACTCAAAATGGTTCCAGTGCTGGAATACTATTTATTACTCCTCAGAAGTATTCAATCCCAAATTCTTATAAGATTTTGTTCCCTTGCACAAACAACATTGCAAAATATGAAGCTTTGGTAAATGGGATAAAACTAGCTATTGAATGGAAGGTTGTAGAATTACACATCTATGGATATTCTTAGTTGATCATCAATAAAATTAATGATACATATCAGACTCGAGATGAGAAACTAATGCCTTATAAGAGGATAGTGGATGATCTCAATAAATATTTTGCTTTTTTATCATTCGAACAGATCCCTAGATCCACAAATAGAGCAACAGATGATATAGCCACCTTGGCATCTATACCTGAGTTACAAGAATTCAACTTTTTCTTTGAATTCCTGGTGGAAGAGTTACATTACCCTACCTATGATTCTCCTGAGACTCAAATAGTTTGTTCTATTATTGGACATGACTCATCCCGATACAACCACATTTACTCTTATCTATGAGACCAAATTATCCCTGAAAATCTTACCCGTAATGAGAAAAGAAACCTAACCCAAAATGATTCATGGTATGTTATCATTGCTAATGATCTATTTAGATGAGGTTTGGATGGTACATTGCTTAGGTGTCTAGAAACTGAAGAATCTAAACATGCATTATCGGAAGTCCATGAAGGTATTTGTGGATCTCATTCAAATGGTCTTACTTTAGCTCAGAAACTACTAAGGGTTGGCTACTACTGGCCAGACATGGAGAAGGATGCTATTAAATTTGCTAAGACATGGAGCAATGGATCTCATACCCTTCATTACACATTGGTCTTTTTAGCAATGGGCTTTTGATCTCATTGGTTAGATATATCCCGCATCATCTAACAGACACAAATTTATCATAACTGCCACTAAGTATTTCACCAAGTGGGTAGAAGTGATTCCGCTCATCAAAGCAACCGGTAAACAAGTAGCTCTGTTCATTCTAAACCATATCATTTACAGATATGGGATACCTTCATCCATCATGACTGACAATGGAGGACAATTCAAGAATAAAGATCTAGACGAGCTCTATGAGATATTCAAAATTAGACAACATTGGTCATCTGTATATCACCCTCAAGGTAATGGACAAGCTGAGGCATCTAACAAAAACTTGTTGACTATCTTACATAGAATAGTAAACAAATCTGGGAAGGATTGGCATCTGCAGCTCAATCCTACTGATGAATACTAAGAGGGGGGGATGAATTAGTATACAAAAATACACTGTATTTAAACACTTAAACAGTCTAGTGATAAACCGGTAGAATAGTTTAACAGACAAACCGATTAACACACATGTAAACCAAAATGCAAATAAGACATTGACCCACAGGAGCAATAACACCACAACACAAGATATTTGACATGGAAACCCAAATCAGAAAAACCATGGTGAGATGAAACTCACAAGTAACTATCTACAGAATAGGAACCTGACCGGTTAAGGTCAAATTGGTTAAGGTCATACAATGTTCTTTACCAGAACAGATCCTGTTAGGAATCTCAATCTCTATTAGGAGTTAAGTCCAATCAAAGACTACCTTGCTAGAGGATTTTAGATCGATAGAGTTGAACCACCTTATTAGAGGATTTTACAAAGGCTACTCTGAGCCTACCTGGTTAAGGGCTTCAAACTTGTCAAAGATGTGAGTAATCAACGAGTGTATGATCTAGCATATAGCACATATTGCTTGGTTAGATCCAGTATGGCTCATAGCTAATTCATTTCAGCATTACTTCAGTGTTCAGTAACTCAAACTTAGTTACCTCTCACAAAACTTGATCTTCATAGTTAAGATCGCTCTTGCAAAAACTCATCAACCACCTTAAACCTTAGCATCAACATAAAACCCTAACAACCTTCTAAAACCCTAGACATGATGTCCTTATAAAGGAATCTGATTTCATGTCGGTCCAAAGGTTTACAATCCAATTCCCTAGGTTTAATGAACCTGGACATACTCAGTAACATGGCACAAAAAGCACCGCTAGAGTGTGGGCACCGTCAAACAATCAGTGGATGGTAACTCATCACAAAATGTCGGTTGGTAACTCATCATAGAATGCCGGTTGGTAACTCATCACAGAATGCCAGTTGGTAACTCATCACAGTAGAACCGGTTCACACAAAATACCGGTTGCCAGTTTGACAAAAATGAAGACTGGTAAAAATGTGTTTTTCCGCTTTGATCCCTCATACCGCTTGAGATCGACGAACTGCTTGGAGTCAACATACCGCTTTAGACCGGTAAACACATTTTGTAAAACACCAATAGTCTAAAGACTATAATACAACATACCGATTGCAACACATGTCGGTTGAGCTTTAACTCATACATATAAAAGTGATCTCAATGCAAGTGTGTGTCCATCAATGACAATCACAGCATAAACATAAAAAATGCCAACAATCTCCCCCTTTGGTATTGATGGCAACACTTAGGAAAATAAATTTTGACATCTAAGTGTTTTACAACAAAATCATGCCATAAGCAACATTGCTCCCCCTAAGCATATACACTATCCCTTTAGCTAACAATACAATGTATAACTATTTGCATACAGAGATAGACATTGAGATATTCAGAGCATACATCAAAATTTTAAATATCAAAATACTTCTCCCCCTTTGCCAACAATGACAAAGTACAGTTGAACAATCTCTGTTTTCATTTGGTATTAAAACAATAAGAGTTTATGACAATAGGGAATAAAACTTGTCAAAAACAGATTTAAAGTCCTGCTAGAATTGTTTCATAGATAAAGACTAGGACTCAAGTAGGGAGGTGGCTACTTCTTTCTCTATCTGCATCTGGGAGACCTATTCTTCCATGGCATCTATTGTGCTCATCTCCTATGTCACCATTAAGGCATCCAGATTAAGATAGCACTTCTAAAGTATTTGCAGACGTGGGAGTAGAACCAATGGTAGCTCTTGCAAATCTCATGACCGGTTGCTGATCTCATGCTCTTTTTTAGCAGACTGGATATGAAACCAGTGAATAGTTTGCCCATAAGCTGTAAAGGAGTCATATGGCAGCTTGAAGGTGCTCATGTATGACTATAAATCAGATTGAACCTTTTTCTTCTATGCAAGCACATCATCATAGAACAGATGGGGTTGGAAAATCTTGCTGAGTAGAAGATTCCCCTCATCTAGAACATCCCTTATATCCTTTTGATCTTTTTATAGATCGAACCGGAGCTCATTTAACTTTTGTATGTGGGAAAAGTGGGCGAATAAAACTTAATATGTGAAAATATGACTTGTCCACACACACACACAGGACTTCTTGGTGCAAGCTATGGAGTAATAACGTATTACTCAGCTTCCCAAGGAGGGTCCCATGGTTCTCTATCTCACAATGTCCCTCAAACCAATGTTTTTGCTCTCAGATTACTGAGCAAAATGGTTTAGGGATGGCAAATATGAGAACGAGAGATGCTTTTGATTGATTTTAGTATGAGATGTGTTGTAAGCTATGTATGATGCTAAAATGCAATAAACTAACTATAAGATGACAAGGTTAGTAAACAAACTATCCTAGCATACTATATTTAGTCTATGATTGAACTAAAATGATAAAGAAATTATTCTAAACATGCATATTAGTCTAATTCCTGATCTAAAAGAGGCTAAATGATGAGCATATATGAAATGAAAGCTTGAAAGAATTTGAGCATAAGTGTGATGCTTCAAATTTGAAAGATGATTGTTAAGAATGGAGGAATGAGGGCTCTATTTATAGCACAAATAGGGCAATGGATGGTCAAGATTGAATGGTTTAATCAAGGGCCAGGTTTGAAAGTTGGGGATCCATGTGCACAATTGGCACCAATAAAATGGTGACAAGTGTCAACATAGGATTGGGTTGAGAAAAGAGGTTGGAGGCATTAAAGGCCTGAGAAGACCTCATCGTTATCTAAAGGCTAAGGGTCAAGTCTAAGTTAGGTTTACCCACTAGATCAAGAGTTAATCCAAGGATAAACCTTTGTGCAAATGATTAAGAGATAATCATGGTCAAAGCATTAATGGCCTGATGAGACCCTTGGGTTGGATAGAGGTTGAGTCAAAACAAATGTTTTAACCATGTGGGAAGGTTTGAATTAACCATTAATGGTTATTGGAGACTTTGGGGATTAAGTGGTTGAAGGTTGGAAGCCTTTAATGGTTTTCAAAAACTTTAAGGGTTTTAGTGGTTGAAGGTTGAAAACCTTCAATGGTTATCAAAGACTTTAAGGTTTTTGAGAAGTGACTTCCCTTTGCTTAGGGATGTGACAAAGTTTAGAGGAGGGTTAGGTTAATTAGAAGCAATTAGAAGATTCTAGAAGGGATTAGGAAGGGGTTTGGGATTTTGCAAGTGGATGGAGGGATAATAGGATTTAATTGAATTAAATGATTTTCATTCAATTTGGTTGTAATTAAATAAATTTGATTTATTCAATTTGGGATAACTATTTAATTAAATTTGGATTTAATTAAAAGTGGATAGGGGGGATTTAATTGAATAAAATGATTTATTCATTAAATGGATATAGTGAATTTTATTTAAATAAATTGAGTAATTTATTTAATAAAATAGAAGAATGTGGATAATTTAATTAAATTGGATTTAATCAAATAGAAAAATGAACATGAAATATTCATTTAGGAATGTGGTCATTTTTATACGTCTACAACTTCTTCACCAGAGCAATATTTAGAGCTTTTTGATGCTCTTTCTTGGCTTTTGCCTCTACTGCCTCTTCTAGGCTCTGCACCTGATCATCCACTACTGCGCATAGGAGCTTTAGTTGAGCCAGTGATGAATCAGTATTCAGAAGGTTTGTACCAGGAATCAAACCGATAAGAGCGACCACCGCCGCTTGGATCACATCTTACTCCTTTTTCCTCTGTATCACCTCAAGATGTTCTTGAGCAACCCTGATGCTCTATAGCAGCTCAATTTCACTTGCAGACTAGAGATCAATCAGACTGGTCAGTTCAACCGGTTTGGCTTGACTATCGGTTGCCTTTGGAGTCTCCATCTGTGTGCTCTTCACTACTTCTCCTTCCTTGTCCTCCTCTGCTTTCTTCTTCGCCACTTCTCTTCTCTTTTCCTCTTCCTTATCCTCTTCTACCTTCTTCTTTTCTACTTCCTTCCGCTTCTCCTCTTCTTTATCTTCCTCTTCCTTATTCATTTTCTCTGCTTCCTTGCACTTTTCCTCTTCCTTCTCTTCCTCTTCCTTCTTCCTTTTCTCTGCTTCCTTCCGCTTTTCATCTTCCTTCTCTTCCTCTTCCTTCTTCTTTTTCTCTACTTGTTCCTTTCTCTTCTCAGCTTCCTTCCGCTTCTCTTCTTCCTTATCCTCTTCTTCTTTTTCCTTCTTTGCATCTTCTTGTTTCTTTTTCTCTTCATCCTCTTTTCTCTTCTCCTCCTCTTTCCATTTTTCCTCATCTTCTTCCTTTTTCTTCTTCTCTACCTGTTTCTTTGCTGCCTCATGTTTGTCCTTTGCTTGCTTTTCAGCTTGTTCAACCTATTTCTCTTGTCCTATTGCTTCGGATGGAGTGCCCTGAGCAACATCTTCTACCTCTAGAGCATCGACATCAATGGTGTCGATAGGTTCAACAATCGGATTTCCTTCATCATCAAACACTTCATCTAGTTCTGTCACTGCCGGTTCTTGCTCAGCCTTCTTGCTAGCTTGAAGCACTTTATGCGTATGAACTGTTGTTGTCATATGCAGATGAGTGTCTTTTTCGACATCATCAATTCTTCCTTCCGACAACCAGAGTCTTCTTCTTTTAGTGAAGAAGAGTCCTTTATTTTAGTTGATGACATCAAATAACTCTGAATTGGATAGGTCAGGAAAGTATTGAGCAAAAAATTTCTCCTTGATTTCCTCTTCTTTCTCTATGGAAATGCACCATTTATTATCTAGGGACTTATACAAAGAATCCAATGTCTCAGATCTAATTTCTGAGGGTGACCGGTCATTAGCACATAAATACTTTATTATTTCTAGCTCTACTTCTTCCTTCTCATCATCATTAAAGTCATCAAAATGATCTACCAAATCATTTAACAATTTTCTCCTAATATTTTTAATTGTTATTTGACAGTGTCAAAGGTTTGTAGGAGGAAATATCAATATTTACTAGTGCAAATGATGCCGGTTCATTCTTTGTCTTTTTCCTTGTCTGTCTCACCTTCTTGGGTTGTTCCTCAGACATTGTTTCTTCTGAGTCCGGTGAGTTGGATTTAGTCTTCCTCTTCCTCTCAAAGACTTTAGCAGGTGTCGCTTCTGGTTTCTTCTTAGCCAGTGACCGCTTGGTCACTTTAGGACCGACTGTAGTAACCGGTGCCGATGTTGAAGGCACTGCCTTTCCTTTATTTGCCATTGGTTCTGTGATCGGTGTAACCCTTTCAAGATAGGTGTCCAGCATATCATTCATCACCTCATAGCCCATAGGCTCCACTTCTTCCTCTCTAGGCTCAACGGCCTCCATTATGTATTGATCCACTTTGATGATAAAATAGATGTCTTCTTCATATTTCTTGACTATGTCATTGGATATCCTCATCCTTAGGCTCATCTTGCCTCTGAACTCATCAAAGTACCTATTCAGAACTTCAGGGTAGTCGGTTCCAACTGCTTGCAGGCTTTCCTTGATCTGCTTGGTAACCGGTTGGTCCATAGACCACTGAATATCTCCCACTCCTGAGAAGTAACTTTGAAAATAGAAAAATAATCCGACTAGTAGCTGACCAAACTTAAACTTCAATGCATCATCCTGTTTGATTGATTTAAGATTCAACAGGAGTTGCCTTTGCATACCGGTGCATAGGTCAAATGATTCATCTTCCTTGATCATCCGGTAAGCGGCATTTACCACTGCAGTAGATACAGAGTTAATTCTGCTGGCATGAAATGTCTGGTATCCAATCACCATGCATGCATATTTCACAAGGTCATCCTTGATGGTATTAACCGTCATTCCTCGTGAGTCACTCAATGAATCGGTGAGCTTGGTCATTTCTATTTTGATGATCTTCCTCAAGGCTGGCACTTCACCGACATTGCAGAAACTGGTGACGGCATGAACAGCTTGTGGTGTTATATCATGCATTCTCTCCAGGTACATCTTGTCACCATGAACTCTGCTCAAGATGATCCTAATATGGTCATCTATGATATCCTCTAGGAAGTAAACCGCATTATGAAGTTTCTTCTTCTCCAAGATGTTGTACTTCGGTTTGATCTTCTTATCTTTTCCACAAAATAAACCTAGCTGTGAGTGGATTGCTAGAGACCCTAGGTCTTCAATCTTACAATCTATATAATCAGAGATTCCCTCTTCTACTATTACTCTAGCAGGAACTTGTGACAGGGCATTATATTTAGACTTGCATTGAATGAAGCTTACTAAATCGACAGATGCACTAAAGCTAGTATGAGATGCGGAAGCCATGATTAAAAGTGAAAACTTGAGAAATACCTTTCGAAAATCATGAATTTAGGGCTTTCAGATTCTACTTCACCTCACACTCTGTCGGTTGTAGAATCATCGCTTTTCTTTCTTCTCTTGACCGTTTGCAATTTGCTTTTGAATCTTCTTCAAGGTTTCCAAATTTCTCTTAATCAAATCTCAAATCGCTTTCCTGTCGCTCTACACTTGAAAAACTTCTTCACTTGAAAAATCATAGTGAGAAATGATTTAAAAATTCCTTTTAAGCATAATCTTCACCTATTGTCATTAATGCTCCATCATTAGAGCATAAGCCCTAATTTTCCTTTTACCATTTCCAGTCTTCCACCAAATGACAGGTATCACATACCGGTTAAGGTCTTCTATCGATGCAAACCGAGGGTTCGAAACATTTCTTCGTTTGCTCCCCCTAAGCTTTTTTGACGCTTAGTTTGTCAGTTCTGTGATTTCCACACTAGGTACAAAAATCGATTCCTCTTGCAACATTGTTGGTTTCTTCTTCTAGGTTTTGTTCATATCCACTTGAACAGTTTCAATATCAATTTTTCCTTTCGGAGTGACCGGTATATCATCTGATATACTCTTTCTATTTCTACAGAATCTTTCTGAATGACCCGATTTGTTGCAATGATAGCAAATCATTCCAAGTGCTCTCCAAGGTCCATTGTTCATGTTTCCATTCTTCCTTCTGCATGTTGCAGCAATGTAACCATGACCATGACAAATCCAATAGTTTGCTCTCCATCTAGTTGTCGGTTGATAGCCACTGCTACCTGACTGATGATTATAGGAATTAAACTGGTTGGGGTTCCGGTTCACAATAGATTCCGGACTAGCTCCTTGAGTCCTCTGAGGGTATCTTCCAATGTTGTTCATAACAGACCTGCATTCAGATGCTCTATGCCCAAACTTGTTGCATGCATAACAATTACCATTGAACTTATTGGATCTAGGTACATTGTTTATAAAGTAAGGAAAATTATTATAGGCTTTGCTCCTACATACATTGGCAGTATGTCCTTCTTTAAGACAGTTAAAGCAAACAGGTTTGAATTTTTGCTTGCCTTTACCTTTGAATGTCGGTTGCTTCTTTGATGCTTCAACATTTGTTCCTGAGGTCTTTCCCTTCTCATGACCAGAGAAACTGAGTCCATTGGTATTCTTTACCGGTTTGGCCGATTCAAGCTTTTTCTCTAGCTTAACAGTACTCTTGTTGAACCTATCAATTATTTCCTTTGACTCAAAGAGTTCTTTGGAAATAGCAGCATTTTTCTCTATTAGATTTGCATTCTCAGAGATGGTTATGTTCAGTTCACCTTGTACTTCTTCTTTTTCCATTCTGCTCTCATGAAGGTGAGCAGTAAGTGCACTAATCTCTTGCTTCAACTTGGAGATCTCATGATCTTTGTCTTTCACCAGATCTTTAGCTTTCCTCTGGTTCTCAAGCTCTTGACACATACGGATAGTCAATCCTTCCACCTCCTTTCTCAGGTTGGAGTTTGATTCATTTAGCTTTTCTACTTTTTGAATTAGGGCTTCCATGTCTACTTCATCAGAAGAACTATTTTCAGATAGCTCCATAAGTTTTTCAGCATGTTCTCTCCTTTTTGCCTGAGAGACCTTATATTTTTCTATGAGTTCATTGTAGGCTTGTTCAGACTGAGTGATCTGGTGAGTAAGTTCCCTCACAGAGTATTCCTCGATATCTCTTTCCAAGTGGTTAGACTTATAGAAAGATAGGCTCTGATACCAATTGATGAATACTAAGAGGGGGGGTGAATTAGTATACAGAAATACACTGTATTTAAACATTTAAGTAGTCTAGTGATAAAATGGTAGAACAGTTTAACAGACCAACCGGTTAACACACATGCAAACCAAAATGCAAATAAGACATTCACCCATAGGAGAAATAACACCACAACACAAGATATTTGACGTGGAAACCCAAATGGGAAAAGCCACAGTGAGATGAAACTCACAAGTAACTTTCTGCAGAATAGGAACCTGACCAGTTAAGGTCATAAAATGTTCTTTACCAGAATAGATCTTGTTAGGAATCTCAATCTCTGTTATGAGATAAGTTCGATCAAATACTACCTTGCTAGAGGATTTTAGATCCACAAAGGTGAACCACCTTGTTAGAAGATTTTACAAAGGCTACTCTGAGCCTACCCGGTTAAGGGCTTCAGACTTGTCAAAGATGTGAGTAATCAACAAGTGTATGATCTAGCATATAGCATAGATTTCTTGGTTAGATCCAGTATCGCTCATAGCTAATGTATTTCAACATTACTTCAGTGTTCAGTAACTCACACTTAGTTACCTCTCACAAAACTTGATCTTCACAGTTAAGATTGCTCTTGCAAAAACTCATCAACCACCTTCAACCTTAGCATCAACATAAAACCCTAACAACCTTCTAAAACCCTAGACATGATGTCCTTATAAAGGAATCTGATTTCATGTCGGTCCAATAGGTTTACAATCCAATTCCCTAGGTTCAATGAACCTAGACATACTCGGTAACACGACACAAAAAGCACCGCAAGAGTGTCGGCACCGTCAAACAATCGGTGGATGATAACTCATCACAAAATTCTAGTTGGTAACTCATCACAGAATGTCAATTGGTAACTCATCACAGAATGTCGGTTGGTAACTCATCACAGTAGAACCGGTTCACACAAAATACCGGTTGCCGGTTTGACAAAAATGAAGACTGGTAAAAATGTGTTTTGTTGCTTTGATCCCTCGTACCGCTTCAGATCCACGAACCGCTTGGAGTCAACATACCGCTTCATACCAGTAAACACATTCTGCAAAACACCAATAGTCTAAAGACTATAATACAACATACCGGTTGCAACACATGTCGGTTGAGCTTTAACTCATACATATAAAAGTGATCTCAATGCAAGTGTGTGTCCATCAATGACAATCACAGCATAAACATCAAAAATGCCAACACCTACATTATGGGCTTATAGAGCAAGTATCAGAACACCTATTGGGGCTACACCTTTCTCTTTGGTGTATGGGTCCGA
This sequence comes from Cryptomeria japonica, assembly GCF_030272615.1. Classification (NCBI taxonomy): domain Eukaryota; kingdom Viridiplantae; phylum Streptophyta; class Pinopsida; order Cupressales; family Cupressaceae; genus Cryptomeria; species Cryptomeria japonica. The sequence goes on along the minus strand of NC_081406.1, from coordinate 38,535,482 downwards.
AGCAGTATTGCCTACTGAAGTAGAAATACCATCTCTTAGAGTTTCTTTGCAAGGTCTTGTTACTGATGAAGACTGTAGGATATCTAGATTGCAGGAACTTGAATTGCTGGATGAACATCGACAAGTGGCATTTGATCATCTCAGAGTGCATCAAAAGAGAATGTATAGAGAATATAACAAGAAGGTTCGACAAAGAGAATTTTAGGTTGGTGACCTAGTCCTGAGAGAAAATCCTAAAAATCAACAATTTCGAGACAACAAAGGGACGTTTGAACCCAACTAGTTGGGTCCCTACTGATAACTCAATGATGAACGAATAGTACCAAACTGGTACTGAGAGGGGGGTGAATCAATATAGATAAAAACACACTCTTAAACCGATTTGTCAACAAACACTGTGCATTGACAGACAAATAGTAACACCGGTCCTAAAACATAGTACAACTGGCAAAACCCAGAATAACTAAGACAAGCATAAACTGGTTGACACTTATCTTCTCATATAATCTAACACTTCATTTCCATTTCACCCTAATGCATGAACAAGTAATCTACCATCAAAGATATACATATAAGCAACTAGATCAACATGATTCACTACTTGACAAAAAACAACATAGCATTACATGAAGAAGACAACACACATGACACACTCATTTTTCATGTGGAAACCCAATTGGGAAAATCCACGGTGGGGATGAACACCCACAAGCTTTTTTTTGAACTCTTTAGAAGTCTGCTCTGTTAGGAGCCTTGTCCCATTAAAGACTGATACAATAGGTTCTGTTAGAAACCTATCCTATTAGGGATCACCTGGTTAAGGGATGGCTAGAATACTCGGTTAAGGGTTAAACCCTGTTAAAGGTTACCTTGTTAGAGGATTTTAAGAACTCAATGGTTTTGAGTCACCCTATTAAAGGATTTACAGCAAGCCGGTTAAAGCTACCCTGTTAAGGGATTTCTCAACTATTGAAGTGGTTAGAGATCAACAGGTATTACAATGATCTGGTAACAACACTCAATGCCAATGCAGATCCGCTTAAGCTCCTCTTCACCTTCTGCACTTACACTCTACAAGTATCACTTCTCTCCTCTAGTCTGGTAATAATCACGTATCCCTTCTCTTGGATACACACACACAACTTTTGCCAACAACCTCAGAAAGAGACACAACATCGACCTTATAGGAAAACAGATAGGTCGATAGCATAAACCCTAAACCCTGAACCTGTTAGGTTAATGAATTCAAACGGTTTGGTCCTGACCATTGAGCATACTGCATTAAATGCAATAGTTCTTGATCCAATCTCAAGACTTTCTCCATCGTCCATTTTCCACCGATTTCATGGCGGTTGATAACCCATCACATGTTATTACCGTTTACAGACTTTGCACATTCCCGAGGTAGATAGGAACAATCTCGTTCATGCAAGATGCTTCACACACACAAGGCTTACATGGCAACATGACCACACAAAGTCACCAGTTGGGCCACACAGGCTTGAAGCACTTCAACTGGAAACCCTGAAGTGGAAACTACCAACCGGTAGTCATACAACGCTTCCATGTACCGGTTCCCATAACTATATGCTAGTTCACCTTGAACAAACACACCGCTTCACTTTGGCACAAATGTCGGTTCATAGTGTTATACCGATTCTCACATATGCCAGTTCTCACCTCTTCAACATATTGACATCAATGACAACATACAATGTCATTATGTCCTCATACCAGTTCACATAATGCCAACACCTACATCATTACTATAGTATTTGGCTCTGGTGCCTATCAGCTCTCAACATCAGAAGGAGAAAAGCTACATGAATTGATTAACACCATCCATTTGAAGAAATTCTTCACTTAGCATTCTTTGCTCCAGCAACCTGTACAACTAAAAAAGTCCTGAAAAAAAAAATCATAAAAAGTCCTAAAAAAAAAATCGTAAAAGGTCTTGAATAAGGAAAAAAAAGAGAAAAAGAAAAAGCATGCCTTGGTGAAAACTTGGTAAATAGGCACCTTGGTAAAAAAAAAGAATCTCTGCCAAGTAGGTGAAAACCTGGCAAACAGGTGCCTCTTGTACTCAACGCTACATCTATCAACAGAACGTTGGCATTTCTCACTTTCATGTATCTTTATTATCTCTTGTACATATTTCAGTCACTTTTGTGACATTTTGGTTCGTTGGAACCCTCATGGATTGAAACTGATTAATGTCGTAGTCTTAGGTTAATCGACAAATCACATTACATGTCCTAAGCAATATCAACCGAGTCAACTTTACGTCAGTGAAACCTGGTTGTCCACTCCGAGTCACTCACCTGTCTCCTAACTACCGAAGAGTTATTATCACTGAGTACGCAATAACAACAACAAAATTGAAAACAATCACTAAACAGTTTGAGCTATGAATGAAAATTTACTTTGTATGTTGTCTTTTATATTGATTTTTTATTATTATCCCTCTGAGTAACTCGAAGAAGTCTATCTTGACTAAGAAGAGCAAGGATTGGGGGCATAATATTTTCTTTATTTTCTACTTGTAGGAATGATTTCGATGATCTAGAAACATCTAATAAGTTGGGTTTCTATGAAGAGAGCCTTCACATCAAGGTGAAATCGCCACACATACCTCGACTCCGCTTATTTGTATGCTACAGGGAGGTTCCCATCATTTCTTTGTTTTTTTTGAGGGAATTTATTTATCACGTAATCCGGGTCCCTACGAAATTTGTCCAAGGATATGAATGAAAAAAGGGTCATTGCGGACAAGATAATTAATATTGCACATGAAAAGAAAGGAACTCTAATCTGTTTGTTATGTTTGTTATGCTCAGTGATGAAACTTAAGTATTTTAAATCCAGTGACTAGGTTTAGGTTGTATCTCATTTTGCATTTCATTCTCTATTTTGTGAATTTAGAGTGATTTCAGTATGGTAATAATCTCTTTATCTTTTGAATGAGAGTTGGATAAATCATCATTTCTTAGCTAAGTGGTCTCTTTTTCATCATTTCTTCGATCAAGTACCTATGTTTTGAGATGTTAGCTGCATACATAAACATTTTATATAGATTCATACATTTCATTATTACTCATTGGCATTCACCTTATTGTATAGAAAAAATAAATTTTTGCATTAATCATTGCTCATTTACATTCATCTATTTGCATATGAAAAGAAACAAAAATAGACATCCATACTGAAAAGATCAACACAAGTACAATGAAGTCAAATCAAATCTCATATATATATATCGAATAAAGTCTCAGAGTACAAAATGATGTCAATTGACATATACAAACTCCCATCAGAGAAAAAATCGTATAGGCTACAAAAATGGGCGTGTCTACAAAAAATCTCAAGCTACAAAAAGAATTTCTAGCTCTCAACCTCTCCCTCATCGCCTCGTGGAGGAGGTGGAGCCTGTTGACCAGGATTCTAACGAGGCACTCGTGCTCCCTCAGACTATGTCATGTACTGCAAATAGGATACAACGTGCTGCACTATAGGAATAGCTACGCTATAAGCTGCAATGTAATAAGCCGCCTGACTGGTCTGGTGCAAAACCTCCTGCTGAAGAGCATCTTGCTTTGTCCTCATCGTCATGACCTGATGATCGTGCTCTTCTCTGAGCTCCACAAGTTATCAGTCTCGCTCTGCCAGTTGAGTTTGTGCTACTGTCAATTGTGACTGTAGATCCGCTAGACATTCTCTCATCGACTATGCTGCATCGGTCCCCTGCTCTCTTGCAGGTTCTCCACCCCCATCTCCACCTCCAGCTCCACCCTACTCCTCCCATCTTTGCCTAACCTATCTCAGAGCTAATCACTCCTCCTCACTGCCAACCAACCTAACACCAACACTCCCTAGGGATCCACCCTCACCCCTCTACTATCTACCTCTAGCTAGAAACTTACTACTACTAGCACGAGGATCGCCACCTGTCTGCCTTAGAGCATCCGCTCTCTATCCCTGCCTCTACCCATGTCCCTGTCCCTATGCAGGGGCATCATCTTCTACCTCCCTAATATGAGGTGTCTACTTTGCTAGATCAGTGAATCTAGGGAAAGGGTGATGTTGAAACCAATCCCTATACTGGGGCAATACCCCCACATTTGCAATGTCATCCATGTAATCCAATCAACTCTTGCATACCCAAGGCATAATATAACCTCGATGCCCATCCCCACCTCTCCTCATCCGCATAACATGCATATGCAGTGAACTCTTGCGAGATCCCCTGAGGTCTACCATACTACCTCATCACTCGAGAAACCACGAATCGCTCAACCATAGTCTGCAATCTACCGATGAGTGGGTGAGTAACAAACATATCTCTCTGAATAATCCTCCAATCATCCCACGGCTCTAAACCCCTATAAGGTCTCCATATAACACCTATCAAATCATCTAGCTACCATCTCCAAAAATTTGTCTTGCCCAGATGGGGCTGAGTGACATAACCTGAATATCTATATACAATAGGTTGACCAGGATCTTTGTCATCATCTACAATTGGCCTGCATACTGGGAGGTGCTCCCAGGCCCATACCTGTAAAATCAAAACTTCAGCATCCATGCTCTTCCCCTCCCTATAAACAATCTCATGCATCTCATGATACATGTGTGCTAATATACAAGAACCCCAGCCTAATCTCTGAGGGGTCTCAACAAGCCTCTCCAGCATCCTGCCCCATCCACACAAAAATCCCTATTGTCCCCTATCCAGCATAAGAAAATAGTCGATAAACCCTACCAAGATGCAAGCAAGTGGAAAATCCTCACTGTACCTACTCATCATCATGTCCCAACTGATATAATGTGTCAAAATATCTGGATCCCTGAAAAACATGTCTCATAGCCTGTAATCTAGGAAGATGCGCTGCATCATAATCTACCTTACCCCCAGCAAAAGGGATACGGAGAATCCTAGAAAAATCCTCGGGAGTGATGGTCATCTACCCAACTGGCAAATGGAACATGTTATGCTCAAAATGAAATATCTCAACTAACATCGTGAGCATACCGTAATTCACACGGATATCAGGTAAATCAAGAAGGTGGGTCAATCAGCACAAATCAATATGATCCTGGTCAACATCTGACAATTGTCGAACTAATGTCATCATCGGTGGATAGACGCATCTGAAAAGAACATGAGGCAATCGAACCTGGAAAATCAAACAACGAAGCATCAAGAAATATTTCAAATGAGCTTATAAGAGAAGTAAAACATCACACAAATTCAACTACGTCAATTGAAAAATCAAAATTTCAAGTTTGCACCTTAAAAAATGCTCACTGTTTTCCAAATGATAAAACACAGAAGGGCAGAAACTCATACAAGTTAGGAATGGGCTTCATACGACAAAAGACTACAATACGATATAGGACTACACCTAGGACGACAAAAGGGGCTCTTTTGAATGTTGTATGATAAAAGGGTAGGCCTCGAACTAAAAAACTAGTAGGCTTAAATGACAAAACAAACTTCATCAGTTTGTCGTATGAGACAGGATCCTATCTCGTACAACAAAACGAGAATGACCAACTTTAAACATGATAAAAATTGAAAAATTCAAAAATAAAATGAATAAAAGGCTTAAGATCGATCACTTACCGCTGGCTCATAGTCCCAAGGTTGATTATGTCTTTTTTGTCGCTCGAATCGATACTCACGAGTGGGAACCACCATTTTTATTTGCAGAAGGCATTTTGAATTTTCAAACTTGGAGGGTTAAAATGAATTGAAAATGATACTTTTATCCCATATATAGCCAAAACCCTAATTTTTCAACTTGCTCTGATGGACATGAAAATCTGAGATCATTTTGCTAGTAAATTTCACACAATTTGGACCACTTAGTGCTTTTCAACAAAGGCTCATTCTTTCTTCAAATTGCTTGCACTCATCAATCAACGTTGAATCTCAATTCAATTCTCATCAATCAAAACCAAATCTTCAAAAATTCCTCTGAATCATTTGTGCTCAAATAACTTATCATCGCCAAAAATTGCCTAAAATCATGTACCCTTGCTCTTTTTCGATTTCGCTTCAAGGGGGCATACTCATGACCTTATGACCTCACATCTTCAAAGTTGAGAAAATTTTCAAATATTCATCAAAGTCAAGAAAAAATATTATCAACTAAAGAAAATAAAATTCTTATTGCTAAAGGGCATCTTGGCTTCATTGCTTCACATTAAGTTGAGATCTCTCGATCATCCGAATTGAATCAATCGCTAGGGGCATATTAGTTTCATCGCTTCATATCAAGTTGATATTTGTCTTCATCTAAATCAATCTCTTAACGTTAATTAGTTTCATCGCTTTTTATCAAGCTAGTTATTAGTTCAAACTCAATCAAAAGCTTAAAGAGTATCTTCTATCACACGGTCAATCTAAGAAGGTGTTTAGTTTCATCGCATCAAATCAAGCTGGACAATTTATCTTCGCTCATCGTATCTTGATCCATCAAGTTCAAGATCAATTTTATCTTCACTCGCTGTGTCTAGTTCAATCAAGTTCTAGATCAGTAAGATCCACTTCTTGATCAATCAAGTTCAAGTTCGGTATCTTTTCTCTTTATCATTCCTAGTTCAATCAAGTTCGGGATTGGTATTGCTTTAATCAATCTCTATTCAGCTTCAACGCTTCAAATTAAGCTAAACACCTTGCTCCTTCTCTGGTTCGTGATCAATCAAGTTCAAAACTGGCATATCCTAGACATCAACTATTCTTTGAACCAACACACTGCTCGCACATTAATTCAAAGAGGGGCAAATGTAATACCCTTAAATTGGTCATCTAAACCATAGGCCCCTGATCTCGACAACATCACCAAGGTCCTAACCAAAGGCAATTAAATCAATCTTGCGCACATTAATTAATTCTCCAATTATCAAATGTTACATGGCAAATGAATTACTCAATATTAATTAAATATTTATTTAATTAATAAATTTGCCATTTAATCATGCAAAAAAGGAACTAATTTATTACAAAAAAGGAATTAATCACAAAGCAAGAGTTAAATTGAAAATAAAATAAAATAATTGAATTGAATGAGAAATCAAACTTGAGATATTATTTCTTCTTCTAAATTTAGAACTTGAAATTAGAAAAGCAATTAATTGAATTATTAATCATTCTCTAAAATTCGAACTCAAAGATTTTTAGAAAAAGAAGTTCAATTGCATTGAAAAGACTCTTTTCTTGAATAAATAAAAGAATTATCTATTTTTATCACAAATGCATGGAATTAATTAAATCTTATTTCCAATGCAACTTGAACTTCTTTTTTAAATGCATTTTAATTAAACTATAATTGGAATCTATCTCAAGGTTAACTGAACCTGATTTCTCAATTATTTTCAATTAATCCTAAATTGAGCTTTTTCATTATCTCTCTTGAGAATTCTCTATAAATTCAGCCTTCAGCTCTCATCCAAAACACCCCAAAGATTTTTGAGAACACGCTTGGAGATTATTATCATTCTAATTTTTCTCTAGAG